>NC_058519.1:544133815-544769315 GCF_904849725.1 Hordeum vulgare subsp. vulgare
ATTTAAACCACTTCTCCTTGGGGAGATCAACGTAAGTGGCAAAAGTTTCACAGAAGGTAGCTAGTATCTCAGATCAAGACCATATTTGTTCTAAACTCATGAAAAGGAGAAGTCTCCATGAAAGATTTAACACAATCAAAATTGAATTTTATACCTGATGCTTTACCTCTACCGAGTTGCCAATCTTAAAAATTGTGTTTAATCTTTTGTGGAAGATTCCATCCGAATTCAGTAGTCTCCTTCATATAGGAACTAACCGCACAAGCGTCGAGCAATGTTGATCATCATTAGAATGTCGGGCATAAAAAATTTGTATGACCAATCTTGAGAGATCGTTGTTGGGGAAAGTGTGCATCATATATTTAAGCCTTCCCCAAGCTTGAGCGATGCTTTCTCCTTCACGAGGCCAACAATTATAAATAAAATTTTGATCATGATTAATCAAATGCATAGGATAAAACTTTTGATGAAATTCCAATTTCAAGCGATTACAACACAATGATCCAATATCATCCAATAGCCCGTACCACAATTGTGCTTTTACCTCCAAAGATAAAGGTAAAACTTTCTTCTTGACTTTGTCTTGTGGTAAAACTGAAAGCTTAAACAATCCACAAATCTCATTGACATATATTAAATGATAATCAGGATGAGTTGAACCATTATAAGGATTAGCCAGCAGTTTCTCTACCATACCCGAAGGAATCTCATAATAGATATTTTTAGTAGGTTCATCGGGTTGATGGATAATTTTCTCAACTTCCATTCAAGGCGAAGATGACCCGAACAAGCCACTCAAAGGGTGACCATCCATAGTGACAAGCAACAGTAGATTTCTTCACGTACCAAAAAGTTTCCTTACCGATTTCCACTTACCAAAGGCGCTTCACTCCCCGGCAACGGTGCTAGAAAAGAGTCTTGATGACCCACAAGTATAGGGATCAATCATAGTCCTTTTAAGAAGTGAGAGTGTCGAACCCAATGAGGAGCAGAAGGAAATGATAGGTAGTTTTTAGCAAGGAATTCTCTGCAAGTGTTGTAAGTGACAATGATATATAGTTTTGTAGCAAGGTAATTCGTAAAAAGTGACAAGTAAAAATAGTAGCAAAGGAGCATCAAGGTATCCCAATCCTTTTTATAGCAAAGGATGGGCTTGAAAGTACTATTATACAAAGCAAGTGCTCCCGAGGAAGCATGGGAATATCTCTCTAGTCATGATTAACCCCTCTTGCAAGCATCCTCACCTAAGAAAGAAGGGTTAAGATAAATCTAACCATATCATGAAACATATGGATCCAAAACAACCCCTTATGAAGCAACACATAAACTGGGGTTTAAACTTCTTTCACCATCGCAACCCGCCATCTACTTGTTACTCCATAGTGACATCCCTTAGGCCCATAACATGGTGAAGTGTCATGTAGTTGATGTTCACATGACACCACTAAAGGAAGTAACAACATACATATCATCAAAATATCGAACGAATACCAACTTCATATGATTACTCATAACCAGACCTCTCCCATGTCCTCAGGAACAATAGTAACTACTCACACCTCATCAACATGTTCAATATTGGAGGTATAATAATGATGATTAAGGATCTAAACATAATGCCTTCCACCAAGTTATCCAACTAGCATCAACTACGAGATGTAATTAACAGAACTAGCAACCCACATGTACCAATCTGAGGTTTTGGGACAAAGCTTGAATACACGAGATGACCTAGGGTTGGAGATGAGATGGTGCTTGTGAAGATGTCGATGAACATTGGTCCTCCCACGAAGGAGGAAGGGTTGGTGATGACAATGTCTTCGATTTCTCCCTCCTAGAGAGGAATTCCTCCCACATAATCTTTGTGCCGAAGAGAAAAAGGGCCTCTACCCAGGTTTCCACCTCGAGACGGTGGCGCTTCGTCACGAAAGTTATCTCTTGATTTTTTTTCTAGGGTTAAACACACCACATAGGAGAAGATGGTGTCAGAGGGCCAGCAGGGGCCCCACAAGCCATCAAGGCACGGCCTGGGGGGTCGCGCCCTGTTGGCTTATGCCCAGATTGATGCCCCTCTCCGGTGTATTTTTGTCCCAATAATTCTTATATATTCTATAAAAAATCTCTCTGAAGTTTCAGGTCATTTGGAGCAACTTGATTTTTGTGCCTTTTTCTTGGTTTCTCGGTCCAGAATTCGAGTTTACACCTACTTCCCTCTTCGTGATGCACCTTGCATATTCAAAGAGAAAAGGCATAAGAATTACATAATAATATGGAATAATGGACAATAATAAGACAAATATCAATAAAGATTCACCATGCAAAATGGAAGTATCAAACATTAACTAGCACTTGGCACCGAGTCAATAGGTTAGTGCTCAAAAGTAATATAAATTGGTAAATAAATACCCCAAAAGTAATCTAGAATGATAATATATCAGCATGGAACAATCAAAAATTATAGATACGTTGGAGACGTATCAAGCATCCCCAAGCTTAATTCATGTTTGTCCTCGAGTAGGTAAATGATAAAAAAACAGAATTTTTGATGTGACATGATATCCAAGATGTAACCTTATGCATGTATGCTCATTGAGAAATGATGAATTAGCAAATATTAAAACAACAACATTTATAGGTATAAAAAACAAAATCGTTAATCTTTCAAAGTATATGATCCTCAAAGATTTTTTTACCCCTATCCATCTTTATTATATTAGGAAGGCATGGCTACATATTCCCCACATTAATAGAAACGTTAAGCACCACGGTGTCCAAGTCAGGCAATTCGATCGTAGTTTTTCAATATGCATCAACTTTTTATTCTTCATGCAATACATGAGCGTCAACCATTGGCATAACATAAAGGTGGAATAGAATATGGTGTTAGGTTTCAAATGGGGTAAAAGTGGAGAATATAGTCTCACATCAACTAGGCGTACCAACGAGCTATGGAGATGCTCATCAATAGATATCGATGCAAGGAGAAGGCATTGCTTTGCAAATGATGCACAAGAGCTATAAGTGTATGAAAGCTCCACTGAAGCTAAGTGGGTGTGCATCCAACTTGCGTGCTCATGAAGACCTCGGGCATTTGAGGAAGCCCATTATCGGAATATACAAGCCAAGTTTATGAAAAAGTGATTCCCACTAGCATATGAATGATATAATGTGCGACACTCTATATGTAGAACAAGGTGCCACTTTGAAGCACAAGCGTGGTAAAGGATAGTAGCAAAGTCATTTCTCTCTTTTTCTCTCATTTCATTTTATTTTATGGTGGGATCATTTAGCCTCCCCCATTTTTACTTTCTCACTCGAACAATTCTCTAATGATGATCATCACACTTTTATTTACTTACAGCTCATCATGAAAACTTATAGGACGATATGACTCCGAATGAATGCCTCTAGCAGTGTACCAGGATGTGCAAAGATCTAGCATGACATGTATAAAAAATATGATGAACGGTGGCTTTGCCACAAATACTATGTTAGCTCTATATGATCATGCAAAGCATTATGATGATGAACAAGCTAGTCATGTGAAGTGACAATGGCGTTTGCATGGCTATGGAAATGCCATGATAGGTGGGTATGGTGGCTGTTTTGAGGAGGATATAAAAAGGTTTGTGTCCAACAGAGCGTGTCATGTCACGGGATTTGGATGCATCGACTAAAGTAGCACCGGTCCTCAAGGTGAGAACGGGCGATGCACAGTACCGAAGAGGCTAGCAAATATGAGGAGCTGAGATTGCATATGTCCATGGTGTCACATAAGTCATGAAGAACTCATATACTTATTGCAAATTTTTATTAGTTTTGTCATAAATCAAAGTACTACTCGCATGCCTCGAGGGAGAGGGTTGGTAGGAGTTAACCATCGCGCGACTCTGACTCAAAATAACACTAGGATTTCAGCGAGGAATAGAAATGCTCACACATTATCACCATACCGTTTTAATTTTTTAGATGAACATGAAGTTTAACATCTCTTAATATCTACACCTTTCTGAATTAATAATTATGCACTCACATCTTTTTCATATCACCACATCAATATCATTAACCCATAATTTCTCTATCTGTGCTACATGATGGTTTTAATTATCACTCATCGAATACCCGTTATTTTTTATCTAGTCATATGACCGATGAAAATTACCGTCACTATTTGTCCAACTCTCAAACAAATATAAGTGAAGAACAATATCAAAAATTTTCTATAAAATCTACACACCACCGTGCTCAAAAAGATATACGTGAAGTACTAGAGCAATTGCCAAGCTCAGAAGATATAAGTGAAGCACATAGAGTATTCTAACAAATTGTGATGATGTGGTATCTCTCTCAAATAGGTGTGTCTAGCAAACAATGATTCTGGCAAACTAAAAAAAGCAAAAAAAAAAAGCAAACGACGCTCCAAGCAAAACTCATATCGTGTAATGAATAAAAATATAGCTCCAAGTAACATACTAATGGATTGAGACGAAAAGAGGGAATGCCTTCCGAGGCATCCCCAAACTTAGAGGATTGAGTATTCCCATAATATTACCTTGGGTGCCTTGGGCATCCCCAAGCTTCGGCTTTTGCTGCTCCTCAATCCTTTGTTCGTCGGGATAATACCCAAAATTTGAAAACTTCAATCACATAAAACTCAACAAAACTTCATGAGATCCGTTAGTATAAGCAACATATAAAATACTTTTAGGCGTTGTTACAAGTTTATTCTTATTTTATTTAAACATAAGTTACTGTATCCTAACTCCTCCATGGCATTATCAAAACAAGCGAACTATGCAAGCAAAAACATAATGTGACTAAAATAGAACAGTCTGTAGTAATCTGTAATGAATCTATACTTCTATAACTCAAAAAAATGAAACATTAGGATGACATGATAAATTTGTATAGAAATTTGTTTAGAAAAATCATCTTAAAAAGACGTTCGAGTAAAATCTGAGAAATTCTGCACTGGATGTCAAAGTTCCTTTTATGCACCATATCAATTGTACTCATTATGCAAATAACCCCAAAGGCTTTACTTGGAACAAACACTAATTAAAACATAAAAACACAATAATTACAAAGGAAATAATCATCTTATCACAAACTAACAGAAAGTAAAAAAATCAAAAGTAAAGATAACTATTGGGTTGCCTCCCAACAATCGCTATTGTTTTACGCTCCTAGCTAGGCACATTGCATAGTTTCAAGTATTGTCATCTTTGACACTCCACCCATAAGTGGCTCTCATGATTGATTTATAGGGTGGTCTAATTCTCTTCCTAGGTAAGTGTTCCATTCCTTTCTTTAAGAAACTGGAACCTTATATTTCCCTCCTTCATGTCAATGATTGCACGTATAGTTGGTAGGAAGGGTCTTACAAGTATAATTGGATAACTAGGGTTGACATCAATATTAAGCACAATGAGATCTACGTGCACATAATTTTTATTTTCAATTATCAGCACATCATTTATTCTACCCAAGGGTTTCTTAATGGTAGAATCTGCAAGATGCAAGTTTAGGGAACACACTTCAATATTAGTGAGACCAAGCATATCACATAAAGTTTTAGGTATAGTTTTTGATTGTTCCATGTTGTTACATTATCATTCTTGGATGTTTTACAATCATTTTACTATAAATTTATATTAATTTTTGGGACTAACCTATTAATGGTTGCAAAATTGCACAATTTCTTGTTTCACACTTTGATTCGTAGGAATTATAGAAATTCTCGAAAAAACACGCAAAAGGAGCCTTGTTGGAGGAGGACTCTGACTCTCCTGAAATCTGCCCACAAACAATTTTAGAGATCGTCGGTTCTACCCCTGAAGACGACATCAAGTGGAAACAGCTAAAATTAGGAAATTGTTGGGAATTTTATGGCAATGATTTTGGACTACAAATTCGTCCAAAGCAGAGTTCATATGCGATCTCGGGACCCGTTTTACTGAAGGAAAATATTTGATTACGGGATCACGAGAATCGTTGACGATTGAGTCCAACTCTTAACATATGTGATATATTCGGCCAAGCCACGACTTTGGAGACTCATGAGGTCTCTGAGGAGCCCCTAGGAAGATTCTAGAGGTGCCCGAGAGCCATTGGATCAAGGGTCCATCCATCGAAGGACCATAGAGCATCAGAGAGGCACGTATAAAGAGAGAAAAGCCCTAATTTTGTTAGAGCCACTAAGGGCCACGAATTTGCCTCTCCCTTGGCAGCCGCCAAGAAGGGGAGAGACTCCTCCATTGCAGCATCAAGACCAAGGAAGAAGGAGGGGCAAGGGGCCGCCGCCCGTCGCCGTTGTCCTGGCCGCCATCGCCTCCTTCTCTTCCGGGTTGTACCTCTCCATCAAGAAATCTATCTTTGCTCACCATGATAATGTTTGAGTAATCCTCCTCAGGGCTGAGGGTATGTACTAGTATCTATGTGTTTAATCTCTCTCTCTCTCTCGTGTTCTTGAGATGGCACGATCTTGATGTATCGCGAGCTTTCTTAATATAGATGAATCATATGGAGTTTTCCCCTCTCTATCTTCTTGTGATGAATTGAGTTTTACCTTTGAAGTTTTCTTATCGGATTGAGTCTTTAAGGATTTGAGAACACTTGATGTATGTCTTGCGATGGGATATGTGTGATAACAATGGGATCTTCTATTGATCCACTTGATGTATGTTTTGGTGATCAACTTGCGGGTTCCGTGACCTTGGGAATCTATGCATAGGGGTTGGCACATGTTTTCATCTTGACTTTCCGGTAGAAACTTTGGGGCACTCTTTGAAGTTATTTGTGTTGGATTGAACATGATGAATCTGAAATTATGTGATGCATATCGTGTAATCATGCCCATGGGTACTTGTGGTGACATTGGAGTATCTAGGTGACATTAGGATTTTGGTTGATGTGTATCTTAAGGTGTTATTTTAGTACGAACTCTAGGGTTGTCCGTGACACTTATAGGGATAGCTCATAAGATTGATCAAAAAAGATAACTTTGAGGTGCTTTCATACCCTACAATAAATTTTTCGTTCGTTCTCCGCTATTTGTGACTTTGGAGTGATCTTCGTGTCGCACGTGAGGGATTTATATATGATTCAACTATGTTAGTATTGTTGAGAGAACTTGCACTAGTGAAAGTATGAACCCTAGGCCTTGTTCCCAAGCATTTATACAAAGTTTTGCTCTCTATTTACTATTTGTTACTTTGCTGTTTTTTTATTTTCATATTACAAAAACCTATATCTACCATCCATATTACACTTGTATCACCATGTCTTCGCCGAACTAGTGCACCAATACAATTTACCATTGTATTGGATGTGTTGGGGACACAAGAGACTCTTTGTTATCTTATTGCAGGGTTGCTTGAGAGAGACCATCTTCATCCTACGCCTCCCATGGATTGATAAACCTTAGGTCATCCACTTGAGGGAAATTTTCTAGTCTCCTACAAAACTCTGCGCTTGCAGGCCCAACACGAGTCTACAATAAGAAGGTTGTGTAGTAGACATCAAGGAGGCAAGGATTTTTTAAGATTTTCTACATGAAGAGAAATCCTATCCATATTTTTAGCCAAAGTACCAACAACATGCAATTTATCTTCCACCATAGTTTTGAAAACTTTTTGAGAATTAATGAATTACTTAATTGCGTTCCCAAGATTAGAGGGTATCCTATTAGAATTTGTAGAAGAATTTCCATAAGAATTACCATGGGAATTGCCATAACCATTAGGATTATTACCCGGATATGGCCTAGCATTGAAATTACCCCTATAAGCATTGTTGTTAAAATTATTTCGCGAGACGGAGTTCATATCAATAGTTTCATTATTATTTTTCAATCAAGGTAGGCAAGGGAATATCATTGGGATCAATATGAGTATTTTTATTAGCAACCAAATTCATAAGAGCATCCACTTTTTCACTAAAAGTAGCAATTTCTCAACAAAATTTACCTTCTTACTAGTTGGAGCTCTCTCAGTATGCCATTAAGAATAGTTGGCCATGATGTTTTCCAGAAGTTTGGTGGTGTGCCTCTACTAAGGTCACCTCCATGAAGGTACCACCTGCGGAAGAATCTAGAAGATTTCTAGACACAAACTTTAGTCCAACATATAATTTGTGGATAATCATCCACAACTTTAAACCATGTGTTGGACAATTTATTATCATCAATTTCATCCTATCCCAAGCTTGTGAAACATGTTCATGATATTGCTATTTAAAATTCATTATTTTATTTCTAAGGGAGATGACCTTAGCAGGAGGAAAATACTTGGCAATAAAAGCATCTTTACACCCATGTTTCAATACTATTACGTGGTAAAGATGAAGACCAGGATTTAGCTTTCTATCTTAGTGAAAAAGGAACAATTTTAATTTCACAATATCATTATCGATATCCTTTTTATTTTGCATATAAAAAAGTTCAACAAAGGTATTGAGATGTGAAGCGGGATCTTCATTAGGATTTCCCAAAAATTGCTCTTTCATGACAAGATTCAGTAATGCAGCATTAATATCAAAAGCATCCAAACTAGTGGCGGGTGGTATAGGAGTACTAATAAAATCATTGTTACTAGTATTTGATAAGTCACACAACTTAGTAGTATCTTGAGACATGGTGACCGAGCAAGCAAAGTAACAAGCAAGACAAGCAAACTAGAGAGAGAAGATGCAATCTAGTGACAAGCGAAACAAGCAAAGGTAAAAAATGTATTTTTATTTTTTATGAGACAAAATAAATATTCCAACAAATAAAAAGAGGAACAAGTGAATTAAATTTTGTGTGGAGTTACACGGTAGTTGGTGATGATATTCCCCGGTACCGGCGCCATAAATCCTACCTAATACTTGTGATCTACGTTGGGTTTTTCGTGAAGAGGAACGGATTATCGCAGCACAATTGTGGGAAATATGCCCTAGAGGCAATGATAAATAGTTATTATTATATTCCTATTTAAAGATAATTGTTTAGTATCCATGCTATAATTGTATTGAATGAAAACATAGATACATGTGTGGATACATAGACAAAACAATGTCCCTAGCAAGCCTCTAGTTAGCTAGCGAGTTGATCAATGATAGTCAAGGTTTTCTGACTATATGCAAGTGTTGTCACTTGATAACTGGATCACATCATTAGGAGAATCATGTGATGGACTAGACCCAAACTATCAACGTAGCATATTGATCGTGTCGTTTTATTGCTATTGTTTTCTGCGTGTCAAGTATTTGTTCCTATGCCATGAGATCATATAACTCACTCGCACCGAAGGAATACCTTGTGTGCATCAAACGTCAACGTAACTGGGTGACTATAAAGGTGCTCTACAGGTATCTCCGAGGCTGTCCGTTGAGTTAGTATGGATCAAGACTGGGATTTGTCACTCCGTGTGACGGAGAGGTATCTCGAGGCCCACTCGGTAATACAACATCACACACAAGCCTTGCAAGCAATGTGATTAAGTGTAAGTCACGGGATCTTGTATTTCGGAACGAGTAAAGAGACTTGTCGGTAATGAGGTTGAAATAGGTATGCGGATAACGACGATCAAATCTCGGGCAAATAACATACCGAAGGACAAAGGGAATGACATACGGGATTATATGAATCCTTGACACTGAGGTTCAACCGATAAGATCTTCGGAGAATATGTAGGATCCAATATGGGCATCCATGTCCCGCTATTGGATATTGACCGAGGAGTGCCTCGGGGCATGTCTACATAATTCTCGAACCCGCATGGGTCTGCACACTTAAGGTTCGATGATGTTTTAGTATAATAGAGTTATATGTGTGGTTACCGAATGTTTTTCGGAGTCCCGGATGAGATCACAGACGTCACGAGGGTTTCCAGAATGGTCTGGAAGTGAAGATTGATATATAGGATGGCTTCATTTGGTTACCGGAAGGTTTTCGGGCATTACCAGGAATGTACCGGGAATGACGAATGGGTTCCGGAAGTTCACCGGGAGGGGGACAACCCACCCGGGGGAAGCCCAATGGCCCTAGGGGTGGTGCACCAGCCCTTAGTGGGCTGGTGGGACAGCCCAAGAGGGCCTTGGCGCCAAGAAAGAAAAACCAAAGAAAAAGAAAAAAAAGAGGTGGGAAGGGAGAGAAGGACTCCACTTTCCAATCCTAGTTGGAATAGATTGGAGTATGACTCCTCCTATCCCTTGGCCGGCGCACCCTTGAGGGCTTGTCCCTCAAGGCAAGCCTCCTCCCCCTCCCTCCTATATATAGTGGTGATTTAGGGCTGATTTGACACAACTTTTGCCACGTGCAACTCAGATCTAGACACCATAGTTTTACCTCTGGATCGTATTTTTGCGGAGCTCGGGCGAAGCCGTGCAGGAGTAGATCCTCACCACCACCGGAGCGCCGTCACGCTGCCGGAGAACTCGTCTACTTCTCCGTCTTGCTTGCTTGATCAAGAAGGCCAAGATCATCGTCGAGCTGTACCTGTGCTGAACGCGGAGGTGTCGTCCGTTCTGCGCTAGATCGGAACGGATCGTGGGACGGATCGCGGGACGGTTCGTGGGACGGTTCGCGGGGCGGATCGAGGGACGTGAGGACGTTCCACTACAGCAACCGCGTTTCTTAACGCTTCCTGCTATGTGATCTACAAGGGTACGTAGATCTAAATCTCCTCTCGTAGATGGGCATCACCATGATAGGTCTTCGTGTGCGTAGGAAATTTTTTGTTTCCCATGCAACGTTCCCCAACAGTGGCATCATGAGCTAGGTTCATGCGTAGATGTTATCTCGAGTAGAACACAAAGGGTTTTGTGGATGGTGATGTTTGATTTGCTGCCCTCCTTAGTCTTTTCTCGATTCAGCACTATTGTTGGATTGAAGCGGCCCTGGCCGACATTATTCTTACACTTACGGAAGACTAGTTTCATTGATGACATGCAACCTCGTTGCATAAAGATGACTGGCGGGTGTCGGTTTCTCGAACTTTAGTTGAATTGGTTTTGATTGAGGCGGTCCTTGGAGAGGTTAAATAGCAATTTGCACATCTCCATTGTGGTTTTTGCGCAAGTAAGATGCGATCATACTAGATACCCATAGCAGCCACGTAAAACATGCAACAACAAATTAGAGGACGTCTAACTTGTGTTTGCAACATATGCTTGTGATATGATATGTCCAATGACGTGATGTGATATATTGGATGTATGAGATGATCATGTTGTAATAGTTAATATCGACTTGCATGTCGATGGTACGGCAATCGACAGGAGCCATAGGGTTGTCTTTAAACTAATGTTTGTGTTTGCAGATGCGTTTACTATATTGCTAGGACGTAGCTTTAGTTGTAATAGCATAAGTAGCACGACAACCCCGATGGCGACACATTGATGGCGATCATGATGGTGGAGATCATGGTGTGGCGCCGGTGGCAAGAAGATCGTGTTGGTGCTTTGGTGACGGAGATCAATAAGCACAAGATGATGGCCATATCATGTCACTTATGAATTGCATGTGATGTTAATCCTTTTATGCACCTTATTTTGTTTAGAATGACGGTAGCATTATAAGGTGATCTCTCACTAAAATTTCAAGACGAAATTGTGTTCTCCCCGACTGTGCACCGTTGCTACAGTTCGTCGTTTCGAGACACCACGTGATGATCGGGTGTGATAGACTCAACGTTCACATACAACGGGTGCAAAACAGTTTGCACACGTGGAACACTCGGGTTAAGCTTGACGAGCCTAGCATGTGCAGACATGGCCTCGGAACACATGAGACCGAAAGGTCGAGCATGAATCGTATACTTGATATGATTAGCATAGAGATGCTTACCACTTAAACTATTCTCAACTCACGTGATGATCGGACTTGAGTTAGTGAATTTGGATCATGTACCACTCAAATGACTAGAGAGATGTACTCTTTGAGTGGGAGTTTAGCAAGTAATTTGATTAAGTTAAACTCTAATTATCTTGAACATAGTCTAAGTCTACTTTGAAATATTTGTGTTGTAGATCAGTGGCTCACGCGACAGTCACCGTGAATTTTAATACGTTCCTAGAGAAAGCTAAGTTGAAAGATGATGGAAGCAACTTTGTAGACTGGGCTCATAATCTTAAGTTGCTCATGCAAGCTGGGAAGAAGGATTATGTCCTTAATGCTGCACTAGGAGATGAACCACCCGCTATGGCTGACCAAGATGCTAAGAATGCTTGGTTAACACATAAGGAGGACTACTCAGTAGTTCAATGTGCAGTCTTGTATGGCTTAGAGCCGGGACTTCAACGTCGCTTTGAGTGTCATGGGGCATTTGAGATGTCCCAGGAGTTGAAGTTTATCTTTCAGAAGAACGCTCGGATCGAGAGGTATGAGACCTCCGATAAATTATATGCTTGGAAGATGGAGGAGAATTCTTCTGTCAGTGAACATGTGCTCAAAATGTCTGGGTACTCAAACCGTCTAGCTAAGCTGGGGATTGGACTCCCGCAAGAGGCTATCACTGACAGAATTCTTCAATCATTGCCACCAAGCTACAAGAGCTTCGTGTTAAACTTAATATGCAAGGGATGAACAAGTCACCCGGCGAGTTATTCGGGATGCTGAAAGTCGCAGAGTCAGAACTCCGTAAAGAGCATCAAGTGTTGATGGTGAATAAGACCACTAGTTTCAAGAGAAACAGCAAAGAAAAGAAGGGTAATTCCAAGAAGAGCGGCAAGCTTGTTTCCAATCCGAAGAAGAAACCCAAAGCTGGACCTAAGCCTGAAATAGAGTGTTATTATTGCAAGGGTATGGGTCACTCGAAAACGCAACTACCCCAAGTATTTGGCTGATAAGAAGGCGGCCAAGGAAAAATCAGGTATATTCGATATACATGTTATTGATGTGTAGTTAACCAGCTCTCGTAGTAGTGCCTGGGTATTCGATACCGGTTCTGTTGCTCATATTTGCAACTCAAAACAGGAACTGCGGAATAAGCGAAGGCTGGCGAAAGATGAAGTGACGATGCGCGTGGGAAATGGTTCCAAGGTTCATGCAATCGTCGTCAGCATAGTTTCACTTCAGTTACCATCAGGATTAGTTATGAACTTAAATAATTGTTATTTAGTGCCTGTGTTAAGCATGAACATTATATCTGGATCTTGTTTATTGCGAGACGGTTACTCGTTTAAGTTAGAGAATAATGGTTGTTCTATTTCTATGAGTAATATCTTTTATGGTCATGCACCCAATGTGAGAGGATTGTTCATATTGAATCTTAATAGCGATGATACACATATACATAACATTGAGACCAAAAGAGTTAGAGTTAACAATGATAGCGCCATGTTTTTATGGCACTGTCGCTTAGGTCATATTGGTGTAAGCGCATGAAGAAACTCCATACTGATGGACTTTTGGAGTCACTTGACTTTGATTCACTTGACATGTGCGAACCGTTCCTCATGGGCAAGATGACTAAGACTCCGTTCTCTGGAACAATGGAGCGGGCAAGTGACTTGTTGGAAATCATACATACCGATGTATGCGGTCCGATGAGTGTGGAGGCGCGCGGCGGATATCGTTATTTTCTCACCTTCAGTGACGATTTGAGTAGATATGGTTATGTGTAGTTGATGAAGCACAAGTCTGAAATGTTTGAAAAGGTCAAGCAATTTCAGAGTGAAGTTGAAAATCATCGTAACAAGAAGATCAAGTTCCTACGGTATGATCGTGGGGGTGAATATGTGAGTCTCGAGTTTGGTGCTCACTTAAGACAATGTGGAATTGTTTCACAGTTAACACCGCCTGGAACACCACAGCGTAACACTACTAGTAGCCGTGGATATATAATACCAGTAGCGATGGTCCACGCGCTACTGCTATCGCGCTACAGCTAAAAACTAGTAGTAGTGCAGATATAGGCAGCGCTACTGGTAAGTTTAGTAGCAGCGCTTGATCACAGAAAACGTTGCTGCTAATATTTTCCAGCGCTACTGCTAACGTTTACTACCAGAATGCATCATCATCGACAATATTAGCAGTATTCAGAATATTCACATAACAACTCATATTCATATAACTCATACTCATTTAACTCATATAACTCATACTCATTTAACAACTCATATAACTCATATTCATATAACTCATACTCATACAACTCATACTCATAGTTCATACTCATATAGCTCATACTCATATAACTCATACTCATATAACTCATATTCATATAACTCATACTCATATAGCTCATACTTATATAACTCATACTCATATAGCTCATATTCATATAACTCATACTCATATAGCTCATATTCATATAACTCATACTCATATAACTCATACTAATAATCCAGCCGACACCTGACGGTGCAGGCGGTGGCAACCCAAAGATAAGGAACCATCACCGGATCATAGCTCGGGTCATGTCCCTGGAGAACATGGCATCCAACGCAGCCATGTAGAGATAGACGTGCTCGTCCTCCTCCCTGACACGACGACGTACCACCTCCGTGGGGGCTGGCTCCCTCGTCACCGATAATGGCCCACGCGACCGCCACCAAAGAAGCTCTGGGTCAACGATGAGACCCAGATTCCGCACCAAGGTGCGACCCCCAGAAGGTAGCACCTCCCAGTGCCAGTCCGGCGGAGCCCAGTCCCGCACATGCTGGCGCCTATCAAGCAGGTGGCCGCCACCTAGTCGACGACGAGGATGCGGGATGGGTATCGTCGACATCGATACAAATTCCTCTCGAAAAAAATTAGCTCATGTTTAATGTTTGAACTGAATATTACATGGCAACATCATATGAAAAATTAACCAAGTTCATATGAAAAAAACTAATTAGCTAATGTTCAGGGGATCAACACTCATGACAACATCATATGACAAATTAACCAAATATGATTGTGCATGTTTGCAAGTTTGAGGTAGTATGAACTAGAGGGGAGCGAGAGTGTGGTAGTACCGTGCGGGGGTGACGTCAGAGGTGGTCGGGGCGACGTCGGAGGTGGCCGGAGGCGGCGGCGCTAACCCTAGGAGAATGACATAAATAGAAATTAAACAATAAGAAATTAGTTGTCAAATATTTTTAAATAAACAACATAAATTACTTAATAAATATGGTTGAGGAACTTAAATAAACGACATATGATGGACACTCTTCTCTCATGTATGGTGGACACTCCCTCACCGATTTTTCGACCGTCGATGATAGTCGCTACTCCTACTTCCCCTAGTGCATAACAAATATCTAGCACAAGGAGAAGTAGGAGAAGCGACCCCCACGACAACAGTCGGCATTCTTCTTCTCTCATATATGGTGGACACTCCCTCACCAATTTTTCGACCGTCGATGATGGTCGCTACTCCTACTTCCCCTAGTGCATAACAAATATCTAGGACAAGAAGAAGAAGGAGAAGCGAACCCCACGACAACAGTCGGCATTCTTCTTCTCTCATATATGGTGGACACTCCCTCACCGATTTTTCGACCGGCGATGATGGTCGTTACTCCTACTTCCCCTAGTGCATAAAAAATATCTAGCACAAGGAGAAGAAGGAGAAACGACCCCCACGACAATAGTCGGCATTCTTCTTCTCTCATATATAGTGGACACTCCCTCACCGATTAAACTATTTATAATAAACACTTACTAAATAAACTATTTCTAATAAACACTTACTACATTATACTTATATTGAAATATAAGGTAGCACAAGGAAATAAACGAAGAAATATGACATGTTCATTCTAGCAACTATCCTAAATCAAAATGTTGCATATCAACTAAACCCTAGAAACTATCCTAAATCAAAATGTTGCATATCAACTAAACCATAAAATTATACTACAAACTATTAACTAAATCAGAATGCATGTTGCATATCAACAAGAAAATACAAACTAGCCTATTAAATCAAAATGTAGCAGGGAGGAGGGGTTGTGGATGGAGGAGGGACGAGGGAGAAGGAGGGGTGACTGAAGGAGGGAGGAGGAAGGAGGACGGAGGAGGAAGGCGGAGCGAGGAGGGGCCTGATACGTCTCCAACGTATCTATTATTTTTGATGGTTCCATGCTATTATCTTCTCAAACTTTGGATGTTTTGTATGCCTTTTATATCTTTTTTGGGACTAACTTATTAACTCAGTGCCAAGTGCCAGTTCCTGTTTTTCCCGTGTTTTTGACCCTTTTCAGAGGAGAATAATAAACGGAGTCCAAACGGAATAAAACCTCCGAAAAGTTTTTTTTCCGGAGCAGAAGATACGCAGGGAGCTTGAGAACCAAGGCAGAGGGCACTACGGGAGGCCACTAGCCCCCTAGCCACGGCCTAGGGGGCCCGCGCCTAGCAGGCTTGTGGGCCCCCTGTGGCTCCTCTGCCCTACTTCTTCCGCCTATAAATCCCCAAAAAATCCAAAACCATGGGAGAGAGCCACGAAAATACTCTTCCACCGCCGCAAGCTTCTGTCTCCGCAAGATCCCATCTGGTGCACGTTCTGGTGCCCTGCCGGAGGGGGGATTCGGACATGGAGGGCTTCTTCATCAACACCATTGCTTCTCCGATGATGCGTGAGTAGTTCACCATAGACCTTCGGGTCCATAGCTAGTAGCTAGATGGCTTCTTCTCTCTCTTGGATCTTCAATACAAAGTTCTACATGATCTTCATTGAGATCTATCCGATGTAATCTTCTTTTGCGGTGTGTTTGTCGAGATCCGATGAATTGTGGATTTATGATCAGATTATCTATGAATCTTATTTGAGATATTAGGACACGGAGGGCTTCTTCATCAACACCATTGCCTCTCCGATGATGCGTGAGTAGTTCACCATCGACCTTCGGGTCCATAGCTAGTAGCTAGATGGCTTCTTCTCTCTCTTGGATCTTCAATACAAAATTCTCCATGATCTTCATGGAGAACTATCCGATGTAATCTTCTTTTGCGGTGTGTTTGTCGAGATTCGATGAATTGTGGATTTATGATCAGATTATCTATGAATCTTATTTGAGTTTCTTCTGATCTGTTATATGCATGATTTCATAACCTTGTAATTCTCTTCGAGTTGTGGGTTTTGTTTGGCCAACTTGGTCTATGGTTCTTGCAATGGGAGAAGTGCTTGGTTTTGGGTTCATACCGTGCGGTGACCTCACCCAGTGACACAAGGGGTACCGAGGCACGCACCATGTTGTTGCCATCAAGGGGTTTTATATCTTGTAACATCGCAAATTTTGGAATGTTAAAATAATTATTAGAATGATTGTTTGTTTGATTGAGTGATTGAAACTTGAGTGAAATTTGAAACTTTTCAAAACTTTTGAATGAGAGGGAATAAAATGACTTTCCCCTTCTCCGAGAATTCAAATTAAATCTTTTAAAAGCAAAGAGAGAAGATGACATGACTTCTTCAACTATAACGAATTTGAACGGAGTTTGCATTTGAATCCTTTCAAAATATTTGCCCTTGCTTCTATATTTGTCTTCCCCGAGAAAATGCCCGACAAAATTCTTGCACGCAAGAAAGAGCGGAGGAAAATGACCCTCCAAAATGTGAGGCATTTCTGAAATATTGTTGAGCCAAAAAGACCCAAGTTTTATGGAGAAAGTATTTTGCCAAAAGAAAATAAAGCCTTAGGGATTTTTCTGAAAAAACATTTTTTAAAAGTTTTATTTTGGTGTTGGAAAAATGATAAACGAGTAGGGAATATTTTTCTGAAAATTTTGGTATATAATACCTTATATTAATTATTTTATTTTGTTTCCTTTTATTTTCGTTTTAGTTTCTGTTAAAAAAACGGGAGATATTCTAGGGAAAGATCCCCATCGCCAGAAACTTCTGGCCAAACCGCAGCGCCTCCCGTGCCCAATCCGCAGCGCCAGGCCACCCCCACGCCGCCTCCTCTTTATTTATTTTTCTTTTCTTTTCCCTTCCCTTTCTTTCTTTCTTTCTTTTCTTTCTCTCTCTCTTTCCTTCCCTCTTCTTCTTCCTTCCTTTTCTCTGTCTACCGTGACTTTCCTTCCCAACGCCTCCCCTTTCCATGGCGTGAGCCCCCTGCATCAGGGGATTTCCCCTTCCCGATTTGGCCTCTCCTTCCCCTCTCGAACCCCTCCTCTCCCCTATATAAACCGCCACCCCAGCCCCCCCTCGGCCCCCTCCTTCCCCACGCCGCAGCTCCTCCGCGCCCCAGCCTTCCCCTCGCTGGAGCCAGTCTCCAGGAGAAACATCACCTCGCCGCCCCGGCCACTACCGCCCCTTCCCGCACCAACCAACGCCACCAACAGCACCCACGCCTCCACCGCGTTCCATTTTTCCACCAAAACCCCGAGCTCCACCGCTCCATGCCGCCCCCCCCCCCCCCCGCACCATCGCTGGAGTTCGGCCGGCAACAGAGACTCCCCGAGCTCCTGTCGCTCGCCTCCGACTCTCCCTGCCGCCCTTGGAACCACGACACGACGCCGGAGTTTCGCCGCATCCCCCTGGTGCTCTCGCCGTCGCCGGAGATCGCCGGAGCCCCCTCCCCAAGCACCACCCCTTCTCTGTCTTGCCGGAGAAGAAGCAGCTCCTGCAACCCACGGTGAACTACCCATCCTTTCCTTAGCCGTTAGATCGTGAGTAAACGATCCAGATTAGAACAAGTTACCTCTTCGGTCTTTAGACAAAAACCGAGCCGGTTTACTTCACTTAATTTTAGCCGAAGAGGTTTTGGTTAAATAGCGGCCGTTTGTTAGTTTTCCCCGCAGCACTCACCCCCTTAGCCAATCAGAGAGCGCCACGTGGACCCCCTGTCCACAAATCAGTTTTTCCTTTTTCTGTTTTAATTCTGAAACAGAGAGAGTTTCAATTTTCTTTTGCTCATAACTTTTGATCCATAACTCCAATGGAGTTGAAACGTTTTCCAGTAGATCACAAATTTTCTGTAGTGTTTAAAAACATATAATTTGTCTATGTTTGAAATTTGCAAATTTGAATTAGATCAGATTTAGTTTAAACCTTGTTTTGCTTATTCCAGGAGTTTAAAAATAGCTTTTAATTTGATTCCTTTTGCTACTGATCACTAGTGATCTTATGTATCAGTGGTAAAAAATTCAGATTTGTTTGAGTATTTTAGCTTATTGTTTCTTGTGAAACAATTTCTGTTTCACCTGTTCTAGGATTATGACTATTTCCTTTTCTACAATTGTTTTTAAATTATTTTCTTTTATATTTCAGAAAGATTATGTTTTCTTTCTGTTAGTTAACAATAGGTTTGCAACAAGTTTTGATTTTTATTTCTATATGTTATCATGAAATCAATTCTAGTTCCCTAATAACTTGCAATTGGTTTCTCCACTGTTTCAAATCCCGTTTGGAAATACTTTCAAATAGTTTTATGAAAAATACTTTATTTCATCTTAGTTCCCTGTTATTTAAGTATTTTATTTTCCGTTGGACAAAAACTATTTTAGTGTTTGATGTAGTAGAAGACTCCCTAGTCTTATTTGAAGTTTCCTTCGGATTCTTATTCACTCTCCCTTTTGTTTTGATTGCTAGAAAGATTGCTAGTATGAGTGCTTATGTGAATGATATGTTTGTTATATAGATTTCATCGGAGAGTGACGAGTAGTCTATCAAGTTATTTCTCGAGAAATTCTTCTTCGTCAACATCGCCAGGCAAGTCATTTGATCATGTATCACCTATGTTTTATGCATCGTAGCTCTACCATCCTATGCCCAATTGCATGCTGAGTAGGTACTTGGAAATTATGGTTACATATTTTAGTATCATGTGGTAGGCACCCAACAACCCCGTTACTTGTCCCGGGACGACAAATTTCATATTGCTATGCTTGAGTAGACGGGATTCTGGTTGAGAGTTTATCACGAGTGATGCGAGGATACTTTAATAACCAAGACCTGTTAAGTCAAGACTTTTCAAGACCTCATGATGCAATGCAACTCTGGGTGAAGGACGGTTGATCGGCTCCCTGGAGAACCCAGTGGATGACCCGGGATGCTGGAGACGGCCATGACATCCTGCGGAAAGCTTCACCCAGGCTGAAAGAGACGGACGGGTATTTTCAAGACCCAAGGCTTACCTGCACAGCCACAAGTCATTATGGGCTCTGGCTTGGTTGGACAACGCGGCGACTCTGGACAGGCGGTGCTAGCAGAGGTAGAAGAACGGTAGGAATGGATGGGCACCGACAGGGATTCAGAGGGACCCTTTGAAAGACCATGTTTTGATCATCCGGTCTTCAAACACCCTGAAGTGCGAGGACATACACGGAGGCGATCAAATCTTGTGGGGAACGTGTGCAAAACTTTACAGAGTACTCAAACCTAATCGATTAGCCGTGTCCACGGTCATGGACAACTTGAGCCAAAGGAACTGAAGTTATCTGAAATTCTCAACACAAATAATAATATTGATGTGGGTATTATTGACAACATGGGTACGAGAATTGGTTGGTGGAACCATCTCGTTAACAACCAACAATCTAGTAACATTTTGCTTTTAGCCCTCTCTTGATGTAGGAGAAAACTTCTTTTCGCTAAAAACTTATAGCCCCACCTGCCATATATGCATATAGTATAGATGATTACTTTTCACCCCTCTCTTATGTGACTTGCCGGCATATTCAATATGCTGACCTACACGGCTGCAACGTCTTATGTTGCAGATGTTTTTCTTCGACGAGTAAGAGTACGATTCAGGGTTACGGTCTAGACTCAACTTGTCGTTGGTGTTTATTGGGACTCCACTCCCTTGACTGCTTCCGCTGAGATATTTAAGGTATATATCAGTTTTACGCTATTTACATGTGATTGCACTTTGATATATACATTGATGTACTGTGTGTGCCAGCATACTGATCCAGGGATGGCACAGAAACACAGAGGTTGACTCGTTTTGAGTCGGGTCGCTACATATCTATTGCATGAATCTATCCCTCTACATCATGTCATCTTGCTTAAGGCGTTACTCTGTTTGTCATGAACTCAATACACTAGATGCATGTTGGATAGCGGTCAATGTGTGGAGTAATAGTAGTAGATGGAGAAAGTATCGGTCTACTTCTCTCGGACGTGATGCATATATGTATGTGATACGTCTCCAACGTATCTATAATTTTTGATGGTTCCATGCTATTATCTTGTCAAACTTTGGATGTTTTGTATGCCTTTTATATCTTTTTTGGGACTAACTTATTAACCCAGTGCCAAGTGCCAGTTCCTGTTTTTCCGTGTTTTTGACCCTTTTTAGAGGAGAATTTTAAACGGTGTCCAAACGGAATAAAACTTCTGAAAAGATTTTTACCGGAACAGAAGATACGCACGGGACGTGAGAACCAAGGCAGAGGCCACGAGGGGAGGCCACAAGCCCCCTAGGCGCGGCCAGGGCGGGCCCGCGCCTAGCAAGCTTGTGGGCCTCGTGTGGCTCGTCTGCCCTCCTCTTCCGCCTATAAATTCCCGAAAAATCCAAAACTACGCGAGAGATCCACGAAAATACTTTTTCGCCGCCTCAAGCTTCTGTCTCCGCAAGATCCCATCTGGGGCACGTTCTGGTGCCCTGCCGGAGGGGGATTCGGATACGGAGGGCTTCTTCATCAACACCATTGCCTCTTCGATGATGCGTGTGTTGGAATTATGCCCTAGAGGCAATAATAAATATAGTTATTATTATAATTCCTGTATCAATATAATCGTTTATTATCCATGCTATAATTGTATTGAATGAAGACTTATATACATGTGTGGATACATAGACAAAACACTGTCCCTAGCAAGCCTCTAGTTGGCTAGCCAGTTGATCAACGATAGTCAGTGTCTTCTGATTATGAACAAGGTGTTGTTGCTTGATAACTGGATCACGTCATTAGGAGAATCACGTGATGGACTAGACCCAAACTAATAGACGTAGCATGTTGATCGTGTCATTTTATTGCTGTTGTTTTCTGCGTGTCAAGTATTTGTTCCTATGACCATGAGATCATATAACTCACTAACACCGAAGGAATACTTTGTGTGTATCAAACGTCGCAACGTAACTGGGTGACTATAAAGATGCTCTACAGGTATCTCTGAAGGTGTTCGATGAGTTAGTATGGATCAAGACTGGGATTTGTCACTCCGTGTGACGGAGAGGTATCTCGGGGCCCACTCGGTAATACAACATCACACACAAGCCTTGCAAGCAATGTGACTTAGTGTAAGTTGCGGGATCTTGTATTACGGAACGAGTAAAGAGACTTGCCGGTAAACGAGATTGAAATAGGTATACGGATACTGACGATCGAATCTCGGACAAGTAACATACCAAAGGACAAAGGGAATGACATACGGGAATATATGAATCCTTGGCACTGAGGTTCAAATGATAAGATCTTCGTAGAATATGTAGGATCCAATATGGGCATCCAGGTCCCGCTATTGGATATTGACCGAGGAGTCTCTCGGGTCATGTCTACATAGTTCTCGAACCCGCAGGGGCTGCACACTTAAGGTTCGACGTTGTTTTATGCGTATTTGAGTTATATGGTTGGTTACCGAATGTTGTTCGGAGTCCCAGATGAGATCACGGACGTCACGAGGGTTTCCGGAATGGTCCGGAAACGAAGATTGATATATAGGATGACCTCATTTGATTACCGGAAGGTTTTCGGAGTTACCGGGAATGTACGGGGAATGACGAATGGGTCCCGGGAGTTCACCGGGGGGGCAACCCACCCCGGGGAAGCCCATAGGCAATGGGGGTGCCGCACCAGCCCTTAGTGGGCTGGTGGGACAGCCCAAAAGGGCCCTATGCGCATTGGAAGAAAAATCAAAGAGAAAAGGAAAAAAAAAGGAGGTGGGAAAGGGAAGAAGGACTCCACCTTCCAAACCAAGTAGGACTCGGTTTAGGGGGGAGACCTTCCCCCCTTGGCTCGGACGAACCCCTTGGGGGTCCTTGGACCCCAAGGCAAGGCTCCCCCCTCCCTCCTGTATATAGTGGGGTTTTAGGGCTGATATTAGACAACTTTGCCACGGCAGCCCGACCAGATATCTCCACGGTTTTACCTCTAGATCGCGTTTCTGCGGAGCTCGGGCGGAGCCCTGCTGAGATAAGATCATCACCAACCTCCAGAGCGCCGTCACGCTGCCGGAGAACTCTTCTACCTCTCCGTCTCTCTTGCTGGATCAAGAAGGCCGAGATCATCGTCGAGCTGTACGTGTGCTGAACGCGGAGGTGTCGTCCATTCGGCACTAGATCGTGGGACTGATCGCGGGATAGTTCGCGGGGCGGATCGAGGGACGTGAGGACGCTCCACTACATCAACCGCGTTCACTAACGCTTCTGTTGTACGGTCTACAAGGGTACGTAGATCACACATCCCCTCTCGTAGATGGACATCACCATGATAGGTCTTCGTGCGCGTAGGAAAATTATTGTTTCCCATGCGACGTTCCCCATCAGTGCCATCATGAGCTAGGTTCATGCATAGATGTCTTCTCGAGTAGACCACAAAAGTTTTTCTGGGCGGTGATGTGCGTTTTGCTGCCCTCCTTAGTCTTTTCTTGATTCCGCGGTATTGTTGGATCGAAGCGGCTCGGACCGACATTACTCGTACGCTTACGAGAGACTGGTTTCATCGCTACGAGTAACTCCGTTGCTCAAAGATGACTGGCGGGTGTCAGTTTCTCCAACTTTAGTTGAATAGGAATTGACCGAGGAGGTCCTTGGATGAGGTTAAATAGAAACTCATATATCTCCGGTGTGGTGTTTGCGTAAGTAAGATGCGATCCTACTAGATACCCATGGTCACCACGTAAAACATGCAACAACAAAATTAGAGGATGTCTAACTTGTTTTTGCAGGGTATGCTTGTGATGTGATATGGCCAACGATGTGATGTGATATATTGGATGTATGAGATGATCATGTTGTAATAGATAATATCGACTTGCACGTCGATGGTACGGCAACCGGCAGGAGCCATAGGGTTGTCTTTATAACTAACGTTTGTGCTTGCAGATGCGTTTACTATTTTGCTAGGATGTAGCTTTAGTAGTAATAGCATGAGTAGCACGACAACCCCGATGGAGACACGTTGATGGAGCTCATGGTGTGGCGCCGGTGACAAGAAGATCGTGCCGGTGCTTTGGTGATGGAGATCAAGGAGCACGTGATGATGGCCATATCATGTCACTTATGAATTGCATGTGATGTTAATCCTTTTATGCACCTTATTTTGCTTAGAACGACGGTAGCATTATGAGGTGATCTCTCACTAAAATTTCAAAGACAAAATTGTGTTCTCCCCGACTGTGCACCGTTGCTACAGTTCGTCGTTTCGAGACACCACGTGATGATCGGGTGTGATAGACTCAACGTTCACATACAACGGGTGCAAAACAGTTGCGCACGCGGAACACTCGGGTTAAGCTTGACGAGCCTAGCATGTGCAGACATGGCCTTGGAACACATGAGACCGAAAGGTCGATCATGAATCATATAGATGATATGATTAGCATAGGGATGCTTACCACTGAAACTATACTCAACTCACGTGATGATCGGACTTGAGCTAGTGTAAGTGGATCATGAACCACTCAAATGACTAGAGAGATGTACTTTTTGAGCGGGAGTTTAGCGAGTAATTTGATTAAGTTAAACTCTAATTATCTTGAACATAGTCTAAGTCCGCTTTGAATATATTTGTGTTGTAGATCATGGCTCACGCGACAGTCACCCTGAATTTTAATACGTTCCTAGAGAAAGCTAAGTTGAAAGATGATGGAAGCAACTTTGTAGACTAGGCTCGTAATATTAAGATAATCTTACAAGCTGGGAAGAAGGATTATGTCCTCAATGCTGCGCTAGGAGTTGAACCACCTGCTACGGCTGATCAGGATGTTAAGAACGCTTGGTTAGCACGTAAGGAGAACTACTCAGTAGTTCAATGTGCAGTCTTGTATGGCTTAGAACCGGGACTTCAACGTCGCTTTGAGCGTCATGGAGCATTTGAGATTGCTCCAAGAGTTGAAGTTTATCTTTCAGAAGAACGCCCGGATCGAGAGGTATGAGACCTCCGATAAATTCTATGCTTGCAAGATGGAGGAGAACTCGTCTGTCGGTGAACATGTGCTCAAAATGTCTGGGTACTCAAACCGTCTAGCTGAGCTGGGGATTGAACTCCCGCAAGAAGCTATCACTGACAGAATCCTTCAATCACTGCCGCCAAGCTATAAAGGCTTTGTGTTGAACTACAACATGCAAGGGATGAACAAGTCTCCCGGCGAGTTGTTTGCGATGTTGAAAGTCGCAGAGTCTGAACTCCGTAAAGAGCATCAAGTGTTGATGGTGAATAAGACCACTAGTTTCAAGAGAACGGCAAAGGCAAGAAGGGTAATTCAAAGAAGAGCGGCAAGCCTGTTGCCAATCCGACGAAGAAACCCAAAGCTGGACCTAAGCCTGAAACAGAGTGTTACTATTGCAAGGGTATGGGTCACTGGAAGCGCAATTGCCCCAAGTATTTGGCTGATAAGAAGGCGGCCAAAGAAAAATCAAGTATATTGGATATACATGTTATTGATGTGTACTTAACCGGCTCTCGTAGTAGTGCCTGGGTATTCGATACCGGTTCTGTTGCTCATATTTGCAACTCGAAACAGGAACTGCGGAATAGACGAAGGCTGGCGAAAGATGAAGTGACAATGCGCGTAGGAAATGGTTCCAAGGTTGATGCAATTGCCGTCGGCACAGTCTCACTTCAGTTACCGTCAGGATTAGTTATGAACTTAAATCATTGTTATTTAGTGCCTGCGTTGAGCATGAACATTATATTTGGATCTTGTTTATTGCGAGACGGTTACTCTTTTAAGTCAGAGAATAATGGTTGTTCTATTTCTATGAGTAACATCTTTTATGGTCATGCACCCAATGTGAGAGGATTGTTCATATTGAATCTTGGTAGTGATACACACATACATAACATTGATACCAAAAGAGTTAGAGTTAACAATGATAGCGCCATATTTTTGTGGCACTGCCGCTTAGGTCATATTGGTGTAAAGCGCATGAAGAAACTCCATGCCGATGGACTTTTGGAGTCACTTGACTTTGATTCACTTGACACGTGCGAACCATGCCTCATGGGCAAGATGGATAAAACTCCGTTCTCCGGAACAATGGAGCGTGCAAGTGACTTGTTGGAAATCATACATACCGATGTGTGTGGTCCGATGAGCGTAGAGGCACGCGGCGGATATCGTTATTTTCTCACCTTCACTGACGATTTGAGTAGATATGGTTATGTCTACTTAATGAAGCACAAGTCTGAAACATTTGAAAAGTTCAAGCAATTTCAGAGTGAAGTTGAAAATCATCATAACAAGAAGATCAAGTTCCTACGGTCTGATCGTGGGGGTGAATATCTGAGTTTCGAGTTTGGTGCTCACTTAAGACAATGTGGAATTGTTTCACAGTTGACACCGCCTGGAACACTACAGCGTAATGGTGTGTCCGAACGTTGTAATCGTACTTTATTAGAGATGGTGCGATCTATGATGTCTCTTACCGATTTGCCATTATCATTTTGGGGTTATGCATTAGAAACAGCTACATTCACTTTAAATAGGGCACCATCAAAATCCGTTGAGACGACACCATACGAACTGTGGTATGGCAAAAGGCCAAAGTTGTCGTTTCTTAAAGTTTGGGGATGTGATGCTTATGTCAAAAAGCTTCATCCTGAAAAGCTGGAACCCAAAGCGGAAAAGTGCATCTTCATAGGTTACCCAAAAGAGACAGTTGGGTACACCTTCTATCTCAAATCCGAGGGCAAAGTGTTTGTTGCTAAAAACGGAGCTTTTCTCGAGAAGGAGTTTCTCTCGAGAGAATTGAGTGCGAGGAAGATAGAACTTGACGAGGTTGTTGAACCTCTCATCCCTCTGGATGGTGGCGCAGGGCAAGGGGAAACCGGTGTCGTTGCGATGCCGGTTAAGGAGGAAGTTAATGATGATGATCATGAAACTCCGGTTCAAGTTTCTGTCGAACCACGCAGGTCGACGAGACCACGTGCTGCTCCAGAGTGGTACGGTAATCCCGTCTTATCAATCATGTTGTTGGACAACAATGAACCTGTAAATTATGAAGAAGCAATTGTGGGCCCAGATTCCAACAAATGGCTAGAAGCCATGAAGTCCGAGATAGGATCCATGTATGAGAACAAAGTGTGGACTTTGGAGGTACTACCTGAGGGCCGCAAGGCTATTCAGAACAAATGGATCTTTAAGAGGAAGACGGACGCTGACGGCAATGTGACCGTTTATAAAGCTCGACTTGTGGCAAAGGGTTTTTCACAAGTTCAAGGAGTTGACTACGATGAGACTTTCTCACCCATAGCGATGCTTAAGTCCGTCAGAATCATGTTAGCAATAGCTGCATTTTTCGACTATGAAATCTGGCAGATGGATGTCAAAACGGTGTTCCTTAACGGTTTCCTTAAGGAAGAGTTGAAGGTTTTGTCGATCCTAAGAATGCTAACAAGGTGTGCAAGCTCCAGCGATCCATTTATGGACTGGTGCAAGCATCTCGGAGTTGGAACAAACGCTTTGATGAGGTGACCAAAGCATTTGGGTTTATACAAGTGGTTGGAGAATCTTGTATTTACAAGAAAGTGAGTGGGAGCTCTGTGGCGTTTCTAATATTATATGTGGATGACATATTGTTGATTGGAAACAACGTAGAGTTTTTGGAGAGCATAAAGGATTACATGAATAAAAGTTTCTCTATGAAGGACCTAGGAGAAGTTGCTTACATTCTAGGCATTAAGATCTATAGGGATAGATCAAAACGCCTCATAGGACTTTCACAAAGCACATACCTTGATAAAGTTTTGAAGAGGTTCAAAATGGAACAGTCCAAGAAAGGGTTCTTGCCAGTTTTACAAGGTACGAGATTGAGTAAGAGTCAGTGCCCAGCAACTGATGAAGATAGAGAGCATATGCGCTTCGTCCCCTATGCTTCAGCCATAGGTTCTATCATGTATGCAATGTTGTGCACTAGACCGGACGTTAGCCTGGCCATAAGTATGGCAGGTAGGTTCCAGAGTAATCCAGGAGTGGATCACTGGACGGCGGTCAAGAATATCCTGAAGTACCTGAAAAGGAATAAGGAGATATTTCTCGTGTATGGAGGTGATGAAGAGCTCGCCGTAAAAGGTTACGTCGATGCAAGCTTTGACACAGATCCGGACGACTCTAAGTCGCAAACCGGATACGTATTTATTCTTAATGGGGGTGCGGTAAGCTGGTGCAGTTCCAAGCAGAGCGTCGTAGCAGATTCTACATGTGAAGCGGAGTACATGGCTACCTCGGCGGCGGCTAAGGAGGGTGTCTGGATGAAGCACTTCATGACAGATCTTGGAGTGGTGCCAAGCGCACTGAATCCAATAACCTTGTTCTGTGACAACACGGGTGCCATTGCCCTTGCAAAGGAACCACGGTTTCACAAGAAGTCCAGACACATCAAACGACGCTTCAACCTCATCCGCGACTACGTCGAAGGGGAGGACGTAAATATATGCAAAGTGCACACGGATCTGAATGTAGCAGACCCGCTGACTAAACCTCTTCCACGGGCAAAGCATGATCAACACCAGAACTGTATGGGTGTTAGATTTATTACAATGTAATTCGCATGATGATGTGAGGGCTAGATTATTGACTCTAGTGCAAGTGGGAGACTGTTGGAATTATGCCCTAGAGGCAATAATAAATATAGTTATTATTATAATTCCTGTATCAAGATAATCGTTTATTATCCATGCTATAATTGTATTGAATGAAGACTTATATACATGTGTGGATACATAGACAAAACACTGTCCCTAGCAAGCCCCTAGTTGGCTAGCCAGTTGATCAACGATAGTCGTGTCTTCTGATTATGAACAAGGTGTTGTTGCTTGATAATTGGATCACGTCATTAGGAGAATCACGTGATGGACTAGACCCAAACTAATAGACGTAGCATGTTGATCGTGTCATTTTATTGCTGCTATTTTCTGCGTGTCAAGTATTTGTTCCTATGACCATGAGATCATATAACTCACTAACACCGGAGGAATACTTTGTGTGTATCAAACGTCGCAACGTAACTGGGTGACTATAAAGATGCTCTACAGGTATCTCCGAAGGTGTTCGTTGAGTTAGTATGGATCAAGACTGGGATTTGTCACTCCGTGTGACAGAGAGGTATCTCGGGGCCCACTCGTTAATACAACATCACACACAAGCCTTGCAAGCAATGTGACTTAGTGTAAGTTGCGGGATCTTGTATTACGGAACGAGTAAAGAGACTTGCCGGTAAACGAGATTGAAATAGGTATACGGATACTGACGATCAAATCTCGGGCAAGTAACATACCAAAGGAAAAAAGGAATGACATACGGGATTATATGAATCCTTGGCACTGAGGTTCAAACGATAAGATCTTCGTAGAATATGTAGGATCCAATATGGGAATCCAGGTCCCGCTATTGGATATTGACCGAGGAGTCTCTCGGGTCATGTCTACATAGTTCTTGAACCCGCAGGGTCTGCACACTTAAGGTTCGACGTTGTTTTATGCGTATTTGAGTTATATGGTTGGTTACCGAATGTTGTTCGGAGTCCCAGATGAGATCACGGACGTCACGAGGGTTTCCGGAATGGTCCGGAAACAAAGATTGATATATAGGATGACCTCATTTGATTACCGGAAGGTTTTCGGAGTTACCAGGAATGTACCGGGGAATGACGAATGGGTTTCGGGAGTTCACCGGGGGGCAACCCACCCCGGGGAAGCCCATAGGCAATGGGGGTGCCGCACCAGCCCTTAGTGGGCTGGTGGGACAGCCCAAAAGGGCCCTATGCGCATTGGAAGAAAAATCAAAGAGAAAAGGAAAAAAAAAGAAGGAGGTGGGAAAGGGAAGAAGGACTCCACCTTCCAAACCAAGTAGGACTCGGTTTGGGGGGGAGACCTTCCCCCCTTGGCTCTGTTGGGGAACGTCGCATGGGAAACAAAAAATTTCCTACGCGCACGAAGACCTATCATGGAGATGTCCATCTACGAGAGGGGATGTGTGATCTACGTACCCTTGTAGACCGTACAGCAGAAGCGTTAGTGAACGCGGTTGATGTAGTGGAACGTCCTCACGTCCCTCGATCCGCCCCGCGAACTATCCCGCGATCAGTCCCACGATCTAGTGCCGAACGGACGGCACCTCCGCGTTCAGCACACGTTCAGCTCGACGATGATCTCGGCCTTCTTGATCCAGTAAGAGAGACAAAGAGGTAGAAGAGTTCTCCGGCAGCGTGACGGCGCTCCGGAGGTTGGTGATGATCTTGGCTCAGCACGGCTCCACCCGAGCTCCGCAGAAACGCGATCTAGAGGTAAAACTGTGGAGATATGTGGTCGGGCTGCCGTGGCAAAGTTGTCTCAAATCAGCCCTAAAACCCCACTATATATAGGAGAGAGAGGGGGGAGCCTTGCCTTGGGGTCCAAGAACCCCCAAGGGGTCGGCTGAGCCAAGGGGGGGAAGGTCTCCCCCCCCAAACCGAGTTGGACTTGGTTTGGTGGGTGGGAGTCCTTCCTTTCCTTCCCACCTCCTCCTTTTTTTTCTTTCTCTTTGATTTTATTCCCAATGCGCATAGGACCCTTTTGGGCTGTCCCACCAGCCCACTAAGGGCTGGTGCGCCACCCTCAAGGCCTATGGGCTTCCCGGGGTGGGTTGCCCCCCCCCCCCCGGTGAACTCCCGGAACCCATTCGTCATTCCCGATAATTCCGAAAACCTTCCGGTAATCAAATGGGGTCATCCTATATATCAATCTTCGTTTCCGGACCATTCTGGAAACCCTCGTGACGTCCGTGATCTCATACGGGACTCCGAACAACATTCGGTAACCAACCATATAACTCAAATACGCATAAAGCAACGTCGAACCTTAAGTGTGCAGACCCTGCGGGTTCGAGAACTATGTAGACATGAACCGAGAGACTCCTCGGTCAATATCCAATAGTGGGACCTGGATGCCCATATTGGATCCTACATATTCTACGAAGATCTTATCGTTTGAACCTCAGTGCCAAGGATTCATATAATCCCGTATGTCATTCCCTTTCTCCTTCGGTATGTTACTTGCCCGAGATTCGATCGTCAGTATCCGCATACCTATTTCAATCTCGTTTACCGGCAAGTCTCTTTACTCGTTCCGTAATACAAGATCCCATAACTTACACTAAGTCACATTTCTTGCAAGGCTTGTGTGTGATGTTGTATTACCGAGTGGGCCCCGAGATACCTCTCTGTCACACGGAGTGACAAATCCCAGTCTCGATCCATACTAACTCAACAAACACCTTCGGAGATACATGTAGAGCATCTTTATAGTCACCCAGTTACGTTGCGACGTTTGATACACACAAAGCATTCCTCCGGTGTCCGTGAGTTATATGATCTCATGGTCATAGGAACAAATACTTGACACGCAGAAAACAGTAGCAACAAAATGAAACGATCAACATGCTACGTCTATTAGTTTGGGTCTAGTCCATCACATGATTCTCCTAATGATGTGATCCCGTTATCAAGTGACAACACTTGCCCATGGACAGGAAACCTTGACCATCTTTGATCAACGAGCTAGTCAACTAGAGGCTTATTAGGGACAGTGTTTTGTCTATGTATCCACACAAGTTTTGTGTTTCCAATCAATACAATTATAGCATGGATAATAAACGATTATCATGAACTAAGAAATATAATAATAACTAATTTATTATTGCCTCTAGGGCATATTTCCAACAGTCTCCCACTTGCACTAGAGTCAATAATCTAGTTCACATCACCATGTGATTTCAACGAATCCAACACCCATATAGTTCTGGGGTCTGGTCACGTCTTGCTCGTGAGAGAGGTTTTAGTCAACGGTTTTGAAACTTTCAGACCGTGCGTTCTTTACAAATCTTTATGCCATCATCATATAGATGCTGCTACTACGTGCTATTCGGAAATGCTCCAAATATCTACTCTACTATACGAATCCGTTTCACTACTCATAGTTATTCGGATTAGTGTCAAAGCTTGCATCGACGTAACCCTTTACGACGAACTCTTTATCCACCTCCATAATCGAGAAAAATTCCTTAGTCTATTTAGTTACTAAGGATAACTTTGACCGCTGATCAGTGATTCAATCCTGGATCACTCTGTGTACAGACTTGCTGCAAGGCACACATCAGGTGCGGTACTCAGCATGGCATACTTTAGATTCTACAGCTAAGGCATAGAAGACGACCTTCGTCTATTCTCTTTATTCTGCCGTGGTCGGGTTTTGAGTCTTACTCAAATTTACACCTTACAACGCAACCAAGAACTCCTTCTTTGCTGATCTATTTTGAACTCCTTCAAAAACTTGTCAAGGCATGCATCTTATTGAAACTTTCATTAAGCGTTTTTGATCTATCTCCATAGATCTTTGATGCTCAATGTTCAAGTAGCGCAATCCAGGTATTCCTTTGAAAACTCCTTTCAAACAACCTTATATGCTTTACAGAAATTCTACATCACTTCTGATCAACAATATGTCTACCACATATACTTATCAGAAATTCTATAGTGCTCCCACTCACTTCTTTGGAAATACAAGTTTCTCATAAACCTTGTATAAACCCAAAATCTTTGATCATCTCATCAAAGTGTATATTCCAACTCCGAGATGCTTGCACCAGTCCATTGAAGGATCACTGGAGCTTGCATACTTTCTAGTATCTTTAGGATCGACAAAACCTTCTGGTTGTATCACATACAATGTTTGCTCAAGGAAACCGTCGAGGAAACAATGTTTTGACATCCTACGTGCAATTTTTCATAAATAATGCATCAACAACTAACATAACTCTAACAGACCTTTAGAATCGCTACGAGTGAGAAAGTCTCATCATAGTCAACTGTTTGATCTTGTCGAAAACATCTTTGCGACAAGTCGAGCTTTTCTTAATAGTGACTTATCACCATCATCGTCTGTCTTCTTTTAAAGATCCATTTTTACTCAATAGTCCTATGACCATCAAGTAGTTCTTCCAAAGTCTACACTTTGTTTTCATACATGGATCCTCTCTCGGATTTCATGGCTTCCAGCCATTTGTCGGAATCTGGGCCCACCATTGCTTTCTCCATAACTCGTAGGTTCACTGTTGCTCAACAACATGACCTCGAAGACAGGGTTACCCTACTACTCTGCAGTAGCACGCGACCTTGTCGACCTACAGGTTTGTAGTAACTTGATTCAAAGCTCAATGATCACCATCATCAGCTTCCACTTCAATTGGTGTAGGCGCCACAGGAACAACTTCCTGTGCCCTGCTACACACTGGTTGAAGTGATGGTTCATTAACCTCATCAAGTTCTACCACTCTCCCACTCAATTCTTTCGAGAGAAACCTTTCCTCGAGAAAGGATCCGTTTCTAGAAACAAACACTTTGCTTTCGGATCTGAGATGGGAGATGTACCCAACTGCTTTGGATATCCTATGAAGATGCATTTTATCCGCTTTGGGTTCGAGCTTATCAGACTGAAACTTTTTCACATAAGTGTCGAAGCCCCAAACTTTCAAGAAACGACAGTTTAGATTTCTCTAAACCTCAGTCTATACTGTGTCATCTCAACGGAAATACGCGGTGCCCTACTTAAAGTGAATGCGGTTGTCTCTAATGCATAACCCATAAACGATAGTGGTAATTCGGTAAGAGACATCACAGCATGCACCATGCCAAATAGTGCATGGCTATGACGTTCAGACACATCATCACACTATGATGTTCCAGGTGGCATGTACTGTGAAACAATTTACACATTGTCTTAACTGCGTACCAAAACTCGTAACTCAGATATTCATTTATATGATCATATCGTAGACAGTTTATCCTCTTGTTACGACGAACTTCACTCCGAAACAGAATTGAACTTTTCAATATTTCAGACTTGTGATTCATTAAGTAAATACTCTTGTATCTACTCAAATCGTCATTGAAGTAAGAACATAATGATATCCACTGCGTGCCTCAGCACCCATTGGACTGCATACATCAAAATGTATCACTTCCAACAAGTTACTATCTCGTTTCATCTCAATGAAAACAAGGCCTTGCTCAGGTGGTATGATTTGCATGTCACCAGTGATTCAAAATCAAGTGAGTATAAAGATCCATCAGCATGGAGCCTCTTCATGCAATTTATACCAACATGACTCAAGCGGCAGTGCCACAAGTAAGTGGTACTATCATCATTACTTCGTATCTTTTGGCACCAATATCATGAACATGTGTAACACTACGATCGAGATTCAATAAACCATTGAGTGTAATTATTCAAGCAAATAGAATAACTATTATTCTTTTAAATGAATAATCATATTGCAACAAACACGATCCAATCATGTTCATGCTCAACGCAAACACCAAATAACAATTATTTGGGTTTCACCACCAATCCCGATGATAGAGGGAGCGTGCGACGTTTGATCATATCAACCTTGGAAACACTTCCAACACGTATCGTCACCTCGCCTTTAGCTAGTCTCCGTTTATTCCGTAGCTTTCATTTCGTGTTACCAATCACTTAGCAACTGAACCGGTATCCAATACCCTCGCGCTACTAGGAGTACTAGTAAAGCACACATCAACATCTTGTATATCAAATATACTACTTTCGACTTTGCCAGCCTACTTATCTACCAAGCATCTAGGGTAGCTCCGCCTCAGTGACCGTTCCCCTCATAACAGAAGCACGTAGTCTCGGGTTTGGGTTTAGACTTGGGTCTCTTATTTGTGCAGCAACTGTTTTGCTTTTTCACGAAGTATCCCTTCTAGCCCTTGCTTTCATGAAACTTAGTGATTTTACTAACCATCAACCATTGATGCTCCTTCTTGATTTCTACTTTCGCAGTGTCATACATCACGAATCTCTCAAGGATCATTGTATCTATCCTTGATATGTTATAGTTCATCACGAAGCTCTCACAGCTTGGTGGCAGTGACTTTGGAGAACCATCACTATCTCATCTGGAAGATTAACTCCCACTTGATTCAAGTGATTGTCGTACTCAGACAATCTGAGCACACGCTCAACGATTGAGCTTTTCTCCTTTACTTTGTGGACAAAGAATCTTGTTGGAGGTCTCATACCTCTTAACAAGGGCACAAGCATGAAATCACAATTTCAGCTCTTTAGAACATCACTCATGTTCCGTGACGTTTCAAAACGTTTTCGGCGCCTTGCTTCTAAGCCATTAAGTATTTTGCACTGAACAATCGTGTAGTCATCAGAAACGTGTATGTCGGATGTTCACAGCATCCACAGACGACGCTCGAGGTACAGCACACCGAGTGGTGCATTAAGGACATAAGCCTTCTGCGCAGCAACGAGGACAATCCTCGGTTTTACAGACTTAGTCTGCAAAGTTTGCTACTATCAACTTTCAACTAAATTTTCTCTAGGAACATATAAAAACAGTAGAGCTATAGCGCAAGCTACATCGTAATTCGCAAAGACCATTAGACTATGTTCATGACAATTAGTTCAATTAATCATATTACTTAAGAACTCCCACTCAAAAAGTACATCTCTCTAGTCATTTGAGTGGTACATGATCCAAATCCACTATCTCAAGTCCGATCATCACGTGAGTCGAGAATAGTTTCAGTGGTAAGCATCTCTATGCTAATCATATCAACTATACGATTCATGCTCGACCTTTCGGTCTCATGTGTTCCGAGGCCATGTCTGCACATGCTAGGCTCGTCAAGCTTAACCCAAGTGTTCCGCGTGTGCAACTGTTTTGCACCCGTTTGTATGTGAACGTTGAGTCTATCACACCCGATCATCACGTGGTGTCTCGAAACGAAGAACTGTCGCAACGGTGCACAGTCGGTGTCGTGGTTTTGTCACGGCAGATGTCCTCGTGAAAGGACTTAGTACTGGAGCCATTGCACCTTGGTGGCGACTCAAAGGGGTTAAGCGGGAGAGACACGGCGATTTACCCAGGTTCGGCCCCTCGAGAAGAGGTAATAGCCTACGTCCTGCTTTGTGTGTATTGATGTGGATTCGATTACAAGGAAGGCGTAACTCGCCTAAACCTAGCACTCGATGATTTCTAACCTACCTCTCCCCCTCCAGACTCGCCTTTATATATAGGTCGAAGCCTTAGGGTTTACAAGAGTCCCTTCCTTTTTACAAATCATGACCACCACGGTCTCTAAGTCGCCGTCTTGCAAAACCCAGAGTCCTTCCATAAATCATAACCATCCTGCGACTTCGAACCGCCCAGGCTGAGGCCCAACTAGCCTTAAAGGATGAATCGCCTTAAAAGTAACCCGGCCCATATTCGGCGGGTCACTTTAACAGGCAATATCCCCAACATTAGGCCCCAAATTGACTTGAATCTTGACGCCAATGCTTCCATTTTAGTCGAAGGCGATTCACTCCTCTGTGTTCCTCCGTACACCAGAAATCTTAACTCGCCAACTGGTACCGGCAAAAGTCTCTGAGCCGCCAACGCATTTCCCATCAGTACTTTCCTTAGCCCTCGATTTTCGGGAACTCCAAGACAATCCCAACGGATCTTTTAGTGCGTCATTATCCCAAAATTTTCGGGCGCCATCATGGCGAATCTTTCCTTCCTCGACGGTTCCCGCTCATAGCGCCTCGATCCCCGCGCCCGTCCTGATAAATAGGCGGAAGGGACACGGCTGACACCGGCCACCTACCAGTCCCGTCAATACCTCCACCATCATCTCAGCGAGAAGAAAACGCTCCGCATCCCGAAGGCTTAGCCGCCGGCCGCAAACTCCACCCCCGTCCGAAGAACTCCAGTGCTGCCCGCAGGCCGTTGCCGTTCGAGGAGCTCCGGCGCCGCCCGCAAGCCGTCGCCGTTCGAGGAGCTCCGGCGCCGCCCGCAAGCCGCTGCCGTTCGAAGAGCTCCGGCGCCGTTCGAGGAGCTCCAGCGCCGCCCGCACGTCATCACCGTCGCCAGGCTCCACCGCCGCCGAGGGTCCCCTCATTCTCCAACAGCCTCCATCATCACCGATCTTCTTCGACCAAGATCTTCAGGTTAGGCAACTGTTTCCCCTTCTTTAAGGGTAGATTTAGTTCTTGTTCTTGCCGCCGCCATTTCCATAGCTCCAAAGCTCTATGCTCGTCACCATCTTAACTGTCGAACTGATTAGTCCGAGCGCCATTAGGGCACCTAGTGCTTCGAACAATCCTATCCATCTGTGCCCTTGCGAATTTTCTAAATAGACTAGTCTTTTTAAACACGAGGCACCATCCTGATCGCACATCGTTCATGTTTTAGCCATGTCCGTAAGCTTTTATATCTGTTGAATAGATCCATTCCTCTTTCACTGTTTGCAAAAAGCTGTTTGGAAACCTCGTCCTTCCCTTAGTGTTTCGGAAAGAATAAATTTTAGCACCCACAGTAGCGTCGCTTCTGAGAATAGCCCTGCTCCGATAGGTCGCCACATCAGCCCAACCCGGCCTCCCAATCCGGCGGGTTAAGCAGAAGCTAGTCCCGACTCACATAGTAAATGTTCGAGACATGTAATACCATTTTCTTGCCTATTTGTAGCATGGGTGCCGTTTTCAAGAGCGATTGGCTTCCCACCAAAGTCGATGATGCTGTTTTGGCGAATTACGTGAAAGCGGGCTGCTTGGATCCTCAAGACGTCATTGGATGGCGCACCGGGTTAGGAGAAGACCTACCCAACCCCAAGGAAGGGGAGATAGTAGTTTTTGTGGAACACTTAGAACGGGGTTTTAAGCCGCCCGGATCCAAATTCCTTAGAGACGCCCTGAATTTTATGAACGTCCGACTCCAGGATTTGGGACCCAATTCCATAAGCAACCTGAGTCAATTCCAAGTCCTTTGCGAAGCTTATTTGCGGATCGAGCCTTCCGTCCCCCTGTTTTGGTACTTTTTCCACTTGAATCGCCAGACAGAATTCCACAATGGCCCCAGTTTGGAACTCGGCGGGGTCAACGTCCAGCATCACAGGGACAGTCCGTTTCCTGCACTCACTATGCCCAGCCATCCCAAAGGCTGGGGTGAATCTTGGTTTTACTGCAAAGAAACATCCCCTGCCGGCGAGAACAAACTTCAGGGCTACAGGCCAAGCCGCCTCCCGGTCAACTTCAAGCTCCCTGACAAGCTCACCGAGGAAGAAGAGTCGGAATTCGTCCCAATTCTGTCCGAACTGAGATCCTTGACTAACAACGGTCTCACCGGGGTTGACCTGATCCGCTGCTGGGTCGAATGGCGGATCCTTCCTCTGAGCCGCCGAGAAGGCTTGATGTGCGAATTTGACGGTACTCTGGATCATCCCCAATGCTACTTTCACACAGCATTAACAGAAAAAGACATCATCGCCATCATCAAGAAGCTGACCGGCGAGCCTACAGCAAAGTGCGGCCAAATCGGCCTTAAGCCCTTCTGCAAGATTAACCCGGCGCCCAAGGTAACCAAGACTAACTCGCCCTCAATTTTCATTCCATCTGTTTTACTGTCATCGTGACTTCATGCCACATCCCTTTCCAGAAAGGCGACAAGTTCTGGTCTCGGAGACCTAAGAAACAAGCCATGAAGAGTGCTAAGCCGCCTTCCAAGAAAAACAAAGGCAAAGGTAAATCGGCTGCGGCCGAGCCATCGGAAGTCGACGAATCTCAAGCTGGCGACGCACTCTCCGAGGTACCAATCCGTCCTCTTTTTCACTCGCCACCTATTACCTTTTAACTTCTATTTATCTCTCACTCCTCTTATAATAGAATGAAGATAACGAAAGCCAGGAAGATTCTGTCGAGGTAATTTCCGTCTCCTCCGATTCATCTCCTTCTCCACCTAAGCCGGCCCGGCGAATATGTGGAAACGTACCTCTCTCACATCCAAATGCCCATTTGGACCCAAATTTCTTACTGAAGAAAACGCAGCACGCCTCAAAACGGAAAACGCGAAGTCATTCTGGCGACCTAACACCTGGCTTGCCAACAACGAACAAAAGAAAACCAAGCGAGGTACCTCCTTTTTTTTATTTGAGCAACCATTGTTCGTGTTGCTTTGGATCACAGTCATAACCCGCCTGTTATTATCGATGTACAAATTCTACAGGATTCTCCCCCTACTTCTGGCGACTCGGTGATGTCGACCCTTCCACCAATGATCCGAGTTCCGGGGTAAGTTTCTTGTCCTGATCCTTGAGAATAGCACTCTTTTTAATTTTCTAACACGCCTATCTCACTTATTAGGGCGCAAGCCAAAAAGAGGAAAACCAGTGGATCAATCCCTGATGCCACTTCTGAACCTACAAGGAAAGCAACTCCGACTCAAGAAGATCCGAGTCAAAACGAGCCGACAATTCAAGCAAATCCTCATGAGTCGCCCAAAGGATCAACGGATGTCCCTAGATCACCGGTCGTAATGGCGACAGCTGATGACCCAGATGCTGTGGTCATTACTGGTTTTGGTTTCTCCAAGCCGGCAGCGACAATCCTCTCCAAACATATAGCATCCCCTTCTCCATCATTTCCTGAGTCTGGGCCTTCCAAGGCGAAACTTTCTGACTATGCAGGTCTAGAGTTTAAAGAACTCTGTTCTGGCTTCGCAAGTCGCCTGGAAGCGAGTTACGAGATGGAAAAAAATCTGCTGAAGATGTTAAATAACAAGCATGAGGTAAAATTTATACTCTGTATTATTCCCAGTAACCCCCAAGGGCCGGGTCATCAGTAAAATGATGAGCCGGGTCTTTTAAAAGCTTCGCGACCAGTAACCCCCAAGGGCCGGGTCATCAGTAAAATGATGAGCCGGGTCTTGATTTCTGTATAATTTCCCTTGAGAAATTATACATTAGCCCCCAAGTGTCAGGGGTATTGCCTTGCAATAATTCTGAGACTTGTCTTTGTTTTAAATTTTGAACAGGAAAGCCTTGCCCAGACCGAACTGGCCCTGGGCGACTTAAGGAAAAACTTGGCTGACCAACAAGATGCCCGAACTCAGTCGGAAGACAAATATAAGCTGGCTCTGGTTGAACTGGAAAAGCTCAAAGCCGAGTTACAAAGAACTCAGGCTGACCACAGCGCGGTTTTGACGAGAGCCGAAAAAGCAGAAGCAAAGCTGGCAACTGTGCAGCAGGAGCTATCCGGCTTAAAGCGCCATATTTCCAACATGACACAAGCCATCTTTGGTAAGCTTTACCTAACTCTCCAATCTTATCCTCTTCCTTGGGCAAATTCCTTACTGTTTAACTTACCGGTTATTTGATCACAGGCTCGAGAGTCGCCAATTTGCAAGACGACAGCGTGTTGATGCTGAAGGCGATCTATACACTGACGGAACAACTATACACTGGCAGTGTGCTGACCGTCAAAGCTGTGATGGGTGCAAAGGAGCCCATAACTTCCATCAAGAAGGTGCTTGGATATCTATCCACACTGCCTCCCCAGATCGGCGAGTTAACCCGATCAGCCGCCCGGAAGGGTGTCCTGACGGCTCTGAGTCGCTGCCTGGCGTATGCTCCAGAAATTAATTTGGAAGAAGTAGCTGCCGGCTTCCCTCAGCTTAAAGATGACGGCTCGGAGTTCGTGGAAGAAGACTACCAGAAGGTTGTCAAGGATTCTCGACTGGCCGCAACTCAACTCGCCGCCAGCCTTGACTTGACAAAATATCAGGCGACTTATGATGACAAGAATAAGAAAATCAGCCCGCCAACCTTCGTGGTGACCAACCTTATCCCTCGGCGACCCAAGAATCCCTTCGACTGGGAAACAGACCTGGCATCAATCTTAACCGACGAAGAGGATTTTGCCTCTCTGTCCAGATGCAATTGGGTCTTGGGCGATTTACAAATCGAAGCTGGTCAGAGCTCACGCCAAGACTTAGCGGAATAGATTTTCCTTGAATTTGGCCCAAGAGCCATGTAATAGTCAGTACTATCTTTTGATGACATCTTCTGCCAAAAAACCCTTATACTGCTTTTGAGGCGGTTTAAAATATTTTGTTAATCCTTATCAGAATCGCCTGAAATGCTCAATCCGCCAAGGATAAAAACCTTGAGCCCATTACCTATGAAAATAAAAGAACTACAAACAGTTTCAACGAATAAGCAGTGAGGATAAAAATCTCCAAGGTCAAATCATAACACGAGTAATTTCATCGGCTCATACGGTCGCACAGGAGGAGGCGAGTCAGAAAGCTCGTGCACCCACCCTTAATGCAGGTTTCGTCGGCTCATACGGTCGTGACAGGAGGAGGCGAGTCAGAAAGCTCGTGCACCCACCCTTAATGCAGGTTTCGTCGGCTCATACGGTCGTGACAGGGGGAGGCGAGTCAGAAAGCTCGTGCACCCACCCTTAATGCAAGTTTCGTCGGCTCATACGGTCGCGACAGGAGGAGGCGAGTCAGAAAGCTCGTGCACCCACCCTTAATGCAGGTTTCGTCGGCTCATACGGTCGCGACAGGGGGAGGCGAGTCAGAAAGCTCGTGCACCCACCCTTAATGCAGGTTTCGTCGGCTCATACGGTCGCGACAGGAGGAGGCGAGTCAGAAAGCTCGTGCACCCACCCTTAATGCAGGTTTCGTCGGCTCATACGGTCGCGACAGGAGGAGGCGAGTCAGAAAGCTCGTGCACCCACCCTTAATGCAGGTTTCGTCGTCTCATACGGTCGCGACAGGGGGAGGCGTGTCAGAAAGCTCGTGCACCCACCCTTAATGCAGGTTTCGTCGGCTCATACGGTCGCGACAGGAGGAGGCGAGTCAGAAAGCTCGTGCACCCACCCTTAATGCAGGTTTCGTCGGCTCATACGGTCGCGACAGGGGGAGGCGAGTTAGAAAGCTCGTGCACCCACCCTTAATGCAGGTTTCGTCGGCTCATACGGTCGTGACAGGAGGAGGCGAGTCAGAAAGCTCGTGCACCCACCCTTAATGCAGGTTTCGTCGGCTCATACGGTCGCGACAGGAGGAGGCGAGTCAGAAAGCTCGTGCACCCACCCTTAATGCAGGTTTCGTCGGCTCATACGGTCGCGACAGGGGGAGGCGAGTCAGAAAGCTCGTGCACCCACCCTTAATGCAGGTTTCGTCGGCTCATACGGTCGCGACAGGAGGAGGCGAGTCAGAAAGCTCGTGCACCCACCCTTAATGCAGGTTTCGTCGGCTCATACGGTCGCGACAGGAGGAGGCGAGTCAGAAAGCTCGTGCACCCACCCTTAATGCAGGTTTCGTCGGCTCATACGGTCATGACAGGGGGAGGCGAGTCAGAAAGCTCGTGCACCCACCCTTAATGCATGTTCTGTCGGCTCATAAGGTCCCAACAGGATGTCATGAAATTGCTCTCTCTTTTTCTTAAAGAAGAAGCCCCCGAGTGAGGGAAACATTATATTATTCCATAATGAAAACTGAAAAACTTACAAAGCATGGAGTTTTAAAAACTCAAGTGTAATAAGGCCGCAAATGGGCAATATTCCAAGGGCGAGTTGACTCAGCCCCCGTAGTCGGTCGATCAGGCCGAAGATCCATCAAGTAGTAAGAACCATTGCGGAGGTTCTTGCTGACAACGAAAGGTCCCTCCCAAGGGGGCGAAAGCTTGTGCATGCCTGCCCGATCTTGTATCAGTCGAAGCACCAAATCGCCTTCCTGGAAGGTCCGACTCTTCACCCGGCGACTATGATAACACCGCAGATCTTGCTGATAGATCGTCGAACGAGCCGCTGCTAAGTCACGTGCCTCTTCCAAGGCATCCAAAGAGTCCTGACGCGCCAGCTCGTTGTCTTGCTCCACATATGCGGCGACTCTAAGAGAATCATGCCTTATGTCAGTAGGGAGGACGGCCTCTGCACCATAGACCAAGAAGAAAGGGGTGAACCCCGTGGACTGATTCGGGGTGGTCCGGATGCTCCATAATACCGAAGGTAACTCCTCCACCCAGCATCCTGGAGTTCTTTCCAGGGGAATTATGAGCCGAGGTTTGATCCCTCGCAAAACTTCCTGATTCGCCCGCTCGGCCTGTCCGTTTGACTGCGGGTGAGCAACTGCAGAGATATCAAGCCGGATATGTTCACGGCGACAGAAATCCAGCATCGCTCCTTGGGACAAGTTAGTACCATTGTCCGTGATGATACTGTGCGGATATCCAAAACGGAAAATCAGCTTCTTCAGAAATTTTACCGCAGTCTCCGCATCGCAAGTCCCAACAGGCTCCGCCTCAATCCATTTAGTGAATTTATCAACCGCCACCAATAAGTGAGTTTTCTTGTTGGAGGACATCTTAAAGGGACCGACCATGTCCAGCCCCCAGACCGCGAAAGGCCAAGTAATGGGGATCATCCTCAATTCTTGAGCCGGCACATGAGCCTGTCTCCCGTATTGTTGGCACCCCTCACACCGCCGTACTATATCTTCTGCATCTGCGTGAGCCGTCAACCAGAAGAAACCGTGTCGAAAGGCTTTTGATACCAAAGAACGTGACCCGGCGTGATGTCCGCAGTCTCCAGAATGGATGTCATTAAGGATTGTGCATCCTTCCTCGGAGGAAACGCACCGCTGAAAGACCCCTGAAGCACTTCGTTTATATAGCTCGCCATTAATGATGACCATGGACTTGCTACGCCGAACAAGCTGGCGAGCCAAAACTTCGTCAGTGGGTAACTCGCCACGAGCAAGATAAGCTAGATAAGGAAGAGCCCAATCCGGAGCGATATGGAGAGCCGCCACAAGCTGAGACTCGGGATCTGGTATCGCCAATTCCTCCTCCGTGGGTACAGTTACGGACGGTTTATGCAGAACATCCAAGAAGACATTAGGGGGGACCGGTTTTCTCTGTGAGCCGAGTCGCGAGAGGGCATCAGCTGCTTCGTTGAGTCGCCGATCAACATGATCAACCTGGTACCCATGAAAATAGCCCGCCACGTCAGATACGGCTCGCCTGTAAGCCGCCATCATAGGATCTCGAGAGTCCCAGGTGCCCGAAACCTGTTGCGCCACCAGATCTGAGTCCCCAAAACATCTGACTCGGGTTAGGTTCATCTCTTTTGCTAGTCGCAAACCGTGAAGCAGAGCTTCATACTCTGCTGCATTATTTGTACAAGGGAACATGAGCCGGAGGACGTAGCAGAACTTATCTCCTTGAGGGGATATCAACACCACACCTGCCCCCGAGCCCTCCAACTGCCTGGATCCATCAAAATAAATAGTCCAATAGGTAAGGTCAGGCCGATCTTCCGGAGCCTGAAGCTCCGTCCAATCATTGACGAAATCAACTAGTGCATGGGACTTGATGGCCGTGCGGGGGGTATACTGAATGTGATGTGACCCAAGTTCTATTGCCCATTTGGCGATTCGCCCTGTTGCCTCGCGGTTTTGGATGACGTCGCCGAGGGGCGCGGAACTGACCACGGTGATTGGGTGTTCTTGGAAATAATGTTTAAGCTTTCGACTCGCCATGAACACCCCATAGACCAGTTTCTGCCAATGTGGGTATCTCTGTTTGGAAAGATTTAACACCTCACTGATAAAGTACACCGGGCGTTGTACCGGGTATTCCTTTCCTTCCTCCTTTCTTTCGACGACCACAGCCACGCTGACCGCTTTGGAATTCGCGGCGATATACAGGAGCATAGGCTCCTTTTCAGTCGGGGCCGCCAGGACCGGCGGGTTAACCAATTGATGTTTCAAGGCCTGAAGTGCCTCGTCAGCCTCCTCTGTCCACACGAATCGGTCATACTTCCTCAACAATTGATAGAGCGGAATCGCCTTTTCTCCGAGGCGGCTTACAAAACGACTGAGAGCCGCAATGCGACCCGCCAATCGCTGAACTTGGTTAACATTCGTTGGCTTGCCGAGGGAGGTAACCGCTTCGATTTTGTCCGGGTTAGCCTCGATGCCGCGCTCCGATACCAAGAAACCTAGTAGTTTTCCCGCAGGTACGCCGAAAACGCACTTGGTAGGATTTAGCTTCATCTGATATACCCGTAAATTATCAAAGGTTTCCTTAAGGTCTTCCAGAAGTGTCTCCTCCCGGCGGGTCTTGATCACAATGTCGTCAATATAAGCATGGACGTTGTGGCCAATTTGGCTATGAAGACAATTCTGGATGCAGCGTTGGTAAGTCGCTCCTGCGCTCTTGACCCGAACGGCATGGACACATAGCAAAAGGCCCCGAAGGGGGTTATGAAAGCAGTCTTTTCTTGATCTTCCACAGCCATTTTGATCTGATGATAACCTGAATAAGCGTCCAAAAAGCACAATCGTTCGCATCCCGCCACCGAGTCAATGATTTGGTCGATGCGGGGAAGAGCGAAAGGATCCTTGGGGCAAGCTCTGTTGAGGTCCGTATAGTCAATACACATACGGAACGTGCCATTCTTCTTGAGTACTAACACCGGGTTAGCTAGCCATTTGGGGTGAAAGACTTCCACGATGAACCCGACGGCTAAAAGATGGGCGACTTCCTCTCCAATCGCCTTCCGTCGCTCCTCGTTAAACCTGCGGAGGTATTGTTGGACAGGTTTGCGTTTTGGGTCAATATTAAGATGGTGCTCAGCGAATTCTCTCGGTACACCCGGCATGTCAGAGGGTTTCCATGCGAAGATGTCCCGATTCTCACGGATGAATTCGATGAGCGCGCTTTCCTATTTGGGGTCCAGACCCGTTCCAATGGTAAACTGCTTGGATGAATCGCCAGGGACGAAGTCGACTGTCTTCGTGTCATCCGTTGGTTTGAACTTGAGGGGCGACTCGGAATCTGTAGTCGGTTTCTTGAGTGGTGACATGTCTGCCGGGTCAACATTGGCCCGGTGGTTTTTGAGCTCTTCCGCCGCGCAGGCGACTTCCGCGTAGGCCGCGTCTCCTTCCTCACACTCCTTTGCAATTCTTCTATCTCCGTCGACCGTGATGGGCCCTTTAGGACCAGGCATTTTGAGCTTGAGGTAGACGTAGCACGGGCGGGCCATGAAGCGAGCGTAAGCCGGTCGCCCGAACAGCGCATGGTACGGGCTTTTTAATTTGACCACCTCGAAGACCAGAGACTCCGACCTGTAGTTCTGTGCAGTTCCAAACGCTACTGAGAGCCTGACCCGGCCAATCGGATAAGCGGATTTGCCCGGGACGATGCCGTGGAAAACCGTGGTTGAAGGCATCAAGTCTTTCTCTAATAGATTCATCCTCCGGAAGGTGTCGAAGTATAGGATATTAATGCTGCTGCCGCCATCCATTAGTACTTTCGATAGAGTGTAACCCCCCACTTGGGGAGCCACGACCAAGGCCAGGTCGCCCGGGTTATCTATTCTCGGCGGGTGATCCTCTCTGCTCCACGTTATGGTCTGTTCGGACCAGTGGAGATATCTGGGAACTGCCGGCTCAATTACGCTGTACGCCCGGTGATTTACCTTTTTATCACGTATGCAAGCATTAGTGGTGAAAACATTATATTGCCCATTACTTAGCTGTTTAGGATTGTTGCGGAAGCCCCCATGGTCATCCTGGTCCTGCGGGGCCCCCTATGGGGGCGGCTGCTGGAAGACTCCCGGCGGGTTGTACCGCCGGTGGTGGTGCACTGGGTACTGGCCGCCGCCTGGCTGCGGCCCCCCCTGAGCCTCTTGTTCGGGAAAACTACCGAAGGGGTTGTGCCTTTGGTTGGGCGCGGCGAGTTGGTCTTGGCGACGGTTCGGGTCTTCGCTCTGGCTCTTCTTGATTGCCTCGGCCCGAAATTCCCGCATCACGAAGCAGTTCTCCCAGGAGTGGCCCGCCGGGCCGTCGGCCGTGGCGTGGTGCGGGCAAGGGCCTTTGAGCAGCTCTTCGTAGTTACGCAGTCTTTTCATACTGAAGCCTCGATTCTTCTTTTTGCCGTCATTGGCGTTGGTGTTGGCAACCAGATCCGAGGGCTCCTCATGCGGCCTATGCTTGTCGTTGGTCCCCTGGTTATGATGGTTGTGGCCTTGGAGGCGGGTATGCTTATTCGTTGAATCGCCCTTCTTGGGCGAGTTACCCATACCATCCTCGCCGGGATCCTTGGTATCATCGGCTTCGGCGTACCTAGTGAGGGTATCCATCAGCTCGCCCATATCCTGAACTTTCCGTTTGAGTCGCCCCAGCTTCTGGACCAGTGGTTCGTAGTGGCAGTTGTGCTCGAGGATAAGCACAGCTTGCGCTGCCGTGATGCCGTCCGACTCGCCGCGACCAATGATGCGCCGACTCATCCGGGCGTTGCACGCAGTGTTGCAAGTTGACGATTGTCATCGGTCGTTTACAGGTTCCCCGGAAGTTTTTGATGAAACGCTCCTTTAACTCGGCCCAGGACTGGATAGAATTGGGGGGTAAATTTTTCAACCAAGTGCGTGCCGATCCCTCGAGCATCATGGTGAAATATCTCGCGCAAACCGCCTCGTTTACGTCGAGCATGTCCATGGCGATCTCATAGCCCTCGATCCAAGATGTTGGTTCGAGATCTGGTGTGTAATTAGGCACCTTTCTTGGTCCTTTGAAATCCTTGGGCATTCTTTCGTTTCGAAGGGCCAGGGACAAGCAGGGCACCCCAACTCGCCCTCCGGTCCCCACGGGAGGAGTCTGAGCCTCTTGAGTGTTGGGTGGACCTCTGCCCGGCGGGTCCCGCTTGGGCGGGTTGTCCTGCGGGAGGTGTCGCGGGGCGCTGTTTACGGCTGGCTGATCCTCCGGCCAACCCCTGGTATAGCTCGCCTGGGGGGTGGAGTGCAATCGCTCGGGGCTGTGTGAGAACTGCGCGTTTTGGACCACCGCCGTTTTCAACATCTCGATGGCGTTCCTTGCTTCGATCTCAGCTGGGGTGTTGCCGTGGATCGGGAGAGACTCCAGATGGCGAGTTGCGGCAAGCACGTTATCCACCGGGTTAGAGAAGTGGCCTCGGGGGGTACGGAAACGAGGAATTTGACCCTCAGTCGGCTGAATCGGCGGGTTAGGAGGGCGGCCCATCCCTCCCGCTGGAGCGGCTCCCATCCCGGGTGTTTGGGGAGTGTCGAACAGGCGAGTCGGATTGAGATCATGGGGCAGGCGTCCCTGGTGCCTCCGCTGATGGACGGTGTCGGATGCGCACTGCTGTCTTTCAAGCCGCCAATTGTCGGTGTTCAACCGCATCCTTTCGGCCGTAATCTGGGCATGTCGAGTTTCCATCCTGGCGGACTCCGTCTCAGCATCCTGATGGGCCTTTGCCACCGCCCCCCTCAGTTTTGCTAACTCCGCATTTATCTCTTCTTGGTTCTCTGGCGTGAGGGGGGTTGACATTAGTCTTGTGATTTCCGCCGCTAAATCCACCAGGACTGCTGACGCACTTCTGGACGTCCCGCCGGTTCCATCGCCTCCGGCGGGGTTCTATGTGGGTTGAGTCGCCCCAGCCATGTAGATGGCGATCTGGTGGCGGGTTCGATCGAGGATTTCCGGATCCATGGCCAATGACAAGCCCCCAAGACCGTCTCCGTGGAGGGACTGGATGGAATCGGAATCGCCCATGGATGACTCGTTGTCAGAGTTCACGGGGGTAACCTCCTGAGCCGCCGCGTGCTCTGGCTCCTCCGACCCCTGTGTGAAACCCACAAAGACCGGGCGGGTCAGATTCCGGGTTATGACTGGATGAACGTACCTGGCCGGCTCGACGATGTCGGAGGAGATGTCCGGCTCAGGAACGGATGACCCGATCATGCCGATGAAGACGTTGATGTTGCCGAAGGGGACCCTGTAGCCTGATTCGAGGGAATTTGCTTCGGGTCCCCATCGCCGGTTGTCGATGTAGGCTATGCCGCGTCGGCTCCAAGTCATGAGCGCCGCCGCATAACTCCCAGACCCTGGTAGGGCTCCCTTTGAGAACTCAACTCCACCGTGCGCAGGCCCCACGGTGGGCGCCAACTGTCGTGGTTTTGTCACGGCAGATGTCCTCGTGAAAGGACTTAGTACTGGAGCCATTGCACCTTGGTGGCGACTCAAAGGGGTTAAGCGGGAGAGACACGGCGATTTACCCAGGTTCGGCCCCTCGAGAAGAGGTAATAGCCTACGTCCTGCTTTGTGTGTATTGATGTGGATTCGATTACAAGGAAGGCGTAACTCGCCTAAACCTAGCACTCGATGATTTCTAACCTACCTCTCCCCCTCCAGACTCGCCTTTATATATAGGTCGAAGCCTTAGGGTTTACAAGAGTCCCTTCCTTTTTACAAATCGTGACCACCGCGGTCTCTAAGTCGCCGTCTTGCAAAACCCAGAGTCCTTCCATAAATCATAACCATCCTGCGACTTCGAACCGCCCAGGCTGAGGCCCAACTAGCCTTAAAGGATGAATCGCCTTAAAAGTAACCCGGCCCATATTCGGCGGGTCACTTTAACAGGCAATATCCCCAACAGTCGGGGAGAACACAATTTCGTCTTGAAATTTTAGTGAGAGATCACCTCATAATGCTACCGTCGTTCTAAGCAAAATAAGGTGCATAAAAGGATTAACATCACATGCAATTCATAAGTGACATGATATGGCCATCATCATGTGCTTCTTGATCTCCATCACCAAAGCACCGGCACGATCTTCTTGTCACCGGCGCCACACCATGATCTCCATCAACGTGTCGCCATCGGGGTTGTCGTGCTACTCATGCTATTACTACTAAAGCTACATCCTAGCAAAATAGTAAACGCATCTGCAAGCACAAACGTTAGTTAAGAAGACAACCCTATGGCTCCTGCCGGTTGTCGTACCATCGACGTGCAAGTCGATATTTTCTATTACAACATGATCATCTCATACATCCAATATATCACATCACATCGTTGGCCATATCACATCACAAGCATACCCTGCAAAAACAAGTTAGACGTCCTCTAATTTTGTTGTTGCATGTTTTACGTGGTGACCATGGGTATCTAGTAGGATCGCATCTTACTTACGCAAACACCACACCGGAGATATATGAGTTGCTATTTAACCTCATCCAAGGACCTCCTCGGTCAATTCTGATTCAACTAAAATTGGAGAAACTGACACCCGCCAGTCATCTTTGAGCAACGGAGTTACTCGTAGCGATGAAACCAGTCTCTCGTAAGCGTACGAGTAATGTCGGTCCGAGCCGCTTCGATCCAACAATACCGCGGAATCAAGAAAAGACTAAGGAGGGCAGAAAAACGCACATCTCCACCCACAAAAACTTTTGTGTTCTACTCGAGAAGACATCTACGCATGAACCTAGCTCATGATGCCACTGTTGGGGAACGTCGCATGGGAAACAAAAAATTTCCTACGCGCACGAAGACCTATCATGGATATGTCCATCTACGAGAGGGGATGTGTGATCTACGTACCCTTGTAGACCGTACAGCAGAAGCGTTAGTGAACGCGGTTGATGTAGTGGAACGTCCTCACGTCCCTCGATCCGCCCCGCGAACTATCCCGCGATCAGTCCCACGATCTAGTGCCGAACGAACGGCACCTCCGCGTTCAGCACACGTACAGCTCGACGATGATCTCGGCCTTCTTGATCCAGCAAGAGAGACGGAGAGGTAGAAGAGCTCTCCGGCAGCGTGACGGCGCTCCGGAGGTTGGTGATGATATTGTCTCAGCAGGGCTCCGCCCGAGCTCCGCAGAAACGCGATCTAGAGGTAAAACCGTGGAGATATGTGGTCGGGCTGCCGTGGCAAAGTTGTCTCAAATCAGCCCTAAAACCCCACTATATATAGGAGAGAGAGGGGGGAGCCTTGCCTTGGGGTCCAAGAACCCCCAAGGGGTCGGCTGAGCCAAGGGGGGGAAGGTCTCCCCCCCCCCAAACCGAGTTGGACTTGGTTTGGTGGGTGGGAGTCCTTCCTTTCCTACCCACCTCCTCCTTTTTTTCTCTTTGATCTTATTCCCAATGCGCATAGGCCCCTTTTGGGCTGTCCCACCAGCCCACTAAGGGCTGGTGTGCCACCCTCAAGGCCTATGGGCTTCCCCGGGGTGGGTTGCCCCCCCCCCCCCCCCCGGTGAACTCCCAGAACCCATTCGTCATTCCCGGTAATTCCAAAAACCTTCCGGTAATCAAATGAGGTCATCCTATATATCAATCTTTGTTTCCGGACCATTCCAGAAACCCTCGTGACGTCTGTGGTCTCATCCGGGACTCCGAACAACATTCGGTAACCAACCATATAACTCAAATACGCATAAAGCAACGTCGAACCTTAAGTGTGGAGACCCTCTGGGTTCGTGAACTATGTAGACATGACCCGAGAGACTCCCCGGTCAATATCCAATAGCGGGACCTGGATGCCCATATTGGATCCTACATATTCTACGAAGATCTTATTGTTTGAACCTCAGTGCCAAGGATTCATATAATCCCGTATGTCATTCCCTTTGTCCTTCGGTATGTTACTTGCCCGAGATTCGATCGTTAGTATCCGCATACCTATTTCAATCTCGTTTACCGGCAAGTCTCTTTACTCGTTCCGTAATACAAGATCCCGTAACTTACACTAAGTCACATTGCTTGCAAGGCTTGTGTGTGATGTTGTATTACCGAGTGGGCCCCGAGATACCTCTCCGTCACACGGAGTGACAAATCCCAGCCTCGATCCATACTAACTCAACGAACACCTTCGGAGATACCTGTAGAGCATCTTTATAGTCACCCAGTTACGTTGCCACGTTTGATACACAAAAAGCATTCCTCCGGTGTCCGTGAGTTATATGATCGCATGGTCATAGGAACAAATACTTGACACGCAGAAAACAGTAGCAACAAAATGACACGATCAACATGCTACGTCTATTAGTTTGGGTCTAGTCCATCACATGATTCTCCTAATGATGTGATCCCGTTATCAAGTGATAGCACTTGCCCATGGCCAGGAAACCTTGACCATCTTTGATCAACGAGCTAGTCAACTAGAGGCTTACTAGGGACAGTGTTTTGTCTATGTATCCACACAAGTATTGTGTTTCCAATCAATACAATTATAGCATGGATAATAAACGATTATCATGAACTAAGAAATGTAATAATAACTAATTTATTATTGCCTCTAGGGCATATTTCCAACAGGCTCGGCCGAACCCCTTGGGGGTCCTTGGACCCCAAGGCAAGGCTCCCCCCTCCCTCCTATATATAGTGGGGTTTTAGGGCTGATTTGAGACAACTTTGCCACGGCAGCCCGACCACATATCTCCACGGTTTTACCTCTAGATCGCGTTTCTGCGGAGCTCGGGCGGAGCCCTGCTGAGATAAGATCACCACCAACCTCCGGAGCGCCGTCACGCTGCCGGAGAACTCTTCTACCTCTCCGTCTCTCTTGCTGGATCAAGAAGGCCGAGATCATCGTCGAGTTGTACGTGTGCTGAACACGGAGGCGCCGTCCGTTCGGCACTAGATCGTGGGACTGATCGCGGGATAGTTCGGGGGGCGGATCGAGGGACGTGAGGACGTTCCACTACATCAACCGCGTTCACTAACGCTTCTGTTGTACGGTCTACAAGGGTACGTAGATCACACATCCCCTCTCATAGATGGACATCACCATGATAGGTCTTCGTGCGCGTAGGAAAATTTTTGTTTCCCATGCGACGTTCCCCATCAGCATGAGTAGTTCACCATAGACCTTCGGGTCCATAGCTAGTAGCTAGATGGCTTCTTCTCTCTCTTGGATCTTCAATACAAAGTTCTCCATGATCTTCATGGAGATCTATCCGATGTAATCTTCTTTTGCGGTGTGTTTCTCGAGATCCGATGAATTGTGGATTTATGATCAGATTATCTATGAATCTTATTTGAGTTTCTTCTGATACCTTATATGCATGATTTCATATCCTTGTAATTCTCTTCGAGTTGTGGGTTTTGTTTGGCCAACCTGATCTATGATTCTTGCAATGAGAGAAGTGCTTGGTTTTGGGTTCATACCGTGCGGTGACCTCACCCAGTGACAGAAGGGGTAGCGAGGCACGCATCGTATTATTGCCATCAAGGGTAAAAAGATGGGGGTTACATCATTGGTTTGAGTTTATCCCTCTACATCATGTCATCTTGCTTAAGGCATTACTCTGTTCGTCATGAACTCAATACACTGGATGCATGCTGGATAGCGGTCGATGTGTGGAGTAATAGTAGTAGATGCAGACAGTATCGGTCTACTTGTCTCGGACGTGATGCCTATATGTATGATCATTGCCTTAGATATCGTCATGACTTCGCGCGGTTCTATCAATTGCTCGACAGTAATTTGTTCACCCACCGTAATATTTGCTATTTTGAGAGAAGCCTCTAGTGAACCCTATGGCCCCCGTGTCTACTTCACACCATATTTTCAGCCTTACACTTTTACTTCGTTGCACTTTCCGCCTTCAGATCTCACTTTGCAATCAATTTTGTAGGTATTGACAACCCCTTTATAGCGTTGGGTGCAAGCTTTTTTGTGTTTGCGCATGTACTCTGGACACTTGGCTTGATACCTTGGTTCTCAAAACTGAGGGAAATAGTTACTGCTACTGTGCAGCCTCACCCTTTCCTCTTCAAGGGAAAAACCAACACAAGCTCAAGAGGTAGCAAGAAGGATTTCTGGCGCCGTTGCCGGGGAGGATCAAGTCAAGAATAGTTTGCCGTCAACGTGTCAATTTCTGGCACCGGGGATTATTCTAGGTGAATCTCATCCAAGCAAGTGTCGCAAACTCATCTCTTGCATTTATTTATTTTTGCCTCTCGTTTTCCTCTCCCCCACTTCTGAAAAACAAAAAATTTACAAAAATATTTGCCTTTTCCGTTCGCCCTTTTCTTTCGCTCGCTTTTTGCCTGCTTGAGTGAGATAGTCTACCTGTCCTCATGGCTAGACCCACCGCTTTGAACGATACTCCTGAGAGTGAAGTTCTCAATTTTAAACAAATTGAGGAAGAAAATTTAAAGGATGCTTGGTATAGGATTTGCAATGCTCAGAATAGATCTACTCGTAAGCAATCCACTACCGTCCTGCTTCGCAGCTTTTATGTGGGTATTTCCCCTTGGAATAGGTATGTTCTTGACACCATCGTAGGTGGAGACTTCTTGGGTAGCCATACCATTGATTCTTACGGTGCTTTGATAAATTTGGTAGGCTCACCCCCACTCATGGTTAATGGAACCACCTTAACTTTGGAACATGTGATGCGTAGGCTGGATATCATTGAAAACAAAGTTGCTACGATTGAACTCATTGAGAATTTGGATAAAAAGATCCACAATCAAATCACTCAGTAGGGATGCAAGGTGGGAATGACTTTGAAAAATCTAAAGGAGAGGGAACCCACAGTTAACGAAAAACTAGGTCATGATTCCGCTAGGATTGGCAAACTATAGGATGTTATAACCAACTTGGGTTCCGCTTTTGCTGCTATGCCGAACACTCCAATTTTTGCCCACAATAAGGCCACCAAGACTATTTTTGTTCCTAAAAATAGTGGTGAACCATCTAGTAAGAGAGATGAAGACCTTAAGATAATGAGGGCTACTTATGGTTTGAGTACCAAAGACGACGATACGTGATTCCATCACCTTATGCCTAGCTAAGGGCGTTAAACAATAGCGCTTGTTGGGAGGCAACCCAATGAATTTATCTTTTTCTTTCTGTTTTGTTGCGTCCACACCATCATAATTCTGTTATGATTGTGTCTTTTGTGTTCCTTTTTGTGTTTGAGCCAAGCAAAACCTTTATGGCTAGTTTGGTGTGGGTTGTTTGATCCTGCTGGAAAAAGACAAAAACTTTTCGCTCATGAAATTATTTTTTATTTTTATCCAGAAAGAGATTTTGAGTTGATTCTTTTTGCTGCTGGTTTATACGCCTTTTTCCAAGGCTTTCGTAATTTTTCAGAATTTTTGAGGTACCACAAGTATACGAAGTATACAGATTGCTACACACTGGTCTGTTTTTGACAGATTCTGTTTTTGTTGTGTTGGTTGCTTGTTTTGATGAAACTATGCAGTAATCTAACCATGAAAAAGTGAGAATACAGTAATCTAACACCAATATAAATAGAAATCAAGATTACTACAGTACCTAAAGAGGTGGTAGTTTGTTTTCTTGTGCTAATGATATCACGAGTTTCTGTTTAAGTTTTGTGTTGTGAAGTTTTCAAGTTTTGGGTGATGTTCTCATGGAAAAAGGGATAAAGAGTGGAAAGAGCTCAAGCTTGGGGATGCCCAAGGCATACCAAGCCAAATTCAAGGACACCAAGAAGCCTAAGCTTGGGGATGCCTCGGGAAGGCATCCCCACTTTCGTCTTCAATCCATCGGTAACATCACTTGGAGCTATATTTTTATTCACCACATGATATGTGTTTTGCTTGGAGCGTCTTGTATCGTAGGAGTCTTTTTTTTTGTGTCACAATCATCCTTGCTGCACAACTTTTCCGAGATACATGCACTCATCGTGAATTTGCTAGAATACTCATTCTGCTTCACTTATATCTTTTGAGCTAGACAATTTTGCTCTATGTACTTCACTTAGATCTTTTAGAGCACGCGGTGCATAACTTGGTATTTGGCTTGTGCTATGAAAGTAGTCTCAGAGGTTATAGGTACCCAAAGAGGATACAATAAAACTTCCATCTTCATGTGCATTGATTAGAAAGAGAAGTTTGATTCCTCTCAATTAGTTTTGAGACATGGATTCGGTAATATTAAGAGTTATGTTAGTAGGATGTTGTGAATCTAGAAATACTTGTGTTGAAGTTAGTGATTCCCGTAACATGCACGTATGGTGAACCGCTATGTTAGGAAGTCGGAGCATAATTGATCTATTGATTGTCATCCTTTGTGTTGCGGTCGGGATCGCGCGATGGTTAACACCTACCAACCCTTCCCCTAGAAGTATGTGTTTAGCACTTTGTTTCAATTACTATTAAAAACTTTCGCAATAAGTATGTGAGTTCTTCATGACTAATGTGAGTCCATGGTATAGATGCACTTTCACCTTCCACCATTTCTAGCCTCTCTAGTACCGCGCAATTTTCGCCGGTGCACAAACCCACCATATGCCTTCCTCAAAACAGCCACCATACCTACCTACTGTGGCATTTTCATGGCCATTCCGAGATATATTGCCATGCAACTCCCACTGTTCCGTCTCATGGCTTGTGTCGTCACTCTCATATTGCCATTGCATGATCGTAAGATAGCTAGCGAGATGTTTCAACGTCATACGCCAAGCTAGATCGTTGCACATCCTGGTACACTACCGCAGACATTTCCTATAGAGTCATCATCGTTCTAAGCTTTGAGCTGTGAGTAAATAAAAGTGTGATGATCATCATTATTAGAGCATTGTCCCATGTGAGGAAATAAAAAAACAGGCCAAATTTGCCCACACACAAAAAAGAGAGGCCAAAGTTGCCCACAAAAAAAAGAGAGATGGAAAGAGGCCAAAGAGCCCAAAAAGAGAGAGAAAAAGAGAGAAGGGACAATGCTACTATCTCTTTCCACACTTGTGCTTCATAATAGCACCATGTTCTTCAAGATTGAGAGCCTCTCGTTTTGTCACCGCCATATGCTAGTGGGAATCTTCATTATATAACTTGGCTTGTATATTCCAATGATGGGCTTCCTCAAAATTTCCCTAGGTCTTCGTGAGCAAGCAAGTTGGATGCACACCCACTAGTTCTCCTTCTGAGCTTTCACATACTAATAGCTCTAGTGCATCCGTTGTATATCCCTACTCATTCACATTGATATCTATTAATGGGCATCTCCATAGCCCTTTGATACGCTGAGTCGATGTGACCATCTCCTCCTTTTTATATCACAACCTCCACCGCACTCTATTCCACCTATAGTGCTATATCCATGGCTCACGCTCATGTATTGCGTGAGAGTTGAAAAAGGTTTGAGAAAGTAAGAGTGCAAAAACAATTACTTGGCCAATACCGGGGTTGTGCATGATTTAAATTAGTTGTGTGGGGATGATGGAGCATAGCCAGACTATATGATTTTGTAGGGATAACTTTCTTTGGCCTTGTTATTTCGAAAGTTCATGATTACCTTGCCAGTTTGCTTGAAGTATTATTGTTTTCATATCAATAGCAAACTATTGTTTTGAATTTTACGGATCTGAACATTCATGTCACATGAAATAAGTTACAAAGGACAACTATGCTAGGTAGCATTCCACATCAAAAAATCAGTCTTTATCACTTCCCTACTCGAGGACGAGCAGGAGTTAAGCTTGGGGATGCTTGATACGTCTCCAACGTATTTTTATGGTTCCATGCTATTATCTTGTCAAACTTTGGATGTTTTGTATGCCTTTTATATCTTTTTTGGGACTAACTTATTAACTCTGTGCCAAGTGCCAGTTCCTATTTTTTCCGTGTTTTTGACTCTTTTCAGAGGAGAATTTTAAATGGTGTCCAAACGGAATAAAACTTCCGAAAAATAATAATTCCGGAACAGAAGATACGCAGGGGACGTGAGAAGCAAGGCAGAGGCCACCAGGGGAGGCCACAAGCCCCCTAGGCGCGGCCAGGGGGGGCGCGCCTAGCAGACTTGTGGGCCCCCTGTGGCTCGTCTGCCCTGCCTCTTCCGCCTATAAATTCCCGAAAAATCCAAAACTGCGCGAGAGCTCCACGAAAATACTTTTCCGCCGCCGCAAGCTTCTGTCTCCGCAAGATCCCATCTGGGGCACGTTCTGGTGCCCTGCGGGAGGGGGATTCGGATACGGAGGGCTTCTTCATCAACACCATGGCCTCTCCGATGATGCGTGAGTAGTTCACCATAGAACTTCGGGTCCATGGCTAGTAGCTAGATGGCTTCTTCTCTCTCTTGGATCTTCAATACAAAGTTCTCCATGATATTCATGGAGATCTATTCGATGTAATCTTCTTTTGCGGTGTGTTTGTCGAGATCCGATGAATTGTGGATTTATGATCAGATTATCTATGAATCTTATTTGCGTTTCTTCTGATCTCTTATATGCATGATTTCATATCCTTGTAATTCTCTTCGAGTTGTGGGTTTTGTTTGGCCAACCTGATCTATGATTCTTGCAATGAGAGAAGTGCTTGGTTTTGGGTTCATACCGTGCGGTGACCTCACCTAGTGACAGAAGGGGTAGTGAGGCACGCATCATGTTGTGGCCATCAAGGGTAAAAATATGGGGTTTACATCATTGGTTTGAGTTTATCCCTCGACATCATGTCATCTTGCTTAAGGCGTTACTCTGTTCGTCATAAACTCAATACACTAGATGTATGCTGGATAGCGGTCGATGTGTGGAGTAATAGTAGTAGATGCAGAAAGTATTGGTCTACTTGTCTCGGACGTGATGCCTATATGTATGATCATTGCCTTAGATATCGTCATGACTTTGCTCGATAGTAATTTGTTCACCCACCGTAATATTTGCTATTTTGAGAGAAGCCTCCAGTGAACACTATGGCCCCCGGGTCTACTGCACACCATATTTTCAGCCTTACATTTTACTTCGTTGCACTTTCCGCCTTCAGATCTCACTTTGCAATCAATCTTGAAGGGATTGACAACCCCTTTATAGCGTTGGGTGCAAGCTTGTTTGTGTTTGCGCAGGTACTCTGGACACTTGGCTTGATTCTCCTACTAGATTGATACCTTGGTTCTCAAAACTGAGGGAAATACTTACTGCTACTGTGTTGCATCACCCTTTCCTCTTCAACGAAAAAACCAATGCAAGCTCAAGAGGTAGTAGTATGATCATTGCCTTAGATATCGGCATGACTTGGTGCGGTTCTATCAATTGCTCGACAGTAATTCGTTCACCCACCGTAATATTTGTTATCATGAGAGAAACCTGTAGTGAACACTATGGCCCCCGGGTCTACTTCACATCATATTTTTAGCCCTACACTTTTACTTTGTTGCACTTTCCACCTTCAGATCTCACCTTGCAATCAATCATGAAGGGATTGACAACCCCTTGGTAGCGTTGGGTGGAAGTTTGCTGTTTTTGCGCAGGTACTTTAGAGACTTGGCTTGATACTCCTACTGGATTGATACCTTGGTTCTCAAACTGAGGGAAATACTTACTGCTATTGTGCTGCATCACCCTTTCCTCTTCAAGGGAAAAAACCAACGCAAGCTCAAGAGGTAGCAGGGCCGGCCGGCGGCGAATGGAGGAATGGAGGGAGGACGGAGGAGGTGAGGCGGGGAGGAGGGAGGAGGGGGAGGTGACGGCGGCACAGGGAGGAGGGGGGATTACCGAGTCCAGGGAGGAGGGGGAGGTGACGGCGGCAGAGAGAGGAGGGGTAAGCGACGGCGGCGGCGAGCGGCGGGGGGCTGAGATGGAGCGACAGTGTGAGGAAGAGAGAGGGAGCGCACGTACGGGGTGGATAAGGTGGGCATAGCAGCAGCGCGTGTTGGTGCCCAGCGCTACAGCTAAGTAGACTAGCAGCAGCGCTGGTTTAGGATGTGCGCTACTACTATACCTAGCATGTCGGGAATGGTGTGGCAGGTATAGTAGTAGCATGCTTTATAGGAGACACGCTACTGCTATGAGTTTATTAGTAGCATTTGTTTTGTACACGCGCTACTGCTAAGTAGCAGCAGCGCGTCCTTCTAGAAAGCGCTACTGGTAAGATTTTGTGTATAAGATTTTCCCTAGTAGTGTAATGGTGTGTCCGAATGTCGTAATCATACTTTATTAGAGATGGTGCGATCTATGATGTCTCTTACCGATTTGCCATTATCGTTTTGGCGTTATGCATTAGAGACATCTGCATTCACTTTAAATAGGGCACTATCAAAATCCGTTGAGACGACACCATACGAACAGTGGTATGGCAAAAGACCAAAATTGTCGTTTCTTAAAGTTTGGGGATGTGATGCTTATGTCAAAAAGCTTCAGCTTAAAAAGTTGGAACCCAAAGCGGAAAAGTGTGTCTTCATAGGTTACCCAAAAGAGACAGTTGGGTATTCCTTATATCTCAAATCCGAGGGCAAAGTGTTTGTTGCTAAAAACGAAGCTTTTCTTGAGAAGGAGATTCTCTAGAAAGAATTGAGTGGGAGGAAGATAGAACTTGATGAGGTTGTCGAACCTCTAATCCCTCTAGATGGTGGCGCAGGGCAAGGGGAAACCCATGTCGCTGCGATGCCGGTTGAGGATGAAGTTAACGATGATGATCATGAAACTTCGGATCAAGTTTCTATCGAACCTCGCAGGTCGACAAGATCACGTACTGCTCCTGAGTGGTACGGTAATCCCGTCTTATCAATTATGTTGTTGGACAACAATGAACCTGTGAATTATGAAGAAGCAATGGTGGGCCCGGATTCCAACAAATGGCTGGAGGCCATGAAGTCCGAGATAGGATCCATGTACGAGAACAAAGTGTGGACTTTGGAAGTACTACCTGAAGGCCGCAAGGCTATTCAGAACAAATGGATCTTTAAGAAGAAGACGGACGCAGACGCTAATGTGACCGTTTATAAAGCTCGACTTGTGGCAAAGATTTTTTTACAAGTTCAAGGAGTTGACTACGATGATACTTCCTCATCGGTAGCGATGCTTAAGTCCGTCCGAATCATGTTAGCAATAGCTGCCTTTTACGATTATGAAATCTGGCAGATGGATGTCAAAACGGTGTTCCTTAACGGTTTTCTTAAGGAAGAGTTGTATATGATGCAACCCGAAGGTTTTGTCGATCCGAAGAATGCTAACAAAGTATGCAAGCTCCAGCGATCCATTTATGGACTGGTGTAAGCATCTCGGAGTTGGAATAAGCGCTTTGATGAGGTGATCAAGGCATTTGGGTTTATACAAGTGGTTGGAGAATCTTGTATTTACAAGAAAGTGAGTGGGAGCTCTGTGGCGTTTCTAATATTATATGTGGATGACATATTGCTCATTGGAAACAACGTGGAGTTTTTGGAGAGCATAAAGGATTACTTGAATAAAAGTTTCTCTATGAAGGACCTAGGAGAAGCTGCTTACATTCTAGGTATTAAGATCTACAGGGATAGATCGAGACGCATGATAGGACTTTCACAAAGCACATACCTTGATAAAGTTTTGAAGAAGTTCAAAATGGATCAGTCCAAGAAAGGGTTCTTGCCAGTATTACAAGTATAAAATTGAGTAAGACTCAGTGCCCAGCAATTGTGGAAGATAGAGAACAAATGAGTTCCGTCCCCAACGCTTTAGCCGTAGGTTCTATCATGTATGCAATGTTGTGCACTAGACCAGACGTCAGCTTGGCCATAAGTATGGCAGGAAGGTTTCAGAGTAATCCAGGAGTGGATCACCGGACGGCGGTCAAGAATATTCTGAAGTACCTGAAAAGGACTAAGGAAATGTTTCTCGTTTATGAAGGTGACAAAGAGCTCGGCGTAAAAGGTTACGTCGACGCAAGTTTTGGCACCGATCCGGATGACTCTAAGTCGCAAACCGGATACGTATTTATTCTTAATGGGGGTGCAGTAAGCTGGTGCGGTTCCAAGTAGAGCGTCGTAGCAGATTCTACATGTGAAGCAGAGTACATGGCTGCCTCGGAGGCAGCAAAGGAGGGTGTCTGGATGAAGCGGTTCATGACAGATCTTGGAGTTGTGCCGAGCGCACTAGATCCATTAACTCTGTTATGTGACAACACTGGTGCCATTGCCTTAGCAAAGGAACCAAGGTTTCACAACAAGACCAGACACATCAAACGACGCTTCAACCTCATCCGCGACTATGTCGAAGGAGAGGACGTGAATATTGGCAAAGTGCACACGGATCTGAATGTAGCAGACCCGCTAATTAAACCTCTTCCACGGGCAAAACATGATCAACACCAGAACTGTATGGGTGTTCGATTTATTACAATGTAAATCGCATGGCGATGTAAGGACTAGATTATTGACTCTAGTGCAAGTGGGAGACTGTTGGAAATATGCCCTAGAGGCAATGATAAATAGTTATTATAATATTTCATGTTTAAAGATAATCGTTTAGTATCCATGCTATAATTGTATTGAATGAAAACATAGATACATGTGTGGATACATAGACAAAACAATGTCCCTAGCAAGCCTCTAGTTGGCTAGCCAGTTGATCAATGATAGTCAAGGTTTTCTGACTATATGCAAGTGTTTTCACTTGATAACTGAATCACATCATTAGGAGAATCATGTGATGGACTAGACCCAAACTATGAACGTAGCATATTGATCGTCTCGTTTTATTGCTATTGTTTTCTGCGTGTCAAGTATTTGTTCCTATGACCATGAGATCATATAACTCACTGGCACCGGAGGAATACCTTGTGTGCATCAAACGTCACAACGTAACTGGGTGACTATAAAGGTGTTCTACAGGTATCTCCGAGCGTGTCCGTTGAGTTAGTATGGATCAAGATTGGGATTTGTCACTCCGTGTGACGGAGAGGTATCTCGGGGCCCATTCGGTAATACAACATCACACACAAGCCTTGCAAGCAATGTGACTAAGTGTAAGTCATGGGATCTTGTATTACAGAACGAGTAAAGAGACTTGCCGGTAACGAGGTTGAAATAGGTATGCGGATACCGACGATCAAACCTCGGGCAAATAACATACCGAAGGACAAAGGGAATGACATACGAGATTATGTGAATCCTTGACACTGAGGTTCAACCGATAAGATCTTCGGAGAATATGTAGGATCCAATATGGGCATCCAGGTCCCGCTATTGGATATTGACCGAGGAGTGCCTCGGGGCATGTCTACATAGTTCTCGAACCCGCAGGGTCTGCACAGTTCAAGTTCGATGATGTTTTAGTATAGTTGAGTTATATGTGTGGTTACCGAATGTTGTTCGGAGTCCCAGATGAGATCAAGGATGTCACGAGGGTTTCTGGAATGGTCCAGAAACGAAGATTGATATATAGGATGGCTTCATTTGGTTACCGGAAGGTTTTCGGGCATTACCGGGAATGTACCAGGAATGACGAATGGGTTTCAGAAGTTCACCGGGAGGGGGGCAACCCACCCGGGGGAAGCCCAATGGCCCTAGGGGTGGCGCACCAGCCCTTAGTGGGCTGGTGGGACAGCCCAAGAGGGCCTTGGCGCCAAGAAAGAAAAAACAAAGAAAAAGAAAGAAAAAAGAGGTGGGAAGGGAGAGAAGGACTCCACTTTCCAATCCTAGTTGGAATAGGATTGGAGTAGGACTCCTCCTGTCCCTTGGCCGGCGCACCCTTGAGGGCTTGTCCCTCAAGGCAAGCCTCCTCCCCCTCCCTCCTATATATAGTGGTGATTTAGGGCTGATTTGACACAACTTTTGCCACATGCAACTCATATCTAGACACTATAGTTTTACCTCTAGATCGTATTTCTGCGGAGCTCGGGCGGAGCCCTGCAGGAGTAGATCCTCACCACCACTGGAGCGTCGTCACGCTGTCGGAGAACTCATCTACTTCTCCGTCTTTCTTGCTGGATAAAGAAGGCCGAGATCATCGTCGAGTTGTACGTGTGCTGAACGCGGAGGTGACGTCCCTTCGGCGCTAGATCGGAATGGATCGTGGGACGGATCGCGGGACGGTTCGTGGAACGGTTCGCGGGGCGGATCGAGGGACGTGAGGACGTTCCACTACATCAACCGCGTTTCTTAACGCTTCATGTTGTGCGATCTACAAGGGTACATAGATCCAAATCTCCTCTCGTAGATGGGCATCACCATGATAGGTCTTCGTGTGCGTAGGAAATTTTTTGTTTCCCATGCAACGTTCCCCAACAACAATGTGGGTAAGCATTTCCCTTAGTTATGGAACCAAGGTTTATCGAACCAATAGGAATATCAACCACAACCGTCTTCAGCGGCTGCACACAAAACAACAAACAACTTGCACCCAACACGGCCAAGAGGGTTGTCAATCCTCTTGTCTTGTTATTTGCAAGCAAGTGAGGTGTGTAGATAATTGTAGATAGTAAAATAAAATACAAACAAGTAAATGGAAGCAAGGTATTGAAGGTTTATCAATATGTTTTGCATAGACCCCGGGGGGCATAGTTTTCCGTAATGGCATTACCCATGAAAATAGCATACAGTGGGTAAACAAATTACTATTGGGCAATTGACAGAAAAGCGGATAGTTATGCGATATTCACGGCAATGATCATGTGTATATAGGCATCACGTCCATAAACAAATAGGTCAACTCCTACATGCACCTATTACTATTATTCCACTCATCGTCCGCTATCCAACATACATCTAGAGTATTGAGTAAAACAAAGTAATGCATGGAGAACAATGACATGATGTAGACAAAGTAAACTCAAGCAATATGAATAAAACCCATTGGTTTATCCTTAGTAGCAGCAACACCAAGACACATCGTCTCCCCTTCTGTCACTGGGATATAGAAATTCGCCACGTTGAACCTACGACGACGCACCTCTCTCACCGAAGAAATATCGATCTAGTTAGCCAAACTATTTCAATATAGACGTGAAAAGGCAGGCGCTCTGCCCATTTCATATAGAAGGAAAAGAAGAGGCAAACAATGTACAAGAGTTTCTTACAAGCTACAAACTAGCCCAAGATTTACATTACAAATACAAAAAAATGCAACTACGAAGTGAGCGCAAATGCCAAACGCACTTGGTTCAAGTCTTCCATGACTAGATAGGCAACATCTAACACCGAACGCGAGACATAACTGAATATTCGCGTGTTTTACTCCTTCCAAACCTTCCAGAGTACTTAGGTAGTCGCATGACCGAACCTCATGCGAGCGGCCGCGTCACACCCTTGTGTATTGGCATTCCACCACTCCTCTAAGGTGGAGAAATAGGTGCCGCTCCATGGGGGATGGATAACCAAGTGGTGACAATTCCCCATACCCCACGGGAGAAAAAGCACTCCCATGCAAGTGCTCATTTGTTTCATATCCAGTGAGGCACAGCTCGCAAACCTCGTCATGAGGCCAACCTCGGATGGCCAAACGATCTGCAGTAAGGGCCTTTCGGTGCAGGAGGAGCCACATAAACAACTTGCATTTTGTCTCAGCCTTTGTGCCCCAAACCTTCATAGCCAAGAAAGGGATTGTGGAACCAGCAAACTGGAGCTGGTAAGCGGAGGAGGCCGAGTACGAACCCGAAGAGGAAGCAGTCCACAAAATGGTATCATCAACAACAGGGTCAAGCTGGATGTCCTGCAACAAGGACCAAAGAGTGATATATTCTTGAATTTTTAAGGTGGTGGTAATATTCCGTAGTGATCTGATCCATCGGTTGTCCCAAAGTTCATTCATAACCAACCCTTGCTTGCGCCTCACAAGCAGAAAAATTGATGGCGCAACGTCTTTTGGGGCACTTTCGTCAAACTATTTCAATAGATTGGAGAGAATTACGAAGCTAACATAATCATGCACATAAGTATCATATAAGTATTCAGAGGAGACTCAAATATTTATCATGAATAATCTAAACATAAACCCACAATTCATTGGATCCCAACAAACGCACCGCACAAAAGGAATTACATCATATGGATCAAAGCAAAGATGTGATGATCATTGTATTGAATATCAAAGAGAGAGAGATTGTCATGTTGGTACTCGCTATGGACCCGTAGGCCTGTGGTGAACTACTCACACATCATCGTGAGGGCAACAAGGTTGATGAAGAGGCCCTCCGTGATATATCCCCCCTCTGGCACGGTGATGAAACGGAGCTCTAGATGGCCTCCCGTCGGAACAGAGACTTGTTGCGGCATAAAACTATTTTTGGACCCCATGTGATGTTTGTGGGGTAGATGGGAATTTATAAGCCACAAAACGGAGTTGGGAGGGCCACGAGGGAGGAAAAAGCCATCAGGGTGCGCCATGTTGGCTTGTGGGCCCCTCATGAGGCCTCCAGCCTTATTCTGATGCTCGTTGGTCTTCTTTTGGTCCAGAAAAATCACCAAAAAGTTTGTGGTCAATTGGGCTTCGTTTGGTATGGAAACCCTGAAAAGTGAAAAACATGCAAAAAACAGCAACCGGCACTGGGTCGATAGGTTAGTGCTCAAAAATAATATAAATTGGTAAATAAATACCCCAAAAGTATTCTAGAGTGATAATATATCTGCATGGAACAATAAAAAATTATAGATACGTTGGAGACGTATCAGCAATGTCAACAAAAGTATATTTGATATACATGTTATTGACGTGTGCCTTACTAGTGCTCGTTGTAGCCCCTAGGTATTTGATACCGGATCAGTTGCTAATATTAGTAACTTGAAAGAGGAGTTGCGGGATAAATGGAGACTAGCTAAGGGCGAGGTGACGATGTGTGTTGGAAGTGTTTCCAAGGTTGATGTGATCACCATCGCACACTCCATCTACCTTTGGGATTAGTGATAAACCTAGATAATGTTATTTGGTGTGTGCATTGAGCATGAACAATTTTTTTATTTTATTTATTGTGAAACTATTATTCATCTAAGTTAGAGAATAATGGGTTGTCTAGTTTACATGAATAAAATCTTTTATGATTAGGCACCCAATGTGAATGGTTTATTGGATCTCGATCGTAGTGATACACATGTTCATGGTATTCATGCCAAAAGATGTAAAGTTAGTAATGATAGTACCACTTACTTGTGGCACCGCCGCTTAGGACATATTGGTGTAAAACGCATGAAGAAACTCCATGCTGATGGATCTTTGGACTCACTCGATTTTGAATCGCTTGAGACATGCGTACCATGCCTCATGGGAAGATGACTAAGACCCCATTTTTCGGTAAGATGGAGTGGGCAAGTGACTTATTGGAAATAATACATTTTGATGTATGCAGTCCGATGAGTGCTGAAGAATGCAGTGCGTATGTTATTTTCTTACTTCACAGATGTTTTGAGTAGATACGAGTATATTTACTTGATGAATCACAAGTCTGAAATATTAAAAAGTTCAAGCAATTTCAGAGTGAAGTTGAAGATCATCATGACAAGAAGATGAAATGTCTACGATATGATCATAGAGGTGAATATCTGAGTTACAAGTTTGGTATGCATTTAAGACAATGTGTAAATTGTTTCACAACTCATGCCACCTGGAACACCATAGTGTAATGGTGTGCCCGTGCGTTGTAGTCATGCTCTATTGGATATGGTGTGTTCTATGATGTCTCTTACCGATTTGCCACTATCATTTTGGGGTTATGCATTAGATACAACCACATTCACTTTAAATAGGGCACAATATAATTCCGTCGAGATGACGCTGTATGAATTATGGTTCGGCAAGAAACCTAAGCCATTGTTTCTTAAAAATTTGGGGCTGGGACGCTTATGTCAAAAGGCTTCAACCTGATAAGCTCGAACCCAAAGCGGAGAAAGTGCATCTTCATAGCATAGCTGAAGGAAATAGTTGGGTATACCTTCTATCTCAGATCCGAAGTCAAAGTCTTTGTTGCCTGGAATGGATCCTTTCTAGAGAAAGAGTTTCTTTCCAAAGAATCGAGTGGGAAGAAGGTAGAATTTGATGAGGTTATTGAACTGTCACTTCAATTAGAGAATAGCACGACACATAAAGGTGTTTTTGTGATGCCTACACCAATTGAAGAGGAAGCTAATGATGATAATCATAAAGCTTCAGATCAAGATAATACCGAACCTCATAGGTCGACAAGGACACGTACTGCTCCTGAGTGCTACGGTAATCCTGTCTTGGAGGTCATGTTGTTGGACAACAATGAACCTACGAGTTATGGAGAAGCGATGGTGGGCGCGGATTCCAACAAATGCCTAGAGGCCATGAAATCCGAGATAGGATCCATGTATGTAAACAAAGTATGGACTTTGGAAGTATTACCTGATGGTCGTAAGGATGTTAGGAACAAATGGATCTTTAAGAGGAAGACATACGATGATGGTAAATGTCGCCATTTATAAAGCTCGACTTGTCACAAAGTGGTTTCCAACAAGTTCAAGGAGTTGACTACGATGAGACTTTCTCACCAGTAGCGATGGTAAAGTCTGTTGGAATTATGTTAGCACTTGCTGCATTTTTCTATTATGAAATCTGACACATGGATGTCAAAACATCGTTTCCTTAATGGTTTCCTTGAGGAAAGGTTGTATGTGATACAACCAGGAGGTTTTGTCGATCCTAAGGATGCTAAAAGGCATGCGAGCTCCAGCGATCCATTTATGGACTGGTGTAAGCATCTCGAAGTTGGAATAAGAGCTTTGATGAGGTAATCAAAGCCTTTGGGTTTATACAAATTTATAAAGAAACTTGTATTTACAAGAAAGTGAGTGGGAGCACTATAGAATTTCTGATAAGTATACGTGGATGACACATTGTTGATCGGAAATGATGTAGAATTTCTGGAAAGCATAAAGGGTTGTTTGAAAGGAGTGTTTCAAAGGAAAACCTGGATAAATCTACTTAAATATTGGGCATCAAGATCTATAGAGATATATCAAGAAGTTTGATAAAACTTTCAATAAATACATACATTGACAAGATTTTGAAGTTCAAAATAGATCAGTCAAAGAAGGAGTTCTTGGATGTATTGTAAGGTGTGAATTTGAGTAAGACTCAAAGCTCGACCACAGCAGAATAAAGAGAAATGACGAAGGTCGTCCCCTATGCCTTAGCCGTAGGCTCTATAGTATGCCATGATGTGTACCACACGTGGTGTGTGCATTGTCATGAGTGTGTCAAGGGGTACAATAGTGATCCCGGATTGGATCAATGGGCATCAGTTAAAATTATCCTTAGTAACTAGAGGACTAAGGAAATGTTTATCCATCATGGAGGTAATAAAGAGTTCATCGTAAAGGGCTACGTCGATGCAAGCTTTGACACCAATCCGGATGACTCTGGGTAGCAAACCGGATTCATATAGTGGAGTAGTCATTTAGAATAGTTCCAAGTGGAACATGGTAGCAGCATCTACAGTATGACATAGAGATTTCTAAAGTACACCTGGATCTGAATGCTGCAGGCCCATTGACTAAAAACTCTCTCACAAGCAAAACATGATCAAACCCCATAACTTATTGGGTGTTAATCACATGGTGATGTGAACTAGATTATTGACTCTAGTGCAAGTGGGAGACTGTTGGAATATGCCATAGAGGCAATAATAAATTAGTTATTATCATATTTCATTATTCATGATAATCATTTTTTATCCATTTTATAATTGTATTGATTGGAAACTCAGACAGATGTGTGTATACATAGACAACACCGTGTCCCTAGTGAGCCTCTACTAGACTTGCTCGCTGATTAAAGATGGTTAAGTTTTCCTAACCATAGACATGAGTTGTCATTTCATAATGGGATCACATCATTAGGAGAATGACGTGATGGACAAGACCCAACTATAAGCATAGCATGTGAACGTATCATTAAGTTTATTGCTATTGCTTTCCACATGTCAATGTATTTGTTCCTAAGACTATGCCATCATGCAACTCCGTGACACCGGGGGAATGTCTTGTGTGTATCAAACGTCGCAACGTAACTGGATGATTATAAAGATGCTCTATAGGTATCTCTGAGGGTGTCTACTGGGTTGGCATGGATCGAGACTAGGATTTGTCACTCCGTATGACGGAGAGGTATCTCTGGGCCCACTTGGTAATACAACATCACAAGAAGCTTGCGAGCAAAGTGACTAAGGATTTAGTCACGGTATCTTGTATTTTGGGGTCCACCGGAAGGGGCCCACCATCCCCGAAGGGGGCACACTGGCTGAGTAGGGTGCACACCAGCCCCTCCCTACCTAGGCACATGCGGCTGGGCTGGTGGAGGGCAAGTCCATAAGGGGGCCTGCCACCCAACTTGGGGCCCAAACCACCCCTTGACCGTCGCCCCACCCTAGGGGAAACCCTAGGGCGCCGCGCCTCCTCCCTTCCTCCTATATATATGAGAGGAGAGGGAGGGTAACTGCACCATAATCCACAACGCATCCCTCCTCTCTCCCTTCGTAGTGCTTCTCCCTCATTCGTGTCGCGGTAGCGCTTGGCGAAGCCCTATCGGGACAGCTCCACCACCACTGCCACCACGTCGTCGTGCTGTCGAGGAACTCAGCTACTACTTCATCTACGCTCGCTTGATCGAGGTGGTGAAGGCATCATCGAGTTGTACGTGCACTGAACGCGGAGGTGCGTCCATTCGACGCTAGACCGGGACGAGTCGTGATTGGTTCGCGGTATGGATCATGATTGGATCACGAAGACGTTCGACTACATCAACCATGTTTCTCAATGCTTCCGCTTAGCGATCTACAAGGGCATGTAGATGCACTCCCCCTCTCGTAGTTGTTCATCTTCATAGATAGAGCTTGGATGTTCGTAGATTTTTTTCCACATGCAACGTTCTCCAACAGGACCGGCTTAGGGCAGCCACACATCCAACAAGCTTCTAGATTTCACATACTATTTCTGGCGTCTTGGGTTCAATGATGGCCGTAATGTTTTTCGAGTTTGCTTCTATGCCTCGTTGAGAGATGATGAAGTCGAGGATCTAGCCTGAGAAAACCCCGAAAACACACTTTTCTGGGTTCAACTTCATGTTGAACCAACGTAGATTAGCGAATGTTTGCTCGAGGTCGGGTTGCGGGAGGCCTGCAAGAAAGGCGTTGCCTGCTAGCCATTGGGGTCTTCCAACTGTTCGGAATGTCACATGATAGTTCACCCCCGGTGTAGCACACCATCAACCACCTCACTAAATAGTTACATACAAACACATGCATACAAGTTACAACACCAACATGGAAGGAACAAAAACAATAACACCACATCACATCCCTAAAACATAACACCTATAAACAATATGAAAAAATGAATCATGAGATCTCAGGGTCAACTCAATTATACTTAATGTTGATATCTGACAAATGAAAGAAGAAACACATCATTAAGCTAATAATTACATATTGAAATAGGATGTCTTCAACAGAATAAACATTGCAAGTGGCACACATTAATCTAGTATAAAGAAAGTAGCTACCAAGCATTATCATTGTAGAATGACACATTACAAAACCTACAATTACATGCATACATAAACTCTATCCAACACATCAAATACTCCAATTAAACACAACACCCCTCCCAGTTACTATAGTAACCTCGTAAACTTGCACTAAACAAACCACGAACAAACCTAATCGCCAGATTCCGAACATGCAAAACCACAAAAATCAGCCACCGCAAAGACAACATAACACAGTAGCATATAAGGTAAATACATTCTTGCTTCATCGGCTAGGAAACCAGCAGAATCTAACAAATCCCAGCTCTAGGCTAAGCACAATTAACTGAACCAAATGCATCTATAGCTACAAAGCCCCGTTCAACAACTACAAACCCTAAAAAAAAGACAATCCCAACCCAAACGAAATAGAACAACTAGAACGAAGACCCTCTACATGAATCGCCTGAAAACAAGGTGATAAAAAAGGTCACATCACACATGAACACCTACCAATCCTAGGAATTGGGAGGGAGGGGCAGGGCAACCTAAACAAATCGAAAAGGGATCTAAAAATGAACATGCACGATAAAATCAAAAGAAGCAAGAGGAGGGATGAGCAAACGTGCTAATAGATCGCTACATCCAACATGAATTTATGGCGGGAGAAAAAAACTGAAGCACAAACACTCAAAGCCACGAGAATCACCATGTAAAAAAGAACGAGGTAGTCGTTTCTTTATTTTGTTCTCTTTGTCTTTACACACAGTTTTATTTATTTCTTTTTAAAATAATGTAAAATAAATAAGAGGATAATGAAGTGGCACGAGTGAAAAATATGAAACACTAAAAGAAAGACAACCAATAATAGATAGCTAACGGGGAATCCGAAAAGAAAGACATGTTCGAAATATGAGGTTGCGACAAAAAATAACACAAATCCTAAATTTTGAATGAAAGGAGATTTGCATTTCAGCCGGACGATAAAGAGCAAAACCGTTTATATTTTCACTCTTTGACGCAACTATTCTCAGGATAGCTTACAGGTGTATGAAATTCTCGAAAGAAAGGAAAAAAACTTGACAGATGTGTGGTCTGGACCGACATTGATCGTGAAACTCTCTTGATCGGACGGCAGCGGCTTCCCACGGAGGGCACGGGCTGGACCCAGGTCTAGACCACTCTGGAAACCCCAGCCCCCAAAATTTCCTCCCCCTCTCCGGCGGTGGCTTCACGAAAGCGATTTCATATCGCCTGCGGCGACGATACCGGAATCTCCGGCCCCAGCCTCCGCTCCCCGCGCGTGGAGGTCCATGGACGGCGGTGGCGAGGTGGGCTGGTACGTGCTCGGCCCGAGCCAGGAGCACGTCGGCCCCTACGCGCTCTCAGAGCTGCGAGGTACCTCCTACCCCTTCGACACCCAATCTTCTCGCTATACCTACTAGTAGAAATGCGGACGCCGGTAGCTCGCAAGCTGGGATTGAATCCTCGCAAAATCAGAGAAATTTCGCGTGCGGCCTTGCTGCAATCCGGAAGGCCCCCTATTCGCTAGTTTGTATTTCCTGTGAGTATCAGCAAGTGTCGAGTCTGAATGTGAGGTGGCGCGAATCCCAGTACCTGGTATTGTTTGATCCTGTCAATTGGGCGTGTTATTCATAAGCTCGCAATTTCCTCTGTAACCAGTAAATTGATGCTTCAGTGGATATGGAAGTAATGTAAGTAGCCGAGATGACAGTTTTGAATTCGGTGCTGTGAGGTTATCCGTAGAGTGTATGTATCATTCTACAGTGACATTCACTGCATCATCCACCACTGTTGTGTTATAGTTCCTAACTCCAAAGCTGGATAACATCGATGAGTTGTTAGCACCGGCAGGTTGCGAGATAGGGTTTATGCCACGTTGTGAGGTTGCTTGCTTGTTTTGTAGGCACATATTGTTTCAGGATTGCAGCTAGTATAGTTGTTAGCACTGGCAGGTTGCGAGATAGGGTTTATGCCATGTTGTGAGGTTGCTCGCTTGTTTTTGGGCGCATATTGCTTCAGAATTGCCGCTATTAGCTCTTTTACTTTCTGAAGATCTACGCGTCTTGTTTTCGTTGTGATCTGGATTTGAGGAACTTGGCTCCCTTTACAGATCATTTTGCTAATGGGTACCTCAACGAGAGCACAATGCTCTGGGCAGAGGGGAGGAGTGAATGGACACCACTATCTTCGATTCCAGAGCTGCATCCCGGGGTCACAAAGAAGGATCAACCTGAACAAGGTTAGGAGCTTAGGGCTTTCTACATTCCCTTTAATGGAAATTCCATATGGTTCTCTTCAAGTATCTCCTGACGCTCTTTGAAATGGTTTGTTCAGAAACTGAAGATGATTTCAAGAAATTCCAGAAGGAGGTTATAGAAGCCGAGTCGGAGGTGGAAGCGCTGAAAGCAAAGGCTGCAGATGGTGACTTAAGCAAAGAGCATGTCATTGATGATCCCGATGAGCGACCATCATCCCCACCAGATGGTGTGGAAGAATTTACTGATGATGACGGCACCATCTACAAGTGGGATCGCACTCTGAGGGCAATGGTTCCTCAAGTAAGTGTTGCTTTTCCATTCCAACGCTACGCTTTCTAGATAACCATTGTCAGATGAAAATTCAGGATTTCTGATCACTTAGCTGTAACCACATAGTGGAACAAGTACCGACTATCTCAGCTTCATAATTTATTAGCGTATAGGGCTTGTTAGTTCGGGAAATTTATTACATGGCATGTGGCACCTTAGTCTTTTCATGTCAAAGGTAATCTTCTGATGGGCTTGTGCCATATATTAGTCTTACCTGCTCCATGGTAAGATTTTAACCTGGACATGAGTATCGGTGCTATCTTTCTCTCCGAAACAGCCTTCTAGCTGGCCTTTAAATGAAGTAAACTGGAGTATGTATGGATATATATCCTTTGTATAGGCAACTTTAGAGAAACGAAGCCTCTTTTAACTTTACAGCGTACATTCTCATTGATTATTATTGATAAATCAACCTAGAGAGGACGATATCTATAGGGTTGCCTGATCTTTCATGATTGAACATAAGGAACAACTCAGTATTGAATCTGAATAAGCAAAAATGTTTATCAGAAACAATACCAAGTCATACTCTCACGGACCAACTTTGGAAATGGCATTGCAAGTTTAAACCAGTGTGATCATTCACAGCTTGATGATCAACATCTATTAAATCAGAGTTTTTTCCCCTCTCTCCAGTAACTCTTAATACGCGATAACTCAGAGATGTCTTGTGGTGGCTCCCCATATATAACTGAAACTATCTTAACTTCACTAATATTTACACCAAGTTATGGATACAAAGTTATTGTATGTGCTTGACCTGGTTGCATCAGTTCAAAAAAATTCCCTAAAATTTACCTTTCCATAAACAACTTTTAGGAAACCCAAGTTTGATGAGGTTCATACACACTTTTTCTTGATTTATCGTTCGTCGTCGCATTTCCTTTCGCATTTCCTTTTTCTGTACCTATTTACAAAAAATAGTTTCAATGTTAGGTGGAAGTTTTATTCTGAAAAAAGCTACTGCATTTTATTTTAACTAATATTAATCTAAATTGTGGTTCAGCTGAGAGTCTAATTTAGCTCCCTTTAGTCATTGCTAGTGTTGTCAATGCCTTATTCTTTAGGCGTAGGTGATATTTTTTAATAGAGTGTGTTCTGTATTGCACCAGATGTTCTTCCGTAGGAGAAATACATTCTCTTATTCGTCTTGTTTAACTTCCCTTAGTGCCAGGGTTTATCAGCTAACCTGATTCCTTGTGTACCTTCTCAGAATGATGTAGCAGGTGAAATGGACGGCAACGGAGAGAATGACATATCACGTAAAAAGGATGACTATGAACTTGAAGACATGACTTTTGCACTTGAGGAAGAAGTATTTCAGCCACCAGATATTCCTGGTTCGTCTACATTGGATGAAAACCATGCTTTAACTGAAAAAGAAAAGAAAGGCCCAGAGAAGATAGATAAAAGGCTAGAAAAGAAGCGGAAGTCTGAGAAGCCAACTGAAAAGAAGGTAGTTCTCAAGTTACTCTTGCGGGACTTCTTGATAAGTTCCCCACAAGCTAATTCTTTCAAACTGTTTTTATTTGGGCAGGAAGCTCAGAAACCTCCAGAAAGTTGGTTTGATCTCAAAGTCAACACACATGTCTATGTTACTGGTTTACCTGAAGATGTCACGGCTGAGGAGGTAAGTTACTGCTATCTTCGAAAGCTGCGGCTACTCTTTGTTTTCCTTATAGGAAGACCGTTTCTCAAAATGAACTATAACATGTTCATAGCTATACAAAAAGTTACCAGTTCTGACATCTGGTGGTGGATTTGGTTTGCAGATTGTAGAGGTATTTTCCAAGTGTGGAATTATAAAGGAGGTATACTTTTTTTTTCATTTCTTGCAGAAACAGCTTAAACTTGATCAGACTAATTTCTCATCCTGAACCTTGATGGTCTTCCCATTCCTAAACTTGCTTTTATCAGTACTCAGTACACTCATAGATCTATGTTTGCCGCTTGTGAGTCTACTGTGGCTCAAAATTCGTAATTTGATTTGTTCAGAATCTTGTTATCTAAATGTTTTCATGTCAAAGCTGTTCAGTTTGTTTTTCAGCATAACTGTCAAATATAGTGAATTCCAGCTATCTGGACTTGTAGTAGGTATTGATGATAGTAGATATCATCATATTGAAAATTTTAGCCATATATTATCTTTGGATGGATTATTAATTTTAGAAGAAGGTCAACTCTAAATTGAATTATACATGATTATGATATTTATTTACTATTTTCTATATTTGGATAGCTTTGTTCTTATCTTATTCGTAACCAACATTATGTTCCTGATCTTCAGAGTACTGAACTACTGATGCACTTCTAACATGTTTATCATGATATAGGATCCAGAGACAAGGAAACCCCGAGTGAAGATCTATACTGACAAGGAGACAGGCAGGAAAAAGGGTGATGCACTTGTGACCTATCTCAAGGTATTGCCTTACTGAACTTATCAGATTGACTGACTTTCTAGTTACTATGGAGTATGCGTGTTTATTTTATTTACTGTGTACTTCTCTTTCAATGATCCAGGAGCCTTCTGTACCTTTAGCAATTCAATTATTGGATGGAACATCATTCCGTCCTGGTGGTAAGACCCTAATGTCTGTTAGCGTGGCCAAATTTCAGCAGAAAGGTAAGTTCACGATTTATTAAAGTGACACGAACTACAAAATATATATTACTAATGTCTTGCGTCTTCTTCAGGTGACGTTTTTTTGGCAAAGAAGGCAGATAAGCAAAAGAAAAAGAAAGGCAAGAAGGTTGAAGATAAGATGCTGGGATGGGGTAATTTCTATCTTCAAGTGATGCCAATTGTTTTTATTATGGTTGATTTGACAACGTGTAAGCAGCGATGTGTTTCTGTTGCTTCAGTGTTGATGCAACCGAACTGTAGGTCATGTTCAAGCTTTGCATGTTTCCTGCTAATTAGGGATGCAGCATGTTGAGAACAATATGTTGTACTTCTAAATCTTCTCCTACTAGCAGATAGCCCTAAAAGACTTAAGCTGCAAAAACTATTGTTGTACGCAGGGTGTTCATTTATCATTACACCGTTGGTTGATGAGCACTTACTTTTTCATTATTATTTGCATTCTTGCAAGCAAACTAGCTTTATCCTGAGATCAAAATTTCATTCACTTATTTTTGTTCTCGTGATAATTTTCTGTTATTAGGTGGACATGATGATAAGAAGGTGATGATTCCTACTCAGGTGATTTTGGCGAATATGTTCAGTCCTGCTGAATTGAGAGTAAGTAATTATGGAAGTATGCTTGACGTGTCATTTTCATATGGAACAAATGCATGTTTCAGATTGCTCCTGTTGGTATAGGAACTTTTTTGCCCATGACGGTTTTATTAAGAATGGAGTTCCTGATCATTGCAGAATGATGAAACCCTTCTTCCTGAACTTGAGGTAGATGTTAGAGAGGAATGTGTGAAGTTTGGTCTGATCGACAATGTCAAGGTAATTATTAATTTCACTCACATGTCTTTAGTTGTCATCGTAGGAAAATCATAACAAATAGATTGTTTGATTAGAGAAAAGAGAATGCTGAACAGTTGTTTGCTTCTTTATTAGGTGTGCTTCTCCATAATTATGTAGAAGCTTGATATGATCAAGAACCATTTGAAGTACGAATGTTCCTGGCTGTTACCACTTTTCGAGTTTAACCTGTGTAACCAGTCTCTGAAAGACATACTGGAGAACTGCATCTGCATTTTTTCTTCACCAAACTGACTGATCCTTGTTTATTGCTATGCCAAAGCTGGCCATATGCGTACTCTCCTGTGAAAACGTGTTACTTAGTCTGGAAAAGGCAAACAGACTAACGAGTGAGAGTACGCAAGCTGAGTAGCCAAGGTCTTTAATCTACATAAGTATGGTCTGGTGTGTTTGGTAGCAAGTATATTTATAAACCATTCAGTACCATGCTCTATAAGTCTGCTGATACTGAAACTTGTTCCTATCTTCACCTGGTCAGAAATTAGATCTGATCTTACATCTGCCCTGCGGGGATCTCTGAACTAGTGTTAAGCTTTGTTGTTATTAATGATGAAATATATAGAAAATCCCCAGAATGAGCCGTAACTGAGCAAACTGGCCCTAACGACCAGCAAGTATTTGTGGTTTCTTTTCTCTCTTTTCCAGCTCACCACTTTTGTTTACATGTTGCTGTGGCAGGTTTGTGAAAATCATCCACAAGGAGTTGTATTGGTAAAATTCAAAGACCGCAAAGATGGTCTCAAATGCGTAGAGAAGATGAACGGAAGATGGTAGGTTTTTAAAATAAAATCATTGTGCCGTTCTTTTCCTCTTAGCTTTTTATGTCGTCATAAATAAAGCATTAAAATAAAGCTATGTTTGGTCTGCATCTTGAGTTTGTCAAACCCACCTGAGAGATTCGTTTCAAGTGTTATAGAACACATGTTATCTTGTGAACACTTAGGAGAAACAAAGGAGCTGGTGTCAAGATTGTGCACGCTTTGGTTTCTTGCCTAGGAGAAGTGTTTTTAACTATATTCCTTGCCGTGCAGGTTTGGTGGGAGGCAGATACACGCGAGCGAGGATGACGGTTCGATCAAACACGCTCTCATCCGTGACTACGACGCTGAGGTGTCAAGGCTGGAGCGCTTTGGAGAAGAGTTGGAAGAATCCACATAGCAAGTTTTTCGGTCGCCCGGCAGTTTAGGGCTGTTTTGTAGCTGATAGCGCGAAATTATACAAGAACAAAACAGAAAAGAGCAGCTGGGTCATCTGTTTGTCCGATTATTCATACTATATGACTGCTTCTGGGTTAGCTTTAAGCAGCGGAGTTGTTACATCAGCTAAACTTTGTCCAAATGTACTCCCACATTACAGAGATTGAGCATTTTTGCCATGCTAACATGTAGTACAATCTTGCTTTTTTTCATCGTCCCGTTGTGATCATGATACTGGTACATGCTGCCGTTGTTAGAAAATCATCACTGCAAAAATCTTCTCCCAAGCAAAGACCAAGATGGCGCGGAACGGTATGGAGCTATGGCAGAAATGAGCTGGGGAGATTGCAAAAAGAGATAGCAACGCACAAAAAAGTGGAAAAATAAAATAATTGTCTGAGCCCAGGTTCGAACTGGGGACCTTTAGTGTGTGAGACTAACGTGATAACCAACTACACCACCCAGACTTTGTTGTCAAGAGTTGAACTAATAATATATTAATACTAAATCTTCTCTGTTAGTAACGAAGTATCATATGGAGTTATAAATCTTTCACCTGGGCATTTACAGAGTGAACACCACCATCGGGAAATGTAAATTTTGTTCATTGACAAAGATGATACATTCTATTTTCTTTTCTTCACTATGTTTTGTTTCTTTCCACGGATAAATTTCTAACAACCTTTTTCTATGCTGTGTACCCAGATACATGTGTCGATTGTCAGTAACGCAATAAAAGTACACCCTTCATTTTAGAATATAAAGTGTATTACTCTCTCTGTCCTGAAATAACTGTCTCAACTTTGTACTAGAGCTAGTACAAAGTTATATACTAAGCTTAAGACATTTATTTTGGAACGGAGGGAGTACTTTTTTAAAAGTCAAACTTTTGTCTATATGACCAAGTTTGTATAAAGAAAAATATATTAATACAGACAAGATATCAAATAAATATCATTAAATTCACTATGGTATATGGTAATATATTTATATTTTACTTATTTGGTATTATAGAAGTTATTAATAATATTTTTCTATGAATTTAATCAAACATAGAAACATTGTATCCTTGAGAAATTTAATACAATTACATATTTGAATAAGTTTATCCAACATCGTCTGAGATAGTTTAGACGTATTTAACACAAGCCTCCAAAAGCTTCAGTGCATAAGGGACAACTAAAGCGTGTTAATAATGTTTAAAAGAGGTCGAGTAGGCTGAACTTGACATGGAAGGAGTCCCTAAAAAAATCTGAAGGATTTGAGTATCCCAAAAACTAGCCATGAACAAGGATGATTTGGTTGCGAGATCTTATGTTTCACCCCTGCCTATTTGGACTGAAGGCTTTGTTGATGTTGTTGTTGATTATTATTTTCGAAAGAAAGGGGTTGCCCCCCTGCTCCATTTTATTAAAATGAAGCAGTCAAGCAACCAAATTACAGATCAACGATCACCAACAACTAAACCGAAAAGCACCCAACCCAGACACAACACTCAGGAAATGTCCGGAAGGAGGGGCTGAAAACGACCAGCAAACGGCAAGAAAACATAAAGAACACCCAAGCAGTCTAGGGCAAACATCAGCAACAATCTTAATTCTTATTATTACAACAACCAAGGAAGATAATCAGTTGCTCAGATCCACGCTATCCGCATGAGTTTCCCCCGGTGCTTGTCCAGCAAAAGGATGAATTGCCTCACTGTGTCCGCTTGTGCGGTGTCGCAAAGAACCATCCATTGCTGCAAAATCCCTTTAGCTTGACAAGGCCGCAGCCCAGTCCTCAATCTTCATATGCTCCATAAGGAGGTAGCAGTTACCCAATTAAGCACATGCCTCTCTTTTTTTAAACTCCATAGGGAGGAAACATCATCAAAGCATTGGATTCTACGCATATGAAAAAACTCAGATATTACTGACCAAATACTACCAGCATTAACACACTCAAAGAACATGTGTTGAATAGATTCAGCTTCATTACGAAACAAGTAGGATAGATCATCCACTATTTTCCTTTTAGCCACATTATCCCTAGTTAAAAATTTGTTATACAGACACAACCACAGAAAAACATGAATATTTTAAGGACACAAAGTTTTTCATAGTGTCTCCAAAAGAGAAATAACACCACCAAAGTTAATGCACTTGTAAAAGGATTTCACTCAACATTTACCATCAGGCTCTAGGAGCCAAACAGGTAAGTCCTGGGATTCCGACAAAAGATTTTTTTTAATATGTTCAATAAGTTGTTCCCACCTCAACATAACCTTGTGATCCACACAACGTCTAAAGAAAAGTTTAAGAGTTATCCCATCCCAAATCTGGGACACCGAGCATTCCTATTGGTTGCAGATATCAAACAGCTCCCAAAATCTGACTTTAAGGGAACAACCCCCAGCCCAGGTATGATGCCAAAAACTAATATTATTACCATTAGCAATTTTTCAGGAATAAAAGTTTCTTGCAGCTTGTAAAGCCCAGGAAACACTCTTTCAGAAGGGGGAGCCTACCTGTTGTTGATATATTCGGAATGGAAGGGACTGTATATTTCGTATCCCACAGCAAATACATCAACAGAGAAGCCAATTCTCATAAAAGAGATCTAAAGATCAGCCAAAGGTAACAATTTAAATAACAGATTCTGAAAAGAATTAAAGCAGTTCAAATCGAATATGAATACTGTCACTATCAATCAAGTACAACAATGTAACAATGGTTTGATATTTCTTACAAGTTGCAGGATACCATATAATGGTTCAACACCTAAACCTCCGATTACCAAGCATTCTGTTGAGAAACACCATGGAAACTGGTTCCCACAACCTTCTGACAGTCGTCTCAATAGAAATACAATCAACACCCACCAGTTGACAATTCAAAACGATGTGATCTCAGGAGCAAGCAAATTGGTATTGGGCGTATCGATATAGCATCTAATTCTTTGCATTCCCAAAGAATTTCGAGAGGCGAACAGGGCCTTCCTCCTCGCTGTCACTTCCAGCGTGCTTGGATCGGGACCTGTGCTTCTTATCCTTCTTATTTCTCTTTGATCTTGATCGGGACCGGGATTTTCTTGAACCCCTGTCCTCATCATCACTACTTGATGATTCTGATGAGCTGGAACTTTCTGACAAACTTCTGTGCTGTAAGAATGCAGAAGTGAGCACATCGACCATTTTTTCCAAATCCATCCCTCCAGAAGAAGGTAGAAAAAAATGCTTATATCTAAAAATCATTTATATAGCAGATCTTTTTAGTGTTCTCCATTCATCATCATGTGGCCAATAATTACATCTGTATTTGAGAGTAATACCTTCCTCCTCTTTTTAATTCGTTTCTTTGCGTCCTTTTCCTTCTTTTCTGTATCCATAATCCTTTGTCAGAAAACTCAACACACGGAATAGATTTTGAAATAGTTCGCCTAATAGAACCTAAATGTAAGAAACATCATTCAGCATGTCATTAAGTTGATTTACCTTTCTTGGAAGAAGATGATTTTGTCTTTACAACATCTCTTCCACGACCAAGCTTTTGGGCCCTTTCAGCATCCAGTTGAGCTCTATACTCTCTCATCATTTTATCCTTATCAGCCTCCACCTCACCTCTCTTTAGCTCCTCGTCCTATAGGGGACAAGAGCATCATTAATTACAATGGAGGTACTCATGATAGATAACTATGGCTATACAGTGATATTATAGGTACAAAAAGGCTTAGGCTGGTCTGCAGTAAGCCAATAACCATGCAGAGTCAATGCCAAAAGCAATAAAGCGTATGCCAAGTAAACGCCACCCCAGCTAACGCGGGACGTAGATTGATCTGTTTGGAAACAGCATATACATACTCTGTCTAAGTTGCTATTAATCAAAGAGAACCAAGACAAGTAAAGGAATCAAAACCAAGTAAATGGCATCATTAGACTTCTGAAGCAGGTAAAGTATTGTGGGTGGCTGCAATAAGCAGTGTGCCACTGATAAATGGTTATACTACCTTTTAGAGCAGCACAAGTCTAAATGTCTGATGGCAAACAGGCGCTAGAGAGACTCAAAGGTCAGCAAAACAGGGGAAGTGCGACTGGACCCTGGGTGGCAAGGGACCAAGCTTCCACTGCCAAAGTTCAGGCTGCTAATTCCCTCCTACGCTACCGTAGCTTAAATCTTTACCATTATGCCCTAAAGTGAATCACCATCCGATACCAGTCTAAAGCAAACTTGGGCATCACATACAAGGCAGTATGCTTGAAATTCAGCATCCATCATACAGTACATTAACATACAAAAAAAAAATATAGGAGCACGAATAACACATCGCAGAGCTTAAGCAGCAGCACAGCAGCATGGATAAAACCATGGCCAGGACGCACAAAATTACAGAGTAAAGAAACTAAAATCCGCCAACAAAGGCAGCAGAGAGCAAACCGAGGCCGCGCATACCTTCTGCTTCTTCTTGAACTCCTCCCACGTGAGGGTGTGGGTCTTGTTGAGGCTGGCCAAGCGCGCCGCGTGCCACTCTGGAGAATGAAATGAACCGTCCGTCTGTGACGGCCCTCGTTAGTAAAAGTTCCCTCATCATCAAAAGGTTAAAAAAAAAGCATCTACAAGCAGCAAGATTCGCCATGGACGTCCCGGCAGATCTCGATAGGGTTTGCTGGGGGGAACAATCGGAGATGGGTCGCGAGCTTGGAACTAGGGGGGATTAAGGATCTGTGGTGAGGGGGAGGTGAGGAAGGGGACCGACCATGCCGTCTTCCTCCCCTTCGCCGGGGGCGCCGGAGGACGAGCCCAGCCGCGCCCGCTGCATCGCCTTGTACGCCTGGTTCTTCCCCATCGTGGATTGCTGGCTCGGCCGGCCGGCCCTAGAACCAGATTGGAACCGCGCGGGGCGGAGTGGAGTGGAGATCCCTTTTTTCCCCCTCCTTTCCTTTGGTACGACGCGTGCGGCCGCGAGTTATGACTGGTGATGGCGATAACGCCGATAAGGTGAAGGAGAAGATGGGGAACGGGAAGGGGGAAGGGCCTGCGGGAGCCGGGAGGAACTCTCCGCCCACGGGCTGCTGCTCCGGGCGCGTGTCTACCGTCTGATCCGAACTGGATGGCCGGATTGAGCGAGGGCGCGTCTCTTCTTTTGTTTATGGATTAGTAGCACATATGTCTCTTCCTTGTGACCGCAGAAGAAACTATAGCGTATAGAATCAGGACACTATACGTGCATATAGTTCTTTTTATTCGACCTACATGATGATCTCCATTTTATCAGGAAGGTGATGCAGATTCTTGGAAGAGCTTCGGGCCTGCACGTTAACTACACAAAGTTTGTAGCCATTATGATCCGTGAGGAGAAGGGAGACAAGGAATTAGTAGAGGTTGCGTCACCATGAAAGATGAAACAGTTTTCATGCAAATACTTGGGGCTGCAACTATCTATCTGGCAATTGACCTGGACTAAGTGACAACCAATTGTTGACAGCGTGCTTAATTTCATGCCAGGCTGGTCAAATGGGTTGATCACACGTGTCGGGAGGCTTGTTCTGATTTCGGGATGTGGTGATGGCGAAGCCAATGCACCATGTGCTTGTTGCAGCCGCGCCCAAATGGGCCTTGGATTCGGTTAACAGCAGATGTCGGGCATTTTTCTGGCCGGGCACTGAGGCGATCCATGGTGGCAAGTGCTTGTTGTTCTGGCAGCGGGTGTGCAAGCCCTAGGAGTTGGGCAGACTGGGAGTGATGGATATGAGGAAGCAAGGATTAGTGTCGCGCTTATGGGAGTGGCTCTGGTGCACTGACCTTTCAAGACCATGACAGAGACTTGCTATGTCACATGATCCTCACGTAGAGATGGCGTTCAACAACCTAGTGCATTGGTGGCTAGGAGCAGGCGACAAGTCGTTGTTTTGGAAGGACCGCTGAATTTGAGGGGCCACGGTTCAGGAGATCGCCCCAGACATTCACGGTCTCATTCGCAAACAAACGGTCAAGAGGCGCACGGTTCGAGAGGGGTTGTTGAATCATCGTTGGGCTTTGGACATCAGAGGAGATCTGACTATGGACAAGCTTGTTCAGCTTATTAGACTTTGGGAGATCTTGATACCAATCCAGCTGGACCCTAATCAGTGAGATGTGGCGGTGTGGCCCTGAACTGAGCTTCGGGTGTACACCTCTGCCTCAACTTATCACATGTTATGGTCGGGTGCGACTAAGATGGCGGCTGCGAGCTGGATGTGGAAGTGTTGGGCACCTCTGACATGCAAGATTTTCATATGGTTGACCATTCAGTAGAGGCTATAGACATCGGATAGGAGGCTTCGACGTGGTCTTCAGGAGGAGCTATTGCCATGCTTTGTATGTGACCAGGAGGAAGACAATGTTGACCACATATTGATCCAATGCGTCTTCTCGAGGCAGGTGTGGCAGTTGGTATTCGTCAAGGCTCATATGTATCCTTCTTTGGTTCCCAATCACACAGATGGGCTAGACTACTCGTGGGAGATCTCTTGGAAGTAGATTCCCAAGGCACGGCGAAGAGGTTTTGATTCTCTTGTTCTTTTATTGTGTTGGTGTCTTTGGAAGCACCATAACGGCGCGTGTTCCACCCATCAACAGCCATTACGGAGGTCTCGACACTTGTGTCAAAGATCTTCGACGAGCTCAAGCAGTGGGCGCTTGTAGGAGGGAGAGGAGCGAGTGATCTTTGCGAGTAGGTTCTTGTAAGTTCGGGAGTGGGAGTGGTTTTCGGTAGCCTCGGACGTGTGTGGCTGATTGTTGGCTCTCTCTTGCATATAACTCTCTATCTTCTATAAAGCTAAGGTAGGCGATTTGCATGCTCTCGAAAAAAGGTGGATCTTTTTTATTCTGAGAGTTTATGAACTAGAACATATGTCCGTACCTCACGACCGGAGAAAAAACTATAACATATAGTACTAGGGCACTTTAAGGTGGATCTTTTTATTTTGAGGGTACGTAAAATGCATACTGTATTTCTATAGAAGGTAGAATTTCAGTCACAAGACTGCTGCAACTTGTTACAAACAACAAGCGTAGCACATACTTCAAGGTGGATCCTTAAATCGCTCGCATCCGTCCGAGTCATACGGTCCAAACTGTTTTGTCATCCAACACGTGCATGCATTCGTTCATTGGCCGGTCCGGACATCCTTTTCCTAGCAAACAGGAAGCAAAACGTGGGTGAGGGGCTTTGAGGGCGTCCATGCAAATGCCTGATAACCCTGGCCCACACATAAAAATTCCCGCACATCATGTGTTTCTACTCGACGCACGCGTCGTTTTTCACACCATATTCATGAAAGCTGAGGGCATGCAACAGGTGGCATACTACGCGATGTGACTCGACAAGTGAGGCATTAACCGACGCGGCCTCTCAAGTGATGTTGCTTCAACGTGAATGTAGCGTCCCCAGAAACTAACTCCCGCCGTTGCGCCACATTGAAGTGGGTTGACCATATGTTCGACTGGCCCTGGCCATGGCTATTTAAGCCCATCATGAGGGTCGTTCACAACATACTCTCCACATTGGATTGCCTCACACCTTCGCCACCCCTCTTCTCCTATCAATCTGGCAATGGAAAAGTCTTGGGCCTCAGTGCTGGCAGGCGACTCCGGAATGGGATCCAAAAGGATTGCGGCGATGCCACCCTCACACTTCGGGGTTGTCTTTCTTGCCGATGGGCGACTCCTCCGCTGTCACCATCAAGATGTGCTTGTTATGAACTGAAGTGGGGGATCTGTCTGAATAACATGTTGACCGGCACGAGTCTTGCATCAAGAATCAATTGTCAAATCTGGCCAAACGGGTAGTGCCTGACGGGCTGGCCCGACTGCCCACAGGCCAGGCACGAGACGGGCCCGGCCCGATACGAGCTAATCGTGCCCGGCCAGGCACGAGCATGCCATGGGCCGTGCCCGGGCCGCCACCCCGAGCCCGCGTGCAGCACGGCACGACACGATTAACGTGGGCCGGCCCGTGGCACGACACGACCTGCTTGGCAGGGCACAGGCACGACACGAGAGCGCATCGGGCGATGGGGGAGCGTCGGGGGCGGCCGACCATTGAAGTTGGCGCGGGGCGGGGCGCCCGACCGTTGGCGCGGGGAGAGCGGGCCAGGGCGCCAGCTGGCTGGGATGGGTGGCGCGGCCATGCGGGAGAGTAGCCATTAGGAGGGATTAGCTATAGGATTAGATGGGTTTAGGAGGTATTTTTAATACATAATTCATATTTGCAAAAATGTGACCGTTGGAGGGTCAAATTAGTCCAAAAGTTGAATTTTGTTTCCTATAAATAGGGTTGCCTAGCTCACATATTTCACACACTCAAACATGGACAACCAAGACAATTTGCAAGACAATACTACCTTCACAATAGCCGATTTTGGTCTTGATGACTTTGGCCTCTTCCCCCCCAGAGCTCCGATCACATTACCATGCCTCCACCCATGCAACCACCCTATATCGATCATCCCTCTCTCGAGGCCCTTCCCGATACCCAAGCCGATGGTCAAGGCAATTCTAGTAGTGGGACGGGTTCCTCCACCAGCATGGGTGTGAGAAGAACTCGTCGTAGAACCTCCGAGGTGTGAGAATTTTTCGATGAAGAAATATCCATGGTGAGCGGTGTGCGTAAGGTGTCGGCACGGTGCAAAAGGTGTCAGAAGGAGCTAACCGGAGATGCCAAGGGAGGAATCGGGCACCTGAAGAGGCATTTGGCTTCTGTAGCGACCCGACTCAAGACGAGTCAAGCCTCTGTGTTTCTGTGCCATCCCTGGATCAGTATGCTGGCACACACAGTACATCAATGTATATATCAAAGTGCAATCACATGTAAAAAAGCGTAAAACTGATATATACCTTAAATACCTCAGCGGAAGCGGTCAAGGGAGTGGAGTCCCAATAAACACCAACGGCAAGTTGAGTGTAGACCGTAACCCTGAATCGTACTCTTACTCGTCGAAGAAAAATATCTGCAACATAAGACGTTGCAGCCGTGTAGGTCAGCATATTGAATATGCCGGCAAATCACATAAGAGAGGGGTGAAAAGTAATCATCTATACTATATGCATATATGGCAGGTGGGGCTATAAGTTTTTAGCGAAAAGCAAGTTTTCTCCTACATCAAGAGGGGGCTAAAAGCAAAATGTTACTACATTGTTGGTTGTTAACGAGATGGTTCCGCCAACCAGTTCTCGTACCCGAGTTGTCAATAATTACCCTCATCAAATATATTTAATGGTGTTGAGAAATACAGATAACTTCAGTTCCTTTGGCTCAAGTTGTCCATGACCGTGGACATGGCTAATCGATTAGGTTTGAGTACTCTGTAGAGTTTTGCACACGTTCCCCACAAGATTTGATCGCCTCCGAGTATGTCCTCGCACTTCAAGGTGTTTGAAGACCGGATGATCAAAACATGGTCTTTCAACGGGTCCCTCTGAATCCCTGTCGGTGCCCATCCATTCCTACCGTTCTTCTACATCTGCTAGCACCGCCTGTCCAGAGTCGCCGCGTTGTCCAACCAAGCCAGAGCCCATAATGACTTGTGGCTGTGCAGGTAAGCCTTGGGTCTTGAAAATATCCGTCCATCTCTTCGAGCCTGGGTGAAGCTTTCCGCAGGATGTCATGGCCGTCCCAGCATCCCGGATCATCCACTGGGTTCTCCAGGGAGCCGATCAATCGTCCTTCACCCAGAGTTGCATTGCGTCCGAGGTCTTGAAAATCTTGTCTTAACCGGTCTTGATTATTTAATCAACCTCGCATCACCCGTGTTATGCACTCAACCGAAATCCCGTCTACTCAGGCATAGCAATATGAACTTTGTCGTCCCGGGGCCAAGTATCGGGGTTGTTGTGTGCCTACCACATGATACTACAATCTATACTAAAATTTCCAAGTACCTAGGCAGCATGCAATTGGGCATAGGATGGTAGAACTACGATGCATAAAACATAGGTGATAGTATGATCAAAGTGACTTGTCTGGTGATGTTGACGAAGAAGAATTTCTCAAGAAATAACTTGATAGACTACTCGTCACTCTCCGATGAAATCTATATAACAAACATATCATTCACATAAGCACTCATACTAGCAATCATTCTAGCAATCAAAACAAAAGAGAGAGCGAATAGGAATCCGAAAGAAACTTCAAATAAGCCTAGGGAGTCTTCTACTACATCCAACACTAACTAGTTTTTGTCCAACGAAAAATAATAACAAGGAACTAAGATATAAGTTTAACTAAGATAAAATAAAGTATTTTTTCCACAAAACTATTTGAAAGTACTTCCAAACGGGAATTGAAACAATGGAGAAACCAATTGCAAGTTACTAAGGAACTAGAATTGATTTCATGAAAACAAATAAAAATAAAATCAACACTTGTTGCAAAACTACTGTTAACTAACATAAACAAAACAATAATCTTTCTGAAATAGTAAAGAAAATAATTTAAAAACAAATATAGAAAAGGAATTAGCCGCAATCCTAAAAGAGGCAGAACAGAAATTGTTTCACAAGAAACAGTGAGCTAAAATACTCAAACAAATCTGAAATTTTTACCACTGATAAATAAGATCACTAGTGATCAGTAGCAAAAAGAATCAAATTAAAATCTATTTTTAAACTCCTGGAATAAGCAAAACAAGGTTTAAACTAAATCTGATCTAATTCAAATTTAAATTATATGTTTTTAAAAACTACAGGAAATTTGTGAGCTACTGGAAAAAGAATCAACTCCATTGGAGTTGTGGTTCAAAAGTTATGAGCAGAACAAGATTGAAACTATTCTGTTTTTGAACTAAATCTGAAAAAATACAACGAACAGGGAATCCATGTGGCGGCTTCTTATTGGCTGATGGGTGTGCGTTGTATAGGCTAAACAGCGGATGGCCGCTAAATAAGAAAAATATTTCGGTTAACTTACAGGTTGACCAGTTCTTGTTAGAAAACCGAAGGGGTAAGTACCTTCTAATCCACACCGTGGGATCTAGATCTAACGGTAAAACTAAACAAAAACAAAAGAAAACAGGAGGAGGATGGAGCCTTACTGTGGCTGGGAGTAGCTGGAGCCTTCTCCGGCGAGGTGGCCGGCACGGGGAAACAACTCCGGCGGGGATGGGGGTCGCCGACGGGGATGGGTGGGGTGGCAGGGGCGGTGGAGGGGGGGCGACGGGGTGGAGGGACCTGCAGGGGGGCCGACGGGAGGAGCTCCTGGCTGCTCGTGCTCCTGGCAATGGGGAGAAGCAGCAGCTTCTCGTGGGGGATGGGGAGGGGGCCGACGGGAGGGGTGGTGGAGGAGGGGCCGAAGTGGTGGGGAGGCGCGGGAGGGGTGGGGAGGGCTCGGCAGGGGCGAGGGGAAGATGCAGGGGCGATGGGGAGAAGCTCCGGTGAGTTCTCTGGTGGCCGACTCCGGCGAGGTCCAGGGGGAGGAGGAGGTGGGGAGAGGCGGCGTTTTCAACGGGAATGGAACGAGGAGGCCATGGGGGTTCTTATAGAGGCAACAGGAGGTGCTGGGAGGGAAAGTGCTTCGCGAATCCCGGAGGTGGAGATTCCTCTGTCCATGGGAGGGAAAGTTCCTGTGACGTGAAGAAGAGATAGAGGAAGAAGATGATCCTTTGTTGGGCCAGTTTACGAAACCTCTTAATGGGCCAGCAGGGGTTTCCAAATAAAAGTGATTCCTTTCCTATTTTTAAAACTAGGAAACTAAAACGATAAAAGGGAATTCAAATCAATTCGGAATAAAGAGTTTCTATATACTAAAATTATCAGAAAAATAAAATATAAATGATGGGCATTTTTTCACAGCCAAAATAAAAACTTCAGAAAAAATTATTTTCACAAATTTGCCTAAAAGATTTATTTTCTTTTGCAAATAATTTTCAAATGACCCTCTAAGTTTTAGGGTTCAAATAACTTTCAAAATGCCCGTGTTTTTGAGGGTCATGTTCCTCCGCTCTTTCTTGCGTGCAAGAATTTTGTTGGGGCATTTTCTCGGGGAAGAAAAATATAGAAGCAAGGGCAAATATTTTGAAAGAATTCAAATGCAAAACTCCGTTCAAATTCTTTATAGTTGAAGAAGTCATGTCATCTTCTCTCATTGCTTTTAATTGGATGAATTTGAATTTATCGGAGATGGGGAAAGTCATTTTATCCCCTCTCATTCAAAAGTTTTTGAAAAGTTTCAAATTTCACTCAAGTTTCAATCACTCAAGCAAACAAACAAACAATATAATAATTATATTAACATTCCAAAATTTGGGATGTTACAAACCTACCAGACTTAAAATGAACCTCGTCCTCGAGATTCGAAGAGGCTAGAAAGAAAGGTTAGGGTTAGGGGGTCTTCTAACAAATCCAACTTCCGGCAAAGTGGGATGCTACCACACTTAAAATGAAGATTACTGGTCCCTCAAAATGTTTTAAAGATCCTCTGGGGTATTGGCAACTGACTTCACACAGTCTTCATATTAAATCCTTTGGTGATGCTCTCCCGTTATATTAATAACGTTTCCATCAAAATCGAGGGTTCTTCTGTGGATATAAGCTTCTTCCGTTACTGGGTCTTCTTTAACTCACACTCTCGTGATCAATTCTAAATAACCTATGGGTGATTCTCATGGTGGTCTACCATTTGTGGTTATCCTGCAGAGAGAAGGGTCTTGGTTTCATCCTCACCGTAAAATTTCCTACGCGTGACAACAAATGCCATGTACATGGGACTTTTCTTATACCATTCTAAGGCTTAAACAAAAGCTTCAAAGAGCGTCGTCTCTCACTATGGGTAAGTCTCTCAGATTTACCATTCCGAATAGCAAGAGAATGATAAGAGTAAGTCGTCGTGGTGGCCAAGCCATGTCGCACTGAAATCATTACCTTGTATAAGGCTTAGTGAATCTCGTATTCTAACACTTGGGCATCCTCACAAGCGTTGTAGAATTTCTCTTGTCCACGAACGAAGTTCGGATTATCCAATGATTCTGCAAGCTGAACAAACATCTATCGTTTCTTTACAACTCTCAGGTTTTCGTATGCTCCTAGGGAAATGTTGCCGATACAAGTTTCCTTCTCCAAAAGATAGTACTAGATCCTTGTTAGTCCCGGGGTCTGTGGTTTCAGGCATACTTGGAGTTACTCCGCCTTTAAATTTCCATAGTGCTTCATTCCGTCATATTCTTGGGGTAACCATCATATGATAATAACCTTGAGACTTATTTTTTTGGTACACACTCCATTCTGTGGGATACTTTCCATTGGTGTGTTTACCATAAAAGGTATTGCTTCATCCATAAATCATATTCATTTCATAATCAATCCTTTATTACATCCTTACTTTCTTCAAAATTCTAACTCAAAAGTAATTTATTACAAATGCTGCCATCCACATTGTTCGGTATGGTCAAGCATTTCTGCCAACTTTATTCATCTATCTCTCTTGGAGGTATTTTAGTTCCACTGGAACTTTCTGAGGTGCTCCTTGAAATCATCCATCTTTTGCTTCATCATGGTGGTCATGAGCTTCATCTCCATCATCTCCGCACGTACCTCACTCAGGTATTCCTGGGCATGACGGAGTCTTGCTTCAAGTATTTCTCCGATCTGACGTATGGCTTCAATGGCAGCTTCACGAACAGCATCAAAGAAGGTTGCTCGTGGTACACGTGAAATGAAAAAGTATTGCCCCATAGTCTTTGGACAAACTCCTTTCACATGATGGAGGTGTACTTCCACATACCAAAGTTCTACTCTGTTTTCCATGAATGGGTAGCCTTTGTAGACTGCATCTCCTTCAAGGTGAATGTGCTTCATCATGTCCTTCAGGATTTTCGGGTAATCATGATCACTGGTCAGGGTCATGATCGTTTCTGGGCCCTTGAGGAATGACTCGTAGAGAGTTGTCATCTGCAGGTGCCAGTAAATAGGTACTCAGAGGAATGTATGTGTCTCCTTGGTAATCATGGTACATTCCTACTCAGTGGATCCCGTGGGTTTACTGATTACTACCACACTTAAATGAATTATACTCATGCCTGCATAGACCGTATTTTCTCATATCCTCATAATTGTTTAGAGATCTTTGTTCGAAGAGAAACAACGCATACAGTTTCAACATAGGCAATCATGAGACAATAAATTCCATTTATTCATGATGTTATTACAATCTCAGGGACTTCTATTACAAAATTTTTCACTCCATGATATCATGAAAAACAAGAGTTCTTCACATTACACTAATTGCCGCGGTCAAAACTTAACTACTTCTTTTTAGCTTTCTTCCTTTGTGGACAATCGCTAGCAAAGTGTCCTGCTTCCTTGCAACGAAAGCAAATGAGTTCTGACAAGTCTCGAGGCGTCTTAGCGTTTGCTTTTGCTCCTTGGGTTTCCGGCTTCCTTCAGGAGCACATGTATTTGTGGTGGCCAAATTCCATACACTTGTAACATCTGACATGACTCAGGTCTATGTCTACAGAGATTTGGCTCTTTCGAGGGTACTTTTTCTTCTTTCCGGACTCCTTTATTTTGGCCAGTTCTTCTATTTCAAGTGGATCAAACTCCACTTTTTCCGTCGGGAAGTTTCCCAGATACTCTTGGCTTCCCTTCGTGCAATCCTGTGAATAATGTCCTTATTCTCCACATGAGTAGCATGCATTGGAGAAAAATCTGATCAGACCTTGTCCATCAGGGTCTTCAATATTTTCGTTCATCACCGGCTCTTCTAGAATCTTCTTCTTGAGTGTTTCCTTCACTGCATCTTTCTGCTGCTTGACAACTTGTTGCACCTTGGGGTAAATGTGACATTGAGTTGGATAGTGGTTGGTTCCTTCACAAAGGAAACAAGTCACCCGACTACTTGGGCACTCCTCAGTTGGGTGATTTTCTTCACAATGAGTGCATCCATCCTTGTGTTCTTCCTGGGTGTGTCCTATTTATCCATAGATCTTGCATGCACAAGTCTTCTCCTTCGTATTATCATAGCACTTCTGAATAAGTCGGGATCTTAACAGAGTGTCCTTGAATTCGTCCCAAGTTTCTGCTCCACTAAATCCTTGTATGGCATGGTGCATTTTCCACCAGATAGCAGCACTTTGGGTAAAGTACTGGAGAGTGTGTTCCACTTCATACTTCCTTGAGATCAAGTTGCTCCCGAAGTGGTTCTCCATGTTCTGAATCCATATTTCAGCCTCCAGCGGGGTCATTTGTCCAGAGACTACAAGTCCAGCTTCATACTCCATCTGGTAGGGTTGAGGTTTTGGGGATGAGACGGGTAAGAGAGGGAGGGAGATACAAACAATACAAACAATATTTTTGAGAATAGGTTTTATTTGTGGCCGTCGAAAAACACACACCAATGACGGCTCACAAATCATCATATCTAACGTGGGTATATAAAAGGGGTTTGGACTTCTAATGGTCATATAATTATTTGAACACTTCAGGGTCTTCGAGTTCTTCGGGTCTTGAGAGTCTTATGTTGGTGTAGCTTCAATTCTTCAAATGCGTGGTGAAATCCTCTTTACTTTGAAGTAGAACTCCGTTGATTCTTCATGAGGTCAAAGGGGTAAGGGGATTGTATAACTATTTGAGGTGAGAGAGAACATTTGATGAAATCAGAAGAGATGAGAAGTGAAAGGTGTTCTCGAAAAATAAGATCTTTTTTGAGAGATCATGTCCTAACAAGTTTCCAGTTTCTAGGGTCACGTCCTACAGTCAACATGTGCTCTGATACCATTTCTGTAGCGACCCGACTCAAGACGAGTCAAGCCTGTGTGTTTCTGTGCCATCCCTGGATCAGTATGTTGGCACACACAGTACATCAATGTATATATCAAAGTGCAATCACATGTAAAAAAGCGTAAAACTGATATATACCTTAAATATCTCAGCGGAAGCGGTCAAGGGAGTGGAGTCCCAATAAACAGCAACGGCAAGTTGAGTGTAGACCGTAACCCTGAATCGTACTCTTACTCGTCGAAGAAAAATATCTGCAACATAAGACGTTGCAGCCGTGTAGGTCAGCATATTGAATATGCCGGCAAATCACATAAGAGAGGGGTGAAAAGTAATCATCTATACTATATGCATATATGGCAGGTGGGGCTATAAGTTTTTAGCGAAAAGCAAGTTTTCTCCTACATCAAGAGGGGGCTAAAAGCAAAATGTTACTACATTGTTGGTTGTTAACGAGATGGTTCCGCCAACCAGTTCTCGTACCCGAGTTGTCAATAATTACCCTTATCAAATATATTTAATGGTGTTGAGAAATACAGATAACTTCAGTTCCTTTGGCTCAAGTTGTCCATGACCGTGGACACGGCTAATCGATTAGGTTTGAGTACTCTGCAGAGTTTTGCACACGTTCCCCACAAGATTTGATCGCCTCCGAGTATGTCGTCGCACTTCAAGGTGTTTGAAGACCGGATGATCAAAACATGGTCTTTCAACGGGTCCCTCTGAATCCCTGTCGGTGCCCATCCATTCCTACCGTTCTTCTACATCTGCTAGCACCGCCTGTCCAGAGTCGCCGCGTTGTCCAACCAAGCCAGAGCCCATAATGACTTGTGGCTATGCAGGTAAGCCTTGGGTCTTGAAAATATCCGTCCGTCTCTTCGAGCTTGGGTGAAGCTTTCCGCAGGATGTCATGGCCGTCCCCAGCATCCCGGGTCATCCACTGGGTTCTTCAGGGAGCCGATCAACCGTCCTTCACCCAGAGTTGCATTGCGTCCGAGGTCTTGAAAATCTTGTCTTAACCGGTCTTGATTATTTAATCAACCTCGCATCACTCGTGTTATGCACTCAACCGAAATCCCGTCTACTCAGGCATAGCAATATGAACTTTGTCGTCCCGGGGCCAAGTATCGGGGTTGTTGTGTGCCTACCACATGATACTACAATCTATACTAAAATTTCCAAGTACCTAAGCAGCATGCAATTGGGCATAGGATGGTAGAACTACGATGCATAAAACATAGGTGATAGTATGATCAAAGTGACTTGCCTGGTGATGTTGACGAAGAAGAATTTCTCAAGAAATAACTTGATAGACTACTCGTCACTCTCCGATGAAATATATATAACAAACATATCATTCACATAAGCACTCATACCAGCAATCATTCTAGCAATCAAAACAAAAGAGAGAGTGAATAGGAATCCGAAAGAAACTTCAAATAAGCCTAGGGAGTCTTCTACTACATCCAACACTAACTAGTTTTTGTCCAACGGAAAATAATAACAAGGAACTAAGATATAAGTTTAACTAAGATAAAATAAAGTATTTTTTCCACAAAACTATTTGAAAGTACTTCCAAACGGAATTGAAACAGTGGAGAAACCAATTGCAAGTTACTAAGGAACTAGAATTGATTTCATGAAAACAAATAAAAATAAAATCAACACTTGTTGCAAAACTACTGTTAACTAACATAAACAAAACAATAATATTTCTGAAATAATAAAGAAAATAATTTAAAAACAAATATAGAAAAGGAATTAGCCGCAATCCTAAAAGAGGTGGAACAGAAATTGTTTCACAATAAACAGTGAGCTAAAATACTCAAACAAATCTGAAATTTTTACCACTGATAAATAAGATCACTAGTGATCAGTAGCAAAAAGAATCAAATTAAAATCTATTTGTAAACTCCTGGAATAAGCAAAACAAGGTTTAAACTAAATCTGATCTAATTCAAATTTGAAAATTTCAAACATAGACAAATTATATGTTTTTAAAAACTACAGGAAATTTGTGAGCTACTGGAAAAAGAATCAACTCCATTGGAGTTGTGGTTCAAAAGTTATGAGCAGAACAAGATTGAAACTATTCTGTTTTTGAACTAAATCTGAAAAAATACAACGAACAGGGAATCCATGTGGCGGCTTCTGATTGGCTGATGGGTGTGCGTTGTATAGGCTAAACAGCGGATGGCTGCTAAATAAGAAAAAAATTTCGGTTAACTTACAGGTTGACCGGTTCTTTTTAGAAAACCGAAGGGGTAAGTACCTTCTAATCCACACCGTGGGATCTAGATCTAACGGTAAAACTAAACAAAAACAAAAGAAAACATGAGGAGGATGGAGCCTTACCGTGGCTGGGAGTAGCTGGAGCCTTCTCCGGCGAGGTGGCCGACACGGGGAAACAGCTCCGGCGGGAATGGGGGTCGCCGACGGGGATGGGTGGGGTGGCAGGGGGGCGGTGGAGGGGGGGGGGGGGCGACGGGGTGGAGGGACCTGCAAGGGGGGCCGACGGGAGGAGCTCCTGGCTGCTCGTGCTCCTGGCAATGGGGAGAAGGAGCAGCTTCTCGTGGGGGATGGGGAGGGGGCCGACGGGAGGGGTGGTGGAGGAGGGGCCGAAGTGGTGGGGAGGGCTCGGCAGGGGCGAGGGGAAGATGCAGGGGCGATGGGGAGAAGCTCCGGTGAGTTCTCTGGTGGCCGACTCCGGCGAGGTGCAGGGGGAGGAGGAGGTGGGGAGAGGCGGCGTTTTCAACGGGAATGGAACGAGGAGGCCATGGGGGTTCTTATAGAGGCGACGGGAGGTGCTGGGAGGGAAAGTGCTTCGCGAATCCCGGAGGTGGAGATTCCTTTGTCCATGGGAGGGAAAGTTCTTGTGACGTGAAGAAGAGATAGAGGAAGAAGATGATCCTCTGTTGGGCCAGTTTAGGAAACCTCTTAATGGGCCAGCAGGGGTTTCCAAATAAAAGTGATTCCTTTCCTATTTTTAAAACTAGGAAACTAAAACGATAAAAGGGAATTCAAATCAATTCGGAATAAAGAGTTTCTATATACTAAAATTATCAGAAAAAAAAAATATAAATGATGGGCATTTTTCCACGGCCAAAATAAAAACTTCAGAAAAAATTATTTTCACAAATTGGCCTAAAAGATTTATTTTCTTTTGCAAATAATTTTCAAATGACCCTCTAAGTTTTAGGGTTCAAATAACTTTCAAAATGCCCGTGTTTTTGAGGGTCATGTTCCTCCGCTCTTTCTTGCGTGCAAGAATTTTGTTGGGGCATTTTCTCGGGGAAGAAAAATATAGAAGCAAGGGCAAATATTTTGAAAGAATTCAAATGCAAAACTCCGTTCAAATTCTTTATAGTTGAAGAAGTCATGTCATCTTCTCTCATTGCTTTTAATTGGATGAATTTGAATTTATCGGAGATGGGGAAAGTCATTTTATTCCCTCTCATTCAAAAGTTTTTGAAAAGTTTCAAATTTCACTCAAGTTTCAATCACTCAAGCAAACAAACAAACAATATAATAATTATATTAACATTCCAAAATTTGGGATGTTACAGCTTCCCACAAGAAGGCGGATGCATCGAGCGCGTCGAGCTCGACCGTGCAAACTCATCTCAAGTTTAATACCGACGATACGGTAAGCAATTTCGTTTACGATCCTCAACGAGCGCGAGAAGTTCTATGTCGTTTTATTGCTTCTAATGATTTACCACTTGGTATTGGTGAATCTAATGGTTTCGTAGAATTTATTCAATCTTGTCATAATCCTAATTATAGACCAGTTTCTAGACAAATTACAAGTAGGGATCTTAAAAAACTTTACCAGACTGGTAAAGAAAAAAATAAAAGATGAATTTTCTACGTGCACTTTTTCAGTGTCATTAACATCTGATATATGGACTGGTCGTGCAAAGCAAGACTATATTAGTGTGGTAACACATTATGTTAACGAACATTGGCAGCTACAAAAAAGAGTCATAGGATTTGAACTAATAGATGTATCACATAGTGGTTCAAACATTGCTGAAGCTATACTAAAAGTTGTGAATGATTTTGCTCTTGCCGACAAAGTTTTCGCAATAATTTTGGATAATGCTTCAACAAACATGAGTGCAAGGAACACTGTGAAGGTGCTTTACATATATGTGAACCATACGTTGAATGCATACACACTGCAATATCTTATCTTTCACATTCAACTCAACGAATTGCAAACTATAGGAGATATTTCATTGCCATAGGTGCAACTCCTCATAAGTATAATTCAGACATGCATGTTAGATGGAACTCTACATATTTGATGCTTAAGGCAGTTATTCGAGATAGAGTTTCGTATAATGGTTTTATTAATGCAAATTATGGGGTTGAACCTCTAATCACCGATGAAACTTGGCATGTTATTACATCATTGATTGCATTTCTTGAGTTGTTCTATGATGCAACAATTACTTTCTCGGGGGTTTATTACCCCACATCTCCTTTGATGGTGCATACCATATTAGACATTGCTAGTCATTTGAAAGCATATGAAGGTGATGGATTATTACTTAATGTTGTTGCTGACATGAAAACAAAGTATTTAAAATATTGGGAACATATTCCACTGTTGTATGCATTTGCATTTATCTTGGATCGCAGAGCTAAACGTGAAGGGTATCGTAGTGCACTCAATGTACTATGTGCATCCCTAAGTTTAGATTATACTGATGACTTCAACATGGCTCGTGACAAGATATATGAAGTTTATGCTAAGTATGAGCAAAAATATTCCGGAGTTCGAATGCAGCGACCTCCACCAGCACCTACTGCAGGTAAAAAGAGAGGAGCATGGAGCAAGATCTTTGGTTCTTCTTCTTCGTCCTCCTCTACCAGTGGAAGCTCTTCTACTTCACCATCTTCGATTCAAGCTGTCGGGGAGTTATTGAAGTACCTCAACAGTGACAAAGTCATGTTTGATTTAGATAGTGAGTAAGAGTTCAACATACCGCAGTTGTGGCAAGAACACAAACGTACATTTCCGGTGCTTTCCATATTAGCACGTGATGTGTTATCGGTACCCGTCTGTACGGTGTCATCGGAGTCTGCTTTCAGCCTTGCTGGAAGAATAATTGAGGATAGAAGAACTAGTCTCACCCCTGATATGGTGAGAACACTGATGTCCGTGAAATATGGGGAACTATCAAGAAGGAGAGCCCAACACACTGCAGAAAACATGGAACTAATAGGCATGTTTGAAGACATGTGCTTTGACGAAGACTCGACATCGGACCTATCGGTAGATTAGTCATTAGTGGTGTAGTGTACTCCTTTTCTATTTCCTTTGTAATTTTCTTATCTTTTTTGTAATTTTCTTTCCTTTTTGTAATTCTAGGGCATGGCTTTGTACTCTTTTACTTCCCAGGGATGGAAGGTTTTAATGAGGCAGCCACTAATAAAGCTCAAGATTTATCCCACATGCCACATTGTCTATCGTGCCTATCGTGCCTATTTTTTGGCTATAAGAAGGGATGCCAAGTTTCTCATTTCTAACTCCATCTCATTCTACACACACAAACATGGCTGGTGCAAATCTAGACTGGCTTGATGCTATTGTGAGGCGTCTGCACACAATTTGGAATTAATACGATGAAGAAAGAGTTAGAGATGAGGATGGTATCCCCCAGATTTATGCAAAGTGCCACCAATGCGGTAAGAAGATGCTCGTGAAGCAAAATACGGGAACCGGCCAACTGCTGAGGCACGTAACGGCACACGTGAGGGATAATGCGTACGCGGCCGACGCGGCGGCTGCAACTTCGGTGCAGGTGCGGCTCCAGGTGCACGCAATGCAGGGCAAGGTTGAAGGATTTCTAGAAATCCAAAGCATGTCATGTAATGTAGTATTTTTTTTTCCTTTCACTATCTTTTCTTATTTTTGTATTTCTACTTTTCTAAAGAATGGCTTGTACTCTTTTACTTCTTTGCGATGGAAGGTTTTAATGAGGTAGGCGCTAGTAAAACTCTAGATTTATCCCATATAAGACTGTGTCAAAGTATATATTTTTTGGATTTTTTTTGAATTTTTTGGTCTGTTTTTTTAAAAGAAAACGTACCGTGGGCCGGCGTGCCCCAGGGTGCTGTGGGCCGGCTCGATTAGAGGGTGTGCCGTGCTTTGTCCTGGTAGCCTGGCACGCGGGCCGGCACGACACAACCCATTTAATAATCGGGCCCAGGCGTGTCGTGCCGTGCGTGGCATGATTGTGGTGGGTCGGGCCGTGCGGTGCCGGGCCGGCCCGTTTGGCCAGGTATTATTGTCCTACCACAAGCCCTATCCGTCGCGTGGGGTTGCCTTGATAATTAAGATTATAATAACCGGACAAGGGCTTTGATTTTGTAATGACTACACCTCATGAATCCCCAAGGATTGGATCCGTGTTACCATACTAAACCTTTATATCACCGGTGTTCAGAATAACACTTCATGTTCTACTTGCTCCTAGCATCACCGTTACTCGATCTGCATGATCTTGGGTACCTGCAGGGATGAAGAACACGGAAAAGACAAGAGGTATCTACAAAACATTTTTGGTCAGACATACGGGACGTTAATTCAAAGCTCTTCCATCGATCTCCACAGAGGGTTGCAAGGCTTTTGCCTCAACCCATACCTTACCGAACTACTGACACATGGAGATCAGATTACATGAAGAAAACATTGAAGAACACATCTTGAAGATGGATTGATTGAAAATATGTCTTGAAATTGTTGCCTTGTCTGATGCATGATTACAAGTATGAACTAGAGGGAGATGAACTATGGTGGGGATGGTGAATATGGAGATGATATAGCGGTGGATAATGTTGATGAAGGGGATGAATATGACTCTCTGGTGGAAGATTTACGTGATGCTCGATGTTCTGTTGACATTTCGACTAGGTTTCCACGCCATATGAGCAGTAACGGTCGTATGAAACGTCGCCTTTCACTCTGGCGCCTCTAGTGCGCCTCCTGTTGATTCCCTATATCTCCTCCTTTACTCCTTTCCATGTTTTGACTTGATTTAGTCCATTTGTAGTCCATTTCCCGTAGATTCAAATTAAAGAGAGGATTTGTGGAATCCTTTGAATTCATTAGTCATTAGTATCAATATCAGAGCGAATATCTCGATTTAGAGAAATATCTTGGTTTAAACAAAGGTGAAATGAGTGTACAAATATCACTCATCAACTCCCCTAGCTTCAACTTGATCATCCTCGAGCAACATAAAGAGAAATCCGAATCACAAGGAACTCAGTTGTTTAAACCAAAATAACGAGAAGGTTTTGGTTCACTTACGATTGGTACGCCTAGATAGCTTTCCGCTTCTTGACCTGAAAACTTAGTATATATGTAGTGGTGGCATGGTTTATTGTGCAAGTGTTAGTGAAGAAAAAATAATTAACATAAAGTTTTTGATCTACTAGATAAAACAACTTTGCAACAACTTATTATATTTATCTTAGACAACACTTGCTTGCGGGGAATTCATGGAAGAGTTTTATTTGATAGAGCCCTTAAAACATATATTAGGGAGGGAAAGGAATGCACAAAAGCATGATGCTGTGGTGGTCATAAGTATACCCACAATTATCTCCTCCTCAATGCTCTCAACCACTTTATCTAAAACATTATTTGCTGGAACTTTGGTTGTCATGTGAAGGGGATTTTGCCAAATAAATGATCAAGCATAGAGTTTTGTTGTGGCTTAATTTTAGGAACTATGGATCTTTGATGATTGTCTCTTCTGAGCTCTTATGATCAGTTCCATGCATTCACCACATACACGCCTATTCAAGATAAAGCTGAATAATATTCGTGTGTAGTGTTATCACTACGTACGGTAACAAACTCATAGCCAAAATCCGAGTTGTTGCTCTTGGTGGATCATTCATTGGCTAGCGGAGTCGTGAGCATAACATCAAGAAAGGTGATGAAGCCAGATTTACACATTTACACATGTACACATGTATATAGTAGAAAGGGACATGGCACTAGCGAGGAGCTATAACACCATTTAAGAGACACAACATAATTTTTTGGCATAATCTCATTCACCCTTCAACGAAGTTCCTCTAGACATTGTTTAATCCACAAGTGCTATTAAATCTATTAAAATTAACAATATGGAGTTGAGCATTTCAAACATCATCTCATATAAAATTATCTCAACACCCATGTATTTGAAGACTTTCTCTTGTGCACGGTTATCATTAGTCAAGATCGTTTTAATTAAAAACAACGCCATGGCAAGTCTTAGTTATCTAGATTAAACAAAACAAAGGCTACAAAATTATTTCAACTACTGGAACAGAACCTTTGTTTTAATTGTCAAGACTTACTCTTGATACGTCTCAAACATATCACTTTTGCTCTTGTTTTGGACTCTAATTTGCATGATTTGAATGAAACTAACCGGACACACGCTGTTTTCAACAAAAGTACCTTGGTGTTTGATACGTCTCCAACGTAACTATAATTTTTTATGGTTCCATGCTATTATCTTGTCAACTTTGGATGTTTTGTATGCATGAATATGCTATTTTATATCTTTTTTGGGTATAACCTATTAACTCAGCGCCAAGTGCCAGTTTCTGTTTTTTCCGAGTTTTTGACCCTTTTCACACGAGAATATTAAACGGAGTCCAAACGGAATAAAACCTGCGGAATGATTTTTTCCATAACAGAAGATACGCAGGGGACTTGAGAACCAAGGAAAAGGACCCCGGGGGAGGTCACAAGCCCCCTAGCCGTGGCCTGGGGGCGCCTAGCAGGCTTGTGGGCCCCCTGTGGCTCCTTTGCCCTACTATTTCCACCTATAAATTCTCTAAAAATCCAAAACTGCCAGAGAGAGCCACGAAAATACTTTTCCACCACCGCAAGCTTCTGTCTCCGCAAGATCCCATCCGGGGACCATTCTGGTGCCCTACCGGAGGGGGATTCGGACACGGAGGGCTTCTTCATCAACACCATTTCCTCTCCGATGATGCGTGAGTAGTTCACCACAGACCTTCGGGTCCATAGCTAGTAGCTCGATGGCTTCTTCTCTCTCTTGGATCTTCAATACAAAGTTCTCCATGATCTTCATGGAGATCTATCCGATGTAATCTTTTTTTGTGGTGTGTTTGTCGAGATCCGATGAATTGTGGATTTATGATCAGATTATCTATGAATATTATTTAAGTCTCCTCTGATCTCTTATATGCATGATTTCATATCCTTGTAATTCTCTTCAAGCTGTGGGTTTCGTTTGGCCAACTTGATCTATAATTCTTGCAATGGGAGAAGTGCTTGGTTTTGGGTTCATACCGTGCGGTGTCCTCACCTAGTGACAGAAGGGGTAGCGAGGCACGCAGCGTGTTGTTGTCATCAAGGGTAAATAGATGGGGTTTATATCTATCGCATGAATTTATCCCTCTACATCATGTCATCTTTCTTAAGGCGTTACTCTGTTTGTTATGAACTCAATACACTAGATGCATGCTGGATAGCGGTCGATGTGTGGAGTAATAGTAGTAGATGCACACAGTATCGGTCTACATGTCTCGGATGTGATGCCTATATGTATGATCATTGCCTTAGATATCATCATTACTTTGCGCGGTTCTATCAATTGCTCGACAGTAATTCGTTCACCCATCGTAATACTTGCTATCATGAGAGAAGCCTCTAGTGAACACTATGGCCCCCGGGTCTACTTCACATCATATTTTTAGCTCTACACTTTTACTTTGTTGCATTTTCCACCTTCAGATCTCACCTTGCAATTAATTGTGAAGGGATTGACAACCCCTTTATAGCGTTGGGTGCAAGTTTGTTTGTTTTTGCGCAGGTACATTGGTGACTTGTCTTGATACTCCTACTGGATTGATACCTTGGTTCTCAAACCGAGGGAAATACTTACTGCTACTGTGCTGCATCACCCTTTCCTCTTCAAGGGAAAAACCAATGCAAGCTCAAGAGGTAGCAAGAAGAATTTCTGGCGCCGTTGCCGGGGAGTATCAAGTCAATAATAGTCTCCCTTCAACGTGTCAATTTCTGGCGCCGGGGACTATTCTAAGTGAAGCTTATCCAAGTAACTATCGCAAAATCATCTCTTGCATTTACTTTTTTTGCCTTTTAGCTCTCGTTTTCCTCTCCCCGACTTCTGAAAAACAAAAATTTACAAAAATATTTGTCTTTTTCGTTCGCCCTTTTCTTTCGCTTACTTTCTATTCGCTTGTGTGCTTGTCTGCTTGCTGAAGTCACCATGACTGAAAACACCAAATTGTGTGACTTCTCGAATACTGATAATAATGATTTTATTAGTACTCCGATTGCTCCCACCACTAGTGCGGAATCATATGAAATCAATGCTGCTTTGCTGAATCTTGTTATGAAAGAGCAATTTTCTAGCCTTCCTAGTGAAGATGCCGCACCCCATCTTAATACCTTCATTGAGTTATGCGATATGCAAAAGAAGAAAGATGTGGACAATGATGTGATTAAATTGAAGCTATTTCCGTTCTCATTACGAGATCGAGCAAAAACTTGGTTTTCATCTTTACCCAAAAATAGTATTGATTCTTGGAACAAGTGTAAATATGCTTATATATCCAAGTATTTCCCACCGGCTAAGATTATCTCTCTCCGTAATGATATCATGAATTTTAAGCAACTAGATCATGAACATGTTGCACAATCTTGGGAGAGAATGAAATTGATGATTAGAAATTGTCCCGCTCATGGCCTGAGTCTTTGGATGATTATACAAATCTTCTATGCTGGTTTGAATTTTGCTTCTAGAAATATCTTGGATTCCGCCTCCGGTGGAACTTTCATGGAAATCACATTAGGAGAAGCCACAAAACTCCTAGACAATATCATGACAAACTATTCTCAATGGCACACTGAAAGGTCACCTACTAGTAAAAAAGTGCATGCTATAAAAGAAATTAACTCTTTGAGTGCCAAGATGGATGAGTTAATGAAATTGTTTGCTAGTAAAAGTGCTCCTTTATATCCAAATGATATGCCTTTGTGTTCCTTGATTGAGAATAGCAATGAGAACTTGGATGTTAATTTTGTTGGTAGGAATAGTTTTGGCAACAACAATGCTTATAGAGGAAACTTTAATCCTAGGCCTTTTCCTAGTAACCCCTCTAATAACTTTGGCAATTCCTACAACAATGTTCATGGAAATTACAATAAATTACCCTCTGATCTTGAGAGTAATATTAAAGAGTTTATCAACTCGCAAAATATTTTCAATGCGTCCATAGAAGAAAAACTGCTCAAAATTGATGACTTGGCTAGGACCGTTGATAGAATGTCTCTTGACATTGATGCTTTGAAATTGAGATGTGCTCCTCCCAAGATTAATATGGATGAAACTTTGAAAGCTATGCGTGTTTCCATGAATGAGAGTAAATAAAGAACCGCCCAAATTCGTGCTAGACATGAATGGCTTAAAAAGGCGTGTTCTCGTGATGAGAATCACGAAGATCATAAAGTGCTTGGTGTGACTCCTATTGAATCCATGTTTTCTAATGTCAAACCTAATGATGATGGGGCTGGATATGAATCCACTTTGGTTGAGAAACGCCCCAATGATTCAGAGTCTATTTGTCTTGATGCTAAAAGCACTAAAAGTGGAGTAGAGGATATCAAAACTTTGAGTAGTGATGAAATTACTACTTTGTATTTCAAGCAATTCAATTATGATAGTTGCTCTTTGATTGAATGTATTTCCTTGATGCAATCCATGCTAAACTCTCCACACGCTTATAGCCAAAATAAGGCCTTTGCCGATCATATCTTTGGTGCTATGATGAAATCTCTAGAAGAGAAACTTGAGTTGGAGATATCTATTCCTAGAAAACTTCATGATGAGTGGGAACCTACTATCAAAATCAAGATTAAAAACTATGAATGCAATGCTTTGTGTGATTTGGGTGCTAGTATTTCCGCTATTCCAAAGTCTTTATGTGATGTTCTAGGCTTCAACAAGATTGATGAGTGCTCTCTTAATTTGCAACTTGCGGATTCTACTGTTAAGAAACCTATGGGAAGGATCAATGATGTTCTTATTATTGCAAATAGGAACTATGTACCCGTAGATTTCATTGTGCTTGATATTGATTGCAATCCGACATGTCTCATCATTCTTGGTAAACCTTTCCTTAGGACTATTGGTGCTATCATCGATATGAAGGAATGGGAATATTAGATTTCAATTTCCATTAAAGAAGGGCATGGAACACTTTCCTAGAAAGAAAATAAGATTGCCTTATGAATCCATGATGAGGGCTACTTATGGTTTGAGCACTAAAGATGACGATACTTGATTCTATCGCCTTGTGCCTAGCTAAGGGCGTTAAACAATAGCGCTTGTTGGGAGGCAACCCAATGAATTTATCTTCGCTTTTTTGCTTTATGTTTTGTTGTTTCCACACCATCATAATTCTGTTATGATTGTGTTTTTTGTGTTTCTCTTTGTGTTTGTGCCAAGTAAAACCTTTATGACTAGTTTTGGTGATGGTTGTTTGATCTTGCTGAAAAAGACAGAAACTTTGCACTCATGAAATTATTTTTCATTCCTATCCAGAAAGAGATTTTGAGTTGATTCTTTTTGCTCGGGTGTATATGCCAATTTTCCAATTTTTCATAATTTTTCATAATTTTTGAGATACCAGAAGTATACGAAGTATACAGATTGCTACAGACTGGTCTGTTTTTGACAGATTCTGTTTTTGTTGTGTTGATTGCTTATTTTGATGAAACTATGGATAGTATCGGGGGTACTAGCCATGGAAAAGTGAGAATACAGTAATATAACATCAATATAAATAGAAATCAAGTTTACTACAGTACCTAAAGAGTTGGTAGTTTGTTTTCTTATGCTAATGATATCATGAGTTTCTGTTTAAGTTTTGTGTTGCGAAGTTTTCAAGTTTTGGGTGATGTTCTCATGGACAATGGGATAAAGAGTGGAAAGAGCTCAAGCTTGGGGATGCCCAAGGCATCCCAAGCCAAATTCAAGGACACCAAAAAGCCTAAGCTTGGGGATGCCCCAGAAAGGCATCCCCTCTTTCATCTTCAGTCCATCGGTAACGTTACTTGGAGCGATATTTTATTCACCACATGATATGTGCTTTGCTTGGAGCGTTGTGTATTACATAAGTCTTTTATTTTTGTTTTGTTGCAATCATACTTGATGCACACCTTTTTGAGAGAGACATGCACTCATCGTGAATTTTCTAGAATACTCATTGAGCTTCACTTATATCTTTTGAGTTAGGCAATTTAGCTCGCATGTGCTTCACTTATATCTTTTGAGCTAGATAACTTTGCTCTAGTGCTTCACTTAGATCTTTTTAGAGCACGGCGGTGTCATATTTTGGAGAAATAAGAACTCTCGATCTTCACTTATATCTTTTTGAGAGTGCTCTCTCTCAGTAACTTGGTAATTGGCTTGTGCTATGAAAGTAGTCCTAAAGATGATATGCATCCAAAGAGGATATAATAAAAACTTCCATATTCAAGTGCATTGATTAGTAAGAGAAGTTTGATTCCTAACATTTAAGTTTTGAGATATGGATTTGGTGATATTAGAGTTATGTTAGTAGGGTGTTGTGAATCTAGAAATACTTGTGTTGAAGTTAGTGATTCCCGTAGCATGCACGTATGGTGAACCACTATGTTAGGAAGTCGGAGCATAATTGATTTATTGATTGTCATCCTTTGTGTGGCGGTCGAGATTGCGCGATGGTTAACACTTACCAACCCTTCCCCTAGGAGTATGCATTTAGCACTTTGTTTCGATTACTAATAAAACTTTCGCAATAAGTATATGAGTTCTTCATGACTAATGTGAGTCCATGGTATAGATGCACTTTCACCTTCCACCATTGCTAGCCTCTCTAGTGTCGTGCAACTTTCACCGGTGCACAAACCCACCATATACCTTCCTCAAAACAGCCACCATACCTACCTACTATGGCATTTTCATAGCCATTCCGAGATATATTGCCAGGCAACTCCCACCGTTCCATCTCATGACATGTGCTGTCACTTTCATATTGCCATTGCATGATCGTAAGATAGCTAGCGAGATGTTTCAATGTCATACGCTAAGCTAGATCGTTGCACATCCCGGTACACTGCCGGAGGCATTTCCTATAGAGTCATCATTGCTCTACGTATTGAGTCGTGAGTAAATAAAAGTGTGATGATCATAATTATTAGAGCATTGTCCCATGTGAGGAAATGAAAAAAAAGAAGCCAAAGTTGCCCACCAAAAAAAATTAAAATGAAAAGAGGCCAAAGAGCCCAAAAAGAAGAGAGAGAGAAAAAGAGAGAAGGGACAATGCTACTATCTTTTTCCACACTCGTGCTTCAAAATAGCACCATGTTCTTCATGTTAGAGAGTCTCTTGTTTTGACACTTCCATATACTAGTGGGAATTTTCATTATATAACTTGGATTGTATATTCCAATGATGGGCTTCCTCAAAATTGCCCTAGGTCTTCGTGAGCAAGCAAGTTGGGTGCACACCCACTAGTTCTCCTTTTGAGCTTTCACACACTTATAGCTCTAAGTGCATCCGTTGCATGGTAATCCCTACTCATTCACATTGATATCTATTGATGGGCATCTCCATAGCCCGTTGATACGCCGAGTCGATGTGACCATCTCCTCCTTTTTCCCTCACAACCTCCACCACACTCTATTCCACCTATAGTGCTATATCCATGGCTCACGCTCATGTATTGCGTGAGAGTTGAAAAAGTTTGAGAAAGTAAGAGTGCGAAAACAATTACTTGGCCAATACCGTGGTTGTGCATGATTTAAATTCGTTGTGTGGGGATGATGGAGCATAGCCAGACTATATGATTTTGTAGGGATAACTTTCTTTGGCCTTGTTATTTCAAAAGTTCATGATCACTTTGCTAGTATGCTTGAAGTACTATTGTTTTCATGTCAATAGTAAACTATTGTTTTGAATCTTACAGATGTGAACATTCATGTCACAAGAAAGAAGTTACAAAGGACAAATATGTTAGGTAGCATTCCACATCAAAAATTCAGTCTTTATCACTTCCCTACTCGAGGACGAGCAGGAGTTAAGCTTGGGGATGCTTCATACGTCTCCAACGTATCTATAATTTTTGATGGTTCCATGCTATTATCTTGTCAACTTTGGATGTTTTGTATGCATGAATATGCTATTTTTATATCTTTTTTGGGACTAACCAATTAACTCAGTGCAAAGTGCCAGTTTCTACTTTTTCCGTGTTCTTGACCTTATTCAGAGGAGAATATTGAACGGAGTCCAAACAGAATAAAACCTGCGGAATGATTTTTTCCATAACAGAAGATACACAGGGGACTTGAGAACCCAGGCAAAGGACCCCGGGGGAGGTCACAAGCCCCCTAGCCGTGGCCTGGGGGCGCCTAGCAGGCTTGTGGGCCCCCTGTGGCTCCTTTGCCCTACTATTTCCACCTATAAATTCTCTAAAAATCCAAAACTGCCAGAGAGAGCCACGAAAATACTTTTCCACCACCGCAAGCTTCTGTCTCCGCAAGATCCCATCCGGGGACCATTCTGGTGCCCTACCGGAGGGGGATTCGGACACGGAGGGCTTCTTCATCAACACCATTTCCTCTCCGATGATGCGTGAGTAGTTCACCACAGACCTTCGGGTCCATAGCTAGTAGCTCGATGGCTTCTTCTCTCTCTTGGATCTTCAATACAAAGTTCTCCATGATCTTCATGGAGATCTATCCGATGTAATCTTTTTTTGTGGTGTGTTTGTCGAGATCCGATGAATTGTGGATTTATGATCAGATTATCTATGAATATTATTTAAGTCTCCTCTGATCTCTTATATGCATGATTTCATATCCTTGTAATTCTCTTCAAGCTGTGGGTTTCGTTTGGCCAACTTGATCTATAATTCTTGCAATGGGAGAAGTGCTTGGTTTTGGGTTCATACCGTGCGGTGTCCTCACCTAGTGACAGAAGGGGTAGCGAGGCACGCAGCGTGTTGTTGTCATCAAGGGTAAATAGATGGGGTTTATATCTATCGCATGAATTTATCCCTCTACATCATGTCATCTTTCTTAAGGCGTTACTCTGTTTGTTATGAACTCAATACACTAGATGCATGCTGGATAGCGGTCGATGTGTGGAGTAATAGTAGTAGATGCACACAGTATCGGTCTACATGTCTCGGACGTGATGCCTATATGTATGATCATTGCCTTAGATATCATCATTACTTTGCGCGGTTCTATCAATTGCTCGACAGTAATTCGTTCACCCATCGTAATACTTGCTATCATGAGAGAAGCCTCTAGTGAACACTATGGCCCCCGGGTCTACTTCACATCATATTTTTAGCTCTACACTTTTACTTTGTTGCATTTTCCACCTTCAGATCTCACCTTGCAATTAATTGTGAAGGGATTGACAACCCCTTTATAGCGTTGGGTGCAAGTTTGTTTGTTTTTGCGCAGGTACATTGGTGACTTGTCTTGATACTCCTACTGGATTGATACCTTGGTTCTCAAACCGAGGGAAATACTTACTGCTACTGTATTGCATCACCCTTTCCTCTTCAAGGGAAAAACCAACGCAAGCTCAAGAGGTAGGAGTGTTATTTTTGTGCAGAAATAAAAGTTCGCAGAATCGGATGGAACTTTTTGTGCTTTTTTCTGGAATATATGAATAATTATGGAGCAAAGACCTGCGAGAGGTGTGTGTGTGTGGGCCACAAGGCATCAGGGCGCACCCACCCCCCTTGGCACGTCGTGTTAGCTTGTGGGGCCCATGTGGCTTGCTCGACCCTAATTCCAGTGCTATAAATTCACAATCACGGAGAGAAAAATAAGAGGGAAGTTTTCATCGCGTTTTACGAGATGGAGCCGGCGTCACCTCCTATTTTTCCTCATGAGGGCTGATCTGGAGTCCATTTGGGGCTCCAGAGAGGGGGATTCATCGTCGTTGTCATCACGAACCCTTCTTCATCAGAAATCCCATGATGCTCACCGCTGGGAGTGACTAATTCCTTTTTAGGCTTGCTGGATGGTGATGGGATTGGATGAGATTGATCATATAATCAAGTTCTTTTGATAGGGCTTGACCCCTAGTATCCAGTATGTTCTGAGATTGATGTTGCTATGACTTTGCTATGCTTAATGCTTGTCACTAGGGCCCGAATGCCATGATTTCATATCTGAACCTATTATGTCTTATATGAATACGAAAGTTTTTAGATCCTATCTTGCAAGTTGTATGCACCTATTATGTGTCGTGATCCACATACTCCATATTGACAATAATTGGGATTATTTCCGATGATTGCCATAGTTTGAGGAGTTCATCTATTCACCATGTGTTAATGCTTTGTTCCGGTCCTATATTAAAAGGAGGTCTTAATATCCCTTATATTTCCTTATGGACCCCGCTTCCACGAGAGCATAGGACAAAATATGTCATGCAAGTTCCTATTGCAAGCAAGCATGACTATACGGGTAATACATTCCTACATCAGATTGATAAATTGGAGCTAGTTCTGTGTCGCTCTAGTGTGTAACTATTACATGATTGATGACATCTAAATCATTATCCATCACCGGTGCACATGCCTATGCTTTTAATATAGTGAATCTTGCTAAGTTACTATTGGTGTTTCTACTGTTACAATCACTACAAAACTGCTTCTGGTACCATTACTGTTACTACTACTATTTTGCTGTGCTACTAAAATCTTTGTTGTAGGGAGATATCCCAGGTGTGGTTAAATTGACAACTCAACTACCAAGACCTATAAATATCCTTTGCCCCCCCCTTGTGTCAAATCAATAAGTCAGGGTGTAATACTATTCATGAAGAATGTTCTAAACGCCTATACTTGTGGGTTATCAAGGCTATTTTCTAGCGCCGTTATCGGCAAGCATAATTTTATTTATTGTGTTCACTTGAGGATATCCAATTGATACCATGAAGAATCTGAAGGGCGCTAAAACCAAGATCATACCCTCTAAGACGAGTGGAGGTAAGGAAATGCCATCTAGCTCTGCTTTTGATTTACCTACTGTTCTGAATCAGCTTATGACACCAACACTTGCTTCTCGTTCTGATATATCGCAATCACTTGATGATGTTACTTCTCAAATTAATGATGATACTATTGCTATAGTGGATGAAACTGAAACTATGCCACTGAATGAATTACTTGATGCTCATATTGCTAAAGCTAGAGAACTTGAAAATGCTGAAAGTGATGAAGATTTTGAATCAACTATTATACCTAGCTCTCCTAATAGATATGAACTGTATGATGTGCCCGAGGGTTATGTTATGTATGGGGAGATAGCTAGAGACTTTCTTGCTTGTAATGATAGAGATGATTTGAAGAAAATACTATGCAAACTGAAAGAAAAAACAATGATGGAGAAAATGAAACATGATCCTAAATTTTCTACTTCTCCTATATGTGTTACTGATAAGGATTATGAATTCTTTGTTGACAATGAGTTAATCACAATACTAGAATCTCATACTTTCCATGGCTATGAAACTTAAACTGTTATGGGACACCTCACTAAATTGAATGATATTGCCACTTTGTTTACCCATGAGGAAAAGATGTGCTACTATTTTATCCTTAAGATTTTTCCCTTTTCACTAAAAGGTGATGCTAAGTAGTGCTTCCTCACTCTAGCCCTTGGTGATGTGCGTAGCCCCTAGGGTATGATATATTACTTCTCTGAAAAGTATTTCCCTGCTCATAAGAAACAAGCTGCTTTAAAGGAAATATTTAACTTTGTGCAAAATGAAGAAGAGAATCTAACTCAAGCTTGGGGGAGGCTTCTCCGGCTACTAAGAGCTTTGCTTGATCATCCTATTAAGAAAAATGGAATACTTCGTATCTCTTATAATGGAGTAACTTGGATAGTTGTGCTGGTTGTGTTTTGAGGGAACGAACTATTAGAAAAGCTCAAGAATTATTGAATAATATTTTGCAAAATGTTGATAATTGGACACTTCCTTAACCACCGCCAAAACCTATTCAAAAGAAGAGATGTACTCTATTCCCTAGTCCAGAAGATATGGCAGAAGCTAAGAGATCTATGAAGGAGAAATGCATTAAATCTGAAGATGTCAAGAATTTACCACCTATTGAAGAAATACATGGGCTTAACATCCCTACACGGGTAGTGGAGGTAAATTCTCTCCGTAGATTTAATGAGAGTGATATACCTTATATGAAGACTCCTAGTCAATGCATGGATGAATTTGATAATTATGTTGTCAGGCAAGAGCACTTAAATAATTATGTTAGAGATCAGTCACAACGTAATGCTATGATGATAGATCGCTTGAGTAACTTAATGTTCGGAATTGCCAATGATGTTAAAGGTCAAGGTAAACATGCTTCCATGGTTCATACCCAAATAGACCAAATTGCTAAGTCACAAAATGATTTGCTTGCTGAAATAAAAGATAACATGAATGACTATGATGTTAGGGTAATGACTAGAGGAGGTAGAATGAATTAGGAACCTATTTATCATGAAGGTCACCCTAAAATAATAGAATAAGTTTCTCAAAGAACTAATAAAGATGCACATAGTCCAAATAAAAATAAAAATAAAAATGATAGGACTATGCATGCTCCTAGTGAACCTCTTATAGAAAAAACTCGTTGAGAGTCATAATGATGTTTCTATTTCTGATGTGAGACACAATCTGGTAGTGAACACTCACCTAGTGATAATGAGAATGAGAATGATAACAAAGATGTTTACTTAGATACTCAATCAGATAATAATAAAGAACCTGATAATGATGTGCAAATAGAACCCATTGAAAATCTTCATAACCCACATCCTACAAATAAACGTTATGAGAAGAAAGACTATGTTGCTAGAAAACATGGTAAAGAAAGAGAGCCATGGGTTCAAAAAACCTTTTTTGTCCCTCATAAGCCTTCCAAGAATAAGGACGAGGATGAGTTTGAACGCTTTGCTGAAATGATTAAACCTGTATTTTTGCGCACTCGCTTGACTAATATTTCGGAGATGCCTTTGTATGCTACGTATATGAAGGACATTATTACAAACAAAAGAAAAATACCTAAAATTGATATTGCTACCATTCTTGCTAATTATTGTTTTGATGGTGGAGTGCCTAATAATTTGGGGGATCTCGGTATACCCACAATACCTTGCTCCATTAAACGAAGTTATGTTAAAACTGTTTTATGTGATTTAGGAGCTGGTGTTAGTGTTATGCCTTTATCTATATAGAAAAGAATTGATTTGAATAAGCTTACACCTATTGAGATATCTTCCCAAATGGATGTTAAATCCAATGCTATACCTATTGGAATTTCTGAGGATGTTCCTGTTGTGGTTGCAAATGTTACTATCTTAACAGACTTTGTTATTCTCAATATGCTCGAGGATGACAACATGTAAATTATCCTTGGTAGACCCTTATTAAATACTCCATGGGATGTTATTAATTGCAACAAGAGCAAGGTTACTTTTCATGTCCATGGCAAACAACATACCATGCATTTTCCAAAGAAACAAGCTTTGGTTAATAATATTAATGTCACTGAGCCAAGTGCCAAAATCATTATTGGAGGTTTTAAATTTCCTCTTCCTACTGCCAAGAAGAAATATGATATTCTTATTGTTGGGGATATGCAAATCCCCATTGAGGTAACTTACTGTTATATGAAAATTCTTCGGTTTCATGTCAATCAAGAACAGTTATTAATAAGACTTGATCAACCTTATAATGGATCCTTTTTGAAAGACATGTGATTGATGAATTTAGTAAGCACAACTTTCTATACCATTAGTTTACTCTCTATTATTCTTAGTTAAATAAAATAAAATGCCATGACTTCCCTGTTTTCTGAGTTTCCCGTGCAATAAAAAAGCCCCAAAAATAAAAGTCTCCGAATGCCACAAAATTTTAACATGATTTTTATGGAATATTAAAAAAATGGTGTTGAAATCACATCATGGGGGTGCACCTATGGGCCACAAGCCAACAGGGAGCGGCCACCCCCTGACGCGCCCTGTTAGCTTGTGGGTCCCACAGGCCCCCCTTGCCTTATCCATTCAACCCATGTCATCTCCTACCTCCAGCAAAATATCATAGTCACTCTCTCCCCCGTGTTCTGCCACCCAACCTGAAATTTTCAATCTCTTTGCTCGGAACTCCGTTTCTGAAACTGTTTTGGGGAATTGCTCCTTGCTGATGACCCACAAGTATAGGGGGTCAATCATAGTCCTTTCGATAAGTAAGAGTGTTGAACCCAACGTGGAGTAGAAGAAATGACAAGCGGTTTTTAGCAAGGTAATTTCTGCAAGCACTGAAATAGTGGTAACAAGTTGTTTGATAGAAAGATAATTGTAACAAGTGACAAGTAGCAATAGTAACAATATGTCCATCAAGGTAGCCCAATCCTTTTGTGTCAAAGGACAGGCTAGAACAATTTATTATAATAGTCAATGCGTTCTTGAGGGCACACGGGAATTTCATCTAGCCACTTTCGTCATGTTGGGTTAATTCACATTTGATATTTTGATAATTTGATATGTGGGTGGATTGGTGCTTGGGTGTTGTTCTTACTTGAACAAACCTCCCACTTATGATTAACCCTCCCGCAAGTATCCGCAACTATGAGAAAAGTATTAAGAATAAATTCTAACCATATCATTAAACTTAGGGATCCAAATCAGTCCCTTACGAAGTAGTGCCTACACTGGGGTTTAAGTTTCTGCCACTCTCGCAACCCGCCCTCTAATTACTATGCCACAATGCATTCCCTTAGGCCCAAAATATGGTGAAGTGTTATGTAGTCAATGTTCACATAACACCACTAAGGGAATCACAACATTCATATCATCAAAATATCGAATGAATATCAACTTCACATGACTACTTGCAACATGATTTATCACGTGGCTTCAAGAACAAAAGTAACTACTCACAAGTGATAAAAATGTTCATGATCAGAGAGGTATTATATAGCATAATGAATATGAACATATGATCTTCCACCAAATAAACCATAAAGCATCAACTACAAGATGTAATCAACACTACTAGTGACACCCGAGGTACCAATCCGAGGTTCCGGTACAAGATTGAGTACTAGAGATGAACTATGGTTTTGAGGGGAGATGGTGTTGATGAAGATTGGCCTCCCCAAGATGAGAGGGTTATTGGTGATGACGATGGTCTCGATCCCCCCCCCCCCCGGGAGGGAAGTTTCTCCGACAGAATCGCTCCGCCTAAGGGCAAAAGTGCTCCTGCCCAGGTTCTGCCTCGAGACGGCGACGCTTCGTCTAGAAAGTACTCTCCTTAATGTTTTTAGGTAGAAGGAAAATTTATACTAGAAGATGGGTGCAAGAGGTGGGCCAGGTGGCCCACTAGACATCAGGCCGCGCGAGGGGTGCCTGGCGCGCCCTGGTGTCTAGTGGCCGCGTGGTGGACCCCCTCCGACACTTATCCGTTCCAATATTTTTTATTTATTATAAAATAAATCTCCGTAAATTTTCAGCCTAATTGGAGATGTGCACAATAGGTATTTATGACGTAGCTTTTTTAGGTCCAGAATTCCATCTGCCGATATTCTCCCACTTGATGTAAGCCTTGCATATCATGAGAGAAAAGGCATTATAATTACTCCACTAAGTGGAAAAATGCATAAAAACACTATAAATAACAGTAACAAAACATAATGCAAAGTGGACATATCACTTGGTATGTGACTCCCCCATTCTTCCAATTAGTTTTTGCTTTAGTGGTTTATAGTTTGCATATTTTGTTGCACCTGGTGCTACTAAAAATAATCTTGCATGTTGAATTCTTTGAGTGCCAAGTAGTATGCATGCTTGGTATGGCCTCTAGGCATCTGTATGAGTAGTTGCTACCAATCTTACTAAGTTTATTGACATAATTTTTTGGCCCAAAAATTTCAGAAATTTGTTCATAGGAAAATGAATTTCCTTAGGAGGAGCTCTTCAAGGAGACATACTTCCGGTGAGTCGTCCATCGGGAGCTCTGTACGACATGCATATGCTCAACCAAGAGCAAGTTTGACCATCATGGCTGATGCAAAATCATGTCGTTGGCCTTGCAGTGAGTTCATGAGAGGTGAAGAACAAACGAACAATTATGTTCCCAAGAGAGAAGCACACGAGTACAATGCAGTTGTGGAGGCCGCTCACTTGGCTAAGGAGGCGACACAGAACGCCTCTACAAGTTATCACTTTGATTATTATCGAGACCAGCGATACTGATTACCAAGCTAGGCCTAAAGTCTAAGCTTGGAAGAGTACGTATTTTTCACCGACATTACATTCATGTTCACACGCTTCATATCAATTGTCGGTGTTCATCCTTTTTCATGGTATGTCCATGCTAGTTTAATTTTTCTGTTTTCTTCTTGTGTGTTTGAAGAACTTGGAAAATCCAAAATATTTCTCGTTTCTTTTTCTGTTTTCTTCCTAGCTTAATTAGTTTGCCATATTAAAATAAAACCCCCCAAAAGATTTTCTTTTCATGTTGGGAGCTTTCCTGTGTAAATGATTTTTCCCGTTCTTATTTTTCCTTAGTTTGTTTCCTTCGTAAAAAAATTCAAAAACTCCAAGAAAAATAGAGTGTGTTTCTCTGAGTTTCTTTTGATTGAGCCACTGAAAGGGAAGACCATGAAAATGTTGAGTTGCTCTAATATGCATTAATTTTTATCTAACAAGAGCCAATATTACCTTGTCTTCTCCTTCATATAAACTGTTCCACAGATTCCATCTTAGTCCATGGCACACTTGCACTGTTATTATTATCACATCCTTCGGTCGTGCAAGTGAAAGGTAATAATGACGATATTTGATGAAGTGATTGTGAAGGAAGCTGGTATGAACTCTTCTTGTTTTCCGTTTTTATAAACATGTTTAGCTAGTTCGATATTGATTCAACATATTATGAGTAAACATGTTTATGATGAAAATTAGAGATTATAGTTGCTCATGCGTGATAATCCCCAAGTGCAAGGAATCATTGTAGCACTTTCCAAAGAAGGAAGTGGTACGTATGGAGTGTCAAACCCACAAGGATCTAAAGGTAAGATCAATATTCTCTCAAGTCCTATCTGCCACAAATACGACTCTACATACACCGAACATTTGCTTCCATCTAGTAACGAGAAATAAAACCATGTTGTGGGTATAAAGAAGATAGTTTTGCATGATATTGGAGAACTAAAATATCAAAAAATAGTTGCTCCACTAAATATAATTAGAATATATCACAATATATTACAAATAGTGACTGTGGAATAATGATGGTATGGTGTGCGGAATCATCCTAGTCAGTTGATAACAAGATCAGTAATCATTCTTGCAATTTTATATGAGGGAGAGGCATGAGCTAACATACTTTCTGTACTTGGATCATTAAGGATAGTATAACCGCACCTAATCCGTGCCCTCAAAACGAATTGCATTTTAGACCATCCGTTTTCACGATTGAAGAGTTTCTCGCCGTCAGATTTAGTGTCTAAGATGACCTGTTTTGCAATCTGTTTAAACTTGCCCAATTGTACTTTGGCGGCTGCTCCATGGGCTAAAGCGGAGGCCTCTCGTGCATTGGGCCTTCGCGAACCGACAACCCGCTCGAAGGAGGGAGGCCTACGAGTGATCGCGTTGTCTACTCGCGAACCCTAATCCAATCCCGGTCGAGGCTAAGCCGGTGAGGGGAGCGAGACCGCATCGACTCCACGAAGCAGAATCCATCGGAGTTGCGGGCCCGCGCTGGGATTGAACGGGGGCTGATTCCGTGACAGTAGACCTTCCCCCTGCAATGGCACCAGAAGAATGCTGCTAGCACTCTTCGGCAATCGAAACTAGAAGAATGTTGTTGACGGCCCACCAGCGCGTGGGATCGCAGCAGTTTTCGAGGGTAGAGTATTCGACCCAAATTTGTTGATCGCCTGGCAGGAGGTGAGAGAATACTCTCGAGTATTAGCAACTGAATGTGTCAGATTCAAGCACACCTGAAAGATTAGTATCTGCAAGCAAAGTAGTAATAGCAAAGTAGGCGATAGTAGTAGCAACAGTAGCAGCAGAGCAAGACAAGTAACACCAGCAGAGCAAGACAAGTAACAGCAGCAGAGCAAGACAAGTAACAGCAGCAATAGGACAAACTCGTAGGCAATGGGTCGGTGATTTGTTTGGATGATATTCATCATGCAACAGTTATAGCACAGAGAGATATGTGGCTAGCTCCCGTTCGTCAATGTGATGTAGGCATGCATTCCGTGTGTCGTCATACGTGCTTAGGGAAAAGAACTTGCATGACATGTATTGTCCATCCCTCCCATGGCAGCGGGGTCCAAAAGGAAACTACGGGATATTAAGGTTCTCCTTTTAATAAAGAACCTGACCAACGCATTAGCACTTGGTGAACACATGAACTCCTCAGACTATGGTCATCACCGGGAGTGGTTTCGGTTATTGTCACTCCGGGGTTGCCCGATCATAACACATAGTAGGTAACTACAACTTGCAAGATCAGATCTGACAACATAATAATTTCAGATCTGAAATCATGGCACTCGGACCCTAGTGACAAGCATTAAGCATGGCAAAGTAGTAGCAACATCAATCTCAGAACATAGTGGATACTAGGGATCAATCCCCGTCAAAACTAACTCGATTACATGATAGATCTCATCCTACTCATCACCGCCTAACGAGCCTACGAATAAATTACTTACGAACGATGAAGAGCTTCATGGAATTGGAGAGGGAAGAAGGTTGGTGATGACGATGGCGACGATTTCCCCTCTCCGGAGCCCAAAACGGACTCCAGATCTGCCCTACAGATGAAGAACAGGTTGTGGCGGCGCCTCCGTATCGCAAACGCGACGAAATCTTCTCTCTTGATTTTTTCTGGGACGAAAGAGAACTTATATAGCTGAGATTGGGGGCGGCAGAGCCGCGTGGGCCCCACAAGCTTGCCTTCCTCCACCAGGGGGGGGGTGGCGGTGGCAGGGCTTGTGGCCCACTGGCCCACCTCCTCCGGTGGATCTTTGCACAGGTATTTTTCATATTTTCCAAAAATATTCCCCATAAATTTTCAGGACGTTCTGGGAACTTTGATTTCTGCACAAAAATAACACCAAGGCAATTCTGCTGAAAACAGCGTCAGTCCAGGTTAGTTCCATTCAAAACATGCAAATTAGAGTCCAAAACAAGGGCAAAAGAGTTTGGAAAAGTAGATACGATGGAGACGTATCAACTCCCCCAAGCTTAAAACCTTGCTTGTCCTCAAGCAACTCAGTTGACAAACTGAGAGAGAAAGAAAAACTTTGCCAAACTCTGTTTGATCTTGTTGTTGCAACTATGTCTAACTCAGAACCAGAATTTTTCAGCAAGATCACAAGTTAACCACATAAGCAAGTGACACAAAGGTCTCATGGTAAACTAATATCAATGGCATAATCAGCTAATGAGCAAATAATAATGAATTTCAAATACCAACACTTCAATCAAAACAAGCATGAAGCAATATGAATAGGTGGTATCTCGCTAGCTCTTTCTGAGACCGCAAAACATAAATGCAGAGCACTTTCAAAGATCAAGGGCCGACTAAACATTGTAATTCATAGCAACGAAGATCCAGTAATAGTCATACTCAATATCAATCAAAAGCAAAGCATAAAAATGACAGAGGTGCTCTCTAATTGGTGCTTATATAAGAGGAGGATGACTTGACAGGAAAATAAATAGACAGGCCCTTCGCAGAGGGAAGCATTGATTTGCAGAGGTGCGAGAGCTCAAGCTTTGAAAACAAAGATAATAATTTTGGGTGGCATGCTTTCATTGTCAATGCAATGACCAAGAGCTCTCAATATTTTCCATGCTACTCATGATATAGGCGGTTCCCAAACAGAAAAGTAAAGTTTTAACTCCCCACCACCAAGCAATCACACTCCACGGCTAGCCGAATCCTCGGGTACCGTCCATACTAACATCAATCCTTGGGGAGTCTTGTTTTACAGTTATGTTTTCAATTTAAGCATGGAACTGGGCATTCCAATTACCGACCCCTTTCTCGTGAATGACAGTGAATAAACACATGTTGAGGATAACACTCCTAGCATGGAAGATACCAATAGCCCCCTGTCACCACATGAGCGGTTCGGGCATGCAAAACAGATTATTTCTTGAAGGTTTAGAGAGTGGCACAGGAAAGTTTACTTGGAACGGCAGGTAGATACCGCAAATAGGTAGGTATGGTGGGCTCTCATGGAAAAACTTTTGGGTTTATGGAAGTGGATGCACAAGCAGTATTCCGCTTAGTACAAGTGAAGGCTAGCAAAAGACTGGGAAGCGACCAACTAGAGAGCGACAACAGTCATCAAGATGCAATGAGTTTGACTAACATTGAATGCAAGCATGAGCAGGATATAAATCACCATGAACACGAACATCATATAGGCTGTGTTGATTTTGTTTCAACTACATGCATTAACATGCGCCAAGTCAAGCCACTTGAATCATTCAAAGGAGAATACCATCCTATCATACTACATCATAGTCATCTCAAAATCTATCTTGGCATTCAAGACAAACCATTATAAGCTCTCAGCTAAATAAGCATGGCATCAGAAACTATGATCTCTAAGTTGTCATTGCAAACATGGTTCTCTCACAACAAAGCTGAATCTGGGTCGAAAAGCTAGTCATATTTATAAAAACAAAATAGATAGAGTTCATACCAGCTTTTCAGTCTCAGTCACTTCATCATATATCATCATTATTGCCTTTCACTTGCACGATCGAACGATGTGAACAATAATAAGAGTGCTTGTGCATTGGACTAAGCTGAATCTGCAGGCAAACACAAAAGAGAAGACAAAGTAATATGGCTCTTTGAAAGCTAAACAGGTATGCATGCAAGAACCACTAAACATTGTAACCAATATCTTCTACCTTGACCCAATGAAAAAGAAAACTATTTACACGGGAAAGCTCCCAACAAGCAAAAGAAGAAAGGAAAATCCTTTTGGGTTTTATCAAAAGGACACAAAACAAGAAAATGAAAATAAACTAGCATGGATAATATAGTGGCAAAGTGTAAACACCGGCTAACAAAGCGAAAGCATAAGCATGAATGTAAAGTCGGTGAGAACACCTACTCCCCCAAGCTTAGGCTTTTGGCCTAGCTTGGTCTACTACCATGGTGGGAAATCACCAGCTCCAGGATACTCCGGAGTAGACTGTGGATGCCACTGCTATGTGAGCTCCTCTGGCTCCCACTGATAAACTGGCGTCTGGTACTCGAGTGGCGACTCGGGCATGGGCACCTGTGGTTGGGCCAAGCCCCAATATGCGTAGATGTCCGAGGGCATAATAGTGTACCTGCCTGCATGAAGATCGAACAAAGAAGGAGTAGGCAAAGTAATAGTCTCTCGAGTACCGTGACTAAAGACCAGGTTTAAAATCATCCGTCTACTAGCATCTCTATCCAGAAAGTCATGGCGAACCATGCTGTCATAATCCAGATATTTCTCAGGGAGAAGCATCTCTCCTTCCTCTCCCAGTCTAATGGGTATCTCAAAGTGTCTGGCAAGACGGGTAGCATAGATACCTCCATAGACGACACCCTTGGAACGGTTGGTGTTCAACCGCTGGGCTACTATAGCACCTAGGCTATAAGTCTTATCGTTATAAAGGCCTTCGTGCAAAACCGCAAGGTCTGGAGAACTAAGTGATCCAGCCTCCCCACGGCCAATCAAACATTTTCCCACAAATAGTGAGAAGTACTGAAGCACAGGAAAATGTATGCTAGCAATTCTAGCGCGAGACACTCCTCTCTCTTCTCCAACAGCAATAGTACCAATGAAATCCTCCAAGTCCCGTGGACGAGGGTCACGGATATCCCCAACGTAAGGTAATTTGCATACATTGCAAAAATCCTGTAGTGTCATGCATTGGGGAACATCATATATCATGAACTCAACCATGGGAGGATTCTTCCTCGGATAAATGTTGAAGTTTTGAACGAAAATATTGGTGAGGAGGAGATATTGTGAGCACTTATCTTCAACGGATGCAGTAAGACCTGCGTTCTCCACCAAGTAATAAAAGTCTTCATAAAGCCGAGCGGCGTGCAAAAATTCATCACATGGCCACTCGCACGCTCGAACTTCTGTGACTCGAGGGACTACGTACTTGGGGTGGTTCTTCTCATCCTCCTTGGGGTTACGGCTTGAAGAGCCTCTCAAGAACCTCCTCGTCTTTTCCTTTTTCTAGCTCTGAAAAATTCTGAAATTTTTAGAGACTTCGAAAGAAAAGTGAATAAAGATTAACCCAACTTGTAGCAACTACTCCTACTAGTGCCTAGAGACCATATTACGCGCTAAAACTACTTGGGATCAGCTAAAATCAACCTTTCTAGCTCAAGAACAGGGTCACCAAGGTAGCAAGAATACGCGAAGGATAAAGCACTAGAGCAAAAACTAATTGGACCAATAGAGGAGTCACTTACCAAGGAGTAATTTCCCCAAAACGGTTCGGAGAATGTTGCTTTGAGCAAGGAGATCAAAAATCACAGCCAAATGAGCAAGAACACAGGTTTGAGCCGCGATTTTTTTTTTCTGGAGGTGGAAGAAGAGGATGAGAGCTGGAATGAGTGGAGGGGGTCCCTGTGGCCCCCACAAGCTTGCTAGCCGCCACCAGGGGGTGGCTGTGGGAGGGCTTGTGGCCCAGTGGTCTGGCCCCCAGGCCAACTCTCAGGCCCAGTAATTTTCAAATATTCCAGAAAAAATCATACTAAATTTTCAGGACCATCGGAGAACTTTTATTTTCGAGGTATTTTTCTCCGGGATGCTAAAACAGAAAACAGGAAAACTAAACTAAATCTATCATTTTTCTTCTAAGAAACAGAAAATGAAAGCTCAAAATAGAGGTATGTGATTCTTTGATTCATCCATTTCATGGTCATCGAAAGAAATCCGTCAATGGGGTTGATCAAGTCCTCATGACAAAACCTTCTCGAATCGCAAGAGAGAACGGAGAATTTTCGAATAGCCACTAAGTCACCTCAATGGGGATATGTATCTCCCCAACAAGCAAATCATACTTCATCTTGAAACGAGGAATAAGGCATTCAAAGCTCCCAATAAGAATCGATGAAGTCTTTTCAACAACATTGATGCAATGTACTTGATATCGTTTCTTCGGAAAGTGCACTATGTGCTCATTACCGTTGACATGGAAAGTGACATTGCCTTTGTTGCAATCTATAACAGCTCCCGCAGTGTTTAAAAAGGGTCTTCCGAGGATGACAACCATGGCATCGTCCTCAGGAATATCCAAGATAACAAAGTCTGTTAAGATAGTGGTGTTAGCAACCACAACAGGCACATCCTCGCAAGTGCCGATAGGGAAAGCAGTTGATATGTCGGCCATTTGCAGAGAAATTTCACTGGGTGTCAACTTATCCAATTCAAGTCTACGATAAAGAGAGAGCGGCATAACACTAACACCGGCTCCAAGGTCACATAAGGCAGTTCTTATGTAGTTTCCTTTAATGGAGCAAGGTATAGTGGGCACTCCGGGATCACCAAGTTTCTTAGGAGTTCCACCTTTGAAAGTGTAGTTGGCAAGCATGGTGGAGATCTCAAGATCCGGTATCTTCCGTTTATTGGTCACGATATCTTTCATGTACTTGGCATACAGAGACATCTTGAGCATATCAGTTAACCGCATCTGCAGAAAGATGGGTCTTATCATCTCAACGAAGCGCTCAAAATCCTCATCATCCTTTTTCTTGGATGGCTTAGGAGGAAAGGGCATAGATCTCTGAACCAATGGCTTGTATCGGGTTATCGAGACCATGGATCTCTTCGATAGGTGGTAGATTTTTGACATCTTCAGATCTAATGCCTTTCTCTTGCATAGATTTCTTGGCTTCTTGCATATCTTCGGGACTGAGGAATAGAATACCTCTTTTCTTCGGAGTTGGCTTAGGAGGTGGTTCGGGAATAGTCCAAGCATTATCGTTGATCAAGATGTTATTCAGTAGGGTCTCAGCTTGTTCTACAGTTCGTTCCCTAAAAACACAACTGGCATAACTATCTAGGTGGTCTCTAGAGGCATCGGTAAGTCCATTATAGAAGATATCAAGTATCTCGTTCTTCTTAAGAGGGTGATCAGGCAAAGCATTTTGTAGTTGCACGAGCCTCCCCCAAGCTTGTGGGAGACTCTCTTCTTGGAGTTGAGCAAAGTTGTATATTTCCTGCTAGGCAGCTTGCTTCTTATGGGCAGGGAAATATTTCTCACATAAGTAATAGACCATATCCTGGGGACTACTCACAAATCCAGGAGCAAGAGAGGTGAACCAGGCTTTAGCGTCATCCTTTAGAGAGAAAGGAAACGGCTTAAGGATATAGTAGTGGCGGATCTTCTCCTCATTAGTGAAAAGGGTGGCTATATCGTGTAGTTTGGCAAGATGGGCTACGACCGTCTCAGACTCATAACCGTGAAAAGGATCAGATTCGACTAGAGAGATTATCCTAAGATCGACAGAGAATTCATAATCCTTATCGGTGATAAAGATAGGTGAAGTGGCAAACTTCGGGTCGTATTTCATCCTATCTTTAAGAGATTTTTCCTTCCACTTGAGAAGTAATTTCTCAGCGTCATAGGCATCCTTACACGCAAGAAAATCCTCAGCTATCTCTCCCTCCATAACGTAACCCTCAGGTATATCAGGAAATTCATATCTAGGAGAGCTAGATCTAGCAGGAGCAAAAGCAGGTTTTATCTCAATAGTATCGGCAGTTTCAGAAGCATCACGAGCATTGGCAGTAACTCTAGCAATATGAGCATCAAGGAATACCCCTAGTGGCATATCAGGCAAAGTAGCATCTCTAGCAGTATCAAGCATAACATCATCAGGAAAAATAGCATCTCTAGCATCATCAGGCAAAGCAGTATTAAGCATAGCATCTCTAGCAGTATCAAGCATAGTATCATCAGGCATAGCATCTCTAGCAGTATCAGGCATAGTATCAAGAATAGCATCTCTAGCAGTAGCATCATAAGCATCATCAAGCACGGGCGACATATCAAGATTTCTAGCAGGAGGTGGTGTCGCAAACTTACTCATAACTGAAGGTGAATCAAGTGCAGAGCTAGATGGCAGTTCCTTACCTCCCCTCGTAGTTGAGGGCAAGACTTTGGTTTTTGGATCCTTCAGATTCTTCATAGTGATCAGCAGATATAAATCCCAAGTGACTCAGAGAATATAGCAATACCTCCCCGGCAACGGTGCCAGAAAAAATGTTGATTCCGTGACAGCAGACCTTCCCCTGCAACGGCACCAGAAGAATGCTGCTAGCACTCTCCGGCAAACGAAACTAGAAGAATGTTGTTGACGGCCCACCATCGCGTGGGATCGCAGCAGTTTTCGAGGGTAGAGTATTCGACCCAAATTTGTTGATCACCAGGCAGGAGGTTAGAGAATACTCTCGAGTATTAGCAGCTGAATGTGTCAGATTCAACCACACCTAAAAGATTAGTATCTGCAAGCAAAGTAGTAACAACAAAGTAGGCGACAGTAGTAGCAACAGTAGCAGCAGAGCAAGACAAGTAACACCAGCAGAGCAAGACAAGTAACAGCAACAGAGCAAGACAAGTAACAGCAGCAGTAGGACAAACTCGTAGGCAATGGGTCGGTGATTTGTTTGGATGATATTCATCATGCAACAGTTATAACACAAAGAGATATGTGGCTAGCTCCCATTTGTCAATGTGATGTAGGCATGCATTCCGTGTGTCGTCATACGTGCTTAGGGAAAAAACTTGCATGACATCTATTGTCCATCCCTCCCGTGGCAGCGGGGTCCAAAAGGAAACTACTTGATATTAAGGTTCTCCTTTTAATAAAGAACCGGACCAACGCATTAGCACTTAGTGAACACATGAACTCCTCAGACTATGGTCATCACCGGGAGTGGTTCCGGTTATTGTCACTCCGGGGTTGCCGGATCATCGCACATAGTAGGTAAGTACAACTTGCAAGATCGTATCTAAAACACACATATATTGGTGACAACATAATAATTTCAGATCTGAAATCATGGCACTCGGGCCCTAGTGACAAGCATTAAGCATGGCAAAGTAGTAGCAACATCAATCTCAGAACATAGTGGATACTAGGGATCAATCCCCGTCAAAACTAACTCGATTACATGATAGATCTCATCCTACTCATCACCGCCCAGCGAGCCTACGAATAGATTACTCACGAACGACGAAGAGCTTCATGGAATTGGAGAGGGAAGAAGGTTGATGATGACGATGGCGACGATTTCCCCTCTCCGGAGCCCAAAACGGACTCCAGATCTGCCCTACAGATGAAGAACAGGTTGTGGCGGCGCCTCCGTATCGCAAACGCGACGAAATATTCTCTCTTGATTTTTTCTGGGATGAAAGAGAACTTATATAGGTGAGATTGGGGGCGGCAGAGCCGCGTGGGCCCCACAAGCTTGCCATCCGCCACCAGGGGGGTGGCGGTGGCAGGGCTTGTGGCCCCTGGCCCACCTCCTCCGATGGATCTTTGCGCAGGTATTTTTCATATTTTCCAAAAATATTCCCCGTAAATTTTTAGGACGTTCTGAGAACTTTGATTTCTGCACAAAAATAACACCAAGGCAATTCTGCTGAAAACAACGTCAGTCCAGGTTAGTTCCATTCAAATCATGCAAATTAGAGTCCAAAACAAGGGCAAAAGAGTTTGGAAAAGTAGATACGATGGAGACGTATAAGGGGCGCAGGATCCTGGTCCAGCCTAGGCATAGTGGCGCTCGATACACAAGATGCGATGCGGGATACAGAGGAGTGGGCGGTTTGTGTCGATTGAGTGGAGGTGCGGGATCCAGCTGAGGCGCTCGAGCGGAGGCACGAGATGACGATGCCCATTCCTTCGTGCCCCCACTCCTGGAGTCCCCGCCGGCGACCACATGTAGCCGCCTCCGAACTCCTCGCCCTCATGTTGCTTGGGCTGCTTAGTAATACCAATCCACTTTTGTTTGTTCCAGAGGTCCATGTTGCATTGTAGTGATTCTTTATTTCAAGACCTTGCCGCCATTCTTGCGAGTCTATAGGTCAATTCGCGACACCTCTGGATTGGAGCTCAAGCGCCGTCCCCGTGCAAATCTCAATCCCCGTCACCAGGTTGCTGCCCTTGCTCCACACCCCCATAGCTAGAGGGGATCCAACCACAATTGATGCGAGGCGACGCGGGCAATGATCCAGTCCTCGCGCTCGAGGGGATCCATCTTCTTCAAACAAGAACCCTATTTTAGTCTAGAGAGATTTGCTTGAGAGCTTGATGTTTGTACCGCTTAATTAACAAACAAGTCAGAGGAGTTTGTTTTCTTAAGAAAGAAAGGAAAACTGCAAACATGAAGATTTCCTTCTCCCATGAAGATAAAAAGTAAAACCTGTGAACCTGTGATTTTTAAATCCCTCTAATGTAGCATGTAGACGTCCCCGTCCTTTGAGCAAGAGGAATGAGGCCATGTTGAAACTACAAGCTGCAACCATCAATCCAGTTGACTGGAAGATACAAAAAGGGGACTTGCAGCCTTTTATCCCAGGTAACTATTCTCATTCATAGTGTTACCGTGTGGATGCTAGCCATTTTCTATCAATCATGAGTTTTGTTTGCATATCTTCTATGTAGAGAGCAAAATAGCACCAAGGATGTCTTTGAGTCTTGCTATGTGATGAGAAGGTTATTTAATCATGGTTGTCTTTCAGTCTTGCTATGTTGTTTTGTTCTTCACCTTTAACAACTATCTAGGATGTCTCCTCCTGATAATTAGCTTGTGATAAAGATAGTGTGTGTGTGTGTATGTATGTATTGCTCAATTCGTCAAACAACTTGCTGATGGCTGAATCTCTATTGCTCCTTTTCCTGCAGTGTCTGATGTTAGAGTAGTAGTTGTTGATGTTGGTCCTAGAGCGAAAGTTCTCACAGCGGGTCGTTGCCATGTTGAACTATTTTGTGAGTGAACTTCATTCATGACAACATATTTCCATTGTTGTCATCTTCATACTTAGAAAAGAATATTATTTCAAAACAAATCCTCTTATTTTTTGCTATAAGCTCATGGACGTGACAAGGAGAACGGAGCTGGACTCTCAAAAGGCTAGTTGAGGTTTCTGCAGGTGAGGTTGTCGGTCTTCCCATTGCTGCATGCACAACACTACAAGCATTGATGTCCATTGGTACCAAGTTTTCCGGCATCGGCAAGCAATTAAACGTGTTGGTCACCGCTGCTTCCTGCGGCGTAGGCCTATACATGGTGCAGCCTGCAAATCTAGCGAACCTTCATGATACCGCCACCTGCAACGCCCGCAACATAACTCAGTTTGTCGCCGACGAAGCCAAAGTCTCTGTTGGTTTCATTTCAGAAAAAGTCTCCGTGGATACCCTCACCGCCCTAATCAGAGACCATCGAGGTCGGGAATGACTCTCCATGGAACCAAGTGGTGAGTCAATTTGACATCTTCCTCTCCTTTTCTATTTTGTGCTCCTTTCGTGGTCTGTGCCGACCTCTTTTTTTGCCTCGTGTATTCCCTAGTTGGAAGCATGATTCGTGCATATCCTTTCTTATTCTGATTGATATTGTCCATGTTGTCCTGCCACTACTGATATTTTGTAACATTACAAAGAACATATGTAAGCCTGTTTGTAAATGCTCAAAAGTTTCACTGGATGACAACCAATTATTCATCAGAAAAACAAACATGGGAAAGCCAATGATTTCTTAATGTGATACTCTAACTGTATTGGTGAATTAATTCAATCATTTGCACTTAAATATTTGGCATTAGGGTTTTATGAATTATATAATGTTTGAGCTATGCCCTCCCTTAGGCATCGATCCAAGTATGTGCTTTGGTATATAACCTTTTTATTTGGTTATGTCGTTATCACTCATATGTTCCTGGTCTTTCTTGGACAATGCTATTAATATAATTGTATTTTTTTGTGCATGCATAGATTTAATTTGCACACTCCACAAAATTTCATATTTAATTTTAATTATACTGTGCACTAAATAACAACAAAATTTCTATCATTCGATACAATTCTATGGGCGTGGCAACGCGCACCTGTCATGATCTAGTATGAACTTATGATTGGACCTCTAGCAAGCATCCACAACTACTAGAAATCATTAAGGTAAACCCAACCATAGCATTAAACATCAAGTCCCCTCAACTCCCATACGCAACAATCCCCTTACTCGGGTGTAAGATTCTGTCACTCTAGCCATCCACTATAAGCGAATCATGAACTGCAACACCCAACAGCGAAAATTCCCTCACGTGTGTGCAGCATGGAGGGTGCCATAGGACAACACTAAAATAAAACATACACTCAAACCAATCAAGATCATCAATCAACCCAAAGCACAACATAAATCTACTTAAACATCATAGGACGACAACACATCATTAATTAATAATATGTGGTATGAAACACCATGTTCAAGTAGGGGATTACAACAGGGTGAGGGAGAGTGGACCACCGTAGATAGATGAGGGAAGGTGATGGAGACGGTGATGTTGATGAAGACGATTACCGCGGTGATGTTTCCCCCGGCGGCACTATGGCGCCACCGGAAGAGAGGGGGGAGAGTATCCCCCCTTAGGCTTCCTCCTCCATGGCTTCTCCCTAGATGGGAAGAGGTTCTCCCCTCTGGTCCTTGGCCTCCATGGATCCCGAAGGGGCGAGAGCCCCTTCGAGATTGGATCTCTCTCTCTCTCCGTCTCTCCTATTTTCGCTGTTGTTTTCTGCCCCTTCGTCGTTTCTTAAATATTTGGTGATTCGTAACTCCGACTGGGATGAAATTTTGAGGGGATTTTAACCGAAAAGTTGTCTTTCTTGTGCCGAAATAAGGGCGCCAACCGCTTAAGGGGTGGCTACAAGCTTTTAGGGTGCTACCACCCCCTGGCCGCACCCTGTTGGCTTGTGGTCCCCCAGGGCACCCTCATGCGTTGATTCTTATTCCCAAAATTCACATATATTCCAAAAAAAATCTCCACTGCTTTCTTTTCTGCCGGCAATGTGGTTAGCACCCATGTCTTGTTTTTCCTCAGTGCTTCCAACTCTTCTATCACCCCTTTGCGCCACTTCGGATCTTGCTTTGCAGCCTTCCAATCCTTTGGGATTGACACAGTTTGAAGGGATGCAACAAACGCCTTATATGAAGGTGACAAATCCTTACAAGACACAAAATTGCCAATATCAAGGTCATCACAAGCATCATCCTTTGGTAGAGCCTTCCTTGCTACTTCACCCTTCCTTGCTGCTTCACGTGTAGCCTTTCACAACGCAATGGGCAGCTCCACCATGTCAGATGAGCTTTCTCCACTGTCTTGCTGCTCCCCCTGTACTGTTGCCTCACTGCCTTACTGCTCCCCATGTACTCTTGCCTCATTGCCTTGCTGCTCCCCCTGTACTTGTGGTTGCCGTCGAGAGTACACCAGGGTATTCATCTGCCATCGATCTCGAACATGAACCTGGAGAGCACCAATCTTAAGTGTACCGACACTTGGTTCGACATGAACCTGCACATCATCATTAGCGAGAGTACTAACTGAAATTGTACCCACTATTGGTTGGACCTGAACGTGCACATCATTATCGGTGTTAATGTTGACAGAATCACTGTGAGTATGGGACACCCTCTTCTCCCCCTCTTGACCATCATGCATAGGGTGTATGTGGTCAAGCTCTGCAATCAGCAGAATGAGATCAGTCGGCTCGCCATAGAATCGCTCAGACTCCCTGAAGGTAACATACATACTTACAAACCTGCATTTTTCAAAGGGACACCAACATTTATACCCCTGTTGACTAGAAGAGTATCCCAGAAAGATACACTTCAATTCTCGAGGATCAAGTTTGCCAACAGATGGTGGGTGATCATGAACAAAACAGGTACTGCCAAACAACTTTGGGGGGACAACAAAATTATTATCTCCAACAAGCAACTCAGACGGAGATTTCATGCCTAGTATCCTAGAAGGTATACGGTTGATCAGGTATGTAGCTGCCATAACTGCTTCATCCCACAAGAACTTAGGCATATTAATGGTAAACATGAACGACCGAGCAACCTCAAGAATATGACGATTCTTCCTTTCGGCCACTCCATTCTGAGGGGGGGGGGGTGTCCGGACATGAAGTTAGATGAAGAATCCCTTGGCCAGCCATGAAAGCCCCAAAAATGTTGTTGATATACTCTGTGCCATTGTCAGTCCTAAGCACCTTGACCTGCACCTGAAACTGGTTCTTTACAAGAGCATGGAAGTTCTGAAAACAACCAAACACCTCATCTTTGTGACGCATCAAGTAAATCCAAGTCATACGAGAATAGCAGTCGGTGAAGGTAACAAAATACTTCTTTCCATTCATTAACACTACTGGGCTAGTCCATACATCCGAATGAATAAGCATAAAGGGAGATATGCTCCTAAGCCCCTTACTCACATATGAGGCTCGTGTGTGTTTTGCATATTCGCAAGCATCACATGTCAACTTACCCTTGCCTATTCCACACATAACATCCATAAATATTCTACTCATCTTATCAAAAGATACATGCCCCATCTTGCAATAATGGATCATCGCGTGCTGATCATGAGTTGATGGATATACTTCTCGCCCCTTGTTGGTTACCCCAAGTGGAAGGTGGAGATGTAGTCAACATCAGATTTCCCTTACACGGGGACTGTAAGGTTTATCAAACCAGGAGGACTCCGAGGATCAACAAGTAGGTGTCCGCTGCTCTGGCGCTAGCAGAAGACGTGGACCTGCACACACAACGTATAACTTTGCTACCAATGAGTTCAGAGAGGTTGTCAATCTCTCTAGCCTTGTAGTTTGCAAAGGATCAAAACATAAGCGGGAATAGCCATAGTGATTGTAACGAGAAAGTAAATAAAAGCAGTAAATGATGGAGGTGTAAACAATGGTGGTAATATGGACCAGAGTCACATGATGTTCACTAGTGATGTCTCTCTCCCAAAAGACGATAGATAACTATGCTGGGTAAATAAATTACAGGTGGGCAATTGACAGAATTATAAACGCACCACAATGCTAATCATGCTACAAGAAAGTTAGAGGCTCAAAAGTAATGGGCAGTACGCCAAGACAAGTAGACCATTTATCCATCAACATCTACTCTCTAATCATCCACCTTGAGATTCTATCCAGAACATCTCGCAGGTATTAAGTTGCGAACCCCACCCAAAGTGTAAACTCAAAGCAACGGACAACTGCATTAACGAACTCTGCGTAAGGTAAACAATCCTTGCAACTTTGGTCACAAGCACCGTTATTTTCACCCTGGTGGCAACAACACATCCCCTAGTCTCATGTTTCTATCACTCAAGCTAGACATCAGGGGGCATGAACCCACAATCATGCATAACACTCCCTCTTGGAGTTACAATCTACTGCTCGACCAAAGAAATACAAAGCAACGGAGAACATGCATGAATTACTCAAGAACATAATATTAAAGGAGAACCAAATATATAACTCATCACAATCTGAACACAATCTCATAATCCATCGGATCCTAGCAAACCAAGCATAACAACAAGAGGTAAATTACATAGATGCCTTGATCATGTAGGGCAGCTCACAAGGGATAAACATTGAAGCACAAGATTAGAGAGAATACATCACATAGCTACTAGTCATGGACTCATGGTCCAAGGAGGACTACTCACGGCACGTCCGGGAAGCGTCCATGGTGGTGGACAAGCTCCCGGAGGTCAATCCTCCCTCCGACAGGGTGTCAGGTGATGGGGAACGTCGCATGGGAAACACAAATTTTCCTACGCGCACGAAGACCTATCATGGTGATGTCCATCTACGAGAGGGGATGTGTGATCTACGTACCCTTGTAGACCGTACAGCAGAAGCGTTCGTGAACGCGGTTGATGTAGTGGAACGTCCTCACGTCCCTCGATCCGCCCCGCGAACTATCCCGCGATCAGTCCCACGATCTAGTGCCGAACGGACGGCACCTCCGCGTTCAGCACACGTACAGCTCGACGATGATCTCGGCCTTCTTGATCCAGCAAGAGAGACGGAGAGGTAGAAGAGTTCTCCGGCAGCGTGACGGTGCTCCGGAGGTTGGTGATGATCTTGTCTCAGTAGGGCTCCGCCCGAGCTCCGCAGAAACGCGATCTAGAGGTAAAACCGTGGAGATATGTGGTCGGGCTGCCGTGGCAAAGTTGTCTCAAATAAGCCCTAAAACTCCACTATATATAGGAGAGAGAGGGGGGAGCCTTGCCTTGGGGTCCAAGAACCCCCAAGGGGTCGGCCGAGCCAAGGGGGGAAGGTCTCCCCCCCCAAACCGAGTTGGACTTGGTTTGGTGGGTGGGAGTCCTTCCTTTCCTTCCCACCTCCCTTTTTTTTCTCTTTGATTTTATTCCCAATGCGCATAGGCCCTTTTTGGGCTGTCCCACCAGCCCACTAAGGGCTGGTGTGCCACCCTCAAGGCCTATGGGCTTCCCCGGGGTGGGTTGCCCCCCCCCCCCGATGAACTCCCGGAACCCATTCGTCATTCCCGGTACATTCCCGGTAATTCCGAAAACCTTCCGGTAATCAAATGAGGTCATCCTATATATCAATCTTCGTTTCCGGACCATTCGGGAAACCCTCGTGACATCCGTGATCTCATCCGGGACTCCGAACAACATTCGGTAACCAACCATATAACTCAAATACGCATAAAACAACGTCGAACCTTAAGTGTGCAGACCCTGCGGGTTCGAGAACTATGTAGACATGACCCGAGAGACTCCTCGATCAATATCCAATAGCGGGACCTGGATGCCCATATTGGATCCTACATACTCTACGAAGATTTTATCGTTTGAACCTCAGTGCCAAGGATTCATATAATCCCGTATGTCATTCCCTTTGTCCTTCGGTATGTTACTTGCCCGAGATTCGATCGTCCGTATCCGTATACCTATTTTCAATCTCGTTTACCGGCAAGTCTCTTTACTCGTTCCGTAATACAAGATCCCGCAACTTACACTAAGTCACATTGCTTGCAAGGCTTGTGTGTGATGTTGTATTACCGAGTGGGCCCCGAGATACCTCTCCGTCACACGGAGTGACAAATCCTAGTCTTGATCCATACTAACTCAACGAACACCTTCGGAGATACCTGTAGAGCATCTTTATAGTCACCCAGTTACGTTGCGACGTTTGATACACACAAAGTATTCCTCCGGTGTTAGCGAGTTATATGATCTCATGGTCATAGGAACAAATACTTGACACGCGGAAAACAGTAGCAATAAAATGACACGATCAACATGCTACGTCTATTAGTTTGGGTCTAGTCCATCACATGATTCTCCTAATGATCAACGAGCTTGCCTATGGTCAGGAAACCTTGACCATCTTTGATCAACGAGCTAGTCAACTAGAGGCTTACTAGGGACAGTGTTTTGTCTATGTATCCACACATGCACTGTGTTTCCAATCAATACAATTATAGCATGGATAATAAACGATTATCATGAACAAAGAAATATAATAATAACCAATTTATTATTGCCTCTAGGGCATATTTCCAATAGTCTCCCACTTGCACTAGAGTCAATAATCTAGTTCACATCACCATGTGATTCCAACGAATCCAACACCCATGGGGTCTGATCACGTCTTGCTCGTGAGAGAGGTTTTAGTCAACGGTTCTGAAACTTTCAGATCCGTGCGTTCTTTACAAATCTTTATGTCATCTTATAGATGCTGCTGCTACGTGCTATTCGGAAATGCTCCAAATATCTACTCTACTATACGAATCCGTTTCACTACTCTTAGTTATTCGGCTTAGTGTCAAAGCTTGCATCGACGTAACCCTTTACGATGAACTCTTTAACCACCTCCACAATGGAGAAAAATTTCTTAGTCTATTTGGTTACTAAGGATAACTTTGACCGCTGATCAGTGATTCAATCCTGGATCACTCTGTGTACAGACTTGCTGCAAGGCACACATCAGGTGCGGTACTCAGCATGGCATACTTTAGAGTCTACGGCTAAGGCATAGAAGACGACCTTCGTCTATTCTCTTTATGCTGCCGTGGTCGGGTTTTGAGTCTTACTCAAATTCACACCTCACAACGCAACCAAGAACTCCTTCTTTGCTGATCTATTTTGAACTCCTTCAAAAACTTGTCAAGGCATGCATCTTGTTGAAACTTCTATTAAGCGCTTTCGATCTATCTCCATAGATCTTTGATGCTCAACGTTCAAGTAGCTCAGTCCAGGTATTCCTTTGAAAACTCCTTTCAAACAACCTTGTATGCTTTGCAGAAATTCTACATTACTTCTGATCCACAATATGTCAACCACATATATTTATCAGAAATTCTATAGTGCTCCCACTCACTTCTTTGGAAATACAAGTTTCTCATAAACCTTGTACAAACCCAAAATCTTTGATCATCTCATCAAAGTGTATATTCCAACTCCGAGATGCTTGCACCAGTCCATTGAAGGATCACTGGAGCTTGCATACTTGCTAGTATCTTTAGGATCGACAAAACCTCCTGGTTGTATCACATACAATGTTTGCTCAAGGAAACCGTCGAGGAAACAATGTTTTGACATCCTACGTGCAATATTTCATAAATAATGCAGCAATTACTAACATAATTCTAACAGACTTTTAGCATCGCTACGAGTGAGAAAGTCTCATCATAGTCAACTGTTTGATCTTGCCGGAAACATCTTTGCGACAAGTCGAGCTTTTCTTAATAGTGACTTGTCACCATCATCGTCTGTCTTCCTTTCAAAGATCCATCTTTACTCAATAGTCTTATGACCATCAAGTAGTTCTTCGAAAGTCTACACTTTGTTTTCATACATGGATCCTCTCTCGGATTTCATGGCTTCCAGCCATTTGTCGGAATCCGGGCCCACCATTGCTTTCTCCATAACTCGTAGGTTCACTGTTGCTCAACAACATGACCTCCAAGACAGGGTTACCGTACCACTCTGTAGTAGTACGCGACCTTGTCAACCTACGAGGCTTGTAGTAACTTGACCCGATGCTCGATGATCACCATCATCAGTTTTCACTTCAATTGGTGTAGGCGCCACAGGAACAACTTCCTGTGCCCTGCTACACACTGGTCGAAGTGATGGTTCAATAACCTCATCAAGTTTTACCACCCTCCCACTCAATTCTTTCGAGAGAAACCTTTCCTCGAGAAAGGATCCGTTTCTAGAAACAAACACTTTGCTTTCGGATCTGAGATAGGAGATGTACCCAACTGTTTTGGATATGCTATGAAGATGCGTTTATCCGCTTTGGGTTCGATCTTATCAGACTAAAACTTTTTCACATAAGTGTCGAAGCCCCAAACTTTCAAGAAACGAAAGTTTAGATTTCTCTAAACCTCAGTCTATACTGTGTCATCTCAACGGAAATACGCGGTGCCCTATCTAAAGTGAATGCGGTTGTCTCTAATGCATAACCCATAAACGATAGTGGTAATTCGATAAGAGACATCATAGCATGCACCATACCAAATAATGCGTGGCTATGACGTTCAGACACATCATCACACTATGATGTTCCAGGTGGCATGAACTGTGAAACAATTTCCACATTGTCTTAACTGCGTACCAAAACTCGTAACTCAGATATTCATTTCTATGATCATATCGTAGACAGTTTATCCTCTCGTTACGACGAACTTCACTCAGAAACAGAATTGAACCTTTCAATATTTCAGACTTGTGATTCATTAAGTAAATACTCTTGTATCTACTCAAATCGTCATTGAAGTAAGAACATAATGATATTTACTGCGTGCCTCAGCACCCATTGGACTGCATACATCACAATGTATCACTTCCAACAAGTTACTATATTGTCTCATCTCAATGAAAACAAGGCCTTGCTCATGTGGTATGATTTGCATGTCACTAGTGATTCAAAATCAAGTGAGTACAAAGATCCATCAGCATGGAGCCTCTTCATGCAATTTATACCAACATGACTCAAGCGGCAGTGTCACAAGTAAGTGGTACTATCATCATTACCTCGTATCTTTTGGCACTAGTATCATGAACATGTGTAACACTACGATCGAGATTCAATAAACCATTGAAGGTGATTATTCAAGCAAATAGAGTAACCATTATTCTCTTTAAATGAATAATCGTATTGCAATAAACACGATCCAATCATGTTCATGCTTAACGCAAGCACCAAATAACAATTATTTAGGTTTAACACCAATCCCGATGGTAGAGGAAGCGTGCGACGTTTGATCATATCAACCTGGGAAACACTTCCAACACGTATCGTCACCTCGCCTTTAGCTAGTCTCCGTTTATGCCGTAGCTTTCATTTCGTGTTACTAATCACTTAGCAACCGAACCGGTATCCAATACCCTCATGCTACTAGGAGTACTAGTAAAGTACACATCAACATCATGTATATCAAATATACTTCTTTCGACTTTTGCCAGCCTTCTTATCTACCAAGTATCTAGAGTTGCTCTGTGTCAGTGACTGTTCCCCTCATTACAGAAGCACTTAGTCTCGGGTTTGGGTTTAATCTTGGGTCTCTTCATTAGTGCAGCAACGGTTTTGCCGTTTCACGAAGTATCCCTTCTAGCCCTTGCCTTTCTTGAAACTTAGTGGTTTTACAAACCATCAAATATTGATGCTCCTTCTTGATTTCTACTTTCGCAGTGTCAAACATCGCGAATCGCTCAATGATCATTGTATATATCCCTGATATGTTATAGTTCATCACGAAGCTCTCACAGCTTGGTGGCAGTGTCTTTGGAGAACTATCACTATCTCATCTAGAAGATTAACTCCCACTTGATTCAAGCGATTGTCGTACTCAGACAATCTGAGCACACGCTCAACGATTGAGCTTTTCTCCTTTACTTTGTGGACAAAGAATCTTGTCGGAGGTCTCATACCTCTTAACAAGGGCACAAGCATGAAATCACAATTTCATCTCTTTAGAACATCACTTATGTTCCGTAACGTTTCAAAACGTCTTCGACGCCTTGCTTCTAAGCCATTAAGTATTTTGCACTGAACTATCGTGTAGTCATCAAAAACGAGTATGTCGGATGTTCACAGCATCCACAGACGACGCTCGAGGTGCAGCACACCGAGTGGTGCATTAAGGACATAAGCCTTCTGCGCAGCAACGAGGACAATCCTCGGTTTTACAGATTCAGTCTGCAAAGTTTGCTACTATCTACTTTCAACTAAATTTTCTCTAGGAACATATAAAAACAGTAGAGCTATAGCGCAAGCTACATCGTAATTCGCAAAGACCATTAGACTATGTTCATGACAATTAGTTCAATTAATTATATTACTTAAGAACTCCCACTCAAAAAGTACATCTCTCTAGTCATTTGAGTGGTACATGATCCAAATCCACTATCTCAAGTCCGATCATCACGTGAGTCGAGAATAGTTTCAGTGGTAAGCATCTCTATGCTAATCATATCAACTATACGATTCATGCTCGACCTTTCAATCTCATGTGTTCCGAGGCCATGTCTGCACATGCTAGGCTCGTCAAGCTTAACCCGAGTGTTCTGCGTGTGCAACTGTTTTGCACCCGTTGTATGTGAACATTGAGTCTATCACACCCTATCATCACGTGGTGTCTCGAAACGAAGAACTGTCGCAACGGTGCACAGTCGGGGAGAACACAATTTCGTCTTGAAATTTTAGTGAGAGATCACCTCATAATGCTACCGTCGTTCTAAGCAAGATAAGGTGCATAAAAGGATTAACATCACATGCAATTCATAAGTGACATGATATGGCCATCATCATGTGCTTCTTGATCTCCATCACCAAAGCACCGGCACGATCTTCTTGTCGCCGGCGCCACACCATGATCTCCATCAACGTGTCTCCATCGGGGTTGTCGTGCTACTCATGCTATTACTACTAAAGCTACATCCTAGCAAAATAGTAAACCCATCTGCAAGCACAAACGTTAGTTATAAAGACAACCCTATTGCTCCTGCCGGTTGCCGTACCATCCACGTGCAAGTCGATATAATCTATTACAACATGATCATCTCATACATCCAATATATCACATCACATCGTTGGCCATATCACATCACAAGCATACCCTGCAAAAACAAGTTAGACGTCCTCTAATTTTGTTGTTGCATGTTTTACGTGGTGACCATGGGTATCTAGTAGGATCGCATCTTACTTACGCAAACACCACAACGGAGATATATGAGTTGCTATTTAACCTCATCCAAGGACCTCCTCGGTCAAATCCGATTCAACTAAAGTTGGAGAAACTGACACCCGCGAGTCATCTTTGAGCAACGGAGTTACTCGTAGCGATGAAACCAGTCTCTCGTAAGCGTACGAGTAATGTCGGTCCGAGCCGCTTCGATCCAACAATACCGCGGAATCAAGAAAAGACTAAGGAGGGCAGCAAAACGCACATCTCCGCCCACAAAAACTTTTGTGTTCTACTCGAGAAGACATCTACGGATGAACCTAGCTCTGATACCACTGATGGGGAACGTCGCATGGGAAACAAAAAATTTTCTACGCGCACGAAGACCTATCATGGTGATGTCCATCTACGAGAGGGGATGTGTGATCTACGTACCCTTGTAGACCGTACAACAGAAGCATTAGTGAACGCGGTTGATGTAGTGGAACGTCCTCACGTCCCTCGATCCGCCCCGCGAACTATCCCGCGATCAGTCCCACGATCTAGTGCCGAACGGACGGCACCTTCGCGTTCAGCACACATACAGCTCGACGATGATCTCGGCCTTCTTGATCCAGCAAGAGAGACGAAGAGGTAGAAGAGTTCTCCGGCAGCGTGACGGCGCTCCGGAGGTTGGTGATGATCTTGTCTCAGCAGGGCTCCGCCCGAGCTCCGCAGAAACGCGATCTAGAGGTAAAACCGTGGAGATATGTGGTCGGGCTGCCGTGGCAAAGTTGTCTCAAATCAGCCCTAAAACTCCACTATATATAGGAGAGAGAGGGGGAGCCTTGCCTTGGGGTCCAAGAACCCCCAAGGGGTCGGCCGAGCCAAGGGGGGGAAGGTCTCCCCCCCAAACCGAGTTGGACTTGGTTTGGTGGGTGGGAGTCCTTCCTTTCCTTCCCACCTCCTTTTTTTTTCTTTCTCTTTGATTTTATTCCCAATGTGCATAGGCCCTTTTTGGGTTGTCCCACCAGCCCACTAAGGGATGGTGTGCCACCCTCAAGGCCTATGGGCTTCCCCGGGGTGGGTTGCCCCCCCGGTGAACTCCCGGAACCCATTCGTCATTCCCAGTACATTCCCGGTAATTCCGAAAACCTTCCGGTAATCAAATGAGGTCATCCTATATATCAATCTTCGTTTCCGGACCATTCGGGAAACCCTCGTGACATCCGTGATCTCATTCGGGACTCCGAACAACATTCGATAACCAACCATATAACTCAAATACGCATAAAACAACGTCGAACCTTAAGTGTGCAGACCCTGCGGGTTCGAGAACTATGTAGACATGACCCGAGAGACTCCTCGGTCAATATCCAATAGCGGGACCTGGATCCCCATATTGGATCCTACATATTCTACGAAGATCTTATCGTTTGAACCTCAGTGCCAAGGATTCATATAATCCCGTATGTCATTCCCTTTGTCCTTCGGTATGTTACTTGCCCGAGATTCGATCGTCAGTATCCGTATACCTATTTTCAATCTCGTTTACCGGCAAGTCTCTTTACTCATTCCGTAATACAAGATCCCGCAACTTACACTAAGTCACATTGCTTGCAAGGCTTGTGTGTGATGTTGTATTACCGAGTGGGCCCCGAGATACCTCTCCGTCACACGGAGTGAAAAATCCCAGTCTTGATCCATACTAACTCAACGAACACCTTCGGAGATACCTGTAGAGCATCTTTATAGTCACCCAGTTATGTTGCGACGTTTGATACACACAAAGTATTCCTCCGGTGTTAGTGAGTTATATGATCTCATGGTCATAGGAACAAATACTTGACACGCAGAAAACAGTAGCAATAAAATGACACGATCAACATGCTACGTCTATTAGTTTGGGTCTAGTCCATCACATGATTCTCCTAATGATGTGATCCCGTTATCAAGTGACAACACTTGCCTATGGTCAGGAAACCTTGACCATCTTTGATCAACGAGCTAGTCAACTAGAGGCTTACTAGGGACAGTGTTTTGTCTATGTATCCACACATGCACTGTGTTTCCAATCAATACAATTATAGCATGGATAATAAACGATTATCATGAACAAAGAAATATAATAATAACCAATTTATTATTGCCTCTAGGGCATATTTCCAACATCAGGAAGAGGTATCCTGACGCTCACGATCTCGGAAGCGCTGCGACGGCGGAGCGATGGATAAATTCGCGATTCTCGATCTTATGATAGGGTTTTCTATCAGAGAGGTAAATATAGGCCGAAGGAGGGCACCAGAGGAGGTGGGCCCCACCCAGGAGACCTGGTGGCGTGGCTAGGAGGGGGCCGCACACGGAGGCCGCCTGGGCAGGCCCTGGCTCCCGTCTGGCCCACCTTTCGTGCTCGTGAAGCTCCCATCACACTGATTTTTGTATATTTTTATCGGGATTTTTGGGGCTGTGGAAATTGGGGTAAAAGTCCGTGCAAAAAAGACATCAGCAGACAGAAACTGGCACTAGGTGCACTGAGTTAGTAGGTTAATCCAAATATGTCTATAAAGGTATGAAAGTGTAGCAAAACATATAACAATGTCACCTAAAAGAGCATGGAACAAACAAAAATTAGAGATACGTTTGGGACATATTAACATCCCCAAGCTTAATTCCTGCTCGTCCTCGAGTAGGTAAATGATAACACAAATAATATATGTGGTGACATGCTAACACACATATAAGAACTTCAAAGTAAAGAAAGTAAGATATGCAATTCAAGTCAAGACAATAACAAGCAAGAGTCTATATTTAGTATTGAAAATAGCAAAGTAAGAACATAAAGGTGCAAGAGCTCTCGCTGTCCGTGACTCGAATGTCTCCAAATGGTGTTTGCGTGCAAGAAATCGGAGATGGGTTTAGAGCATAAAAAATATTATATAGTTTAATTGAGAACTCAATGTACTAAACTTCACACTTGGTCTCCTTCGGAATCTTATTTTGACTCATCCCCAAACCACTAGTCAGGCACAAGTCAAAATGATCCTCTCACTTTCGACTTTGAGCAGTCATGCCTTGGATGAGCGCAAGCAAGATATGTTGGCACTTTGGATGGAAAAGATAATAATGATGTGGAAGGAAGACAAAAAGGTGTGAAAGTCTCACATCAATGAGGACAATCATAGGCGAGAGAAAGCCAAATGATAGATATGATGTGAGGAGTAGGGATTGCCATGCAACGGATGCACATATGAGCTAAGGTAAGCTCTCCAATGGAACTAGTGGGGGTGCATCCAACTTGCTTGCTCATGAAGACCTAGAGCTCATTCGAGGAGGCTCATGATTGGAATATACAAGCCAAGTTCTATAGTGTAAGGGTCCCCACATAGTTATGCATGAATGATAATCTCTATGGAGCACAAATATAACAATGGAGTACGAGTGTGGACCTTTCAAAATGAATAATAGTGTTGCCCCCTTCTCTCTTTATTTATTTTATTTTTTGTGGCCTCTTTGGCTCTTTCTATTTATGTCTCATTTGTCCTCTTTGGGAACTTTTCATGTGTCCTCTTTTGGGATCTTTTAATTTGTCCTCTTTGGGATCTTTTCCTCACTTAAGGGCAACATTCTATGTTTTTCAACAATAAAAAAAGATCTTCACACTTTATAAGAAGTACTCAACATAAAGACAAATGAAAACTATCATGATGTATGCAAATGTATGCCTCTGCCAGTGTAGCAGGATATGCAATGAAACTAGCATGTCATGTAGAATAATAAATGCAAGGCCCAACTAGCATGCGGCTCCTCGATCAAGCAAAAGCATGTATGACATGAAGATCAAGTCATGAGATGGTGGATGTTGCATAGTAATGTATCTCAGAAAGGCTATGGAAATGCCTTAATAGGTAGGTATGGTGGCTGTTTTGAGAAAGATATAATGAGGCTTATGATGACAGAGCGTATCATGCCAAGGTTTTGGATGCACCGACAAAGTTTGCGCCAACTCTCAAGATGAGAAAGGGCAATGCACGGTACCGAAGAGGCTAGCAAAATATGAATGGTGGAAGTGCCAACAATCGAATACTCGCATTAGTCCGAAGAACTCATGCACTTATTATCGGTAACTCTCTATCTAGTCAGGAGATTCACAAAGATACAAGTACCTCGAGGAGGAGTGTTTGGGGGTTTGGTTATCCTTGTGCATCCTCAACCCATGATAACGTGAGGGTACTCTATATATTCCAACCCCTTCAGAGGTTAGCGATCCATCTAGTAGCTAGAGTTCTCAACTATTTTTTTTAGTTTTTGAAAATACACATGGATTTCCCAAAATACGACACCTATCACTAATAGGCTCAAGCTCTTGACACCAATAGTCCAAACATTACTCAAATCAATACCTCAAAACTATTGCAAGTTAGTACTATACTTAAATAGCAACCTCAATTACCTACTCATGCAAGACACATAACTCAGTGCAACAAGCGAACTCTCTAAACAAGATAAGCATGATAACTCAAGAGAGTTCCAAAAGCAACCTAAATAAAAGCTCTTAAAAAAATAAAGCATGAAAACTAAGAGATAGTCATGACAGCAACAATGAAAAGATAAAGAACACACAAAAAAGATAAGCATGCAAACCTATGGTGTGTTCTAGGGTGGAGTGGAGTGTGTTTCTCTAGCAAACAAAGAAGGCTAGGTTCCAACTTGTTATGAACATCAAGCAAAACTAAAACAAACTAAAAAGTAAAGAGCGGGACGCTCCAAGTATAGCACATAACATATGAAGTGATAAAAATAGAGCATGGAGAAGGGCGAACTTATGCTTGTTGATGGAGAAGGGGATGCACGAGCGCATCCCCAAGCTTAGACGCTTGAGTCTCCTTGAATATTTCTTGGGGTGAATGGGGGCATCCCCAAGCTTGAGCGCTTGACACTCATCAATATTCTTTCATCATCTTCCATTGCATACTTGAAAACTCCCTTCATACGAAACTCATCATAAGCTGATTAGAGTGGTTAGTGACCATAATAAAATAATTTATTGTCTACTGGAAATAAAGATTTTCATTAAGAGGTAATGTTTCTCAAGATTGACAAAAGGTTTTTGCAAAGAAAAAGCAAGCTTAAGATTTGCAAAACAATGAAAACGCAAAACACGCCAGAATCTGGGAAAAACAGAACAAGCGGTAGTAAATAATTTGTTTGGGGCACTTCTGCAACTCAAATCAAAAAACTCAGACCAGATGCCAGAAATAAAATTATATAGGGCATACTGTCAAAACAATTCAGATCAAAACGATGATCTGGTGATTTTTGGTGAATTTTTCCGTCAAGAAGACATAATCTGTTTCTGGACAACATGTCACAAGTTTTGAAATTTATTGCAATCGAAGGCTAAAACTTGGCACAAAGCTTGAAAATAAAGATAAAATGATGTTGCTACAGTAGTAACAAGCATCAAGACCACTAAAACTGAAAGTAAAAAACAAATTGGGTTGCCTCCCAACAAGCGCTTTCTTTTATGCCTTTGAGCTAGGCATGATGCAAAAAAGAAGGATCAAAATTCACTAAAGTCATTGGAATCACCAAAAACTTCTAACGGATCCTCAACAAGTTCATCCTTATTTTTCCTAGGGAACGGGTACGTATCTTTCACTTTCCCACATAAGCGTATGTGTCCTTTACCTATATCAATGAAGCCTTTCATGGCTTGGAGGAAGTCGCTTCCAAGCACTATATTTCCTTGGTTTGGCTTCATGATGAAGAAATCAACAGTTGCATTCCTTTTAGAGAATGTAACTTGGACATCTTTTACCTTTCCGTGGATCTCAGAAATATCCCCATTAGCATGTTCATGATAAGATGAAAAATTGTCCATGTTTAAAAGGCTTAGAGAACCATAAACAACTTTTGGCATTGTACAAACCATGGATCCAATACCACAATAAGCAAGGAAGTCTTGGTTAGAGATGCTAATTCTAACAAAAGGCTCCCAGTCATCATCTATTTTCAAAATCTTTTTCTTATCAACCATGGGTTTCTCTCTTTCTTTTAAGTCTAGAGCATCTATTCTTCTTTCAATGGTAGCAAGTATCTATAATAGTATCAAATCCATGACCATAAATAGGGTAATTAGATAGACCATGTGTAATATCAAGAGCTCTAGCCTCACTACACTCTAAAAAATCTCCTTCAGTTATAATATCAAGAGAGTGGTTACACCATATAAAAAGACCATGATAAAAATTTCTAAGCACAATTTTGATAGGTATCCAAGGCATAATTCTTTTATGTGCTTCATAAATTCTATCCCAAGCCTCCTTCATATTTTCTCGATTCCTTTCATGGAAATCTAGGACCTCAGATTTCCTCAAAGCATCAAACCCTAACATGTCGGAGTAAGCAGAAAGAACAACTAAAAGCAAATCAACTATTTTAGAGCAAAAACTAGAAAGCAAACTAACAAGACTAAAAAGCAAAGGTAAAAGATAGTGTGCAACTCCCCTATCTTGAAGACTGGAGTCCCCAGCAATGGCGCCAGAAATTTGCTTGATGGCGAGTTAATGGATATACTTATCGCCCCTCGTTGGTTACCCCAAGTGGAAGGTGGAGATGTAGTCAGCAGCAGATTTCCCTTACATGGGGACTGTAAGGTTTATAGAACTAGAAGGACTCCGAGGATCAACAAGTAGGTGTCCACTAATCTGGCACTAGCAGAAGACGTGGACCTGCACACACAACAAATAGCTTTGCTCCCAACGAGTTCAGAGAGGTTGTCAATCTCTCCGACCTTGTAGTTTGCAAAGGATCAAAACACAAGCAGGAATAGCGATAATGATTGCAACGGGAAAGGAAATAAAAGCAGTAAATGATGGAGGTGTAAACAATGGTGGTAATATGGACGAGAGTCACATGATGTTCACTAGTGATGTGTCTCTCCCAAAAGATGATAAACAACTATGCTTGGTAAACAAATTACAGCTGAGCAATTGACAGAATTATAAATGCACCGCAATGCGAATCATGCTACAAGAAAGTTAGAGGCTCAAAAGTAATGAGCGGTACGCCAGGACAAGTGGACCGTTTATCTATCTAGAACATCTCGCTGGTATTAAGTTGCGAGCCCCACCAAAGTGTACACTCAAAGCAACGGACAACTACATTAACGAACTTTGCGTAAGGTAAACAATCCTTGCAACCGTGGTCACAAGCACCGTTGTTTTCTCCCTGGTGGCAACAGCGCATCCCCTAGTCTCATGTTTCTGTCACTCAAGCTAGACATCACGGGGCATGAACCCACAATCATGCATAACGCTCCCTCTTGGAGTTACAATCTACTACTCGGCCAAAGCAATAAAAAGCAATGGAGAACATGCATGAATTACTCAAGAACGTAATATAAAAGGAGAACCAAATATACAATTCATCACAATCTGAACATAATCTCATATTCCATCGGATCCCAGCAAACCAAGCATAGCAACAACAGGTAAATTACATAGATGCCTTGATCATGTAGGGTAGCTCACAAGGGCTAAACATTGAAGCACAAGATTAGAGAGAAAACATCACATAACTACTAGTCATGGACTCATGGTCCAAGGAGGACTACTCATGGCACATCCGGGAAGCGTCCATGGTGGTGGAGAAGCTCCCGGAGGTCAATCCTCCCTCCGGCAGGGTGCCGGGAAGAGGTCTTCTGACACTCCCGATCTCGGAAGTGCTGCGGTGGCAGAACGATGGAGAAATTCGCGATTCTGGATCTTATGATAGGGTTTTTCTTTCAAAGAGGTAAATATAGGCCGAAGGAGGGCACCAGAGGAGGTGGCCCCCACCCAGGCGACCTGGTGGCACGACCAGGAGGGGGGCCGTGCAGGGAGGCCGCCTGGGCAGGCCCTGGCTCCCCTCTGGCCCACCTTTGGTGCTCGTGAAGCTTCCGTCACACAGATTTTTATATATTTTCTCGGGATTTTTGGTGCTCTGAAAATTGGGATAAAAGTCCAAGCAAAAAAGACATCAGCAGACAGAAAATGTCACTTGGTGCACTGAGTTAGTAGGTTAGTCCAAAGATGTGTAAAAAGGTATGAAAGTGTAGCAAAACATATAAGAATGTCACCCAAAAGAGCATGGAACAAACAGAAATTATAGATACGTTTGGGACGTATCACCTGCTTCTCCTTGTCCTCCATGGTGGGAACATACACCAAGTCGGGGTGCACCTCCTGGTCCATGTACCAGAGCCCCTAATGCGTGGTGCCAGTCCCAACCGTCTCGCTCATCTGGCGCTCCTAAATCAAGCAACCGAACTTTTCAAGGATCACCAACAATCTATTTGTTCAATGAGAGCACTGAAAGAGACCCAATAAACAGGAAAAGCCGACACATGTAAAATGGACGATAGCGAGATAGTTGAAGTGCACTTGACTGTGCCAACCCCTATGACAGGCTGATTTGTACCATCGGCAGTTTGAATAGTGCCCTTGTGAGTAGGAGGATGCTTATTGTAAGACTCAGACACACAGGAATTCCCCGCAACATGCTTAGATGCTCCAGAGTCTAGGACCCACTCTGGAGCATCCATATTAGGAGTAAGAGAGGCCTTTGTCGAATTACCTTCATTAGTGGAGGCCCAATGAGAAAAGTCTCCATAGGTAGACTCATTAACTACCTCGCCCTTTGATTTCAAAGTGTCCCCTTCAACTACCATATGTGCCCTCTGGCCCCCTGGGTTTCCTGAGTGGCCACCTCTGCCCCAAGAAGGTTGACCCCGTGAGGTCCCTATGTATCCACCTATGCCTCTAGCCCCTGCCTCTGACAGTTCCTCCTCTGCTGTATCCCCTGCCTCTGCCACGAGTTGGACATTCCCTCTTCAAGTGACCTACCTCCCTATAGGTATGACATTTGTTGGGATCTTCCCACTCCACGCGCTCAGTGACTACAAATGTCAAAGCTGGCGCAACCTTCACATCTGCATTCTCAAGAGATAGCCTCACCTCCTCTTGAGACATTGCTACAATAGTCTCCTCAATAGTTGGCAGGAGAGGTTGGTGCGACAAGGATGCCCCCTTTCATGAAAGTAACCTCTGAGCCCTTCCAACAGTTTCAGCACACACCTGCGTGCAATCCACTTGCGCCCTGACTCGATGCAAGCCGCATCATAGAGTTCCAAAGGATCACAATTATCCTGCTCCACCCACAAAGCCTGCAGCTCTGCCACATAGGCCATCACTGACATGTCGCCACCTTGGCGCAACCGACTGATCTTCCCCTCAATCTGAGCGATTAGCATGAAATTACCCTTGCATGAGTATTGGGTGGAGAGGGTCTTCCATATCTCGCTGGACGTGGATAGTCCCTCCATAGAGCGTCCAATGGAGGGCACCACTGAGTTCGACAACCAGCCAACGAGCACAGAGTTTATGACCTTCCACCTCTTTCCCTCCACGGTATTCTTGTCTCCTGGTTCATCAATCGTACCCAATAAGTGTCCATCAAGTTCCTTCTGTTCTACAGCCAGCAATGCCCTCGTGGACCAACACAAGTAATTTGTGGCCCCCTCCAGCTTCATGTCCAAGGGTGACATTTCAAGCTTCTGAGCTACTTCCTTTCAACGAGCGATGGCCCCAGAGTTGGACTCTGCGAGGATCTTAGCGACCTGCTCAAAAGCCGCAGCAAGCACATTTGATTCAGCCATCTCCGATCCGGTAACCAGGAATAGCAGCCCTCAGCAGCACAGCCCTACAACTACACAGTTGGTCCCTTTACGCCCCCTGGCTAGCAGCAGCACCCAAGTGCAAGCAGCAACCACAACCGCTTCCTCTAGCATCAGTTCTCTTCCTTCTTCCGCTGCAAACAGCAGCAATTCTCTTCCTCCTTCCTCTGCAAACATCATCAGTTTCAGAGGATCTTGGCCTCCAACAGCAGCCAACCCTCGCAGCAGTTCTCCAGCTCACACAACAGCACAACAAGGAGTTTCCCTTCTCCACTACCATTCTCCTCTTCTCCTCCCACATCACCACAACACACCATGCTGAGGAGCAAGCAGCAGTCGCAGCAAGAGGTACAAGATCTTCGGGAAAGCTCCACCCTCGAGGAGACCAAGCAGCTCCTCAGCTACCTCCTCCTTCCTGTGCCGCACAGCACAACAACTCCACCTCTCCTTCTTTCCGCCGTGCAGCCAAGGAGCCGCACCTCCTCACAGCCACGTCGCACCTCCCAGATCCGCCGCCGACGCGTCGGACGCCGCCCAAATCTGCCGCCACCTCGCCGTACGTTGCCGCCGTCTTCTCAGGCCTCTCTGTGGCTGGCCTCTGATACCATGTAGAAACGGGAAGGGAGAAGGACTACCTCGCGAAGGGAGAAGGACTACCTCACGATGGACAAGCTTTTCCTAGTTGCTCCCATGTGGTGTTGTGGGTGCTGTTGCGGCTTGCCCTAACGGGAGGGACTGGGAGCTCCACCTTCTAGGTCTACTCAAGGGCTGGGCCTTGTGGGCTTAAGTCATATGGGCCAGACAATCCATAACGGTTCAACAGTTACTATTGCTGTTGCTATTCTAACAATCACTATAAAACTGTTGTTATTACCATTCATGTTACTGCTACTATTTTGATGTGGTACTATAATCTTTGCTCTAGAGATATCTGAGGTGTGATTGAATGGACAACTCTGCTACTAAGACCTATAAATATATTTTGGCTCCTCTTGTGTCGAATCCATAAATCAGGGTGTAATACTACCCGGGAAGATTGTTGTGATCCTCTATAGTTGCGGGTTATCACTTGCCCCTTTTACACATCATTCATACTACAACTACATCTATTCTAAGCATTTCAAGTGCAGAAGACACGAATCGTAGGACATACCTTCACGGTTGTGAATTTACACACTTCTCTTCCTTATTATTGCGTTCCTCGTTCTGGCGTAGATTGATAGATCCATTTTGCATCATGTTTTTTCATTGATATTTATTATCTTTTGGATCATTATTTAACTTTATGATGCAATCCTATGCATTTTCTCTCTTAATTTGTAAGTTTCACACAAAGAGGGAGATTGCCGGCAGTGGAAATTCTGGACTGGAAAGGGCTATAGAAGAGTTGGATATTCTCTGGAACTCCAAATGACCTAAAAATTCATGGATAATTATTTTGGAATATTAAAATATTGGCAAAGGATTGCCACAGGGGGACCCACGAGGGAGTCACGAACCAAAGTGGCGCACCCTACCCCGAGGGTGCGCCATGCTCGCTCGTGGCTCACTTGGTAGGCCTCTAGGGCCCATCTTCTACTATAAGATGCTATTTTACCTAGGAAAAATCAGAAGAATACTTTTAGGACAAAGCGCCACCGCCTCGAGGGAGAACTTGAGCAGGATCACTTTTGCTCACCGGCGGAGCGATTCCGTCGGGGAAACTTGCCTCCGGGAAGGGGAAATCGAAGCCATCGTCATCACCAACATTCCCTACTTCGTGGGAGCACAAAAATTTATCAGCACCATATCATGTTAGAACCTAGTTCATCTCTTGTATTCAATCTTTGTCTTGAAACCTCAGATTTGTACCTGTGGGTTGCTAGTACTGTTGATTACATCTCGTAGTTGATGATAGTTACTTTATTTGGTGGAAGATTATATTTTCAGATCCTTAAGCATATTCAATACACCTCTGATCTTAAACATGAATATGATTTTGTGAGTAGTTACTTTCGTTATTGAGGACATGTGAGAAGTCTTGTTATAAGTAATCATGTGATGTTGGTATTCATTCGATATTTTGATGGTATGTATGTCGCTCTTCCCTTAGTGGTGACATGTGAAAGTAGACTACATGACACTTCACCACACTTGAGCCTAAGGGAAAGCATTTGGGAGTAATACGTATACGATGGGTTGCGAAAATGATGGAATCTTAAACCCTAGTTTATACATTATTTCGTAAGGGGTTGATTTGGATCCATATGTTTGATGCTATGGTTAGATTTATTTTAATTCTTCTTTCGTAGTTGCATATGGTTGCGAGAGGATTTAAGCATAGGAGGGTTGTATGTTCAAGTAAGAATAGCACCCTATCAGTGGTCCACTCACATATCAAATTATCAAAGTAACAAACGTGAATCAAGTAAACATGATGAACGTGACTAGATGAGGATTCCCATGTGTCCTAAAGAACTCTTTGCTTCTTATAAGAGAACTTCTCGGCTTGTGCTTTGCCATAAAAAATATTGGTACACCTTTCTGCACCTTTGCTACTATTGTTACTTGCACTCTTTACGAATTACCGTGCCGCAAAACTATTTGCCACCGCTACTTTTAGTACTTGTAGCGAATACCTTTCTGAAAACCACTTGTCATTTCCTTCTGTTCCTCGTGGGGTTCGACACTCTTACTTACCGAAAGGACTACGATTTATCCCCTATACTTGTGGGTCATCAAGATTCTTTTTTGGCGTTCTTGCCGTGGAATGAAGTGCCTTTGGTAAGGAAATATTTTTATTATGTGCTGAAATTTGCTACTACTTGTCACTATGGATAATAATCCTTTGAGGAGTTTGTTGGGGTATCTTCACCTCAACCAGAAGCACCAAGAGTTGTCTCTTAACCCATTGAACCAACTGAAAATGTTTACTATGGTATTCCTTCGGGTATGTTACATAAACTACTAGCCAATCCTTGTGTAGGAGATGAAACAATACATCCTGATATGCACTTGGTCTATATAGATGAAATTTGTGGATTATTTAAGCTTGCAGGTTTATCTGAGGATGGTGTTAATAAGAAGGATTTCCCTTTATCTTTGGAGGGAAAGGCATCAATATGGTACATGCTATTGGATGATACCAGAACATGGGACTGGAATTGGTTGAAGCTGAAATTCCACCAGAGAATCCAATGCATTTGGTTCATTGTGATCGAAATTATATATATAATTTTTGGCCTCTTAAAGGACAAAGTATCGCTCAAACTTGGGCGAGGCTTAAGTCTATGATGTACACATGCCCCAATCATGATCTCTCAAGGAAGATAAAGGGAAACCCTTCTTCTATCATACAAAAGTTTTATGCTCGGCTTTATCATAATGATTAATTAATGCTAGATACTTCTTCTACTAGTTCATTCATGAAGAAAACTTTTATGCTCGACTTTATAATAATGATTAATTAATGCTAGATACTTCTTCTACTAGTTCATTCATGAAGAAAACTATTGAAATAAAAAATGGTATCTTCTCGGAATATTAAACGCAACTTTGAAGATTAGGAAATCAACAAAGGTAATGAGGGAGGTATAAATCTTGAAATTGATTGTGTTAAATCTTTTATGGAAACCGATGCTTTTCATAAGTTTATTACAAAATGTGGACTTGACTCTGAGATAGTAGCTACTTTATGTGAATCATTTGCTGCTCATGTTGATTGATATGTCCCAAACTTATCTACTTTTCCAAACACTTTTGCTCTTGTTTTGGACTCTAATTTGCATGATATGAATGAAACTAATCGGGATTGACGTTGTTTTCAGAAGACTACCATGGTGTTGTTTTTGAGCAGAAAAAAGTTCTCGGATTGAGCTGAAAATTTACGGAGAATTGTTTTAGAATTAATAATTATACTGGCATATCAAAATCCACCAGGGGGCACCAAGGAGTCACAACCGTGGAGAGCGCGCCCTGTGAGCTTGTGGGCCCCTCATGGCTCCGGCTGACCCAATTCCAGCGCTATAAGTTTTCTTTCGTGGAGAGAAAAATAAGAGAGCAGATTTCGCTGCATTTTACGAGAAGGAGATGCCGCCACCTCATGTTCCTCCTCGGGAGGGCTGATCTGGAGTCCGTTTGGAGCTCTAGAGAGGGGGTTCATCGCCGTCGTCATCACCAACCCTTCTCCATCAACAATTGCATGATGCTCACAACCGGGAGTTAGTAATTCCTTCGTAGTCTCTCTAGAGAGTGATGGGATTTGATGAGATTTGTCATGTAATCGTGTTATTTTGGTAGGGCTTGATCCCTAGTATCCACTATGTTCTGAGATTGATATTCATATGATTTTGACATGCTTAATGCTTGTTAAGAAGGCCCGAGTGCCATGATTTCAGATACGAATTTATTATATTTTCACGAATATCAGAGTGTTTTGGATCCTATCTTGCAAGTTGTATGCAACTATTATGTGTTATGAGCCGTAGACCCAAAAGTGACAATAGTTGGGATCATCTTTGGTGATGACCGTAGTATGAGGCGTTCATGTATTCACCATGTGTTAATGCTTTATTCTAGCTCTCTATTAAAAGGAGGCCTTAATATCCCTTAGATTTCCTTAAGGACCCCGTTGCCAGGGGAGGATAGGACATAAGATTTCATGCAAGTTCTTACTATAAGCACGTATGACTATATACAGAATACATGCCTACATTACATTGATGAATTGGAGCTAGTACTCTATTGCTCTAGTACATAACTGTTACATGATGAATGTCATCCAACACAAAGATCCATCATCGATCCAATGCCTATGATTTTCATATATTGATCTTCGCTAAGTTACTATAGTTACTCCTGATGTTACAATCGTCATAATCGCTACTATTACTATTACTATTGCTCTTGTTACTTTGCTACTAAAATTTTGCGGCTGGAATAAATTCCAGGTGTGGTTAAATTGACAACTGAACTGCTAAGGCCAATAAATATTCTTTGAATCCCCTTGTGTGGAATCAATAAATTTGGGTGAAATACTACCCAAGAAGGTTGTTGCGATCCCCTATACTTGTGGGTTATCATCGATATCCCTAAGGAGAAGTGGTTTAAATATCATTCACCTATTTAAGAAACTTATGAGTAACCTATTGCACCTAAAGAAGAACAATCATTTATAATATTGATCCAGTTGTACCCACTCCTTACATTGAGAAACCTCCCTTTCCTGTTAGGATTAGGGAACATGCTAAAGTTGCAACCATGGTTAATAAAAGCAATATCAAAACATCTAAGCCCTATGAATAAATCTTAGTAGAACCTAAAGTTGCAATAATTAAAGATCTATTATTTAAAAATATTGATGGTCATGTCATGTATTTCTCCAAGGAAGCACCTATTGTTGGCATGCCTATTGTTTCTATTAAGATTGGAGATCATTGTTATCATGGTTTATATGATATGGGTGCCACTGCAAGTGCCATTTTATCTTTATCAAGAAGTTATGCCTGATATTATACATGTTGAAATAGATGATATCGATGTTACTATTAAGCTTGCAAACAAAGAGACCATTTCACTGCTTGGGATTGTTAGAGATATTGAAGTCTTGTGTGGTAAGGTCAAATGTCCTACCGATTTTCTTGTTCTCGGATCCTCACAAGATAACTTTTGTCCCATTATATTTGGCAGACCTTTCCTCAGTACTGTTAACGCTGAAATTGATTGTTATAGGGAGACAATCAGTGTTAACTTTAGTGATGTATCTCATGAATTAAATTTGTCCAAGTTTAATAGGAAACTTCGTGATAAAGAATTACCTAGTAAAGATGAAATAATTGGTTGTGCTTCTATTGTTGTGCTTCTTGCTGATCCTTTAGAACAATATTTACTAGGCCATGAAAACGATATGCATATGAATGAAAGAAATGCGATAAGTGATATATTCTTCAAACAAGCACATATTCTTAAACATAATCTGTCTGTTGAAACATTGGGAGATCCTCTCCCACCTAAGAGTGATCTCGTGTTTGAATTAAAGAAGCTACCTGATACAGTGAAATATGCTTATGTTGATGAAAAGAAGATATATCATGTTATTATTAGTGCTAACCTTTGAGAGCATGAAGAAAGGAGATTAATTAAAATACTAAGGAAGCATCATGGTGAAATTGGATATATTCTTGATGATCTTAAGGGCATTAATCCCACCTTATGTCAGCACAAGATCAAGACATAGCCTGATATTAAACCAGTCGTTGATCACCAATGTCCTGTGAATCCCAGTATGAAGGATGTGGTATGAACTGAAATATTAAATCTTTTGGAAGCAGGTATAATTTATCCTATAACTGATAGTAGACGTGTAAGTCATGTTCATTGTGTACCTAAGAAAGGAGGCATTCATATTGTTCTTAATGATAAAAAATGAACTTATTCGTCAAAGAATTGTAACTCGTTATATGATGGTAACTGATTTCAACAAATTCAATAAATCTAGTGGGAAAGATCATTACCCCTTGCCTTCTATCGATCAAATGTTAGAAATAATGTCTAATCATACACACTTTTGTTTCCTAGATGGATATTCTATTTTTTTATCAGACACCTGTAGCACAAGAAGATGAAGATAAGACCACCTTTACTTGTCCTTTTGGAACCTATGATTATAGATGTACACCTTTTGGTTTATGCAATGCACGTGCTACCTTTTAGAGATGTATGAATGCTATATTCTCTGATTTTTGTGAAAAGATTGTTGAGGTATTCATGGATGATTTTTATGTTTACGGGACCTCTTTGGATGATTTCTTAAACAACTTTGATCGAGTTATGCAGAGATGTGAAGAAACTAATCTTATCTTGAATTGGAGAAGTGCCACTTTATGGTGAATGAAGGTATAGTAATTGGGCATAAAATCTCTGAAAGACGCACCAAAGAAGATAAGGCTAAAGTTGATGCAATGGACAAAATGCCATGTCCTGAAAATGTTAAAGATATTAGAAGTTTCCTTGGTCAACCTGGTTTTTATAAATGGCTCATAAAAGACTTCTCTAAAATTTCTAGGCCTCTTAACAATGTTTTGCAAAAATACGTTCCATTTGTTTTTTAGGATGATTGTGTAGAAGCTTTTAAAATACTTAGGGAGGCATTAGTTTATGCACTCATTGTTCAACCACCTCATTGGAACCTACCATTTGAAATAATGTGTGATGCTAGTGATTATGTTGTTGGTGTTGTTCTAGGACAAATAGTTGATAAGAAATTAAATGTTATTCCTTATGCTAGTAAAACCCTAGACAGTGCTCAAAAGAATTATGCTAGTACTAAGAAAGAGTCTTTAGTTGTTGTCTTTGCATGTGATAAATTCACATATTATATTGTTGACTCTAAAGTAACAATTCATATCTATCATGGTGATATTAAATATCTTATGTAAAATAAAGATGCTAAACCTAGACAGATTAGGTGGGTTATTTTACTAAATACTTTGATTTGCATATTGTTAATATGAAGGTGAAACCTGGCACATAATTTGTCTAGCATGGAAAATGTTCTTGATGACCCACTCCCTATTGATGATAGTTTTCCTGATGAACAATTAGTTGTTATAAATGCTTCTCCTACTTGCAATAATCCTTGGTATGCAGATTATGCTAATTACATTGTTGCTAAATATATACCATCTACTTACACCTACCAACAAAAGAAAAGTTCTTCTTTGATTTAAGACATTACTTTTGGGATGACCCACATTTATATAAAGAAGGAGTAGATGATGTTATTATACGTTGTGTACCTAAGCATGAACATGAACAAATCCTATGGAAGTTTCATTCTGAAGCATATCGAGGACACCTTGGCGGAGACAGAATTGCACATAAGGTATTACATTCTAGTTTTTATTGGCCTACTGTCTTCAAAGTTGCATATAAGTTTGTCCTCTCTTGTGATGAATGTCAAAAGATTGGTAATATAGGTAGACGTGAGGAAATGCCTATGAATTGTTCACTTGTTATTGAACCATTGGATGTTTGGGGGTTTTGATTACGGGGCCTTTTTCTTTCTCTAACGGGTATACTCATATTCTAGTTGTTGTTGATTATGTTAAGTACATAGAAGTTATTCCACTAGAAGTGTTGATCACAACACCACTATTAAAATGCTTAAATAGTTTATTTTCCAAAGGTTTGATGTCCCTAGATATTTAATGACCGATGGTGGTTCACATTGCATTCATGGTGAATTTTATAAAACATTAGCTAAATATGAATTCGACCATAGAATTGCTTCACCTACCATCCTCAATCCAGTGGTCAAGTTGAACTAAGCAATAGAGAAATAAAGTTAATTTTGCAAAAGACCGTCAATAGATCGAGGAAGAATTGGTCCAAGAAAAGTTGATGATGCATTGTGGGCTTATAGAACCGCTTATAAAATCCTATGGGTATGTCTCCATAATGATTTAGGGAAAATCTTGTCATTAACCTCTAGAATAAGAACATAAAGCTTATTGGGAAATTAAAGAATTAAACTATGATTTCAAACTTGCCGGTAAAAAGAGGTTATTTGATATTAGCTCGTTAGACAAATGGAGAACACAAGCCTATAAAAACGCCAAGTTGTTTAAAGAAAAGCGTTAAAATATGACATGACAAAATAATACAAAAATCAAGAGTTTAATGTCAATGATCAAGTGCTATTATACAATTCTTGTTCAAGATTCCTTGCAGGAAAACTTCTCTCCAAATGGGGAGGACCCTATATCGCTGAGGAAGTTTACCGCTCCGGAGCTATCAAGATAATGCCGAAGGTACAAATCCAATGGTGGTTAATTGGCAAAGAATTAAACATTATATTTCAGGTACACCCATCAACAAGGAAACCAACATTATTCAAATAATGACAACGGAGAAACACATAAAAGAGACCTTCCAGAATGCTTGAGAAACCTGAAAAGAAATAGGTATGTGATAGATAAGTAAATCGACTCCAAAAGTTCCATAAAAGAAATTTTGTCCATTTTGGAATATATGGAAAATTAGAAAATAAGAAACAATTCGGAAAGTGCACGAGGGAGCGACGAGCTTGGGGGCACACCTTACTCACCAGGGCGCACGTGTGAGCTCATGACTCCCCCGTGAACTTTCCATACTCTATTTTCCTTTCATAGACTTGTCATGCACGAGAAAAATTCATTCTATATACTCCTCGCTGTTTTGGCCACTGTATCTCAAGTTCCTCCTTTGTTCTTGTTTTGAGTTGTTTCTTGCCAGGATAGCGAGTTCCAGGAGCTATGTCATCCTCCTCTTCCAAAAACGTTGGGAATGACGCTTGGTTGCTATAGATGGAGCTCAAAAGAGAAGTAACTAAGGAAGTTACCATGGAAGAAGGGGCTGGAGATTCTGAAAGGATCGATATGGTTGACTAGAGGGGTGGTGAATAGGCAACGACCACTTTTTTAATTAATCTTAGCAAGTTAGGGTAAGCAACATAAGGGTTCACTAAAATGACAACAAGGAGGTGAACCTATATGATGCTAACAACAAAGATAACTAAGACAAGTAAGAGATACACAACAACATAAGCATGCACGATGTAAAGGTTAGAGATAACCACAAGTGGAACCAATGAAGACGAGGATTTGTTACCAAAGTTCCTTCCCTTTGACATGAAGTACGTCTCCGTTGGAGCGGCGTGGAGGCACAATGCTCCCAATACGACACTAGGGCCACCGTATTATCCTCACGCCCTCACACGATGCGAGGTACCGTGATTCCACTATAGGTGCCCTTGAAGGTGGCGACCGAACCTTTACAAACAAGGTTGGGGCCAACTCCACACAAAGCTTGGCGGCTCCCAACAAGACCACGAAGCTTCACCACAATGGAATGTGGCTCCGAGGTGACCTCAACCGTCTAGGGTGCTCAAACACCCAAGAGTAACAAGATGCGCAAGGGATTGGTGGGGGAATCAACTTTTCTCTTGGTGGAAGTGTAGATCTAGGCCTTCTCAACCAATCCCTAAAGAATCAACAAGTTTGATTGGCTAGGGAGAGAGATCAGGCACTTTTGAGCTTAGGGAGCAACAATGGAGCTTGGGAGGGTCAAATGTAGGGTTCTAGAGCAAGAAGAACCCCTTATATAGTGGGGGGGGGGGAAATCCAACCGTTTTCCGACTCATAGCCCGAGCCTAGCGGTACTACCGCTGGCTGCAGCGATACTACCGCTAGCACTCCAGTGGTACTACCGCTGGCTGCAGCGGTACTACAGTTGGCACTCCAACGGTACTACCGTTGGGCCCATGGTAGTGCAGAAGCACTACCGGGCCAACCACCGCCAAGAAAGTATAAAAGTCCGACGAAGTATAGCCGCTAGGAAGGCGGTACTAAGTTCCTGGAGCGGTACTATCGCTGACCAGGGGCGGTACTACCGCCAGCACTAGCGGTACTACCGCTAGAGCTAGCGGTACTACTGCGAGCTCCAGCGGTACCACCGCTAGGCCCAGCGGTACTACCGCTGAGAGACCTTTTTTGCTTAGAGGAGATAAACTAGAGGCGGGAGCCACTCCAAAGTTGCAGGGAAAGGGAAAGGAGATAAAGTGTGCGCGTGCAAAATTGATTCCACCCAAAACTTTCCACTACGGGTCCCCTCTTAATAGTACGGCGTTCCTATGATTCAAAGAAAGAGAATCGTAGAGTACACCGTGCTTTTGTTCCACGGAAGGGGGGGCGAGTCGTCTTGTGCCGTTGACATGTGTTATTTGAAATCTTAACACACATGATTAGTCCTTTGCGGTACTGTCATCAATCACCAAAATTACTTAGGCATAAAATATGCCCTAACAATCTCCCCCTTTTTGGTGGATTGATGACAATACCGGATTTGCACAGTGAATAGCATGTGAACATAAAGATAGTGGTAGAGAAAATTAAGGAGCATATGACTCACAACATACGATAGAAATAAGTCTCACACTAGTCCAAGTCTCACAGCACACAAAGCAAAGATAGCAAATAAGAGCAAACCAAGTTCAAAGTAAACACGATAAGATAAGCAAAGCTAAAGCAAAGCGCAAATCCAGCTCCTAGACCCTCTCCCCCTTTGGCACAAGACACCAAAAAGGGGCACACTTAATGACACAGGTGGTCACTCCGCATCCTCATCAGCCCCAGACTCGTCCGTGGCATCCGAATCGTCCTGCTCCTCCTCATTGTCCTCCTCAGACGCCTCCTCCTCTACATGAGACCACTGATAACCTTGAGCCCGCATCCAATCAGACTCTAGAGTGATGTCGTCCTCTGAGCCGCTGGAGATATCAACATCAAGTGTCCTCAAGACATGCTTGTGCCTCTGACGGTTCTCCTTCTGAGCCACATGAGACTAATACTGTCCCTTAGCCTGCATACAGAAGAGAGTCTTCATTTTATCCTTCAGTTTCACTGCCCAAGATGGCATAGCAGAAGAGTGGGACTGAGAAGCGGGGCCTCTTTCAGCAACAGTCTCTGTGTCAGTGTCCATGTGCTGAGACGAAGTGGATGGGTTGGCCCATTTGTCTTTGATGCGGAGCTTGATAGGATCATGCACAAAGTAATCAGCCTGAATAGGGAACTCATCGATCAGATAGACTTCGTGCCACCTCTGGCGAATATAGGCAAACAAGTAGGGCCCGTAGATGGGAACCTTGCGGTTCATGATGCAGTTCCAGAGCTCATTGAACATCACGTCAGAAATATCGAGAGGGGCAGATTCCTTAGTCTTAGCCTCCTCACAAAGCAGAAGCATCTCAGCTAGATGACCATGCACCTCGTCAAAGTTGCCAATGCGAGGAAAGAGAGTGTTGCGGAAGATCCGATGCATGATATCTAGATGCTTGGGGAGCACACCTTTCTTCACATAAAGTTGTTGCAGCCTGTCCTTGGGGGTGGCAGTAGATGAAGATGGAGCATGAGGACGCAACCCAAGAGGATTGTCAGCTCCCTGAAAGTCGACCTTGAGAAGCTTCATGAATTCTGACGAGGAACCTGTCATCTTCTGAGTACCAGTCATCCAAGTCATGGTGCGCTCGTCATCAGGTGCAAAGTGAACAGTGACATAGAATTGGGCCACAACATATGGATCAAAGTCGCACTTGAAGGTGATGATCTCCTTAATGCCAAGCTTGTCAATCAAAGAGAGAGCCTCACCAAAGTAATCAGGGTTCCGCTGAAGGTGAGTAAAGTCAATCCACTGTACTGGAACAAACATCTTCTTGAAGTGCTTGATGATGTCGCGATAGATCATGCAGTGATCCCGTGACCAAACATGCTCGACATTCTTGATCTGTGCCTTCTCTTCTAGATAGTGATTGCGGGTGCGGAACCGCAGAAACTCCTTAGGGGGCAATATTGCGAACGTTGATTCCCTTGGTCTTGTGAGCTGTCTTCTTGAAAGACTTCTTTTTGGGATTCAGACCGGAAGTGGCGGAGCCCTCTGGAGCATCTGGAGTGCGATACTTCTTTGGTTGGGTGTCCCATGGGGGATTCGAGCGGCGAGCACCACCTGTGACACACATGACACACACACCGAAAAAGAGAGACATGAGGAGTCAATGCAATGAGCAAAAAGAAGCATAAGAATAAACCCATATTGCCAAATAAAGCAAAAATAAAAGACAAAATATCCTCCTGGCGGTAGTACCGCTACCCCTGGCGGTAGTACCGCTCAAAATGGCACAACGAGACATAGGATTTCATGAAAAATACATGGGCAACGACTAGTCAGTGTAAATAATAAGATAGCACCAGCAAGATATACTGACTCATCATTTTGTATCCTTTCTTCCATGTGAGAGAAAGGTGGGGGCGGTGGCCGAGGCCACCTATGTTTGAGGCAAAGGTATGACACCGCGAAGAATTATCCTTGGGTTCATGACCAATGCTCGTCTTTGAAGCACAAGTGTCATTTAGTAATGGCTAAAGTGAAAGACTTGATCAATTTATGCATAATGGGGGGTGGGAAAGTTCATTGAGACAACAACACTCCCCCTATGCCCATGCCTACATCTAGAACAAGATCTAATGCATAGTGAGGTGCAAAGTGCCTAGCTTCAATCCACATTACTTGAATCAATGATATTTAGCTCATGCCTTAACTCCCTTAACCTTGCTTCATCTAGGGGCTTAGTGAAAATATCTGCAAGTTGCTCTTCAGTGTGGATGAAGTGAACCTCAATATCACCAAGCTTGATATCTTCACGAATGAAGTGATGGCGAATATTAATATGCTTGGTCTTGCTATGTTGCACCGGGTTGAGGGAAATCTTGATATCACTTTGATTGTCACATAGAAGAGGTACTTTGTCACAAGTGACACCGTAATCCTTTAAAGTTTGCCTCGTCCATAGCAAATGTGCACAACAACTTGCAGCTGCCACATACTCAGCTTCGGTGGATGATAGTGAGACACAATTCTGCTTCTTTGAATACCAACTTACCAGTGAGCGACCAAGGGATTGGCATCCTCCAGAAGTTGACTTCCTCTCCACACAATCTCCTGCCCAATCTGAGTCAGAATAGCCCACTAGGTTGAAGTTTGCTCCTTTGGGATACCATATACCAAAGTTTGGGGTATGAGCCAAATATCGAAAGATTCGCTTAACAGCCATATAATGACTTTCTTTTGGTGCGGATTGAAACCATGCACAGATCCCTACACTCAACATAATATCTGGTCTAGATGCACAAAGGTAAAGGACGGATCCAATCATGAAGCGATATACCTTTTGATCCACTGCTTTACCATTGGGATCACTGTCAAGCTTGCATCTTGTTGGCATGGGGAACTTGACCGGCTTGACATCTTTGAGCTCGAACCTTTTGAGCATGTCTTGAGTGTACTTGGCTTGTTTGATGAAGGTCCCTTCTAAGCCTTGTTTAATCTCGAATCCGAGGAAGAACTTCAACTCTCCCATCATGGACATCTCAAATTTCTCGGTCATTAGTAAAGCAAATTCTTCATTGAAAGAAATGTTAGGAGAACCAAAAATGATATCATCAACATATAATTGGCATATGAACAAATCCCCTTTAACCCTCTTAGTAAAAAGAGTGGGATCTATCTTCCCAATTTCAAACCCACGATCTTGTAACAACTCAGTAAGATACTCATACCACGCACGTGGGGCTTGTTTAAGGCCATAGAGTGCCTTATTAAGTTTGTATACATGATTGGGGAGCTTGGGATGTTCGAATCCCGGGGGTTGTTTGACATAGACCAACTCATTTAAAGGACCATTAAGAAAATCACTTTTCACATCCATGTGACATCCTCGACTTTTGCTACAGTAAATATTGTAATTAAGCTACAGTGATCACCCGCTAATGATGCCACATCATCGAGAATTACCGTCGTTGACCCGCATTGAATTTCTATCCGGATTCAAAAGTTGAAAACAAAAGAAAAGTATATTTATAAATTCATATTAACTATTAAAGGAAGATATGTATAAAAAGAAAGTATTAGAAATAATAATAATAAAAGAAAGAAAAGAAATTAGAAAGAAGAAATAATGGAAAAACAAAAAAAAACAAAACAAAAAAAAGAAGAAAAGGAAAAACCCCCCTCACCCCCTGGCCCAACTAGGCCTAGAGGCCTAGCCGGCCAGGCCACTCTCGCCGCAACCCTAGCGCTGCCCCCCCCCCCCGCTCTCCCGTTTCTTCCTAGCGCTGCCGGCCTTATCCCCTCGAGGGGGCCCCTCCCCAGCGCCCCTCACGTGTCCCCAACCCCTCGTGGGGGCTCCACACCCCACCGACAGTTCCCCCCACGAGCCTCCCCCCTCGGTCCTATCCCTCCGCACGAGAGAAATATCTCTCGTCTCTCTCTCTCTCGTAACTCTACCCCCCTGTCGGCCCCCCACGATCCCAACTCTCCTTCTCGTTCCCTCCCCTAGATCGGCCCCTCACCCCCTCCCCCACCGGCCTCCCTCTCCTCTCCCTCACCGACGGCGAGCCACCTCTCCCTCCCGAGCCTCCCAGTCCCTCCCCACCGAGGACCGAGCCCCACCTCGTCTCCCACCTCGCCTCCAAGCCTCGAGGAACCCCGCCGGCAGGAGCCCCTACATCGTCCCCCTCACGTCGGCCCTTCCTCCCGCTCGGTCCAGGAGGGACCGGGCAGGGAGACACCTCCACCTCACCGGATCCGACCGGCCTCACCTCGGTCGGCCCCCTCCTTCAACGTCGGCCCCCCTCCGGGAGGGCCTCTTCCTCACCGACCGACCTCGTCGTCACCGTCACCGCCGTCACCACCGGCATCACCACCACCGCGCCACCACCGGCACCGCATCGTCTTCCTCCTCTCCATCACCTCCGCCTTCCCGCGAACTCCGGCTTCACCGGGCCGTCTCATCAACGTTGGTGAGCCCCTCCTCGGGCTCCTCCCACCATCGCGTTCCCCTCACCATCCCGGTTCCGTTCTGGCAAACGGGACTCTGATCCGTCGACGGTAGTGACCGGTAGGAAGGTTTGAACATTCGGTTCTTCCAAGTTGTGTTAGCACACACACTGTGTGTGTGTTAACACACAGAGTTGTGAGAGAGATGTGAGATGTGAGAAAGAAATAAAAATAAACGTTGTATTTACGTATGTATGTATGTATGTATGAGATGCGATGTATGTATTTGCGTATATAGGTATTTGGAGGAATACGATAATTGCATGATTATGTATCTGTGGGAAAAATGAGTATTTGGCTTAAAAGTCACTTATCGGTGGGGCCAACGCACCCGCTGTCTATGACATGGAGGCCCCACGCAATAATTAAAAAAAATAAAAATTAAATTATAAAAATAAAAATATATCTTTATTAATAATATATATATATATATATTATTTAATTAATTAGTTAATTAATTAAATGGTTAATTATGTAATTAGATTAATTAGATTATGACACGTGGGTCCCCCATTTAATTAAATGGATTAATTAATATTTAATCTTAATTAAAACTTGAGTCTATGACGCACGGGACCCACTGGTCAGTTGACCAGTCAACTATTGGTGTCGGCATGACATCATGCTGATGTCATAATAGCTTTTATTAAATTATTTAAATATTTTTTTAATTCCTAATTATTGAATAAAACTTTAAAAATTAATATTAAATAATCTGTAAGTTAGATCAAAATATTTTGAACATGAAAGTTGATTAGCAAAACGAGACGAACCCGGATACACGTCCGGTTCGTGTGTCACGCGTCCCTAGCATAGCAAACATGGAACATTTCCATCGTTTCCAGTATGACCGGTAGTAGCCCGAGACCCGAAAAACATCGTCACATATTCTTCCGACCCGTCTATGACGGATGTTGCCACGTTAGCTCATGTCTAGCCTGCATCTTGCCATGTCATGCTTTGTGTTGCACCGTTGCATTTATTTATTGTTTCTTCCCCCTCTTCTTACCGGTAGACCCCGAGACTGCCGCTGGTGCCGGGTACATCTACGACCCTGCCGATGAGTCCTTTGCCGCAAAGCAGCAAGGCAAGCAAACCCCCTTGATCATTCCTATATCGCCTATGTCTTTCTTCCTACTGCTTGCATTAGTATTTTGCTACTGTTGTAGTTAGCTCCTATATCTGATGCATAGCCTATTTTTGATGAACTGCTACTTTCAGTCTTGTACCTTTCATATGCCTAGTATAGGTGGAGCAGTCATCCCCTCTGACCCCGTAGTCGAGTTGCCCCGCTTGTTTTCAAATCTCGATCCCTGATCGACGAGCCAGACCCGACACATCAAATACGCCCCCCTTCGTTGTACGACGCTACAGAGATACTATCGCGTACCGAGGGTGACATCTCGCTAAGTACCCCTGATGATATCTCTGTATTATAGCTAGTCGGTCGTGGTTATCGAGGGTGGTTCCTCTTTCACCATTCCCGATGACGCCTCTGTCGTGCAACACCTAAAGTGTGGGACCCCCGAGGGTGATTCCTCTAAGCCCACCTTGACGGGTACATCGTTCGGAATCCAACGAGGGTGATACCTCGGATTCCCCCCGATGTTACAACCACACAGTTACTCGACCATGTTACTGGGATCTTTGGTGATTAGTAGTAAGACGGGTGGATTCCTGTGAGACTGTGTTGTTGGCCTAATTAAAATGTTAATGGATTTGGGTATTTGATCTGGGTTGGTCGGAGACCTTTTCGCACTAACCGGCTACGCGGGAAGAATTATGGGTACTCGGCGTCGCGGTATCAGCCAAAGCTTTTTAGATGCCAGCAATGTAGCGGCGCGCGCCCGAGTGGTCCCGAGATGCATCGCTCTTGTGATTAAGGGATGCTAGGACTGACGTCGGCCGCCCACGCCACGTGCAGGAGCGCGAAGGGGAACTGGGACCACGAACCCTTTGTGCTTAGGAGTTAGACCGGCGGGCTGGCCTCTCTGATTAGTCTTAGGTGGGGCTACGACGTGTCGATATTTCGAGGCCGGGCAGGATCCATAAAAGTATGTCCGGCCAGAGTGTTATCGAGCGTGACGGGACATGTGGTGCACCCCTGCAGGGATGAAAATTAACTATTCGGATAGCCGTGTCCACGGTTACAGGACGACTTGGAGTTGTGCCCAGATCTTATACAACTACAATGGTTACTTAACTGGAATTAGTTTGCCTCGGGATTGCTTCCTCGCACGGAGTCGAGGGAGGATCTTTAGGCTTGACCTCACTTTAATATTGCTGCAACAATATGACTATTAATGTTTTACCCCCTGTTCTACTCTCGTCTATTGCTGCAAGACCCTGAATATGCTAGTCTTCGATAGGACTAGGCCTTCTCTCTCTATTCTCGCATTGCTACAGTCAGTCCACATATAACCCCCCCTTCTTTGATACTGATGCATAATTAGAATAGTTCTGATGTAAGACTTGCGAGTACTTTGGATGAGTACTCACCGCTGCTTTGCTCCCCCCTTGTCCCCTGATTCGTTTGCTGCGACCAGATGATGGAGCCCAGGAGATGGAGGTCCCCGCCGACAACGACTGCTACCCCGACGGTGCCTACTACTACGTGGAGGCCGCTGATGATCAGAAGTAGTTAGGAGGTTCCCAGGTAGGAGGCCTCGCCTCGTTTGATCGTTGTATCTTTTGTGCTAGCCTTCTCTAAGGCACCCCATGTTTTATGTCTGTACTCAGATATTTGTTGCTTCCGCTGACTCCTGTGTTTATCGAGCTTCCGTATTCTAGCCCTCGAGGCCCATGGCTTGTAATATGAAGCTAATGTTATTTTATTTGTGTCTAGAGTTGTGTTGTGATATCTACCCGTGAGTCCTTGGGTTTGATCGTACGCATTTGGTGTATGTTTAGCGTACGATTAAACCGAGGGCGTCACAAGTTGGTATCAGAGCCGACTGCCTGTAGGTAGCCCCCTTTACAACTCCTTGGCCGAAGTTGAGTCTAGTGTTTAACACTGATGTTGTGGCTTACGGGCCCACATCTCAATTGGGTGGTATTAGTATCTTTTACTCCTTTCCTATACTCTGGGCTCTACTCTCTCTTCTCTTTCGGGTCAAAGATTTTACTAACTCTAACATTAGGTTCTCGTAATCACATCGACCCGGAGCGTTGGACTATCTACTCTTTCTACCGAATATATGTTACACACATTGTCATTTGACATCCGTCAATCTTAATTTCAGATGCGTCCCGCAAGACAGCACGTGCGCCTGACACAGGCCAGTGAGACGACTGGGTTCCCGGCCATTTTGGTTAACCTCTTAACTAGGCTGGGATATCGCTGGTACCCCGAGTACACTGTGTTCGAGGATTTCCGCGAGTACAACCAGCACCAGTATCAGGCTGAGGTTCGCATCTTCGACCAGAGGGGCGGCGAGACCCTCGAGCACCACGTCTTCTGTGGTATTGGAGTGTCGGTCGAGATGGCCGTCCATGATGTGGCCTACATCGCCATCACCCGTCTCCGTGGAGCGTACCCTCATCTGGAGGAGAGCCCTTTCAGATACATCCCGCATGCTCCTGCTGGGGATGAGACTGGGTCTGATCTCACTTCCTACGCTTCTGACGTTCGGGAGCGCAACGATCGTTCCTACATCGCTGTCTGCGCCCCCTACGTGACGCGTCGCTACGACGCGCGGTTTCTGGTGCAGTACACTAAGGCAATGGATTGTGCTTTTCGAGCTCTGACTGTGGAGCTGTATGCTACGCGCGCTCGTCTTTACGACGCGTTGACAGAGCTGCAGCCATCACACTTCCCGAGGGTTCCCCCTATGCGCATCCGCGAGCCGAGCAGGACAGAGCTACCATCAGCTCTCGAGTGGACTGATGTTGGGGTTAGAACCCCTGCACTTGGACCTCAGCTCCTCGACTGGATGCGGTACCCTCACCAGAGTCACAACGGGACACAGGGTCCTGTCCCTACCTTCTATCACCGCCAGCTACCAGGATTCGATCGTCCTCTCCGACGTTGATGTAGCCTTATCGCTACATCTCCTTGTGGTACTCTTCCACCGCGTGCCTGCGCGCCTCCTAGTGAGTCCAGGGTATCGTCTAATGCGTCCGGGCTATCGCCAAATTTCGAATTTGTAATCGTTAGTCTATAATCGAACTTATGTGTGGGTCTGTATGTCGAACTCAACTACTATGGAGTATCTATCGCATTTCCCTTTCATTATGCTTGATTACTTCGTGAATGCGTGCGATGCCTTTGCAATTACTTTAAGCTAAACTACCCTTGTTAAATATTTAATAGGATGGTTAGACCAGCTGGCCGCCCGCGTGCCTCTGCCAACGATGCACCACCCCCGCCTCCTGAGTATATGGCGGGGATGATCCAACAGTTTGAGCTGAACCGCCAGTTTATGCAAGGGCTCATGGATCAGTTCCAAAGGCCAAACATGAACCAGCCGCAAGGCGTGACACTGCAAGACTTCTGCCACCTTAACCCTACGATCTACCGCAGCTCAACTCAGCCTCTTGATGCTGATGACTGGCTCCGTGACATTTCTTACGAGCTTGAGTCTGCCAATGTGCCCCTAGCGAGCTATGTCAACTTTGCCGCCTACTTTGTGAAGGGTCCCGCTGCTCAATGGTGGGACAACCACAGGCGCTCTCAGCCCGATGGAACTATCATCACTTGGGCAGAGTTCAAGGCTGCTTTCCGTGCTCGCTACATTCCTCAGGGAATCATGGACCGGAAGAAGCGTGAGTTCCGCAACTTGGTCCAGGGCAACAAGACTGTGGATGCTTATCAGCAGGAATTTCTAGACTTATCTCGCTATGCTGAAGAAGACATTGCAAGTGATGCACGCAAGCAGGAGAAGTTCCGTGAAGGCCTCCACCCTGATATAGAGCTGACACTCGTCGTTCAGGACTATGCTGATTTCACCACCCTGGTGAACAAGGCTATTCAGGTTGAGACTGGTTTGCAGGAATACAAAGATAGCAGCAAGCGCAACCGTGACATGGGCTCATCTTCGGGCTCATCTGCACAGAAGCGGAATATCTGGATTCCCAACAACATGTACCATGCACCTGCTCCTCCTCCGAGGTCGTCCTATGCTGCACCTCGCCTGCCTCCTCCACCACCTAGGCAGCCGAGGCTTTGAGATCCGCCGCCTCGAGTTCCTCCTTCCCGTCCTGAGGACGGGCTGTGCTTCAAGTGTGGTCGTCCAGGTCACCGTGCTAGAGACTGCAGGTAGAATCCGAATCAGCTGACACTTCCCGCAACTGGCAGTGGCAACAACCAGAACCGCAACTTCAACGCTATGCCTGCTTATGTTCGTGGTCAGGCCAACAACATTGATATGGGTCAAGCTCAAGACCAGCCTGCTACCGTGATGGGTACACTTCTCGTTAACTCAGTACCTGCTTCTGTATTGTTTGATACAGGAGCATCGCATTCCTTTATGTCGGAAAATTTTGCATACATGCATGACATTAGGAGCGAAGAGATGAACATCCCGATAGTGGTAAACACCCCTGGGGGAGAATGCCGAACCTCTGTGGTTTGCCCCCATGTTCCAGTTGAAATTGAAGGATTAGAATTCCTTGCCAACCTATCCTACTAAAGTCATCCAACATTGATCTCATACTGGGGATGGACTGGTTGAAAGCTCATACGACATCGATCGTTTGTACCACCAAAACCGTCCACCTCCTACACCCTTCAGATGAATTAGTAAGCTACCATGCTCATCTCGTCTGAAATGCTGAGGCACGGCTATATGCCTTGAATGCATTAAATGTGTCGCCTCTTGAAGGGATTGAAAACATTCCAGTGGTCCGAGAATTCCAAGATGTCATTCCACAAGAACTTCCGGGGATTCCCCTGCTCGAGCTGTCGAGTTTGTCATTGACTTGGTACCCGGTACCACTTCTATTGCCAAGCGTCCTTATAAAATGCCACCACATGAAATCCTTGAACTTAAGCAAGAAATTGACAACTCGCTCCGTCTGGGTTTCATCCGTCCGAGTTCCTCTGCTTGGGGAGCACCTTCTCTCTTTGTTAAGAAGAAGGATGGGACAAATCGATTGGTTCAAGACTATCGTCCTATCAACCAGGCCACTATTCAAAACAAATATCCTCTCCCTCGGATAAATGATTTGTATGATCAACTTGCTGGTTCCATCGTCTTCTCTAAGCTCGACTTGAGATTGGGATACCACCAGATCCGTGTTCGCAAGGAGGATATTCCAAAGACCGCCTTTGTTACTCGTTATGGATCATACGAGTACACCGTCATGTCCTTCGGCTTAACCAATGCCCCGGCAACCTTCTCTCGATTGATGAATTATATATTCATGGACTACCTCGACAAATTTGTCGTGGTATATCTGGATGATATTCTGGTATTTTCAAAGAACAGAGAAGAGCATGCTGAACATCATCGTCTTGTACTGGATAAGCGTCGGGAGCATAAAATCTATGCGAAGTATTCCAAATGTGAGTTCTGGCTAGACGAAGTGACTTACCTTGGTCATGTGATTTCCAAGGATGGTATTGTAGTCAACCCCGAACGAATTCAAGCTATTCTTGGCTGGACTCCCCCGAAGAATGTCAAGCAAGTCAGAAGTTTTCTCGGACTTGCCAGCTATTGCCGTCGATTCGTCGAGAACTTCTCCAAGATTGCGAAGCCCTTAACCAACCTGCTCCACAAGGGTGTTAAGTATGAGTGGACTAATAAATGTCAGGAAAGTTTCCAGGCGCTCAAGGACAAACTGACGTCCGCTCCAGTACTTGCTCCTCCGGATACGAAAAGGGATTTCGTCATATACTGTGATGCTTCTCGTCAAGGAATAGGTTGTGTCCTAATGCAGGATCGCAAGGTGATCGCTTATGCTTCACGTCAACTGCGTGCTCATGAAGAGAACTACCCAGTTCATGATCTCGAGCTTGTCGCAGTCATTCATGCATTGAAGGAATGGCGACAATACCTTGTCGGTAATCGCTGTGAAATCTACACCGACCATCAAAGTCTGAAGTACTTGTTCACTCAACCGGAGCTGAACCTACGTCAACAAAGATGGATGGAGCGTATAGCAGATTTTGACTGTAGTATATCATATACCCCTGGCAAGGCTAACGTAATGGCTGATGCCTTGAGTCGCAAGTCATACTGCAACCACCTCCAGGTTCATAAGGTTCACGATAGTCTGCAAGAGGAATTCCCTAAGCTGAACCTCCACATTGTTCCTCAGGGTTACCTTGTTCCCCCTCCTGAAGATTGTCAAAAGATGAACCTTCGTGTTGTTAATCAGGGTTCCCTTAGTAACCTAGTGGTTGAACCAGATCTTGTGAGCTCCATAAAGAATCTACAAGGCTTTGACGATGATGTCGACAGGATTAAGAGCTATATTGCGAAGGGTAAACCCTCCTTTTTCACTATTGATGAAGATGGCGCCTTGTATTTCAAGGGTTGCCTATTCGTCCCAAATAAGAAGGAAAATCTCAGGATGACCGGGAAGGTGATGGAAGAAGCTCATGACACACCATTGTCTATTCACCCGGGTAGTACCAAGATGTACCAAGACATCCGGCAAAGATTCTGGTGGCCCAATATGAAACAAGACATTGCATGCTATGTGGCGGAATGTGATATATGCCGGCGTATCAAAGCAGAACACCAAAAGCCTGTTGGAACTCTGCAACCTATCTCTATTCCTGAGTGGAAATGGGACCATGTTGAAATGGACTTTGTCACTGGTTTCCCGAGATCTCAGAAAGGTAATGATGCTATTCTTGTCGTCATTGATCGACTGTCCAAAGTTGCACATTTCCTGGACGTCAAAGAAACGATTAATGCTAGTCAGCTGGCAGATCTTTCTATGTCAAGAGTTGTTTCACTTCACGGTATTCCGTTGGTAATCAGTTCGGACCATGGCAGTTTGTTCACTTCAAAATTTTGGGAAAGTTTTCAGAAGGCTATGGGGACTCATCTGTCCTTCAGCACTGCATTTCATACTCAATCCCACGGACAAGTTGAACGAGTCAACCAAATTCTCAAGGACATGCTTCGATCTTGTGTCATTTATTTCAGTAAGAAATGGGAGGAATCTCTCCCGTATGCCGAGTTCTCTTACAACAATAGCTATCAAGCTAGTCTGAAGATGGCCCCTTTCGAAGTATTGTATGGACGAAGGTGTCGAACTCCTCTGAATTGGTCAGAAACTGGGGAACGATCACTCTTTGGTCCGGATATTACTCAACATGCCGAAGATCAAGTCCGCATTATTCATGAGAATCTGAAGGCTGCTCAGTATCGTCAGAAGAGTCAGTATGACCGTCATCATCAAGATATGGTATATCAACCTGGCGAAAAGGCTTATCTTCGTGTCACACCAATGAGAGGTGCACACCGTTTTGGAATCAAGGGCAAGTTAGATCCTCGTTATATTGGTCCTTTCACTATTCTCGAAAGGCGTGGAAGAGTGGATTATCAATTGGAACTGCCGGCGAACCTTTCTCAGGTTCCCGATGTCTTCCATGTTTCTCAGCTCCGTCGCTGCTTCAAGGACCCTATTCGAGGAGTGGATCATGATATGCTTGAGCTACAACAAGACCTCTCTTATAAAGAGCATCCGGTCCGCATTCTCGACCAAGCTGAACGTAAGACTCGTTGCAAGGTCACCAAGTTCCTTAAGGTGCAGTGGTCAAATCACTCTGAAGATGAAGCCACTTGGGAACGCGAGGATCATCTTCGTGATGAATACCCCGGGCTCTTTCCCTCTACCTCTTAATTCTCGGGACGAGAATTCTTGTTAGTAGGGGAGAATTGTGACACCCTCGACATTTGCTACAGTAAATATTGTAATTAAGCTACAGTGATCACCCGCTAATGATGCCACATCATCGAGAATTACCGTCGTTGACCCGCATTGAATTTCTATCCGGATTCAGAAGTTGAAAACAAAAGAAAAGTATACTTATAAATTCATATTAACTATTAAAGGAAGAGATGTATAAAAAGAAACTATTAAAAATAATAATAATAATAATAAAAGAAAGAAAAGAAAAGAAATTAGAAAGAAGAAATAATAGAAAAATAAAAAAAAACAAAACAAAAAAAAGAAGAAAAGGAAACCCCCCCTCACCCCCTGGCCCAACTGGGCCTAGAGGCCGAGCTGGCCAGTCCACTCTCGCCGCAACCCTAGTGCTGCCCCCCCCCCCCCCGCTCTCCCGTTTCTTCCCAGCGCCGCCGGCCTTAACCCCTCGAGGGGGCCCCTCCCCCAGCGCCCCCACGTGTCCCCAACCCCTCATGGGGGCTCCACACCCCACCGACAGTTCCCCCCACGAGCCTCCTCCTCGGTCCTATCCCTCCGCACGAGAGAAATATCTCTCGTCTCTCTCTCTCGTAACTCTACCCCCCCCCCCCCGGTCGCCCCCCACGATCCCAACTCTCCCTCTTGTTCCCTCCCCTAGATCGGCCCCTCACCCCCTCCCCCACCGGCCTCCCTCTCCTCTCCCTCACCACCGGCGAGCCACCTCTCCCTCCCGAGCCTCCCAGTCCCTCCCCACCGAGGACCGAGCCCCACCTCGTCTCCCACCTCGCCTCCAAGCCTCGAGGAACCCCGTCGGCAGGAGCCCCTGCATCGTCCCCCCCCCCCCACGTCGGCCCTTCCTCCCGCTCGGTCCAGGAGGGACCGGGCAGGGAGAGACCTCCACCTCGCCGGATCCGGCCGACCTCACTTCGGTCGGCCCCCTCCTTCAACGCCGGCCCCCCTCCGGGAGGGCCTCTTCCTCACCGACCGACCTCGTCGGCACCGTCACTACCGTCACCACCGGCATCACCACCACCGCGCCACCACCGTCACCGCATCGTCTTCCTCCTCTCCGTCATCTCCGCCTTCCCGCGAACTCCGGCTTCACCGGGCCGTCTCATCAACGTTGGTGAGCCCCTCCTCGGGCTCCTCCCACCATCGCCTTCCCCTCACCGTCCCAGTTCCGTTCCGGCAAACGGGACTCCGATCCATTGACGGTAGTGACCGGTAGGAAGGTTTGAACATTCGGTTCTTCCATGTTGTGTTAGCACACACACTGTGTGTGTGTTAACACACAGAGTTGTGAGAGAGATGTGAGATGTGAGAAAGAAATAAAAATAAACGTTGTATTTACGTATGTATATATGTATGTATAAGATGCGATGTATGTATTTGCGTATATAGGTATTTAGAGGAATACGATAATTGCATGATTATGTATCTGTGGGAAAATGAGTATTTGGCTTAAAAGTCACTAACCGGTGGGGCCAACGCACCCGCTGTCTACGACACGGAGGCCCCACGCGATAATTAAAAAAAATAAAAATATATCTTTATTAAATAAATAAATTATTTTATTAATTAAATGTTAATTATGTAATTAGATTAATTAGATTATGACACGTGGGTCCCCCATTTAATTAAATGGATTAATTAATATTTAATCTTAATAAAAACTTGAGTCTATGACGCACGGGACCCAGTGGTCAGTTGACCAGTCAACTGTTGATGTCAGCATGACATCATGTTGATGTCATAATAGCTTTTATTAAATTATTTAAATCTTTTTTTAATTCCTAATTATTGAATAAAACTTTAAAAATTAATATTAAATAATCCGTAAGTCAGATCAAAATATTTTGAACATGAAAGTTGATCAGGAGAACGAGACGAACCCGGATACACGGCCCGTTCGTGTGTCACGCGTCCCTAGCATAGCAAACATGGAACATTTCCATCGTTTCCAGTATGACCGGTAGTAGCCCGAGACCCGGAAAACATCGTCAGATATTCTTCCGACGCGTCTATGACGGATGTTGTCGCGTTAGCTCATGTCTAGCCTGCATCTTGCCATGTCATGCTTTGTGTTGCATCGTTGCATTTATTTATTGTTTCTTCCCCCTCTTCTTACCGGTAGACCCCGAGACTGACGTTGCTGCCGGGTACATCTACGACCCTGCCGATGAGTCCTTTGCCGCAGAGCAGCAAGGCAAGCAAACCCCCTTGATCATTCCTATATCGCCTATGTCTTTCTTCCTACTGCTTGCATTAGTATTTTTCTACTGCTGTAGTTAGCTCCTATATCTGATGCATAGCCTATTTTTGATGAACTGCTACTTTCAGTCTTGTACCTTTCATATGCCTAGTATAGGTGGAGCAGTCATCCCCTCTGACTCCGTAGTCCAGTTGCCCCGCTTGTTTTCAAATCTCGATCCCTGATCGACGAGCCAGACCCAACACAACACATACACCCCCTTCGTTGTACGACGCTATAGCGATACTATCGGGTACCGAGGGTGACATCTCGCTAAGTACTCCTGATGATATCTCTGTAGTATAGCTAGTCGGTCGTGGTTATCGAGGGTGATTCCTCTTTCACCATTCCCGATGATGCCTCTGTCGTGCAACTCCTCAAGTGTGGGACCCCCGAGGGTGATTCCTCTAAGCCCACCTTGACGGGTACATCATTCGGAATCCAACGAGGGTGATACCTCAGATTCCCCCCGATGTTACAACCACACAGTTACTCGACCATGTTACTGGGATCTTTGGTGATTAGTTGTAAGACGGGTGGATTCCCGTGAGACTGTGTTGTTGGCCTAATTAAAATGTTAATGGATTTGGGTATTTGATCTGGGTTGGTCGGAGACCTTTTCGCACTAACCGGCTACGCGGGAAGAATTATGGGTACTCGGCGTCGCGGTATCAGCCGAAGCTTTTCAGATGCCAGCAATGTAGCGGCGCGCGCCCGAGTGGTCCCGAGATGCATCGCTCTTGTGATTAAGGTATGCTAGGACTGACGTCGGCCGCCCACGCCACGTGCAGGAGCGCGAAGGGGAACTGGGCCCACGAACCCTTTGTGCTTAGGAGTTAGACCGGCGGGCTGGCCTCTCTGATTAGTCTTAGGTGGGGCTGCGACGTGTCGATATTTCGAGGCCGGGCAGGACCCATAAAAGTATGTCCGGCCAGAGTGTTATCGAGCGTGACGGGACATGTGGTGCACCCTTGCAGGGATGAAAATTAACTATTCGGATAGCCGTGTCCACGGTTACAGGACAACTTGGAGTTGTGCCCCGATCTTATACAACTACAATGGTTACTTAACTGGAATTAGTTTGCCTCGGGATTGCTTCCTCGCAGGGAGTCGAGGGAGGATCATTAGGCGTGACCTCACTTTAATATTGCTGCAACAATATGACTATTAATGTTTTACCCCCTGTTCTACTCTCGTCTATTGCTGCAAGACCCTGAAGATGCTAGTCTTTGATAGGACTAGGCCTTCTCTCTATTCTCACATTGCTGCAGTCAGTCCACATGTAACCCCCCCCTTCTTTGATACTGATGCATAATTAGAATAGTTCTGATGTAAGACTTGCGAGTACTTTGGATGAGTACTCACCGCTGCTTTGCTCCCCCCTTGTCCCCTTGATCCATTTGTTGCGACCAGATGATGGAGCCCAGGAGATGGAGGTCCCCGCCGATGACGACTGCTACCCCGACGGTGCCTACTACTACGTGGAGGCCGCTGATGATCAGGAGTAGTTAGGAGGTTCCCAGGCAGGAGGCCTCGCCTCGTTCGATCGTTGTATCTTTTGTGCTAGCCTTCTCTAAGGCACCCCATGTTTTATGTCTGTACTCAGATATTTGTTGCTTCCGCTGACTGTGTGTTTATCAAGCTTCCGTATTCTAGCCCTCGAGGCCCCTGGCTTGTAATATGAAGCTGATGTTATTTTATTTGTGTCTAGAGTTGTGTTGTGATATCTACCCGTGAGTCCTTGGGTTTGATCGTACGCATTTGCGTGTATGTTTAGCGTTCGATTAAACCGAGGGCGTCACAATCCATTTGCTGTAATTTGAAATTATGATGAGAAGCATATCCAAGCACCATGCGAATAGATTCTAGACGAGCAACAGGGGCAAAGGTTTCACCGTAGTCGATACCCTCAACTTGGGAGTAGCCTTGAGCCACCAATCTTGCCTTGTTTCGAATCACAATCCCATTGGCATCTTGCTTGTTTTTGAAAATCCATTTGGTCCCAATGACATTATGTTCCTCCTTTGGTCTTGGCACTAAATCCCAGACTTGATTACGCTCGAAGTTGTTGAGTTCTTCATGCATGACCATAAGCCAATCCTCATCATGGAGCGCTTCCTGTACCTGTTGAGGTTCACAATACGAAACAAACACGTGATGCTCACAATAATTCCAAATCTGTTGACGGGTGGACACTCCCCTTTTTAAACTGCCAAGTACATTCTTCATAAGATGTGACTTGACTCTGAGCTTGTTCGCAATCTTGGCTGCTCGACGCTCCAAGAGTTCTTCATTGGATAACTGGGGAGCATCGACTTGTTTACTTTGCTTGCCCTTGCGTCTTGAACCATCCTTGGCACCGGCTTTTGGTGCTGCAGACGGGAACTGCGAGACAGTATCCTGATCAACTTGGTTTTCGACTTGAGCAGGGTCACTTGTTTGTCCTTGTACTTGTGGTTGCTCTTGATCTTGATCTTGTGCTTCTATTTGGTCTGGATCTTGTAGTTGCACTTGATCTTGATGTTGAGAAGGTTCGGAACCTTGGGTAGGTGCTTGTACATCATGGGACACGTCACCATTGTTGGGCAATTGATCTTGACCTTGAGCTTGTTCAACTTGTGGAGGGTCTTCTCTTTGTGCATCAGAAGCGTGTGGGGCTTGTGAGGGTGATGGCTCCATTTGAGTAGAGCATTGTCCTTCTCCTTCGGCCACAAGGGGTTCCTCAATGGGGAGTATTTGACCAATCCCCATTCTTCCTATGGCTTGGGGAGGAATTTCATCACCTACATCACAAAGACCACTTTGCTCCACTTGGGAGCCATTATTTTTATCAAACTCCATGTTACATGTCTCCTCAATGAGTCCGGTGGACTTGTTGAGGACACGGTAAGCATGAGAGTTTGTAGCATAACCAACAAAGATGCCCTCTTGTGCTCTAGAATCAAATTTAGCTAAACGTGCACCTTTCTTGAGAATGAAACACTTACAACCGAATACCCGGAAGTACTTGAGATTGGGTTTGTTTCCGGTGAGAATCTCATATGGGGTCTTGTTCAAGCCTTTGCAGATATAGAGCCGATTGGACGCGTGACATGTTGTGTTGATGGCCTCAGCCCAAAAGTTATATGGAGATTTGAATTCCGCCACCATTGTTCTTGCAGCATCCATCAAAGTCCGGTTCTTCCTTTCTGCCACGCCATTTTGTTGAGGGGTATATGGTGCTGAATATTGATGTTTCATTCCCTCATCACCTAGAAACTCATCCAAGGTGTAGTTCTTGAACTCGGTGCCGTTGTCACTTCTAATCATCAAAATCTTTGCATCATGTTGACGTTGAGCTTCATTAGCAAAGTTGATGACAGTTTATTGACTCTCACACTTCCTCTTGAAGAAATATACCCAAGTGTATCTTGAGTAGTCATCAACAATTACCAAACAATACTTTCTGCCTCCAAGACTAACAAATGATGGAGGACCGAAAAGATCCATATGGAGGAGCTCCAATGGCCTCTTAGTGTAAATGAGAGTCGTTGGACGATGAGCAGTTTCATGAATCTTTCCTTCAATGCAGGCACTGCAAGCACGATCTCTAGCAAAACTCACATTTGTTAGTCCACGAATATGGTCCCCTTTAAGAAGACTTTGCAAAGATCTCATATTGACATGACCTAGTCGGCGATGCCAAAGCCAGCCCACATCAACTTTAGCCATTAGACAAGTCGCAGTCTTAGTGGGTCGCTTTGAAAATTTCACCACATAAAGACCATTTTCGACATATCCAACATAGGCTACTTTAAGAGTCTTGCTCCACAAGAGGACCACATTATCAAGATTAAAGAAAGTGGGAAAACCCATAATTGCAAGTTGACGAACGGAAAGTAAATTGTAGGCAAGGGACTCAACAAGCATGACCTTCTCGATAGATAACTCTTGAGAGATGACCACCTTACCAAATCCCAACACCTTTGACGAGGATGCATCGGCGAATTGGACATGGGTGGGCATAGATGGAGAAGGATGCACATCCACCACTAAGTCCTTGCTTCCGGTCATATGATTTGTTGCTCCACTATCGAGCAACCATGACACCCCACCAGAAGCAAACTCCTGCAATAGATCAAGGCTTGGTTTTAGGTACCCATTTTTGAATGGGTCTTTTAATGTTAGAGACAAGGGTCTTAGGAACCCAAATAGCCCATTCAATGGACTCATAGTAAGAACCAACAAATTTGGCATAAACATGCCGATCACCAGCACGACATAAAACATAGGAAGGGTTGAGTTTGCCGGCTGTGTTAGTAGGAATGGTTTTGCCCTTCTTGATGTTACCATCATCCACCTTGTCCCTGTTCACCTCCTGAGTCCCTTCGCCCTCTTTGACAAAGATGTCCATGAGGGTAGGGGATCGTTTGTTCCTGTTCCTCCTTTTTCCTTTTGACTTGGAGGTAAGTCCAAGTCCCTCCTTTCCTACAACACCCTTTTGATTTCTCAAGAGGCCGTTCAGGCTCTTCTCGCCTTGTATGCATGACACAAGGCCCTTCTCAAGTCTCTCCTTTAACTTGGCATTTTCCTCCACAAGATGTACATGCTCACGACAAGGGTTAGTTGTACAAGCATTATCAATTAACACAAAGGGAGGACAAGTAGAGATTCCTTGGTAAGCTTTGCTTGGAGTTGATCATGAGACTCTTTCAGAGAGAAATGAACACCTTTCAAGACCTTGTGAGCCTTGTCAAGTGTGTCAAACTCCACTTTGAGTCTGTCATGGCCAACTCCAAGATCATACTTTTCAAACTTAAGCATACGAGTAAGAACATTATCATGATCTAGTTTCTTTTGCATTTAGCGCAGCCATCATTGTATGACTCCTCAAGAGCCAAACGTAGAGTGCGCTCCTTTTCTAGTGCAATAGATAATTCATCAATCTCATCAGCATAGTCACAACTGTGTCCCTGAAGCTCGGAGATGGTCTGCTCATGAGACTCGATGAGGTCAATAGCCTCACCCAGTTGTTCCAATAGAGCAACAAAGTGCTTTTTGGATTCTCCCGTAGTAGTGCACATAAATTTGTCAAGATCATGCTCATTAAGTTCCCCAACATCACTATCATCAACACAATTCAACAATGAAGGAGCAGTAGCGATGTTGGTCTTAATGATGGGGGTTACCTGATCGATACCTTTTGCCATGAGGCACTTGGCGATGTGGTTCTCGTTGGGGGCGTTGAAGAGAGACACCTTGGGAGAGGGGGGTGGCAATAGCAACAGTTGCAGTTGCCACCATATCATCATCATCATCATCATCGGAAGGATACTCTTCAAGGGCCACCATACCCTTTGGGTGGGGTTTCTTCACAAAGTTGTTCTTGATTGGGAATGACTTGGTTTTGTCTTTGCGAATGAGCTTGCCCCCGTTGTCTTCCCTTTTCTCATAGGGACATTCAGCCACGAAGTGACTCACATTACCACAGTTATAGCATGTCCTCACTCGTTGCTTGGGTTTGAACCCACTTGAGTTGTTCTTGGTGAAGGTGGGTCTTGAGTTCCTCTTGTTGCCCCAGAATTGCCTTGATGCAAGAGCCATGTGCTCATGATAAGCATACTTCGTGTCTTCAGGGCAGCTCTCCTCTTCCTCATCCTCTTCTTCTTCTTCAAAAGCCGCTTTCGCCTTTAACACAAGGTTGGGTGAAGCTGTCTTTGAGCGAACACGAGCAAGTGCATTATCAGCTGTCTCGATCATGATTGCCATTGCAATGAATTCATCCAACACCTCACTGGAAGACAAGGAGTGGAAATCTGGTCGTTGGCGAATGACAGATGACACGGCTTTATTGAAAGGCATGATGGACTTGAGAAACTTGCGCTTGACCCATGTATCATCCACATCCTTGCTCCCATGGTCCTTGAGTGCCACAACAATAGCAGTCACCCTTCGATAGAGATCTCGAGGGTCCTCGTCTTCCTTCATCACAAACTCATCGGCCTTATCAAGTACCACTTCATAGTTGGACCATTGAATGCTTGAGCTTCCCTTGTACAACACCATAATGTGCTCCCAGCAGTCCTTGGCCAAAGTGAAGGGACGCAAGTGAGGAAGATCTTCAGGTGGCACTGCGGACTAGAGAATAAACAATGCAGAGTGATTATATTGATTGTCCGCTTCTTCTCTTGGAGTGAGGTTGCTTGGGTCATGGGGATAATAGCCTTGCTCGATGATTCTCCACAAATTTGTTGAGTTGTGATTCAAATGAGACTTAATAGAAAATACCCAGTTAGCAAAGTCACCTTTTACAAGCTTAGGAGGAGGACCAACAGGGTTAAGACGCGGTGTGGGAACCGGTCCTCCATAGACTAAGGGTGGTGGAACAGATGCATAAGTCCCATTCCCATCATTTTCGAGAGGAGGGGAAGGTTGCATACCTTTAGCCGTTTCCATAAAGGAATTGACCTCCGAATCCGTGTTAGAGGGTTTAACCACCAACGCCGGTTCGGGAGAACTTTTAATTCCCTCAATTAACTCTTTAAGCATGTTCTTGACCTCGTCCGTCATGGACGTCTTGAGTGCGGCCATAGCCGTATTCAAGTCGTCCCTTGTGATCGAAGTCAAGTCCATGGCCTCGGTTTGCGCACGGGGAACTCCCTCATCATCTTCCATACTCTTCGGGTGGTGAAACCCTTAATAAAGAGACGTGGCTCTGATACCAATTGACAGGATCGATATGGTTGACTAGAGGGGGTGTATATAGGCAACGACCACTTTTTTAATTAATCTTAGCAAGTTAGGGTAAGCAACATAAGGGTTCACTAAAATGAAAACAAGGAGGTGAACCTATATGATGCTAACAACAGAGATAACTAAGACAAGTAAGAGATACACAACAACATAAGCATGCACGATGTAAAGGTTAGAGATAACCACAAGTGGAACCAATGAAGACGAGGATGTGTTACCGAAGTTCCTTCCCTTTGACAGGAAGTACGTCTCCGTTGGAGCGGTGTGGAGGCACAATGCTCCCCAATACGCCACTAGGGCCACCGTATTCTCCTCACGCCCTCACACGATGCGAGGTACCGTGATTCTACTATAGGTGCCCTTGAAGGCGGCGACCGAACCTTTACAAACAAGGTTGGGGCAAACTCCACACAAAGCTTGGAGGCTCCCAACAAGACCACAAAGCTTCACCACAATGGAATGTGGCTCCGAGGTGACCTCAACCGTCTAGGGTGCTCAAACACCCAAGAGTAACAAGATCCGCAAGGGATTGGTGGGGGAATCAACTTTTCTCTTGGTGGAAGTGTAGATCTAGGCCTTCTCAACCAATCCCTAAAGAATCAACAAGTTTGATTGGCTAGGGAGAGAGATCGGGCACTTTTGAGCTTAGGGAGCAACAATGGAGCTTGGGAGGGTCAAAGGTAGGGTTCTAGAGCAAGAAGAACCCCTTATATAGTGGGGGGGGGGATCCAACCGTTTTCCCATTCACAGCCCGAGCCTAGCGGTACTACCGCTAGCACTCCAGCGGTACTACCGCTGGCTGCAGCGGTACTACCGTTGGCACTCCAGCGGTACTACCGCTGGCTGCAGCGGTACTACCGTTGGCACTCCAGCGGTACTACCGCTGGCTGCAGCGGTACTACCGCTGGGCCCATGGTAGTGCGGAAGCACTACCGGGCCAACCACCGCCAAGAAAGTCTTCGCAAAAAGTCCGACGAAGTACAACCGCTAGGAATGCAGTACTAAGTTCCTGGAGCGGTACTACCGCTGACCAGGGGCGGTACTACCGCCAGCACAGCGGTACTACCGCCAGCTCCAGCGGTACCACCGCTAGGCCCAACGGTACCATCGCTAGGCACAGCGGTACTACCGCTGAGAGACCTTTTTGCTTAGAGGAGATAAACCAGAGGCGGGAGCCACTCCAAAGTTGCAGGGAAAGGGAAAGGAGATAAAGTGTGTGCGTGCAAAATTGATTCCACCCAAACCTTTCCACTACGGGTCCCCTCTTAATAGTACGGCGTTCCTATGACTCAAAGAAAAAGAATCATAGAGTACACCGTGCTTCTGTTCCATGGAAGGGGGGCGAGTCGTCTTGTGCCGTTGACATGCGTTATCTGAAATCTTAACACACACGATTAGTCCTTTGCGGTACTGTCATCAATCACCAAAATTACTTAGGCATAAAGTATGCCCTAACAGATTCAGTCTAGGTTCACCCTCCGGCTTCTAAGAGGGGCACTCTAGCGGGTATCCACCATCCCAAACCCTCATCAAGCCATGAGGACAACAAGGAGCCTCGGGAGTGAAGAAGTACAAGGAGGTTCTGCCCCTAGGAGGCCCCCAAATAGGTTACATAGAAATAATTTTCATAACTTGATTCACAATTATGGGATTGAAAATACCTCTCATGTGCATAGACCTTCCAATTGTGATATTTCTCGTCCAAGTGAAAGTGATATAGGAAGGAGCTCATGGTGGCCAAAAAATAAACATTGAAAAGGGAGGTGGAAAGTCAGTGCCAAATGCAAGGCAATCCTTGGTCGAGCTATTATGGTGGAGGTGCAGAAGAATACTAGCATGATCCAATATCTGCTTTGGGAAATCCAGAGGTTAAAGGATATCTTAATAAACATCGCATAACACAAGACCACTACTTCATCTGCACCGTCGCCCAAGAAAGAAACTTGAGTACATAGGTATGGGCACCACCCTTAGCTTGCTCAAAGCTCGGGGGAGGTGCACTGGTATTGTATCACCATTACTTTTACCATCATTACCTATTTAAGTTTGATCCTTTGTTATTTCATGATTTAGAAGAATAAAGTTTTAGTATGATTTAGTTTCGAGTTCTTGTTTTGTGATCTATCTATTTATGTAACCTGTATGGGAGTTATATAATAAAGAGTAGTTTGAGTTCAGATTGACTTACCTTCTTGCTTCAGTCTTAGCAATAAAAAGAATATAAATATCATATGCTAATCCCATGGGGAGTGAGGACTTCACATAAAAGAAGTGTAATTAATAAAATTTGTTGGAAGTTGACAAACATTGAATTGCTTATTGAAGCAATTCATGAAAAAGTAATAATGAAAGAGACGTGTCACATATAGATATACTATCTTGGACATATTTCAGGATTGTGATCCCCTATTAAATATTCTATGCTTGGTCAACTAGTTGATGTTGGACAAGGAAAACAACATAATAGGTTATGTTTCCTTATATTCACATAGAAGTTATATCATCCTGGATCCTCTAACATGTGGTGTTGCTCATAATCTTTTGCTAGCCAAAACTTTGCACTAAGCAGAAATACTATTTGTGCATCCAAAAAACCATAAACCTAGTTTCTTGCCATGAGATTCCACCATATCTACCTATGGATTGAATATGATCCCTCAAGTAAGTTTTCATCGATGAAAAAACAATAAAATCACTCCTAAACATGTATGATCTTTTATTGTAAGGGGAAATAAGCCTTGTACAAACTTGTGATGGTAAAGAAATGAAAGTGGCAGAGTGCATAATAAAGGTTGCTATCACAAGGGGCACCTGTCCATTAAGAGTTTGCACATCCAAAAGAAAAGCACACGACAACCTATGCTTCCCTAAGCGAAGGGTGTATCTCTTACTCTTCTATAATTACTTATATGCAAGAGTCAATAATGTTCATCCCTATCCCACTCTATTTTATTCTCCACTTGGAAAACATCATATGACACAGAAAGATCCATACATATATATCCACTGGTTGTAGGTAATCATGAGTTATTATTGTTGAAATTATCCTCGAGATAAATAAGTTAGGAGGTGAAAACTATAAGCCCCATCTTCCTATGTGTTTGATTGAAACTTTCTGCTCCATAAATATGACTTGAGCATTAGCAATCATGGAAGACCAAATGATAATTGAGCATATGAACTTGTTGAACAAAGCTCTTACATGAACTCTTTCTGAAACATGATGGATTGCAATTGTTTTGATGACCAGGATCATAGTTTGTTAGTTTTCAATAAAGTTTATGGTTTACACTTTAGTTTGTCAACGAATTGTTACTTGTTCATGATAAGTTTTATGATGAAATATTGTTGTTATGACAATGGTCCTGATGATCTCATGTCTGTATTTTATTTTATCAACACCTCTCTCTGTGAAGATGTGGTCATGATTATCGAGTTTGGCTTTCGCTTGAGGAAAAACTAGGTCTAAGCTTGGGGGAGTTGAGATGTCCATTTTGCATCATGTTTTCTCATTGATACTTATTATTTTTTGGATAATTACTTCCCTTTATGATGTAATCCTAATGCCTTTTCTCTCTTAATTTGCAAGTCTCACATAATGAGGGAGATTGTCGACAGTTGGAATTCTGGACCAGAAAGGGCTATAGAAGAGTTGGGTATTCTATGGAACTCTAAATGACCTAAAAAATTATGGAGAATTATTTTGGAATATATTCAAAATATTGGCAAAGGAATTACCACATGGGTACCCATCAGAGAGTCACGGGACCATGTGGCGCATCCTACCCCCACGACGCGCCATGTAGGCTCCTCGCTCACCTGGTCGCCCCCGAGGGCCCATATTCTCATATAAGATCCTATTTTTCCTAGAAAAAAAATCAGAAGAAGACTTTCGGGATGAAGCGCCGCCGTCTCGAGGTGGAACGTGGGAAGGATCACGTTTGCTCTCCGGCGGAGCGATTCCGCCGTGGAAACTTCCCTTTGGGAGGGGAAACCAAAGCCATCGTCATCACCAACATTCACTCCTTCATGGGAGGACAAATCTTCATCAACACCATCTCATCTGAAACCCTAGTACATCTCTTGTATTCAGTCTTTGTCTCAAATCTCAGATTAGTACGTGTGGGTTGCTAGTAGTGTTGATTACATCTCGTAGTTGATGATAGTTGGTCTATATGGAGGAAGATTATATGTCCAAATCCTTAAGCATATTGAATACACCTTTGAGCTTGAACATGGAAATGACTACTTACTTTCGTTCTTGAGGACATGGCAGAAGTATTGTTATAAGTAATCACGTGATGTTGGTATTCGTTCAATATTTTGATGACATGTTGTATGTTCATTACTGTAGTGACATCCTAAGCAAACGGGTTTGAACCACTTTCAGTGGCCCAGTTTCAAACCATCACCTTGCATGTGGCTGCGATAGGGGGGATCCATCACACACGCTACCAAAACTGTTTGTGATTTGGGGTACATCCCATACAATTAAAGAGAAAAACTATGTGCAATTTGGATTAGCGTCACACACGGTTATTTCATGAAAATGTATGTAATGCATGAGTCACTTCACATGATTAAAAATTTAAAAAATGTGTGTGATGTAAATGCCATCACACACTATTGGATAAAAAAACTATGTGTGATGTGTGATCTTAACGACACGTTAATTTGTCCTAAAATCAGCTAGACGGTAACTAGTTTACTATGATCACATTTTCACGAACAAACATAACGCAAAAAATGCACATTCAAAATCCACTATATGATTTCTTTTCAAGCTTTGCCATACAACATACAAAACTACAAACGTACTATCTCACATCACACGAATGCCAACATATACAGCTAGCAATCCCATCTAATTACATCACCAAGCTTCATCAGTCTTTTGTTCATCGATGACATCAACGGCCAAACCTTCTCAGATTTCTTATTGTATCTCATCCTGAAAACCAAGATAAAAGGGTGACAAGATCAAAAAAGTACATCTTTACACAGAGCAACGATTCGATGTCCATGCTCATTTGCACCTTTGATGCATAAAAAAATCAAAACAAATACTAAAAAATAAAGAAAATCCAATTTTTTGCATGGTAGAGAATTTGGTGGGTGATGTGCGCTCCAAATTTGAGATCATTTGGACACCCGAGTATCCCTCGACACAAAAGACAAATTTGGAGTGTGTTGAAAAGTTTAATGTTGATGTATTGTTCTGACCCAATTTGTCTTTTTTGCTGCAGCTACTCATATGTCCAAATGAGCTAAAATTTGGAGTGTCCCTCACCCACTAAATTATCTACCATGTAAAAAATTGTTTTTTTTGAGTTTTTTTATCTTTATGAATTTTTTATATTACATATTCAAGTATCCTACTTGAAATTATTTCTTACACTAGTTTTGCATAAATTGATTTCTCAAAAAGGATTGTAAGAGAAAGTTCAGGACTTCACAAGAGAGATTTTGTGATTAGTTTGATGCCATGCGGAATCTTGATGGATGAGAAGAATCAAGAATCGATTAGATGGCTGGAGATATCATACTTAGACATAGAAAAACAAGAATCGCTTAGTATTATTCGGCAAGCTAGCTAGCAGCCAGCCTCGTGGATGCATTCTTGCAAAGAGGCGCACTGGAACCTAGCTTACATAGCCACGAACTGCACCTTCATAACGCTCCCTTCCGGGGTGTAGAACACATTGAAGCAGTTGTGCCATCGGAGAGAGATCCCGGAGCTGGACGACTGCTTCCTGCTCATGCCCGACGACGAGCCTCATGGCATCAAGGGCACTTGCTTCACGCACGGCGGCCCGACACCGAGTTCTCCCCATCCCACCATGTCCTTCTCCTAGTCGGAGTTTGGAGCAGTCATCGGCCGTCCCGCTAGCCATAGCATGGAAGAAGTGTGTGTCATGTCCGTGGTTGTACAGGAGGTTGGATTGACGATAGCTAGATATATGTGTGGATGTGGTAGAGTACGTGGTGAAGAGATAAGTCTAGATTTTTTTCTTGGGTGTGGAGTGTGGACGGATGGATTCATGCCATGTCATCAATCCAAGGCTTCAATCTCTTTAGCAATAAGAATTCAGCACACACATGTGTACTTTCTCGCCATTTGATTTTGATTTTTGGCCTTACACCATCAAAAAATTGTGAAAACCTTATCAAATTTTTACTACGGTATAGTGAGGTCATACGTTGACACCATGTCGAGTTTCGTATTTATTAGACATCATCTACATTTTTTAGAATTAAAGTATCAATAAACTTCATGTTCACGATTGATTATTGCCACATAGATATTTGAATTTTTATATTTATTTCTTGTGTGAGGTATACACATATAGTCATTGCCCTAAATATGATCTTTCGAATCATTTTTGTATACTATTTTCTGTACTCCTAGTTCAAATTCAAATGTATCGCTTAAATAACTAGAAATGCAGTTAATGACTCAAACATAGTAAATGAGTTCCGAAAAGTGCCAAATTTTTATGTGAATCATTCTATGGTGTATCTTCACTCTATGAAAAAAAATAAGGTCAAATGACAAAGGAAAATATAAGTTCGCCACCAACTTGGTGTATTCACTCTCGAAACCATGATTTTTTTTCTTAGAGGTTGTGTGATTTCTAAAGGATGTACATAAAAAATATGAAACATTCTCAAATTTTGATCACATCATAGTGAGGTCATATCGTGACACTATGTCAAGTTTCATATTTTTCAGACTTCATTTACAATTGTTATAATTTAAATACCAATAAACTCCATGTTTGCAGTTAATTCTTGCCACATATTTCTTATAAATTTATATCTGTATCTTGTATGAGGCATACAAATATACTCAATACCCTAAATATGATTTTTGAATTCATTTTTGCATAGTGTTTCATGCGCTCATAGTTCAAATTTGAATTATATCAATTAAATGACTGGAAATGCAGTTAAATAACTTAAATATAATAAACAAGCTCTATAAAGTGCTAAATTTTAACTTGGAGGATTCTATATTGCATGTCAAGTGTAGGGAACAAAATTCAAAGTAAAACGACGAAGCAAAATGTGAGTGCCTTCAAACATATCGCGTGAACCATTATTCTTTCAAAACATAATAATTTTAGGCAACACACACGGTTTCAGTTATGAAACTGTGCGATAACAGACTACATCACACACACAATGTATGCAAAAAAAGTGTACAAGGCATCATACATGTTTGCGTTTTTAAGACCGTGTGCAATAATATGCTACATCACACACGGGGTCGCAAAAATTGTGTGCATGACATCACACGGGGTTGCATTATAATAAATGTCTGCAATGATAGAGTATATATAACACACGTATCATTTGTAAAACCATGTGCAAAGCATCACACACACATATTTTTTTTCAAACTATGTGCAATAATAGGCAACATCATACACACAATTTTTGCAAAAACAATTTGCGTGACATCACACATAATTATTTTTTGAAATGTGTGTGATGTTACGACATCACGATTGTTTTTTTTATGATTTTACATCGCACATGCTATGATGTACATCACAAATAGTTTCATCGAAGGGTCTCTAATACATGTGTTACCTTTGGACCATCCTACAATAGTGGTTGCTCTTCTCTTAATGGTGTCATGTGAACATCGACTACATGACACTTCACCATACTTGTGCCAAAGGGACATCATTAGGGAGTAATAAGTAGATGATGAGTTGTAAAAGTGACAGAAGCTTAAACCCTAGTTTATATGCTATTTCATAAGGGGCTGATTTGGATTCATATGTTTCATGTTATGATTAGATTTATCTTAATTCTAATTTCATAGTTGTGGATGCTTGGAAGAGTGGTTAATCATAAGAGTTTTTTATGTTCAAGTAAGAACAACACCCTAGCACCGGTCCACACACATATCAAATTATCAAAGTAACAAACACGAATCAACTAAACATAATGAACGTGACTAGATGAGAATTCCCATGTGTCCTCAAGAACTCTTTGCTTGCTATAAGAGAACATATAACTTTCCGACTTTTACATTGCTATAAAAAGTATTGGACCACCTTGCTGAACCTTTGCTATTATTGTTACTTGTCACTCGTTGTGAATTACCATGATACAAAACTACCTGTCACTGCTACTTTCAATACTTCTAGAGAATACCTCGCTGGAAATCACTTGTTTTTTCTTTTAAAATAAAATAAACCTTGCCTTATTATTTTTCTTTTTTCCCCTTTGAGTTCGTTTGCATTTTGTTTTCAATAGAGTTGATATATGATGAGCAACAAGTATACGAGATAAATCATAGTCATTTCGATAATTAAGAGTGTCGAACCCAACAAGGATCCCATCCTTGGATCGAGTTGGAGAAGCTTGAACTCATGTAGGCGGACATGTCCCTCGGGAACTTGCCGAGGTTTCTCATATTGTTGCTGGATCCTTGGAGAGTGTAGGGGTCTGTGTAGGTGGTGCAGTCTTGCTGTTGGGGCTTGATACGTCTCCAACGTATCTATACTTTTTAATGGTTTCATGCTATTATCCTCTCAAACTTTGGATGTTTTGTATGCCTTTTATATCTTTTTGGGACTAACTTATTAACTCAGTGCCAAGTGCCAGTTCATGTTTTTTTCGTGTTTTTGACCCCTTTCAGAGGAGGATTTTATAAGGAGTCCAAACGGAACGAAACTTCCAAAAAGATTTTTTTCCGAAATAGAAGAAGATCAGGAAACTTGAGAACCAAGGAACGGGACCACCAGGGACCCCACAAGCCCCTAGCCGCGGCCGAGGGGGCGCCTCCTAGGCTTGTGGGCTCCCTGGGCCACCTCTGCCCTAGGTCTTTCGCCTATATATTCCCAATATTTCCAGAAAAAATCAGGAGATCATCGAAAGTACTTTTCCGCCGCCGCAAGCTTCTGTCTCCGCAAGATCCCATCTGGGGCATGTTCTGGTGCCCTGCCGGAGGGAGGGATTCGGATACGGAGGGCTTATTCATCAACACAATGGCCTCTCCGATGATGCGTGAGTAGTTCACCATAGACCTACGGGTCCATAGGTAGTAACTAGATGGTTTCTTCTCTCTCTTGGATCTTCAATACAAAGTTCTCCATGATCTTCATGGAGATCTACCCGATGTAATCTTCTTTTGCGGTGTGTTTGTCGAGATCCGATGAATTGTGGATTTATGATTAGATTATCTATGAATCTTATTTGAGTTTCTTCTGATCTCTCTTATGCATGATTTCATATCCTTGTAATTCTATTCGAGTTGTGGGTTTTGTTTGGCCAGCTTGATCTATGATTCTTGCAATGGGAGAAGTGCTTGGTTTTGGGTTCATACCGTGTGGTGACCTCACCCAGTGATAGAAGGGGTAGCAAGGCACGCATCATGTTGTTGCCATCAAGGATAAAAAGATGGGGTTTTCATCATTGGTTTGAGTTTATCCCTCTACATCATGTCATCTTGCTTAAGGCCTTACTCTGTTCGTCATGAACTCAATACACTAGATGCATGCTGGATAGCGGTCGATGTGTGGAGTAATAGTAGTAGATGCAGAAAGTATCGGTCTACTTGTCTCGGACGTGATGCCTATATGTATGATCATTGCCTTAGATATCGTCATGACTTTGCGCGGTTCTATCAATTGCTCGACAGTAATTTGTTCACCCACCGTAATATTTGCTATTTTGAGAGAAGCCTCTGGTGAACACTATGGCCCCCGGGTCTACTTCACACCATATTTTCAGCCTTACACTTTTTCTTCGTTGCACTTTCCGCCTTCAGATCTCACTTGGCAATCAATCTTGAAGGGATTGACAACCCCTTTTTCTCTCGCTTGTTTTCTGTTCGTTTGTGTGGGATAGTCTACCTGTCCTCATGGCTAGATCCACCACTTCGAACGATACTCCCGAGAAAGAAGTTCTCAATTTCAAACAAATTGAGGAAGAAAACTTAAAGGACGCTTGGTATAGGATTTGCAATGCTCAGAGTAGATCTACTCATAAGCAATCCACTACCGTCCTGCTTCGCAGTTTTTATGTGGGTATTTATCCTTGGAATAGGTATATTCTTGACACCGTCGTAGGCGGAAATTTCTTGGGTAGCCATACCGTTGATTCTTACGGAGCTATAATAAATATGGTAGGTTCACCCCCACTCATGGTTAATGGAACTACCTTAACTCTGGAACATGCGATGCGTAGGCTGGACGTCATTGAAAATAAAGTTGCTACGATCAAACTTATTGAGAATTTGGATAAAAAGATCCACAATCAAATCACTCAATACGGATCCAAGGTGGGAATGGTTTTGAAAAATTTAAAGGAGAAAGAACCCACAGTTAACGAAAAACTAGGTCATGATTCCGCTAGGATTGGCAAACTAGAGGACGTTATAACCAACTTGGGTTCCGCTTTTGCCGCTGTGCAGAATACTCCAAACTTTGCCCACAATAAGGTCACCAAGTCTGTTTTTGTTCCTAAAAATAGTGGTGAATCATCTAGTAAGAAAGATGAAGACCTTAAGATGATAAGTGATCACGCTACTTATGGTTTGAGCACCAAAGACGATGATACGTGATTCCATCACCTTATGCCTAGCTAAGGGCGTTAAACAATAACGCTTGTTGGGAGGCAACCCAACGGATTTATCTTTTTCTTTCTGTTTTGTTGCGTCCACACCATCATAATTCTGTTGTGATTGTGTTTTTTGTGTTTCTTTTTGTGTTTGAGCCAAGCAAAACCTTTATGACTAGTCTTGGTGATGGTTGTTTGATCCTGCTGGAAAAAGACAGAAACTTTTCTCTCACGAGATTATTTTTCATTTTTATTCAGAAAGAGCTTTTGAGTTGATTATTTTTGCTTCTGGTTGATATGCCTTTTGCCCAGGCATTCGTAATTTTTCAGAATTTGTGAGGTACCAGAAGTATACGAAGTATACAGATTGCTACAGACTGGTCTGTTTTTGACAGATTCTGTTTTTGTTGAGTTGGTTGCTTGTTTTGATGAAACTATGGATAGTATCGGGGGTTACTAGCCACGGAAAAGTGAGAATACAGTAATCTAACACCAATATAAATAGAGATCAAGATTGCTACAGTACCTAAAGAGGTGGTAGTTTGTTTTCTTGTGCTAATGTTATCACGAGTTTCTGTTTAAGTTTTGTGTTGTGAAGTTTTCAAGTTTTGGGTGATGTTCTTATGGAAAAAGAGATAAGGAGTGGAAAGAGCTCAAGCTCGGGATTCCCAAGGCATCCCAAGACAAATTCAAGGACACCAAAAAGCCTAAGCTTGGGGATGCCACGGGAAGGCATCCCCTCTTTCGTCTTCAATCCATCGATAACATTACTTGGAGCTATATTTTTATTCACCAAGATATATGTGTTTTGCTTGGAGCGTCTTGTATCGTAGGAGTCTTTTATTTTTGTTATGTCACAATCATCCTTGCTACACACCTTTTGAGAGAGACATGCACTCATCGTGATTTTGCTAGAAGGCTCATAGTGCTTCACTTATATCTTTTGAGCTAGATAATTTTGCTCTATGTGCTTCACTTAGATCTTTTAGAGCATGGCGGTGCATGACTTGGTAGTTGGATTGTGCTATGCAAGTAGTCCCCAAAAGTGATAGGTACCCAAAGAGGATACAAAAACCTCCATCTTCATGTGCATTGAGTAGAAAGAGAAGTTTTGATTCCTCTCAATTAGTTTTGAGACGTGGATTTGGTAATATTAAAAGTTATGTTAGTAGGGTGTTGTGAATCTAGAAATACTTGTGTTGAAGTTAGTGATTCCCGTAGCATGCACGTATGGTGAACCGCTATGTTAGGAAGTCGGAGCATAATTGATCTATTGATTGTCATCCTTTGTGTTGCGGTCGGGATCGCGCGATGGTTAACACCTACCAACCCTTCCCCTAGGAGTATGTGTTTAGCACTTTGTTTCGATTACTAATAAAAACTTTCGCAATAAGTATGTGAGTTCTTCATGACTAATGTGAGTCCATGGTATAGATGCACTTTCACCTTCCATCATTGCTAGCCTCTCTAGTGCCGCGCAATTCTCGCCGGTGCACAAACCCACCATATGCCTTCCTCAAAACAGCCACCATACCTACCTACTATGACATTTTCATAGCCATTCTGAGATATATTGCCATGCAACTCCCACCGTTCCGTCTCATGACTTGTGCCATCACTCTCATATTGCCATTGCATGATCATAAGATATCTACCGAGATGTTTCAACGTCATACGCCAAGCTAGATCGTTGCACATCCCGGTACACTGCCGGAGGCATTTCCTATAGAGTCATCATCGTTTTGAGCTTTGAGTTGTGAGTAAATAAAAGTGTGATGATCATCATTATTAGAGCATTGTCCCATGTGAGGAAATAAAAAAAGAGGCCAAAGAGCCCTAATAAAAAAGAGAGAGAAAAAAGAGAGGCCCAAGTGCCCAAATAAAAAAAAGAGAGAAAAAGAGAGAAGGGACAATGCTACTATGTTTTTCACACTTGTGCTTCATAATAGCACCATGTTCTTCATGATTGAGAGCCTCTCGTTTCGTCACCACTATATGCTAGTGGGAATCTTCATTGTATAACTTGGCTTGTATATTCCAATGATGGGCTTCCTTAAAATTGCCCTAGGTCTTCGTGAACAAGCAAGTTGGATGCACGCTCACTAGTTCTCCTTCCGAGCTTTCACATACTTATAGCTCTAGTGCATCCTTTGTATGGCAATCCCTACTCATTCACATTGATATCTATTAATGGGCATCTCCATAGCCCTTTGATACGCCGAGTCAATGTGACCATCTCCTCCTTTTTGTCTCACAACCACCACCACACTCTATTCCACCTATAGTGCTATATCCATGGCTCGCGCTCATGTATTGCGTGATTGTTATAAAAAGTTTGAGAAAGTAAGAGTGCGAAAACAATTACTTGGCCAATACCGGGGTTGTGCATGATTTAAATTAGTTGTGTGCGGATGATGGAGCATAGCCAGACTATATGATTTTGTAGGGATAACTTTCTTTGGCCTTGTTATTTCGAAAGTTCATGATTACCTTGCTAGTTTGCTTGAAGTATTATTGTTTTCATGTCAATAGCAAACTATTGTTTTGAATCTTAAGGATCTGAACATTCATGTCACACGAAAGAAGTTACAAAGGACAACTATGCTAGGTAGCATTCCGCATCAAAAATTCAGTCTTTATCACTTCCCTACTCGAGGACGAGCATGAGTTAAGCTTGGGGATGCTTGATACGTCTCCAACGTATCTATAATTTTTTATGGTTTCATGCTATTATCTTGTCAAACTTTGGATGTTTTGTATGCCTTTTATATCTTTTTGGGACTAACTTATTAACTCTGTGCCAAGTGCCAGTTCCTGTTTTCTCCGTGTTTTTGACCCCTTTCAGAGGAGGATTTTAAACGGAGTCCAAACGGAATGAAACTTCCAAAAAGATTTTTTCTGAAAGAGAAGAAGATCGGGAAACTTGAGAAACAAGGCAGGGGCCCACCAGGGACCCCACAAGCCCCCTAGCCGCAGCCAGGGGGCCCGCGCCTCCTAGGCTTGTGGGCTCCCTGGTCCACCTATGCCCTAGGTCTTTCGCATATATATTCCCAATAATTTCAGAAAAAATCAGGAGATCATCGAAAGTACTTTTCCGCCGCCGCAAGCTTCTGTCTCCGCAAGATCCCATATGGGGCATGTTCTGGTGCCCCGCCGGAGGGGGGGATTCGGATACGGAGGGCTTCTTCATCAACACCATGACCTCTCCGATGATGCATGAGTAGTTCACCATAGACCTACGGGTCCATAGGTAGTAACTAGATGGCTTCTTCTCTCTCTTGGATCTTCAATACAAAGTTCTCCATGATCTTCATGGATATCTATCCGATGTAATCTTCTTTTGCGGTGTGTTTGTCGAGATCCGATGAATTTGTGGACAGATTATCTATGAATCTTATTTGAGTTTTTCTGATCTCTCTTATGCATGATTTCATATCCTTGTAATTCTGTTTGAGTTGTGGGTTTTGTTTGGCCAGCTTGATCTATGATTCTTGCAATGGGAGAAGTGCTTGGTTTTGGGTTCATACCGTATGGTGACCTCACCCAATGACAGAAGGGGTAGCGAGGCACGCATCGTGTTGTTGCCATCAAGGATAAAAAGATGGGGTTTTCATCATTGGTTTGAGTTTATCCCTCTACATCATGTCATCTTGCTTAAGGCCTTACTCTGTTCGTCATGAACTCAATACACTAGATGCATGCTGGATAGCGGTCGATGTGTGGAGTAATAGTAGTAGATGCAGAAAGTATCGGTCTACTTGTCTCGGATGTGATGGCTATATGTATGATCATTGCCTTAGATATCGTCATGACTTTGCGCGGTTCTATCAATTGCTCGACAATAATTTGTTCATCCACCGTAATATTTGCTATTTTGAGAGAAGCCTCTAGTGAACACTATGGCCCCCGGGTCTACTTCACACCATATTTTCAGCCCTACACTTTTTCTTCGTTGCACTTTCCGCCTTCAGATCTCACTTTGCAATCAATCTTGAAGGGATTGACAACCCCTTTATAGCGTTGGGTGCAAGCTCTTTTGTGTTTGTGCAGTTACTCTGGACTTGACGAGATTCTCCTACTGGATTGATACCTTGGTTCTCAAACTGAGGGAAATACTTACTGCTCCTGTGTTGCATCGCCCTTTCCTCTTCAAGGGAAAACCAACGCAAGCTCAAGAGACGACAGAAGATTACTGTCGCCGTAGCAGGGCTGTTCTTGGGTTTACTCCTCCTCTTCATCGGTGGCGAATTCTTCTTCATCTACTTGTTCAGGTAATGGGCCTTCTTGGTAAAAAGCTGCATCTCCATCCTATGCCATATAATGCAATCGCCCATGTTCTATGGAGAAATGGTTAGGCATAAGGTGAGCAGCAAGTGTGCGACTCTAGGGATTTTAATGCAATGACGACCATAGCTAACAACTACCATACCAACGCTAGTAAGCACATGAATGTTAAAAAGGTTGTTATCGACAATGGGATGAAGATGACTGCAGTTGAGACCAAGGGAATTGGCCAACATGGTGATCACTCCATCACACATAATACCTTCTTGTGCATAATTTGCTTGATGCGCGAGGTGTAGCAAAATTGCCCCTAAGTTGGGCGAATAACCGACGTCAAGGTTTGGTGCTTTCCCGACAATTAGCATATTCTCATCGTTCACCTTAAAAACTTATCCTCTTGCCTGCAATGAGTCAATGATAACATAATAGAAATAACGTATAGCGGGACTTTCAATGCATCTGGCTCTTTTCTTAGAGCCATGGATACTCATCAGGTAGAAGGATTTCCTTGGGTGTGGTTGAGTGAACTCATAAAAATAATGAAGATTGTCATCATTGTTGGGGAAGCCAAAGTGGTTACACCACTCGTCGAGAGTGATGTTGAAGTTTTTGTCCAAGAGACGGAAAGTGATCTTCTCCTCCTCATAGGCATTTGGCATAAGCCCAACATTATGTGAGAGCGTACTAAGAAACTCAAGCATCGTGCATTCATATGTCTCACATCCCTAATAAACAAAATGGTGCAACCCAATATTATCACAAAGGAAATTGAAATCATTAGTAATACCTAGCTTAGAGAGTGTTGACTCGCAACCCGGCTTGGTTGCTTTGATCTTACTTCTACCAAGTTTCTAAAATTTCTTCTTTGCTTCATGGTCGGTGAAGACGATCCCGTGAGTAAGAATTTGTTGGGGTTGTGAGGTGGACGAACTCGAAGCACCGCATTTATGGGTGAACTTCCTCGTAAACATTATAGATCTATCACATAGAGGGATTTGAACTCCTTCCTCGGGCACTTTGTGGCCGACAGGAAGACAAATGACAGCCCATATGAGCTCAAGCGCTTGTATGAAATGCCTCATCAATGCTGATGGCTTACTTGTGTGTGCACTTACCTCAAATGACCGCTCAAATGGGCGGGAGCACACGTATGGAATGTCATCAAACGCTCTGGACTTCTTCTTTGTTTCTGCGCATGATCCAAACAACTCATAAAATGAGTGCGAGCGTCCGCATTATACGTTGTCTTTAAACATGTTTCCTTTGGCCGTTTTCTGCTGGTACCACCAGGAGGCCATAAAACCACCCAGACGACCATCCTGGCTGTCCAAAAAGCCGTATTTTGATTTGTTTCTTCTGAAACTTCACTTTTCTCCCCCGTTGGGGTTAGTGGTACCTGCAGGCAAAACAGGGTAGTGTAGCACTTTTGTATAAGTATCACAATGAGTAATTGTCCCAACAAAGAGCGGGGGAGAGTATTTATGGAGGCACTTCTGTCACACACAAGGTGTCATAGTTCTTTTGTGAAGTAACTGCTTGAGCTTCTCCAAATATTATTATTGTCGTGGATAAAGGGTAAACCAGATATGCTAATATAAAGAGATTTTTGAAAGGGTCTAATAAAGGAACTTTTGAAAGTAAATAATGTAAATAGAACTAGGGATTGTGTTTCCTGCAATGAAGAGATTAGGTACAGAGAGATTTCAGTTCATGGTAAGAATATATGAATTGTGCGAGTGCGACGGTAATACTAGTTACCTTGTATTATACTCATAATATTTGATATAAGTGTTGTGTAGGCGGTTCTCCCTATGGTTATGAAACTCCTCCTCTTAGGATTACATTTCATCCTATGGGCCTCCTTATTCGTTGCACAAAGTGGTAGTTTCCATAATCAAGGTCATCAAACTAGAACCAAGCATTAAGTTCAAACGTTTTTTACATTTGTGCCCCTGGTTCCTTAGTTGTAATCATTCATCCCCACGCTCTTAATGTTTGCTCACTTTTCTCCACTCCCTTGTCCGAAACCCTCACAAATGGTCACAACAAAGGATGCCGTCAGGTTGACGGTTTGACCGTTAACTACGGACAAGTGGGGCCGTGTTGGACTATGTCACCCATTGGATCTGATGAGTGATTCCGGCCCACCCCATTTCTGGCCAAACAGTCGTCGAACGAACGTGTACGCGCTTTCTCCTTGTCCGCCTCAAGGACGCATGGCGATCTTCCAACTGCCCTCACAGCCCAAAATAAATGCGCACACGTGACGGGCCCCGGTTGTTAGCCACCCACGTTTGGGTTGTTGTCCTTCTTTAAGTGGAAATCCATGGACCGGCCAGTCCACTCTTCCAAAGATAAGCCTGCCCCTTCCACCCCGGCAAGATCTACAAACCCTAGCCCACCGTCGACAAACCCTAGCCACTAGCCACCATAGGCATCTTCTCAGCGGCTGGTTCGAGGTCCGGCAAGAACAAGGGCAAGGCCCCCGTCGTCCCTTGGCATGCGCTACCCCTGCCGTCGTCTTCCCGTCTTCCTCGACAACAGATTAGCGTCCGAGTTCACCAGGCGAGGTGGCAGTGGGAGCATCGCGTCCCTCTCCCCTACCCTGACGTGATCCTGTCACATGACTCGCAATTGGATCCAGAGAGGATCCCAATGTCGACGGTGCCACAGTCGGCGTGGGCGCATGCGGAGGAGGTGAGGTGCCAGCGGCAGCAGCTCATGCCTGAGCAACGGCTCAACACATCCTTGTTGGGAAACGTAGCATAAATTCAAAATTTTCCTACGCTTATTCAGATCTTCCTATGGAGAGACCAGCAACGAGAGAGGGGTAAGAGCATCTTCGTACCTTTGAAGATCGCTAAGCGGAAGCGTTGCTAGAACGCGGTTGATGGAGTCGTACTCGCAGCGATTCCGATCTAGTGCCGAACAACGGCACCTCCGCGTTCAACACACATGCAGCCCGGTGACGTCTCCCGCACCTTGATCCAGCAAGGAGGAGGGAGAGGTTGGGGAAGAAGACCAGCAACACGACGGCGTGGTGTTGGTGGAGAGACGAGGTCTCCCGGCAGGGCTTCGCCAAGCGCCGGCAGAGAGGAGGAGGAAGAAGTGCAGGGCTGCGCCGAGGGAGAGGGAAAACCGTGTCCCCCAAAGGCCAAAAGTGCCCACTATATATAGGGGAAGGGGAGAGGGGGTGCCACCCCTAGGGTTCCCACCCTAGGGGGTGCGGCAGCCCTCCCAGATGGGGGGTGTGGCGGCCAGATGGGGAGGAGGGGGTGGCGCACCCCTCTGGTGGGCCTAAGGCCCACCCAAGTTAGGGTTCCCCCCTCTTTTTCTTTCCCCTGCGCCATGGGCTGAGTGGGGAGGCGCACCAGCCCAACTAGGGGCTGGTTCCCACCCCCACTTAGCCCATCTTACCTCTTGGGGTCGCAGCCCCCCTTCGGTGGTCCCCCGGGACCACCTCCGGTGGTCCCGGTGGTCCCGGTACGTTACCGGTGATGCCCGAAACACTTCCGGTCTCCGAAACCATCCGTCCTATATATCAATCTTTACCTCCGGACCATTCCGGAGCTCCTCGTGACGTCCGGGATCTCATCCGGGACTCCGAACAACTTTCGGTAATCTCGTATAACAATTCCCTATAACCCTAGCGTCATCGAACCTTAAGTGTGTAGACCCTACGGGTTCGGGAGACAGGCAGACATGACCGAGACACCTCTCTGGCCAATAACCATCAGCGGGGTCTGGATACCCATGGTGGCTCCCACTAGCTCCACGATGATCTCATCGGATGAACCACGATGTCAAGGATTCAATCAATCCCGTATACGATTCCCTTTGTCTGTCGGTATAGAACTTGCCCGAGATTCGATCGTCGGTATACCTATACCTTGTTCAATCTCGTTACCGGTAAGTCTCTTTACTCGTTCCGTAGCACGTCATCGTGTGACTAACTCCTTAGTCACATTGAGCTCATGATGATGTTCTACCGGGTGGGCCCAGAGATACCTCTCCTTCACACGGAGTGACAAATCCCGATCTCGATTCGTGCCAACCCAACAAACACTTTCGGAGGTACCCGTAGTGAACCTTTATAGTCACCCAGTTACGTTGTGACGTTTGATACACCCAAAGCACTCCTACGGTATCCGGGAGTTGCACAATCTCACGGTCGAAGGAAAAGATACTTGACATTAGAAAAGCATTAGCATACGAACAATACGATCTAGTGCTAGGCTTAGGATTGGGTCTTGTCCACCACATCATTCTCCCAATGATGTGATCCCGTTATCAATGACATCCAATGTCCATGATCAGGAAACCATGATCATCTATTGACTAACGAGCTAGCCAACTAGAGGCTTGCTAGGGACACATTGTGATCTATTCATTCACACATGTATTACTGTTCCCTGTTAATACAATTATAGCATGAACGATAGACGATTATCATGAACAAGGAAATATGATAATAACCATTTTATTATTGCCTCTAGGGCATATTTCCAACGGTCTCCCACTTGCACTAGAGTCAATAATCTAGTTACATTGTGATGTATCGAACACCCATAGCATCATGGTGTTGATCATGTTTTCCTCGTGGAAGAGGTTTAGTCAACGGGTCTGCAATATTCAGATTCGTGTGTACTTTACAAATATCTATCACTCCAGTTTGGACATGGTCCTGGATGGAGTTGTAGCGGCGCTTGATGTGCTTCGTCTTCCGGTGAAACCTGGGCTCCTTGGCTATGGCAATGGCTCTAGTGTTGTCACAGAAGAGTGTCATAGGATCCGACGCGCTTGGAACCACTCCAAGGTCGGTGATGAGCTCCTTCATCCAAATTCCTTGATGAGCCGCTTCTGAAGCAGCTATGTACTCCTCTTCACATGTAGATGCTGCCACGACTTCTTGCTTGCTGCTGCACCAGCTCACTGCCCCACCATTCAACACATATACGTATCCGGTTTGTGACTTAGAGTCATCCGGATCTGTGTCGAAGCTAGCGTCGACGTAACCCTTTACGACGAGCTCTTCGTCACCTCCATAAACGAGAAACATTTCCTTAGTCCTTTTCAGGTACTTAAGGATATTCTTGACCGCTGTCCAGTGTTCTGCACCGGGATTACTTTGGTACCTCCCTACCAAGCTTATCGCAAGGTTTATATCCGGTCTGGTACACAGCATGGCATACATTAGAGAGCCCACGGCTGAAGCGTAGGGGACAAAACTCATCTTCTCTCTATCTGTTGCCGTGGTCGGCGACTGAGTCTTACTCAATCTCATACCTTGCAAAACTGGCAAGAACCCTTTCTTTGAGTTTTCCATATTGAACTTCTTCAGTATCTTGTCAAGGTATGTACTTTGCGAAAGACCTATGAGGCGTCTCGATCTATCTCTATAGATCTTGATGCCTAATATGTATGCAGCTTCTCCAAGGTCCTTCATTGAAAAACTCTTGTTCAAATAGGCCTTTATGCTCTCCAACATCTCTATATCATTCCCCATCAACAATATGTCATCCACATATAGTACGAGGAAAGCTACAGAGCTCCCACTCACTTTCTTGTACAGACAGGCTTCTCCGTAAACCTGTATGAACCCAAACGCCTTAATCACCTCATTAAAGCGAATGTTCCAACTCCGAGATGCTTGCACCAGCCCATAGATGGAGCGCTGGAGCTTGCATACTTTGTTAGCACCTTTAGGATCGACAAAACCTTCTGGTTGCATCATATACAACTCTTCCTTAAGATTCCCGTTAAGGAACGCTGTTTTGACGTCCATTTGCCAAATTTCATAATCATAAAAGGCGGCAATTGCTAACATGATTCGGACTGATTTCAGCTTCGCTACGGGAGAGAAAGTCTCTTCGTAGTCAACTCCTTGAATTTGTCGAAAACCCTTTGCGACAAGTCGAGCTTTGTAAACGGTTACATTGCCGTTTGCATCAGTCTTCTTCTTGAAGATCCATTTATTTTCTATGGCTCGCCGTTCATCGGGCAAGTCCACCAAAGTCCATACTTTGTTCTCATACATGGATCCTATCTCGGATTTCATGGCCTCAAGCCATTTGTTGGAATCCGGGCCCGCCATCGCTTCTTCATAGTTCGAAGGTTCACCGTTGTCTAACAACATGATTTCCATCACAGGGTTGCCGTACCACTCTGGTGCGGAGCGTACCCTTGTGGACCTTCGTGGTTCAGTAGTAACTTGATCCGAAGCTTCATGATCATCATCATAAACTTCCTCTTCAGTTGGTGTAGGCACCACAGGAACAACTTCTTGCGTTGCGCTACTTTCCTGTTCGAGAGGGGGTGTAATTACCTCATCAAGTTCTACCTTCCTCCCACTTACTTCTTTCGAGAGAAACTCTTTCTCTAGAAAGGATCCGTTCTTGGCAACAAAGGTTTTACCTTCGGATCTAAGATAGAAGGTATACCCAATAGTTTCCTTAGGGTATCCTATGAATACGCATTTCTCCGCTTTGGGTTCGAGCTTTTCTGGTTGAAGTTTCTTCACATAAGCATCGCAGCCCCAAACTTTAAGAAACGACAACTTAGGTTTCTTGCCAAACCACAGTTCATACGGTGTCGTCTCAACGGATTTAGACGGTGCCCTATTTAAAGTGAATGCTGCAGTTTCTAATGCGTATCCCCAAAATGATAGCGGTAAGTCGGTGAGAGACATCATAGATCGTACCATATCTAATAAAGTGCGATTACGACGTTCAGACACTCCGTTGCGTTGCGGTGTGCCAGGCGGCGTTAGTTGTGAAACGATTCCACACTTTCTTAGGTGTGTGCCAAACTCGTGACTCAAATATTCTCCTCCACGATCAGATCGTAGACATTTTATTTTTCTGTCACGTTGATTCTCAACCTCACTCTGAAATTCCTTGAACTTTTCAAACGTCTCAGATTTGTGCTTCATCAAGTAGATATACCCATACCTACTCAAATCATCGGTGAGAGTGAGAACATAACGATAACCACCGCGAGCTTCAACGTTCATTGGACCACACACATCAGTATGTATTATTTCCAATAAGTCGGTTGCTCTCTCCATTATTCCTGAGAATGGAGTCTTAGTCATCTTGCCCATGAGGCACGGTTCGCATGTGTCAAATGATTCAAAGTCAAGAGACTCTAGCAGTCCATCAGTATGGAGCTTCTTCATGCGCTTAACGCCGATATGACCAAGGCGGCAGTGCCACAAGTATGTGGGACTATCATCATCAACTTTGCATCTTTTGGTACTAACACTATGAATATGTGTAACATCACGATCGAGATTCATCAAGAATAAACCATTCACCAGCGGAGCATGACCATAAAACATATCACTCATATAAATAGAACAACCATTATTCTCTGACTTAAATGAGTAGCCGTCTCGCATTAAGCAAGACCCTGATACAATGTTCATGCTTAAAGCTGGTACTAAATAACAATTATTGAGGTTCAAAACTAATCCCGACGGTAGATGTAGAGGTAGCGTGCCGACGGCGATCACATCGACTTTTGAACCATTCCCGACGCGCATCGTCACCTCGTCCTTGGCCAGTCTCCGCTTATTCCGCAGTTCCTGCTTTGAGTTGCAAATGTGAGCAACAACACCGGTATCAAATACCCAGGAGCTACTACGAGCGCTGGTAAGGTACACATCAATAACATGTATATCACATATACCTTTAACGTTGCCGGCCTTCTTGTCCGCTAAGTATTTGGGGCAGTTCCGCTTCCAGTGACCTTTTCCCTTGCAGTAGAAGCACTCAGTCTCAGGCTTGGGTCCGTTCTTTTTGTTCTTCCCGGCATCTGGCTTACCGGGCACGGCAACAGCTTTGCCGTCTTTCTTGAAGTTCTTCTTACCCCTGCCTTTCTTGAAAACTAGTGGTCTTGTTGACCATCAACACTTGATGCTCCTTCTTGATTTCTACTTCTGCAGACTTGAGCATCGAGTACAACTCGGGAATGGTTTTCTCCATCCCTTGCATGTTGTAGTTAAGCACAAAGCCTTTGTAGCTTGGTGGGAGAGACTGGAGGATTCTGTCAATGATAGCATCATCCGGAAGTTCGACTCCAAGTGAAGTCAGACGACCGTGTAACCCAGACATTTTGAGTATGTGCTCACTGACAGAACTGTTCTCCTCCATCTTACAGCTGAAGAACTTGTCGGAGACTCGACACGGGCATGAGCTTGAAAAACTAGCTTCAGCTCTTGGAACATCTCATATGCCCCGTGTTGCTCAAAACGTCTTTGGAGCCCCGTTTCTAAACTGTATAACATGCCACACCTGACCAGAGAGTAGTCATCACTCCGTGCTTGCCAGACGTTTAGAACGTCCTGGGCTGCTGCGGGAGCGGGAGGGTCACCTAGCGGCGCATTAAGGACATAAGCCTTTTTAGCTGCTTCAAGGATGAGCTTCAGGTTGCGAACCCAGTCCGCATAGTTGCTACCATCATCTTTCAGCTTGTTTTTCTCTAGGAATGCGTTGAAGTTGAGGTTGACGTTGGACATCTACAATATTTATAAAGACAACTTTTAGACTAAGTTCATGACAATTAAGTTCATTTAATCAAATTAAGTATGAACTCCCACTTAAATCGACATCCCTCTAGTCATCTAAGTGATACATGATCCATGTTGACTAACCCGTGTCCGATCATCACGTGAGACGGACTAGTCACCATGGTGAGCAACTTCACGCTGATCGTATTCAACCATACGACTCATGTTCGACCTTTCGGTCTCTTGTATTCGAGGTCATGTCTGTACATGCTAGGCTCGTCGAGTCAACCTAAGTGTTTTGCGTGTGTAAATCTGGCTTATACCCGTTGTATGCGAACGTTAGAATCTATCACACCCGATCATCACGTGGTGCTTTGAGACAACGAACCTTCGCAACGGTGCACACTTAGGGGAATACGTTCTCGAAATTTTAAGAGGGATCATCTTATTATGCTACCGTCGTTTTAAGCAATAAGATGTAAAACATGATAAACATCACAATGCAATCATATAGTGACAAGATATGGCCATTATCATCTTTGCTCATTCGATCTCCATCTTCAGGCATCGCATGATCATCATCGTCACCGGCGTGACACCATGATCTCCATCATCATGATCTCCATCATCGTGTCTTCGTGAAGTCGTCACGCCAACTACTACTATCACTACTACTATGGCTAACCGTTAGCAATGAAGTAAAAGTAGTAAGCACATGGCGTTGCATCTCATACAATAAATTAAGACAACTCCTATGGCTCCTGCCGGTTGTCATACTCATCGACATGCAAGTCGTGAAACCTATTACAATAACATGATCATCTCATACATCATACATGCATCATCACAACTTTGGCCATATCACATCACATGTCAAACCCTGCAAAAACAAGTTAGACGTCCTCTAATTGTTGTTGCAAGTTTTACGTGGCTGATTTGGGTTTCTAGCAAGAACGCCTTCTTACCTACGTGACAGCCACAACGATGATATGCCAAAGCTATTTACCCTTCATAAGGACCCTTTTCATCAAATCCAATCCGACTAGAGTAGGAGAGACAGACACCCGCTAGCCACCTTTATGCACGATGTGCATGTCTGTCGGTGGAACCAGTCTCACGTAAGCGTACGTGTAAGGTCGGTCCGGGCCGCTTCATCCAACAATACCGCCGGAAAAGAATAAGACTAGTAACGGCAAGCAAATTGACAAACCATCGCCCACAACTTTTGTGTTCTACTCGTGCATAGAATCTACGCATAGAAAACCTCGCTCGGATGCCACTGTTGGGAAACGTAGCATAAATTCAAAATTTTCCTACGCTTATTCAGATCTTCCTATGGAGAGACCAGCAACGAGAGAGGGGTAAGAGCATCTTCGTACCTTTGAAGATCGCTAAGCGGAAGCATTGCTAGAACGCGGTTGATGGAGTCGTACTCGCAGCGATTCCGATCTAGTGCCGAACAACGGCACCTCCGCGTTCAACACACGTGCAGCCCGGTGACGTCTCCCGCACCTTGATCCAGCAAGGAGGAGGGAGAGGTTGGGGAAGAAGACCAGCAACACGACGGCATGGTGTTGGTGGAGAGACGAGGTCTCCCGGCAGGGCTTCGCGAAGCGCCGGCAGAGAGGAGGAGGAAGAAGTGCAGGGCTGCGCCGAGGGAGAGGGAAAACCGTGTCCCCCAAAGGCCAAAAGTGCCCACTATATATAGGGGAAGGGGAGAGGGGGTGCCACCCCTAGGGTTCCCACCCTAGGGGGTGCGGCAGCCCTCCCAGATGGGGGGTGTGGCGGCCAGATGGGGAGGAGGGGGTGGCGCACCCCTCTGGTGGGCCTAAGGCCCACCCAAGTTAGGGTTCCCCCCTCTTTTTCTTTCCCCTGCGCCATGGGCTGAGTGGGGAGGCGCACCAGCCCAACTAGGGGCTGGTTACCACCCCCACTTATCCCATCTTACCTCTTGGGGTCGCAGCCCCCCTTCGGTGGTCCCCCGGGACCACCTCCGGTGGTCCCGGTGGTCCCGGTACGTTACCGGTGATGCCCGAAACACTTCCGGTCTCCGAAACCATCCGTCCTATATATCAATCTTTACCTCCGGACCATTCCGGAGCTCCTCGTGATGTCCGGGATCTCATCCGGGACTCCGAACAACTTTCGGTAATCTCGTATAACAATTCCCTATAACCCTAGCGTCATCGAACCTTAAGTGTGTAGACCCTACGGGTTCGGGAGACAGGCAGACATGACCGAGACACCTCTCTGGCCAATAACCATCAGCGGGGTCTGGATACCCATGGTGGCTCCCACTAGCTCCACGATGATCTCATCGGATGAACCACGATGTCAAGGATTCAATCAATCCCGTATACGATTCCCTTTGTCTGTCGGTATAGAACTTGCCCGAGATTCGATCGTCGGTATACCTATACCTTGTTCAATCCCGTTACCGGTAAGTCTCTTTACTTGTTTCGTAGCACGTCATCGTGTGACTAACTCCTTAGTCACATTGAGCTCATGATGATGTTCTACCGAGTGGGCCCAGAGATACCTCTCCGTCACACGGAGTGACAAATCCCGATCTCGATTCGTGCCAACCCAACAGACACTTTCGGAGGTACCCGTAGTGAACCTTTATAGTCACCCAGTTACGTTGTGACGTTTGATACACCCAAAGCACTCCTACGGTATCCGGGAGTTGCACAATCTCACGGTCGAAGGAAAAGATACTTGACATTAGAAAAGCATTAGCATACGAACAATACATCTAGTGCTAGGCTTAGGATTGGGTCTTGTCCACCACATCATTCTCCCAATGATGTGATCCCGTTATCAATGACATCCAATGTCCATGATCAGGAAACCATGATCATCTATTGACTAACGAGCTAGCCAACTAGAGGCTTGCTAGGGACACATTGTGATCTATTCATTCACACATGTATTACTGTTCCCTGTTAATACAATTATAGCATGAACGATAGACGATTATCATGAACAAGGAAATATGATAATAACCATTTTATTATTGCCTCTAGGGCATATTTCCAACAATCCTATGTTGCATACTCTCCTGATTAGAAGTTCTCGTTTGCGTTTGAGCATAAGGAGCAGCGTCCGCGTGGCGTCCGCGACGTGCGAGATAGCACCCCGCCGTCCCTCATCGTGCGCGGTGAGGAATAGGAGGCGGAGGCCGCCTATAAGGAGTCGCTGGCAGCTGCCCTCCGTGAAAGCAAGGAGGAAGAGCGGCGCAAGGAGGAGGAGGAGGAGGAGGCTTACCAGGCGCGGATGGCGAAGGCCATTGCGATCTCCGCTGCCGACGACTACGTCGTGCCGCTGTTGGCTCCGCCATACCCCACAAAGCTCGAGCCGGCGTCGACCGCCCTCAAGACCCAAGAGTACGTCTAGGACGGGGTGGTGCGCGAGAGGGTGAGCGCGCCACCCGTCTGGATGATGGCAACACCGCATCAGGAGCAGATCTACCTAGAGCATTGGCAATAGCGGCACTTGAAGGAGGACTGTCGCGAGGGCATGGGACTATAGAGTTGGAGCACGATGCAGAGGTGGCGGAGGAGGAGCGTCGTGCAGTAGCCCAGGGAGTGGCGGTGCAGCCATCGGCGGACGACATCGCCACCGCCTAGGAGACGATATTCCCATGGGCCGGCGTGTTGCCAATGCTGGTTGACCTCACCAACAACGACAATGAGGACGCCTAGGGAAGCGCGCATCCTTGTTTTCATTTTAGTTTTAATGTTTTAGTAAGGTATCCTTTTAGTTAATGCATGACAGACTTGTGAACTATCGCCGACCTTTGTGGCCGGCATTAATGTTTAATTAAAGTTAATGCAGGGTGATGTGATGTGAGGTGATAGAAATCCGTGCACTTATTGTTGATGTAATCAAATCACACACCATTTTTAATAGAAATCATTATAAAAACAGTTTAAATTTCAAAAATGAAAAATAAGTCTAGATCCTTCTCAAATATTATGCATATGCATGTAAAGTGATCAATTCGAGTACTTATTGTTGATGTAGAACACTAGTCATGAAAATTGTGCTCCAAATGAGCTCCTAAGCTAGGCTAAACACCCCATTCCCAAGAAAATTTTTCCGACCTTTTCTAAATGAGCCAAAAATCAAAACTTGACATCTAGTGTGCAAATATATGGTCCATGCCCAATATGAGATAATTTTGAAAAACTATGACATGCTTAGCCCTAAAACTTGAATTTGAACTAACGTTTGAATTATAAGCAACATTTAAAACACATTGCTCTGTGATGTGATGTTGCAATGATTTCCAATTATTACGCTTTTTAGATGATCAATCTCAATACTTATTGTTGATGTAAAACACTAGTTATGAAAAAATGTGCTCCAAATGAGCTTCGGAGCTAGGATAAACACCCCATTCCTAAACAAAATTTTCTCACCTTTTCTAAATGAGCCAAAAAACAAAACTTGACAACCAGTGTGCAAATATAGGGTCTATGCCCAATGCGAGATCATTTTGAAAACAATGATATGCTTAGCCCTAAACCCAAGTTTGAATCCCATGCAACGTCGTTCATGATAGCTATGTTTTGTGAAGTTTTATTTCATGAAAATACCCATAGACCAAGTTTTTTATTTTTTCGAGCAACTGAGTCACATAAAACCATGATGAGTGCAAGTTTCATTTTTTGAGTTAGTTCTGCTCATTTGAACTTGGAAATGGTAGCGCACCTCAAAAAATATTTTTTTTATAAAAATGTCCCTAAACGAAGTTTATATTTTTTATGGTAACTATGTCTTGTAAAACGACGAACCGCGAAGGTGTTGTATTTTTTTTTATTTTTTTGAATTAGTTAAGGTCATTTAAATGTTGGTCAAACCTAAGATAACCTAACTAACCAGCTTAAAACCCCGCAGCATCTCTCCAAACCCTAGCATCGAACTGCAGTCATTCGATCATACCCTAGCGTCAAGAGATAGCCCTCAAATATGGTGTTTTAGAAGGAATTACAAGGGCAGGCTACATGCAGGCTCCGTGCCATTGGATCACATGGAAAGCCCGCATTGTTCGATTGTTGCGCGATCCAAGAGAGGTTGGTTCTGCTCGCCCACTTGTGTGCGCAAATAGAAATCAAGTCCTGGTTGGGCCTGTGCAAGGCGTTGACCGTCGAAGGCCCACAAAAATAAAAGAGATCTAGAATATAGTGCACACGCTGGTTGTGTTTTTTTGTTCTTTATTTATTTGATTGCACCTACAAAGTCAGGAATTGTTGCTCAAAAAAACTTCAACCAATATATAACCCCCAAATCAGTTTTCCCACGAATAAAAGTACTCCCTCCGTCCTGGTGCATTGGTCATCTAATACTAGTTTTTATAGGAAAAGCATAGGTTTTATAACTTAAGAGTGCTCAGGCCTAAAATATAGGGCACGAGCATAACATAGATAATATAAGGGTACCCATAATATAAATTGTAGCAAGCATAACATAGTCTTACATAAAACACGACATAGATAAAAGGTTCACAGTACAACCAACGACATAATATACAAATATATAAAAGGCCCTAACACCTTAGGGCAAGACAAGCTTCACGATGTTGCGCCTCCTCTTCACTGCTCCTCCTTGTCGTTCTCGCCGAGGTAGTAGGGGAGTATGTGGATGACGTTGCGGGTGGAGAAGATTCTATCGAGATCCATATAGATGTTGTAGGTTGTGAATGCGATGAACTCGCACCCACACCAGAACACCTTGCCCAGCAGGTGGTACACATCAAATCTGTTGCCTAAGTTGGCGATGTGCCTTGTCGGTAGAGAGTTGGAGTTTGGAAGCAGTTCCTCCAGTCAGAACATCACCGACAAGCCCAGAGGGAGGAACTACTGGGCCAAATCCCTACCACCCCTCGAGCATGAGACCGTCCACACATGGAGCGTTTTCTTCACGATGATGCCGGCGGGGTACCGCCTCTCCAGCATAGACAGTGGAAACTGGAAGGTGGGGCCGTAGTACTCCATGTTCGCCTCACTTCGAGAGTGCTCTTGATTTGGGTGAAGAAGAGAACGGGGCCAACGCAAATGGAGATTTGGAGAATAGGTGGAGGGTGGGTGGTTTAAATAAGGGTGGGTATCGGCCGCATGTTGCTACGTTCAAGCGAGGTGTGTCGGTCAGTATGCCCTAGACTTTAATTGCCATGTTGAATCGATATGGGTGGATCGAAAAGGCTAAAACAACATGGCATGCAAGAAGAGACGAACGAGCGCAGTGACCGTCGCCGCGTCCGTGGCAGCTAACATGGAGGAAGGCCGCGTCAGTGGGGCATCGCGGCGACGCGCGGCGGCGCATGCAGATAGGCTAGCTGGCTCATATCATGCATGCATAGTGGGCTTCTGTATAGTGGCGGCATGCATCCCGCAGCCCAACAGTCCAACGAAACCACAGCCCAACAGTCCAACGAGCGCCATCGTCTAACGCGGCCCCACTTGGTAGGTCCAATGGGCGACACAGTCCAGCATGGCCCCACTCGTCAGCAGTTAACTATCAAATCATTGACCCGAAAACATCCTCCGTTGTGATTGTTTCTAAGGTTTTCGGACAAGGGAGTGGGTAAACGTGAGCAAAAGTTAACATCATGGGGATGAACGAGTCAACTAAGGAACTAGGGACACAAGAATAGAAAACCCCAAATCACGACATACAGAAATAGGCACACATCAATCTTACGAGTTACCTACATCTCACACACAGGGGCATTACACACACATCATAAGAGTGGAATCAATCACAACAGAGATAAAGCCCATGAAAATCATATTGATAATATTGGGAGGATCCAGAGTGAGATGAAGTGGTACTCAAATAGTCTTGATCTCAGATGAGATGGAGTAGAGTTTACAGATTGGAATACCTCTTACAATAGTGAAGGGGGTGATGATGATGATGATGATGATGATGATGATGATGATTATGATGATGATGATGATGATGAAGATGAAAGAACCAAAACTATGATGATCTTCGTGAGTTTTTCAGATCATCTCTTCTCCTATTATGGATGGTGTGGCGGCTCCTAGATTTCTTTTCTCCCCTGTCCCCTTCACGAAAGTGGCTTATATCGATGATGGCTTGAGGATTTGTGATATTTTTCATAGTGATTTCTGCTTGATTTCATCGGATTTTCGTTATTATTTGAATATTTCTAATGCTAATCCACCAAAAGAGAAGAAAATTCACCTTTCCTAATGATTGGAAGGAAATATTTTTTATGGATGGAAACCAAAGGGGATTGCTGGAAATCAAGACGAATGGAGCAACTTTCCTGGAGAGACCACAAACAATAGGTGCACTGGAGTGAAATACAACATTCCATGCGACCGCAAGCGCTCGCATGATCGGCCCTATGGATGTCCAGTAGCTTCTCCTCGTCTACACAAGCAACTTTCGTTAAGGGGCCAGGAAGAGAAGAGAACCCTAGATGTTGCCACACCATCGAGAACAGGAGAAGAGAGGATCTGATAAACTAATGAAGATCTTCTTAGTTTTGGTTCTTTCATCTCCATCATCAACACCACCTCCTTCACTATTGTAAGAGGGGTTGCAATTTGTAAACTCTACTCCATCTCATCTGGTATTAAGACTATTTTGAGTACCATTTCATCTCATTGTGGATCTTCCCAATATTATCGATATGGTTTTCTTGGGTTCTATCCTTTTGTGATTGATTCCCCTCTCACGATGTGTGAGTAATTCCCGTAGGTGTGGGAGATGTATATAAGTGGTAAGTTTGATGTGTACCTATCCTATATGTCTTCATTTGAATTCGTAGTAGTATGATCTACTTAGTATGTTGTTATACTATGGTGAACTATATGTGTGTTTTCCAATTTAAGGGCCCAAGCAACATGATCTCAAGACCTACACAGGTAACACGTATTGTTTAGGAACTTTGTGGCCTTTGACGTGACAGATGGATATATCTATGGGAACCGAAGACAATATGAGATAATGGTCCTTGAACTTAATGCTTGGTTCTGGTTTGATGACCTTAATTGTGGAAACGACCACTCTGTGGCAACGAAGAAGCATGACCATAGAATGAAATGTAACACCTAGAGGAGGAGTTTCATAACCTAAGGGAAAACCGCCTACAGAACACTTGTATCAAATGCTATGAGTACAATACAAGGTAATTGGTATTACCGTGGCACTGGCACAATTCATATATTCTTACCATGAAATGAAATCTCTCTGCACCTAATCTCTTCACTGTAGGAAATACGATCTATATTTTTATTCTTCTTATTTACTTCCACTAGTTGATTCAGTAGACACTTTTAAACTCTCTTTATATTAGCACGTTTGGTTTGTCGCTTATCCAAGACAGTAATAGTATTTGGAGAAGCTTAAGCAGTCATTTCACACAAGAATTGTGACACCTTGTGAGTGATAGAAACGGCTCCATAAATACTCTCCTCCTCTTTGTTGGGATGATTACTCATTAGGATACTTCTATGAAAGTGCTACACTATCATGTTTGGTCTGCAGGTACCAAGGCATTTTCCCGCGTCGCTACCGGGGAGCTAAGCGCAGAGCATTTGTTTCATAATTGATTTTGCACGTATTGTTATTCTAGATGCTTCCTATAACTCATGAATGATCTACTCGTTCAAGAAGAACGTATTTAGCAGATTACATTACTCATTTTCCTCAGGAGCAGCAAGCTTCATTAATACAAAAAATACAAAAGTAGTGAGACAATTGAGCTTAACACCTTGTTCGCAAAAATGACGATTACTCAAAAGCCCAAGAAGCCCAAGAAGACTATTATGGGTCATTGTGCCCTAGTACTTGTTTCTAGATCTCCTATAGTTTATCCTATTAATTTTTCTCAAGAACATTACTGTGATATTATTGCAGAATTTAGAAAACATGCATTTGCAAGAACTGAAGAGTACGATCCTCAAGCACATCTCATGATGTTTGACACTTTATGTGGGACATTTAAGTTAAAGGTTGTTTCATGATAATTTGTGTTATGGAGACTCTTCAGGTTTTCTCTAAAGGATGATGCTGAGAAGTGGTATAATCGGTTGCCTCAAAAAAGTATTAACCCGTTGGATTATGTGTACTAAAAAAATTATGGTTAAATTCCTTCCAAGCTCGAAGATTACTAAATTAAGAAGAAAACCTCACCTTATTTGTCCAAGAAGACGATGGAACCCTATATAAAGCTTGAGAGAGATATTCAAAGTTTTTGAGCTTATGTCCTAACCATGGTTATGCTAAATATGTGATATTGCATATGTTTTATCATGGAATTAACGATGAATTGAAATCCATTCTTGATTTAAGTGCAAGAGGACAATTTATGTCATTGACCCTAGAAGAAGGGAAAGAATATACTGAGAAAATTGTGTCCACACACGAGCAATGGAATATTGAGGAGCCAATCAAACCAACTGAAAAAAAATATCATATTCAAGATATGGAAGAATTTAAGAAGATTACTAAAGAGAAAGGTAAACCTCTTGAACAAGTTATAAATGAAAAAGTGAATATATTTAGTATTTATCATACGAAAGATGAGCTTCAAGAGACGATGAACAAGTTTAAATTCCACCAAGATAACTTCAACAGAGAATTTTAAAGATGTATTTATCATAATGAAAAGGTAATATCCTATCTCTCACGAGAGGTAGATGGGCTAAGTCAAGCGGTAGATAATCTTGATAATCACTCTCGTATGAAAGAGACTCAATATACTCAAATCTCGGGGACTCAGGCTTTGTTTCTTACTCAATTGGATAATCCTGTTTCTACTAGTGACATATCTAGTGGTAAAAGAACGTAAGATCCCGGATGGTATGAAAAAGAGCAAGCTTTTATGGCTTGGGCTTGGTCCAAATGGTGTTTTGGACATTGTCAATTGTCATGCATCATTGTAACCTTTGATTGGGTAATGCAAGAGTTAGTAAGTACTCCTATAGTATTTGGTAAAAGAAATATCTAGTTCAGGCAACGCTCGCTCGTGCACTTTTGCCACGCCCTGGTCGGAAGAAAACACGGCACGCTACGGCTGCTGCACGCCGCATCGAAGCTGGCCGGCTTCAGAGAAGAGCATGATCCATCAAAACACTCCAAATGGATTCTCAAAAGAACAGTCCAAAAGGTACCGATACCCCGTTGAAACATGCAACTGCTATATCACAATCAATTTTTTAGTACTACTCATCCGTTCCTAAATATAAGTCTTTTAAGCAATTTCGTTAGAAAACTACATACGAAAAAAACGAGTGAATCTACGTTCTAAAATATGTCTATATGCATCTGTATGTAGTCCTTTAATCAAATCTCTAAAAAGACTTAGACCCTGTTTGGTTCCAATAAGTCAGGTGACTTATAAGTCAGGTGACTTAAAACCAGTGACTTATAAGTCACCCTTGTTTGGTTGTCACCTGACTTATAAGTCACCTGACCACACCGGCGACCTCGTCACTGGACAGACCTCGCCGCGCTCTGGACGCCGTCCGGCACGACGGCGTTGTGGTCGTCGTCGACCTCGCCGAAGAACGGCTCGCCGGAGTAGCGGAGCATGCAGGCGTCGAGCCAGACGACGGCGTAGCCGGACGAGCAGAGGCGGTGCTGCAGCCGGCGGGCGGGGCGGGGCGAGGCGCTGCGGCCGGCGGGCGGGGCGGGGCGCTGCGGCCGGCGGGCGGGGCGGGGGCTGCGGCCGGCGGGCGGGGCGAGGCGCTGCGGCCGGCGGGGCGGGGCGCGACGGCCGGCGGGCGGGGCGGGGCGCGACGGCCGGCGGGGCGGGCGCAACGGCCGGCGGGGCGGTGCTGCAGCCGGCTGGGGCGGAGCAGGGCGCGGCGCGGCGGGGCGCTGCTGGGACGGTGGGCTGGTTGAAAAAGTGGTGGGACCCACCCAAAAGTAAGTGACTTATAAGTTTTAAGTTGGGGTGGAGCAACTTATGACTTATAAGTTGGGGTGACTTATAAGTTGAACATGTTTGACAAAATAAATCATTTTTTGCACTTTTTAACTTATAAGTTGGTGACTTATTTGGAACCAAACAAGGCCTTATATTATAAAACGGAGGGAGTACTAAACAACATCAATGTGGCAAGAAAGAGTAAAGATAGAAATTTCACTGCAGGAGCACACGCACTGACCGACAGACACAAAGGACACGCGCAACGCAATCCACCGACACACCACCACCTCCCGTACAGATCCACCACAACCCTTTGGCTAAGCCAGAGCGGCGGCCACGGCCACGGCGAACGGCAGGACTGCGGCCCATCGCAGACACGAAGCGCCGGACGCCGCGCTCTTCTTAGAGTTCTTCCTCTGGTCGGCGGGCGCCGCGTCCTCGGCGGCCGGCCCGGGCGCGTCCGCTACAGGCCGGTGGCGCGCCTGCTTCTTGGGGGCCTTGGGCGCGTCCGCGACGGGGGCGGGAGCCGGCGCCGGCGCCGGGGAGTCGGCCGGCTCGAAGAGCTCCACCGGCTCGAGCACCGTGTCGACGGCGTAGATGGCGATGGGGTCCTTGTCGTACACGGTGGACCTGACCCGCGCGGCGTGGTCGGAGGCGTCCGTCTTGATGGTCACCTGCTCGCCCTCGTTCTGCACCGTGAGGTTGAAGTTGTTGGCCGAGCCGTCGGTGGCGAGCGTGTTCATGACGCCGTTGTTGGACTTGAGGCTCCGCGGCGCGTAGTACACGGGCACGGCGTGGAACAGCAGCAGCGACGCCTTGCCGTCGGCGGTGAGGTTCTTGTACCTGGGCATGAAGGACCTCACGGCGTCGTCGCTGGGGCAGAACGCCGTCACGCCGCCGTCCCCGGCCGACTGGAACGTGGAGTGCGCGTCCGGCGAGGCCGCCACCAGGGCCGCGAACGCCTTGCACCCGCCCTTGGCCATCGCCGCCGTGATGTTCGGCGGGGCCGGCGGAGCAGCGGGCGCCTTAGCTGCCGCTGCTTTGCCCCCGGCCGCGGAGACGGCGAGGGGGAGGACGATGACGGCGAGGACGGCGGCGGCGAGGTGGAGGCGGCGCATTATGGCGAGTGTCGGCGTGGGAGTGAGGGCAGTGGAGTGGGAGAGCTGTGCAGTGATGAACTATGACCACTGACGAGTGTCGAGTGTGATAGGGTGTGAGGTGAGCTGGCTTTGTAAGGACCTGCCCTTGGGGTTTACTACCACCAATATCAGAGATTGCCATTCAGGTTAAAACTTTGTGATTTTTCCTTTTTGGCAAGCTGTGGTGGTTGCTTGTTCTTTTGTTTCTTGTACCCGGGTCCTGTTGTCCATTTCTTCAATTCCTTTGCCCATTTAATGTCGCCTTAATTCGACTTAACAGCAATATGGTCAGAAGGAGTTGCCATAGGTAACCTAATTAAAAAAATGAAGATGTGCAGTAAATTTTGAGGCCCTCAAGTTATAACCATAGCAGGTACTACTCGTTTAGTAACAATTGCAGGACTTATAAACGGACAATTCAAAATGCTGACATATTTACTGGGCTGGAAAGTGGAGTGAACCAAAATATGCAAGTATTGTGAGGTATCACTTGCATTGGTGCTCTTAATTACAATCACTGAGGAAACTGTACGTTCACGTGGCATTGATTGATAGTAGTCCTTTATATACCACATCGATACAAGGTGATCTTCCCAGTTTATGTTTCAGTAGTACCTATTTAGTCAGAACTCAGAAGAAGCGTGCCATCGAAACATCTTATCAATCCATAAGATCTCTCATGTTCAAAAGCTAGCAGAAATTAATCAACCACCGTCAGCATAGTGAGCCTGCTTGCAGATTCTATGACTAATATGCAGGATAATTATGCTGGGTAATAGTCGATCCAAACCAACTATCATCGGATGCTGGTCGAAGATTCTCATGCGCTTGCCATCTATTCTGGTCCTCTTCCTCCATTTGGCTGGTTTTTTTCCAGAACTGTTTTTGGCATACTGATGGGGGAAGGTTCTGTTGTTGCAAGACTAGTTCAGCTTAATTTATGTACGGAGAATGCTTAGCTAAATCATCTTTGGCAAGAATCTAGTGAAAACTATCTCCATGAAAACTCAGTTGTTTACTCCTGATACATGTACTTTAGAAGCTGTTAAAGATGCTAACAGTAATTTCCAGAGTTTGCATGTGAAGGTAGCTTACTACTCGTAGTTTTCACCTTTTATCAATAGGATGGTAGGGATATGTAGGGAGTAATGGTCAGAAACATGGCAAAGGGGAGTGTGCCGTACTCATGAGAGTCGTCCCTGCCACCCGAATCAGTACGGGACCATCCTTTTTGCATCAATCGAAGATTCCAGAAGCTCGCAGAAAATTACTAACATTAGATTAGCTGGTGGGTTCTTCAAATGTCGCAACATCTTGGGCATGACATTCTTCATCTACTACGGAGGAGTCTTGTCGCACACCATCTGGCCAAACTATGCAGTTTGTTCATCTCAGGCCCTTGGGCGAGCTTCAAGACATCAAACCGTGGAGAGCAGACACAGAGCTGCAGAAGAGAGCATCAATCTAGACATGACTTCCAAGGCCGTCGAAAATAGCTTTATTGATTTGATTAAACAACAGTAACGTCATTACAATCCACGGACTGCAAGTTTATTTCTTTTCTAGCTAATTGAGCAAGTCCACGAGCCACTGTATTACACACTGACACACTCCCCACTTGCATCACCTTGACATCTGCCGACAAACATCGCCTGTGCGGATTCCTCCGATCGCACACGCGCTCATTCAAATACACCTAAAATAAGACATACACATCGATACCTTTATTCAGATCATTTGGATCGAAGGCCTGAATTTATTTCCCCAGTGGATCTCAACGGCGACCAGTTGAAACTTCAGTCGCCATTCACGCCTGACTAACGATCGGCGGCACCGGGGACTAAAACTGTGGACGGTCACAAGAAAAACACTGACCGTTCCGCGCGTTTGCGCTGCCACAAACTGAAACCGGGAAAAGAATGAGCTGACGGTATAAACATATTTGAGAGTGAACGTTCTTTCTACCAATCAGCGCGCCGTTTCTTTCTGCTCGCTGTTTTCCTCCGTTTGCGACGCCATCTTCTTGATGTCCTCCACGAGGATGTTTCCTTCTGTTAGGCACATGAGCAGATAAAATCTTAGATATAGGAGGAGCAAGGAAGATGGACAGTGATACTGATACGTTAGTACAGACAGTAGATGCAAGTATGTGTCAGGGCTGAACCTCTGTCTTTGGAAAGATTGCTGATAAGCTCTTGGACGTCCTCCTTCCCCATGGTGTCCTTGAGATAATCTGCGGCTGCTTCTACCTCTTCCGGAGTTACCTTGCCATCACGGTCCCTGTAACCAGATCAGCTTATTATTGTTCAGCAAGGAAAAAATAAAACATGTTCCCCATGCAGTCTAGTTCCTTCGTTTGTGGGATACGATATGGATGAGCAAGTCATGCTTATAACTGAAAAATATGATCGTGCGTGATTTTTCTGCTGCATGAGAATAGCATTTTCTGCTGTTATTCTTGAAAAAAATGATGATAATGCTACTGTGACTTTTCTTTAGATATTTATTACCAGCCAGTAGCAAGAGAACATGCTAGTGAGCGACTACTGACAACCTTATGCACATGTAACGAGCTTTTACCTATCAAGCAGCTGCCAGCGGTTGCCTATTCGTGCATCAACATCATCAATCTCTTTCTCTAATTTCTGAAGCATAGCATCAACCTGAAAATGCAGCAAAACAGAATGTCAACATTAGCCCTTTAGTATAACATGATTAGAGCTCTGAAACACATGGGTTTTGTTTTGGCATGCTTGTTTACTTTTTCTTGTTATCTTTCGTTATCTACTACTCAATTATGTACAGCAACACAAGAGGTTGTTTCAAAGCTAGGTCAGAACTTAGAACAGTTCCTGTCATAATTCAAATGATACCTCTGTGCCATTCGGTACGAGGCCAGAAAGTGCAGACAAGAAAGTTGAAGGTAGCGATCACTAGTATATATAAAGTAAATTTTATCTCTTCTCCAACAAAGCACAAAATAATCCAACCACGTTTGCTTCTCTAGTAATTCGCCCGGAGATGCTTTTGTGGGGCAAAGGGCGTGACATGTGTGGGGTTGTAGTCACCTATTCATATGCTTGTAAATAAATTTGCTCAGTATATAAGCAAACGTTTGCATCTTCTCAGAAAAAAAAATGTTTGCTTCTTTTCTATAGCCTTAGGTTTTCTGGAAATATGGCCAGTGATTTCCAATAGCTACTTGCTGACAGCAATAAGACCATACGATTAGCCTTGGAAACTGAAACAAACTTATTAAGATCTGGATGTGATGAACTATCCAACTATTATAACTTGCAAGCGAAAGATCGCCAAAGCTCATTACTAGCTGAGCACAAATTGTCACTTATAAGTTTTAACATCCTGTAAACCAGTCAACAGTTCATGTACTTTCGCTCTTTTTAGGTCTAGGGTATTTGTTTAAGCTGCAACATACACTTATATTGAACTTCAAATAATGGATGCTTCTGAGTTGAAGTTTAGACACAGAAAAGTTTGCCTTACCTTCTCTATTAATGCTGAAGAAACTTTTTCTCCCGCAACCAACTCTGCAGCATGATCTGACTCCTCCCTGGCCACCCTATATGCTCTCCTAGCCTCTTCTTCATCCTCTGTGCCCTCCTTTTCCAGCATGGTGTTATATAGTTCTATCTGAATACCACCAAAGCGGGGTTCCAATATTACATAATGCAAACTGGTAGCCCATAAAAGGGTAGTTCATCTCCAACTCATACCTCTTTATTTACAAGGCTCAGAAACTCTTCTCGCTCTTTGGTAACAGACTGAAATGTAAGTAAATAATTAAACAGGTGCAGCAAGCATTTATGTAAGTTTTTTCTTGAAATGCAGATACAAATATTAACACGAAAATAAGTAATATCGTACAGAAGCAGATGCGAGCACAGCCAATGCTTGACTGATGTTACAAAGGTGGTCCTTCTTCTCATGTTCTTTTGATTTCTTTAGTTCCTCTTCTTCCCTAGCAGTAGGCTCAGTCATTTCCTTCAAAGCCAAATCTTCTTTAGTAGCCTCTTGTTCGTCTAGCTTTGCCTTTTCTTCTTTCTCTTGCGTTTTCTCTTCCTCCTGGGTATATCATATTTTATGTCAAGAACACTTGCATTAAACAAAAATTATCATTGACACATAGTTGAAACATAAAACACTGGAACTGAGAATAACATATATAAAACCATTGTTTATCCATCCGGGTTGTTTACCATTTCTATATTTCAAAAGCAAATAGTCTGGGAAAAACAATCAAATAGTATGGGTTATCATCCTGAACTTCAGTTCAACATCTTTATAACCTTGAGATGAGGTTTCAAACTAAGAATGGGGCCAACTTGGTGATACAACCAAGAATGTGAAAATAAGGGGAGATCTGTGCCTGGCAGGCCTACTCAGAAGACAGCCAAGAATACATGTTTATAGCACATTAGTTTACCTTGATAAGTTCCTCCTGCATCTCTAGGAACTCCAATTTTCTCTTCCTTTCAGAAACAGGATCTTCAGAAGGCAATACTGTTCCAACCGTATCCACAACTTCATCTGGCAGAGAAGACAACGTTGCTACAACAGCCTCCTCAGGTTTCATTTTCCCAGATACAGTAAAAGCTCTGACAAAAAATAGCACAGGTTAAAATTTGAACATAAGCATCCAGTCAACAGGACAATTATCACCAAAATTACCTTGATAGAATCAGAAGAGATGATGGCACAGACTGATTAAGTGATAGATCCAACCAGTCTTTGAGCTGAACGTAGAAGGAAATATTCAAATTATTAGTCAAAATTAGTGCTAGGAACCTGTAATTAGCAAAAACTGGAAAAATAGCAGGACATATGGTACGGATGGAAAAATATTACCCCCTCCAATCCAAAATAGGTGCCTTAGTTCACAACTGTGACACTTATTTTGGATCGGAGGGGGTAACTAATAGAGTGCCAATACATTAACATATAAACCTCAAACAATAGGCACCTGATGTGCATTTTAATGCCATGACCAAGGCAACACCATGGATGACTCATCAGCGGTTTTCAAACAAACAAACCTGATCGCGCATCTCCTCTGTTGACAATAAATCAAGGTGGCCACGTTCGCGACAAGCATGTCGGAGCTCCTCGTCAGAAAGAGACTCCACACCCTCAGCCTCGATCATCTTATCATCATTCTTAATGCTGTGCATAAACACATAAATATTATATTACGGTTGAATACCAAAAATCTAAATTAGCACAATGGATGAGCAAACTATAAAAATAAAACATCTAATTTTCTAAAAAAAGTATCAAAAATCAGGTAGGAGCGCTGTCATTTCATTAAATAAAGAGTATGAAATATTATACAGGCAGGCACGGCCAAAAACCACAGGTTGCTGCATGCACACTCCTCCCAAGAAAAATAGCACTAGTCCAGTATGAAAGCATGCTTAAATGCTGAAGATGCAACTCTTAAATTGAACAACAGATTTGGATGCAAGAGTTGTATCATTTTTTTTGTCTGATATCAAAATTTAGAAGCGATTTAAGGACGTACACTCGTAACTTCTTCCGAAGCATGAATCTCAAGTAGTTGTCTGTACCGAAAGGCTGAATTCCCATATATTTACACATGTTCACTAACCGTGATCTGCAGAAAAATGTTATTGGAAAAAGAGTGAGCTGGTAAAATCAAGCATTAAGTAAACATTCAATGACACACCAACCTGTTCATGTTATCCAAAGTCAGCTCATCGTTAAACAGCTTTGCAAAGCTCAAAATTTCTTCATTGGGGACATGTCCACCTTTCCTGACCTGGTTGCATAGCAAGAGTACATCACCAAAAACCATTAATATGGCACTTCTCTTTATCGATGCTTGCGAGATGACACGATAAATTGAGCAAATACCTTGTCCAAAAAATCATCCAGGTCTTCAGCTGTCTGTTTCATATCCCCACTAAGCGATGTTTGCACTTCTTTTGCCATCTCCTTCGCTGTATCTTGTAAGAATTTTGCATATTCCATCCTTGCTTTCAGTTTCCTCTTTAATGCCTCCTGTATATGGAAAATGAAATGCAGTCCTGAGCATGTATGTGTGGGTTTAATAATTTTGCTGCCAGGATAGTGTACAGAACCTAGGTCATTACCTCTTCTTTCATTTTGTCTTGGAAAGTGGATGGCAACATGTTTGGAAACAACTTCAGGAACACTGGCAGTAAGAGCTCCATGAACGGAATGATGATGAACACAGCAAAAGGTACCAGCCTGAACATATCTGCGGTTGTTCGTGTAAGCTGTTGCCTCTCTCTCCTTGTAAGGCTCTTTCCACCAGCAAGTTTCACCAACAATCTTGATGAAATTCTGACATCTGCCCACAGTAGCTTAGTGCCCAGCCAATAATGCTGCAGCGTAGAAACAAATTCTTCCTTCCAATGCTTCAACTTCGCAGCCCAGTCAGCTCTTAAACCCACAAAACGAAATACAAATTAAAACATGGAAGCAAACAGCCATCCATGAAAATGAGCAAGGTGGCAGATATACTTCAATACAAAGAAGGTAACAAAGACCTGCTCATGGAAGCAATAACACGCAGGGCAGGACCAATACCCAGAAGTCTTGCCCAGAATTTCTGTATGATTGATTGGTCAGTCTTTTGGACTTCCTGCACCATTGCTTTAGCTTTAGCCTTTGCAGTGCTTAAGCCTTCCACCGCCTGGTCACACTCTTCTGGAGACACCTCCTTTTCTGGTTGGTTCTGGTCCTCACTCTTCCCATTCACAATACCAGAGTTTGGCTGCCCAGCTGTTTCTGATGCTGCACGGACTGACTGCCGAAAATACCTGGCTCCCAAGGGGAATCCAGAGATATGTGCTTTGGGTTCATAAGTGGCAAGAGGGACACCAAGGACTGGGCGATGCAGGAACCCATTACTAAGGCCCAAAAGGTATCTATTCCTTAAGGTATATTGCTGCTTCTCACGGCTAGAATCCCCTGAATTCTTCTGCGGCACATGGGATACAGTGTTGTGCTCAACATCACATCCAAATGTTCCTTGGCTGGAAATAAACTTAGATAAATGTAATAGACGAGTCCCATTAGTGTGCTCAAGAATATAGTTCCTCCTGATGATTGCCCTAGAAGCCATTCTTGATTGGTGCTTCCTTTTCTCACAAGAATGCTGGGTTCATGCTTCTCCAGGTAGAACCCTGAAACATGGCAAACATCTAGTTATGGGTGTTGCCACATATAAAGTATATATACACATGCAGAAAGAAGGAGCTAACACAAAATTTGCCAAAAACATAAATTGTACTAGCATTCATGGTCTATCCGTTTTTGCATAACAGCAGTGACAGTTCAACAATTCCTACACAGACAAGAAATCAGGATATCCCATGTCTGAAATTACCAGCATTGTTCACGACTCGGTTATGTCCACTTGTCCAAAACCGGCATTGTAGGACTGCCAAAAGAATTGCCAGCCATAATTAGCTTACAAACAATAAACAACCTAAACATTGCACTCTGCGTATCAATCCATAATAGTGGCAAAATCTCCAAGTAGTGGACGCAAGGAAAATAGGGAATCAAGACAGTGGCTTGTTCTGGGGATGTCCTAAAACGCTCATGGGCATCTATACATGTACATCGCCAATAATTTCAGATGGCCAAATTACAACAGCTAGACGAATTTGCTTAATGCTACTTGAGTCATCTGATTCACATTATTACTATTGTAACTTGGTACTCCCTCCGTTCCTAAATACTTATCTTTTTAAAGATTCAACTATGAACTACATACAAAGCAAAATGAGTGAATCTATATTTTAAATTATGTCCGTATACATTCATATGTAGTCCCTAGTAAAATCTCTAGAAAGAACATTTAGGAACAGAGGGAGTACATTATTACTCGTATGGTATCATAGTGTCCATCAATCCCAGTAACTGGATTTGAAATATCAGGCGAGGCCCTGAAGACTAATCGCATCACACACATTGATGTCTGATCGATCAAAACGTGCAAACTCCGCTATCACCAACCAAGCACCCGAGCCGCTGCACTGCACACCCTGCCGGCGAGCAAGCTGGCGGGCGATCTATCTCCGCCAAATCGCCAGTCGAAATGCGCGCGACCGCAGCCACGGATACATACACCCCCGAAAACGGTGGAGAAACCACCGCGCGCGCGCGGTCAAACGGGCCGCGCCGAGAGCTACGGGACTGGGAGTGGGAGGGGCGGGGCGGACGGGCGGGCGCTCACCGGGGCTCTGGCGGCCGATCCGCCTGACGGCGGACTCCGTGGCGCGACGCCCGCGTCGGATCCGGGAGGGCCGGAGGAGAGAGGGGAGCGCGGGGCGGGGCGGGGCGGAGGTGGGCAGGAAGCGTGGGAAACGACCGAGCGAACGAATTAGAAACGCTGGAAAAGAGAGATGTGTTGCGGATTTGAGAAGGAAGGGAAACGGGTATCCGCATCTCTCTGGTGGGGTGATGGAATCGAATCAGTGAAGTGGAGCGCGGAGGAGGACCGGTTGCCAACTTTGCCATGGGCTCTCGCGACCCCGAAGTGCGGCAACTAGGACGAGGGCCGCGCGCCACTAGTGAATGGATACGATTTTTTAAAGGAATTCTGTTGTTTTTCTAGCTGATCCACGGCAGTTAACAATTCATTTTTATAGACCCGGCCAACAATGAAATGGTGTAACCAGTTAAAAGACCAATAAAAACTACACCCTCGCCTTAAAATAAGTGTTGCTGAACTCTGTCATAAATTAACGACATTTATTTTCATACGGTATGGCCACATTTACAAGTGAAAATATTGTTGCCAAGAGTAAGCAACGGCTTGGTTTACAGAATTGATAAAGTCTGAAGAATGAGGTCGGTGACAATGTTCCTCCGAGTGGGGAGCTGTGATTGTCCTCATTTGGGACGATATTCGCGTTCTCTTTTCCCATATTTTCAGATGATGGTAAGTAAAAGAATCGACGGACGGATAGAATCGATGAGGTTGGTTGGTAAGCCAAAGTCTGAATATTTTTTATGGTTGGATCTGAAGAAGATGTCAATGTAGTGCCATATCCTTATCACTAGGAGTCGTCGAAGAAGATGTAGTTAAAGTCTTCGAAGTCGTGGGCGAATCACGAATAGTCGTTGTTGTCTGAAACGTGTTTGTAGGCAAGGTTTGCCTTGGAATTGAGAAACGGGACCAAGATGACTGTTAGTCCAAAGCGAAGATTACACGATATAGTATACATCATGGAAAGCGGTTCGTTATTTTCATTTTCCGAAGGATTACCTTCAGAAAAGGGATAACTTAGATCCAGTTCTATCTGAACTTGTTTAGTTCACCCCAATATTACCCACTTGTCCGATTGGTGGCTTGTAAGTGCGCGTGATTTAGTTATAGCTTTTTCGAAGTACAAGTATTGATCCCACAGAAAACACATGAATCAATCTTTTGCCCCTCGGATGATTTAAATAATATGCCTGCAAGTTGTGAGCAATCCAAAGCAGTAATGTTAAAATATGAAAAGTGTAGTTGGCATAAAGTAAATGTTTAAAAGGAAAGCAAGTAGGAAATATTGCAAACGACAGTATTAAAATCAATAGGACTAAGGCGTTTCGAGGGAGTTTGTAATCCCCTCTACTGAGTTTATATATCGGTTCCTAAACACAATGCTATGTTCGGTTCCTAAGCCACTTTGCTTCTCTCTATTTGTGGGCAGAGTCGGTATAGATACGTGCATACACTAGGCAGCCACGTATCACATATGCCACACACCACCGTTCTTCTCCACTCCGGTTATCAAACGGTGATTAAGGGGAAATACGTCCCCGTGGACGCAGTCTATTGGGGCATGTCATGTCACCTACTTCTACAACCAAATGTTTTGCCAGCAGTAATAATATTTCGTCCAAAATTGGCATACATTGGATGGTCGACTGCACCCAACATCAAGAAGATCATTGACATAAACATGCAAAAAGGATATTAAATCCTAATACAACGATTTGTCACACACTAGGGTTCATCCATATTCCCAATAACTAAGGGAACTACTCACACATGGAGGCAACAATCATCATAACACTACTAATGGAAAACATGAAAGGATCACACATGTATCACAAGAGTTATCCTCAATGGATCTCCAAGATTACAATGGGTAGGAGGTGGATGATGATGATGATGATGACAGTGGTGATGATGTTGAAGCCGTCCCGGTGATGGTGGTGAAGGCGGCGACCTCCTCCTTGTCGATTTCCCTCTCCGGATAGTTTTGTAGGCTAGGGTTCCTTCTTCTAGACGAGTTTCTGGTGGTTGTGGACACATGATCCTCAATCCAACTTCAGGCGGGTAAAATAGTTGACCATGTGATGGTGGCGGCACACTCAACGGCCCAAACGAGTGGGTTCGGTGGCGCGGAAGGTCGTCTTTTGTTCTGGAAGATTTGTGGTGATTTTTTTTCCTTTTTCCTTTTGTTTGATTCTTTTTATTGTACGTAATTATCACTTTAAATACGTGATTTCACAACCGTTTCTTAGGATTCTCTCCATGTTATGATAATTGGTCCAAAAGCATTACCTGAGGAAAACCAACAAAAAATGATGCGGAAACGCGATAAAACTCCACAAAGCCTACCGTCTAGGCACAAAATACTCGTAAAAATATCACATAAATTGGACTCGGTGAATCCCCCAAGCTTAAAGGTTTGCTTGTCCTCGAGCAAATACCACAACTTGTAGGAAACATGTCATCTTTATTATATGATGCGGGTAACTGAAAATGAATGAGTCCATTGTGGAAGTTAAGAATTTGCATTATATGATCAACCTTTATGTATACCACCATATCTTTGCTTAATCATATGAGCATGAAGGCTTCCACACCTTATTATCCATTGTTAACAAGACGTACTTCAACTTTAAGTGATATTGTCTCCATACTTTAAACTGAATAAGTTCTCATGGTGTCATGTTTTCTAAAAGAATCATTTTCTTATTTCTCCCCTTATTCTTGGAGTGTCAAACATATCCATGTCACTGAAAAATTTCTTTTCTCCTTTTTCTGAAGGCGTGACATGAAAAGATATGCTTGAACTTTATACTAATATCAGGGCTTTTCACAATTCATTTAGTTCTTTACTACTAATTTTATTTTTACCATGAATAGAACTTGTCCTATCTCATCCCTAGATCATTAGTTGGTACCCCTTCACTAGGAAATTATTTAGAAGATGAAATAATTGTTACTTATCTCATCAAGTTTTTGGCCTCTACTTTTCAAACGATGTGGAAGACTTATTATCATCATCAATGAGCCAAAAAAAATGGCACACAATAAAGTCTACATGCAAGCAAGTTCAAGAAATAATACCGCAATAGGGAATTCATATAATCATCCATGACCTATTGGATAAGATTCTTCCCTCTATAAAGAAAGCATGGTTGTCCTCATTTATTCAAACATAAGTAAGAAAAGAAAGTCTGCATTCAAAATGATACTAGAAGAGTGAGAAGGAATACAAAGGGCCTCAAAGTCACCCCAAGCTTAACATGCTAAGCTGGTTTGACTCATTTAATCTCCTTTTTGTTGGTACCAGTGTTTACCTCCGCTGGGGCGCGGGTGACGACGGTTAGTGCATCTATGAGAAGCTTGTTGGTGACATCTAAGTCCGTGATGCGGGACTGATACATGTGTAGTGTGTCATCTTGGTTGGCGATGATCCTCAGGCTTTTATCCAGTGCATCACAAGTATTGGTGGCAAGAGCCACCTCCATCTATGATTTCCTCAGTTAAAACTTTATTTTTAGCTTTAGGATTTTCACCACGTACCTTATTTTGCTTGGATGAAATAGGGTTGATGAAGCATCCTCTCTTGCGTCCTTCCATCGAGATGTGTACACCAATAGTGTGCATGTTGCGGGCCTTGGGGTTGATCTCTCCGTACTCCCCCATTGCTTCATGGATAGCGCAGTTGATGAAACCACACTTCCCCTTGGTGACGGTGGTGTCCTTGACGAACTCGAGACAGTTGTCGGTGGCGATGACCTTGAGGATTTCGATGGGGATTGCCTCCGGCTTCTTCTCTTTTTTCCTTGTCCTAAACCTCGAAGGGTTCTTCCTCTTCTCTCTCTTCCAAGGAGGAGGGAGACCAACCGCGCAATCGACACGCCCTCTCCCTCATGCTTGCTGGAGAGTAGAAGGCACGTTGCTCTTGATCATCCTTCTCACGGGAGGGGGTTTGCCTCTCATCCCACACTAGAGAAGACTTGTGCTATATTGATTCGTTAGCTTTGATGAAGAGGGATGTTATAGCTCTGTATATAAGAGGTTAGGGGCGCGGGTATTGGTGAGATAAGGAAGTTAAAAGATTTGTAAACAAACCAGATACAATCGGGCAAAATTTTGTTAAGAATCGGAAAGAAATCATGATTGACGGCCATCCATACGAGCATGTTTGGTCGTTTGATCAGTGGTATGGAGTCCTTTAGTAGATTCCTTCACCTATGGAACGCTCGACAACATTCCGGACGGTCAAGTCCGCTCGTTTCAGCGCCCGTTTGTATCCCCGTGCTCCTGCAAATATATATATTCAAGATGAACAGACAAATGTTAGCTCCAAATGACAAATCGCTTTCCATGTGACCGTTCACTAGTCGCATGGGCGGTCGTTTGATTCCTCGCCCAAACTTCCTGAGAAAACATACTCAAAAACAGTGTACCATACGACAGATGGTGATCATATGGGAGCTCGTATGACTTGGAGAAAAATTATTTTTATATAAAAAGACAAAACAAAGCTGAAGAAAACCATAATTATGGTGTTTGGAAGAGTGTGCGTGAGTTTCCACGCCTTTTACATCCCTTGTTTCTGAGGAATGTCTCCGTTCCTGGTTTCTTCTCTTTTGTGGGATGAAGCGATGACGATGTCTTTTGTAGTTTACTGGGATGCAAAGGGTTAGCATAATCAAATAAATCGTTTTCTTCCCTTACTCTCAGTTTCACAAATGGTTCTTCCAACCCAATAAACGGAGGGTCGGTATCCCCGAAAGTACGAGTAGTTGCCCTATCCAAGGTCAGTACCATACCATATGGGATACAAATCCCTGTTACTTGAAATTTATGTTATTCTTCTAGCATGGAGACATCCGTCAAAGTTTCACTTGCCTCTTTGTGGTTAAGTATTTCGTATCAAATTTTGAAAATAAGAGATCATTTCATTCATCGAGGTTTCATCTCCTTAATATTAAGGACCTCCTTAATTGCTTGACGATTTGTATAGAATATGACCTTGGTATATGTAATGTAAGGTCTAAATTTTTCGCAAGCTAATATCACATCATACAACTCTTTGTCATTTTTAGCATAATTCCTTTGATCTTCTATAAGAGTGTGGCTAGAATAGTAAATAGTTTTAAAGTTGTTACCTTCTTGCTCGCCTAACACGGCACTAACTTCATTGTCATCTGTTTCCCACACTACTTCAAACAGTTTTTCCCAGTTTGGCGGTGTGATGATGGGAACCTCAAGTAATGCACCTTGAAGCTTTTCAAAGGAAGTCTTGCACTCGTCGCTGAACACAAAGGGAACATCTTTTTGCAAAAGGTTAGTCGAGAGCTTGGAAATACTAGAGAAGTTCTTAACAAAGCGTCTATAGAACCCAACATGTCCAAGAAAACTCCTTATCCATTTTATATCTCTTGGATAATGGAGTTTCTCTATTGCACCTATTTTTGTTTTATCTACTTAAATGACTTTTCCAAAGCTTTTATGCCCTAGGACAATACCTTCATTGACCATGAAATGGCATTTTTGCCAGTTTAACACAAGATTCATATCCTCACATCTGTGCAAAACTTTATCAAGATTGTAAAGTCAATCATCAAAAGAAGTTTCATAGAAAAAAAATCCATAAAAACTTTAATGATTTCTTCAACAAAATGAGCAAAGATAGCGTTCATACATCTTTGACAAGTAGTTGGTGCATTGCATAAACCGAACGCCATTCGGTGTTAAGAGTACATACCGAAGGGACAAGTGAAAGTAGTTTTCTACTGATCCTCATGATGCACAGCGATCTGAGAGAATCCCGAATATCCATCCAAGTAACAAAAGTGAGTATGCTTGGCTAACTTTTCCAGCATTTTATAAATGAATGGTAGAGAATAGTGATCTTTAGGCTCCTGCTTATTTAACCTTCTAAAATCAATGCACATTCTATATCCTACTATTGTTCTAGTAGGGATTAGTTCATTATGCTTATTGGGTACTACTCTAAATCCTCCTTTTTGGTTAGACAATGAATAGGGCTCACCCACTTACACTAAAAGACGGGATATGTAATACCTGCATCAAGGAGGCAAACTATTTCTTTTCTCACCACTTCCTTCATTTCAGGGTTCAACTTCCTCTAAAATTCACGTATTGGTTTCTCTCCTTCCCCAATATATATGTGATGCATGCAAACAGAAGGGCTTATTCCCCTCTAGTCATCCATTGAGTATCTGAGATCCTTTCTATGTTTTCTTAATGTTTTCATTAGCCTTTCATTTTATTCATCTTCAAGATTAGCACTAATAATAATTGGATGTTTATCTGTTTCATCTAAAGACTCATACCTTAACTCTTTTGGTAGAAGTTTTAATTCAGAAGGTGGGAGTTCTTCATCGCCATTCTTTTCCGGTATTTCATATTTCCCACTAGCACTTGCATCTTGTGCGGGTGCTTCATCTAAATATTGTTTGATATCCTCTTTAATTGGGGCCTTCTCATAATCAGTTAAACTTCATTCTAGATCATCTTCTGAAGTATCAATGTAGAAAGCAGCCAATTGTGCGATAATATTTTCTTCAGTGTTGTCATGCTCTCTTGGTTGGGGCGATTATTAAATCTTGAAAAATTAAACTCCCTTACTTCTTCCCCAAACTTAAGATAGACAACCCGCCTTTTCCAATCAGTACTTGCACTTGTAGTGTTAAGCATTGTTGAGGAAATCGTTAACTCGTAGATGCTCGGTTGGCTCGGAATTAGGGGATTAATGGGTCGGCAAGGTAATTGGCCATTTAAACAATTAATCAGACGATTTTTTAGTTTATCGGCTACTCGGTGACCCTATGAGTAGGGATTAAACGACAAGTTAACTTGTTAATCAGATGAATTCTTGAAGAAGGGTGTTAAGTAAAGGTCTCCCAAAAATTATGAGACAAAAATCATCTTTTGGAATTTCCATTACAACAAAATCTACTTGGTAAGTGAAAGTCCCTAGGATAACATAAACATGAGGCACCATCCCATAAGGGTTCCTTATTGTGCCATCCACTAGTTTTATCTCCATATATGTAGGATGTAAATCACAAGCATAAATTTCATCATGAAGTTTAGCATAAATAGTATATGATATCACATTAATAGATGATCCTATATCACAAAGACCAAAAAAGAAGTACTATCGAATGAGCAAGGAACTACTGGTTTACTGGTATTAGCTGCCTTGATCCAACCTTTCACAAATTAAGTTACCTCTTTCTCCATGGTTTCAATAGGTTTTCCCTTTTCCCTCTTTTTTGGGGGGTTTAACCTGAGCATGGCATGCACCTTTTTCTTCCTCCTAATTTCTCCCTTTGCTCACATACTCAGGTTGTCTATTCTTAATAGGGAAAGGGTAGTTCATGTTCAGGTTCATAGTCATCTGCTATGGGAGTTACTAATGCTTCCACCTCCAAGGTCTCCACAATGACCTCTTCATCGGGGCCTTCATCTGTGTAACACTCCCAATTCTTCCTGGGAAGCTCCATATGCTCTACATAGCTTTTAACAACTCTCAAAACATTGTTAGGATCAAAATAAAGTTCATCATTAACTTGATTAACTGTCCTTGAATTAAGATAATGTTTTATGCAAACAAATTCAACTTCTACTTTACCCTCTTATGCATCATAACTCCCCCAAGATTCATGATTTGCTAGCTTATTATCTAATAGTTCCTTGGCATCGGGAACGAGGCTAGTGATAAAAGAACCTATTGAAGCTAAATCTAGTTCCTCTTTCGAATCATCGTGAAGTCCTCCATAAAAAGATTCAACACAAGCACTCATGATGATGAGGACATGGCTGCCTTGGATATGACCAAAAATATTTCATATTTGAATATTTGTGAGGTGATTTATTATAATAATTATGCAATAATTTATTTATGTTATCCAGAACAAAAATACTTCACCTATTTTTACTCCACGCCTAAATGCAGAATTGTCGAACGCTTGCACGAACCACGTGTGAAGATAAAGGAAGAGGAAATGATTAGGCCTTGTTCAAGAAGTCCTCTCACATCAAAGGAAATGACTATGTGTTGTTCAAAAAGTTTTCTCAAGTCACTTTTAGCCCAAGAGAAGGTAAAGTCCAAGTCTCTCACGTTGTGGACTCAGATTCGGACTGCACAAACACACCTATTTCAAAATGTCAACAATGTTTGCATACGGACTCCGAATTGGGTGATTCCTTTTTTGTTTGAAAGTACATTTTATCTTCGTTCCAGCCCAATTGAAATCACTTTAAAATTCGTCCGGAGAGTGAAGATAATGATGAAACAATCAGAGATTGCATCATAATCCGAGTCAAACTATAACTCCAAAGGTGTTGCATCACCTCCACTTGGGCCCATGGGCCTTTTATGACCTAGGGTTGATTTTAGGCTACCTTGGGACGTCCTTCCACCTCCTTGTCCGCCACCCCTTACTCCTATATAAGCAGATCAACTAGTAGCTTTTTGCTTGGGATTTGTTTAGTTAAAAGTTAGCCATTTCAATTTTGTGTACTTCGTTTGTGACCAATGACCAGATCAAGACCGCTTTCGGATACCCACCCTTATCAATACTTCATATATATTCACAATATTCAGATTGCTTTTATCATATTCTTGCTTGTTCTTCAATTGCTTGCATGAAGAGACATTTATGGTGAGGTTGATCTGTTGGGTAACGTAGCATAAATTCAAAAAAATTCCTACGCATATTCAGATCTTCCTATGGAGAGACCAGCAACGAGAGAGGGGTGAGTGCATCTTCATACCTTTGAAGATCGCTAAGTGGAAGCGTTACTAGAACGCGGTTGATGGAGTTGTACTCGCGGCGATTCAGATCGCGGTGTGATTCCGATCTAGTGCCGAACTACGGCACCTCCGCGTTCAACACATGTGCAGCCCGATGACGTCTCCCACACCTTGATCCAGCAAGGAGGAGGGAGAGGTTGGGGAAGAACTCCAGCAGCACGACGGCGTGGTGTCGATGGAGAGACGAGGTCTCCCGGCAGGGCTTCGCCAAGCACCGGTAGAGAGGAGGAGAAAGAAGGGCACGGCTGCGCCGAGGGAGAGGGAAAAGTGTGTCTCAAAATAGCCCCAAACCTCAACTATATATAGGGGGAGAGAGAGGGGCGCAACCCTTAGGGTTCCCACCCCCAAGGGGTGCGGCAGCCCCCATCTGCGCCAGGAGGTGGCGGCCAGGAGGGGAGGAGGGGTGTGGCGCACCAGGCCCACCTGGCTTAGGGTTTGCCCCCCTTTCCCTCTCCCCTGCGCCTTGGGCTGAGTGGGGGTGCGCACCAGCCCACCTAGGGGCTGGCTCCCTCCCCCACTTGGCCCATCTAGCCTCCCGAGGTTGTTGCCCCCCTTCGGTGGACCCCCGGGGCCACCTCCGGTGATCCCAGTGGTCCCGGTACGTTACCGGTGATACCCGAAACACTTTCGGTGTCCGAAAGCATCCGTCCTATATATCAATCTTTACCTACGAACCATTCTGGAGCTCCTCGTGATGTGCGGGATCTCATCCAGGACTCCGAACAACTTTCGATAACCTCGTATAACAATTCCCTATATCCCTAGCGTCATCGAACCTTAAGTGTGTAGACCCTACGGGTTCGGGAGACAGGCAGACATGACCGAGACACCTCTCCGGCCAATAACCATCAGCGGGGTCTGGATACCCATGGTGGCTCCCACTTGCTCCACGATGATCTCATCGGATGAACCACGACGTCAAGGATTCAATCAATCCCGTATACAATTCCCTTTGTCTGTCGGTATAGAACTTGCCCGAGATTCGATCGTCGGTATACCTATACCTTGTTCAATCTCGTTACCGGTAAGTCTCTTTACTCGTTCCGTAGTACGTCATCGTGTGACTAACTCCTGTTGGGGAACGTCGCATGGGGAACAAAATTTTTCCTACGCGCACGAAGACCTATCATGGTGGTGTCCATCTAGGAGAGGGGATTTCTGATCTACGTACCCTCGTATATCGCACAGCAGAAGCGTTAAGAAACGCGGTTGATGTAGTGGAACGTCCTCACGTCCCTCGATCCGCCCCGCGAACCGTCCCATGAACCGTCCCGCGATCCGTCCCACGATCCGCTCCGATCTAGTGCCGAACGGACGGCACCTCCGCGTTCAGCACACGTACAGCTCGACGATGATCTCGGCCTTCTTGATCCAGCAAGAGAGACGGAGAGGTAGAAGAGTTCTCGGCAGCGTGACGGCGCTCCGGAGGTTGGTGATGATCTTGTCCCAACAGGGCTCCGCTCGAGCTCCGCAGAAACGCGATCTAGAGGAAAAACCGTGGAGGTATGTGGTCGGGCTGCCATGGAAAAGTCGTCTCAAATCAGCCCTAAAACCTCCGTATATATAGGTGGGAGAGGGGGGACCTTGCCTTGGGGCTCAAGGAGCCCCAAGGGAGTCGGCCGAGCCAAAGGGGGGAAGGACTCCCCCCCAAACCGAGTCCTACTTGGTTTGGTGGGTGGAGTCCTTCTTTCCTTTCCCACCTCCTCCTTTTTTTTCTTTTCTCTTTGATTTTTCTTCCAATGCGCATAGGGCCCTTTTGGGCTGTCCCACCAGCCCACTAAGGGCTGGTGCGCCACCCGCAAGGCCTATGGGCTTCCCCGGGGTGGGTTGCCCCCCCCGGTGAACTCCCGGAGCCCATTCGTCATTCCCGGTACATTCCCGGTAACTCCGAAAACCTTTCGGTAATCAAATGAGGTCATCCTATATATCAATCTTCGTTTCCAGCCATTCCGGAAACCTCGTGGCGTCCGTGATCTCATCCGGGACTCCGAACAACATTCGGTAACCAACCATATAACTCAAATACGCATAAAATAACGTCGAACCTTAAGTGTGCAGACCTTGCGGGTTCGAGAACTATGTAGACATGACCCGAGAGACTTCTCGGTCAATATCCAATAGCGGGACCTGGATGCCCATATTGGATCCTACATATTCTACGAAGATATTTATCGTTTGAACCTCAGTGCCAAGGATTCATATAATCCCGTATGTCATTCCCTTTGTCCTTCGGTATGTTACTTGCCCGAGATTCGATCGTCAGTATCCGCATACCTATTTCAATCTCGTTTACCGACAAGTCTCTTTACTCGTTCCGTAATACAAGATCCCGCAACTTACACTAAGTCACATTGCTTGCAAGGCTTGTGTGTGATGTTGTATTACCGAGTGGGCCCCGAGATACCTCTCCGTCACACGGAGTGACAAATCCCAGTCTCGATCCATACTAACTCAACTAACACCTTTGGAGATACCTGTAGAGCATCTTTATAGTCACCCAGTTACGTTGCGACGTTTGATACACACAAAGTATTCCTCCGGTGTCAGTGAGTTATATGATCTCATGGTCATAGGAACAAATACTTGACACGTAGAAAACAGTAGCAACAAAATGACACGATCAACATGCTACGTCTATTAGTTTGGGTCTAGTCCATCACATGATTCTCCTAATGATGTGATCCCGTTATCAAGTAACAACACTTGCCTATGGCCAGGAAACCTTGGCCATCTTTGATCAACGAGCTAGTCAACTAGAGGCTTACTAGGGACAGTGTTTTGTCTATGTATCCACACAAGTATTGTGTTTCCAATCAATACAATTATAGCATGGATAATAAACGATTATCATGAACAAAGAAATATAATAATAACTAATTTATTATTGCCTCTAGGGCATATTTCCAACAACTCCTTAGTCACATTGAGCTCATGATGATGTTCTACCGAGTGGGCCCAGAGATACCTCTCCGTCACACGGAGTGACAAATCCCGATCTCGATTCGTACCAACCCAATAGACACTTTCAGAGATACCCGTAGTGCACCTTTATAGTCACCCAGTTACGTTGTGATGTTTGATACACCCAAAGCACTCCTACGGTATCCGGGAGTTGCACAATCTCACGGTCGAAGGAAAAGACACTTGACATTAGAAAAGCTTTAGCATACGAACAATACGATCTAGTGCTATGCTTAGGATTGGGTCTTCTCCATCACATCATTCTCCCAATGATGTGATCTCGTTATCAATGACATCTAATGCCCATGACCAGGAAACCATGATCATCTATTGACTAACGATCTAGCCAACTAGAGGCTTGCTAGGGACACAATGTGATCTATTTATTCACACATGTATTACTGTTTCCTGTTAATACAATTATAGCATGAACAATAGACGATTATCATGAACAAGGAAATATGATAATAACCATTTTATTATTGCCTCTAGGGCATATTTCCAACATGATCATGCTCCGACATGGTCAATAACTTTTTGGAGTTGGTTTAGCGATTGCTAAGGCGCAACATCGTGCATGTTAGTCGGATCATCAAAGTCGTCTCCACCAAATCGATAGCCACCATCTCATCAAAAGATCGGGACCCTCGCCTCTATCAAGTGGTATCAGTTTTCAGGTTGCTCGGTGAGAATTTCTAGTTATTCCTAGATTAGATTTATTTTTCTTACCCATTGCCCAAGAAAAAGCCACAAAAAAAGTTAGATCTATTCATCCTTTGTCCAAGCCAGTCCGAGCCTTTGCAATTTTCTTTTTATTGCTTGCATAGTTGAATGGTCGGTTGCATCGGCGTGTCGAGTTGCTGGTCTTAGTGTCTAGTCCTTTAGAGTTTTGAGTACAATTCACATTAGCCACGCCATCGCTGCCCCGTCATCCCTTTCGTTGTCGCCCACCACCATCCATCAATTGCCACCACCAGTTCCCATCGGCCATTGTCATTATCACACTTGAGGTCGTTTGCATCTCCGCTTGATCCAATCTGCATCTTATCTGATCTGTTGGAGAGAAAAAAAGTAAGATAAAAAAGAGAAGAAAAAAGTAAAACAGTCAGAGAGAAAAAAGAAAATGTTGAATGTATGACTCAATCCCGTATCTGAATTCAGATTGGAAACTCTTTTGTGCAGTGTTTAGTAAAACAAGCGTATCTTCGTCATACGAAGTCCGTTTTGGCTCCATGAGTACTCATATTAGAGCTATCAAAGATCCGCATCTGAATAGTTCATCAAGATTGTTCATTATTGTCAGCTCCAAATTGGCTTCTAAATAGGACTTTTTGCCCTCCGAAGGTCGCGAACACAGTTTGTCAAAAAAATCAGGTCCGTTCCTGAATTTTTTGACCCCTCATACGAAATCGGAATTGAGTGATTATTTTTTGCATTGACAAGCTTGGGTCAGTGGAAATCTTGAGAAAAAATATCATAAATTTGACATAATATTTTCCGAAGGAAAGTTACAGAGAGAGTTTTGGTATATCATGCTTAGCGGTCATTTATCATCATTATCTTTACTGCCATTGTGATCTTCACTTATATCTGCTATTTAGAGCTACTTCATATTATCCGTTGCTGATACTTGTGGTATGCCATGAATCCTTTATTGTTCTAGGCTCGCATCTTTAGTACGGTCTAGCCTAGGACCAGCACAGTACCATCGTTGAGCGTTTATTCAACATTGCATCTCTGGATTGATTATTGCAAATCTTTTGCTACCATATCTTAAGCCATCCTAGATCCATATATTTCTACACCATGTATACATACATTTACATGGTAATCACTTTACTCAATCTTCTTAGATATTGACTACACCGGTTGGCGATCACCACGTCCTGCTGGGTAAGAACTGGTAAGAATTTGAGATTGGCTTGATGGATTTATGACACACCACCACCACCACTTCCCAGTAGTTCATAGGAACTACATTATTGGATTTTGTTTTTCTATTAGTCATGACAGGATCCAGAGTTGTCAATTCATGGGCTTCTTCGATCATGGGAGACGTGCCACCAAAACAACTGTTACGAGAGGTGCATGGAGATCCAAATGCGCATGATCAAGTTAATGTTTTTATGCCACCATTTAATAGACGTTACAGACCTTCTTTATATATTGAATGGGAATTTGAAATAAATGATATATTTGCTTCCCATGATTTTGTTGAACATAAGAATGTCAAGGTCGTGGTTGGTTCTTTCACCGATTATGCTTCAGTTTGGTGGAGCGGATATTATCGGTTACACACTGATTATATACCTACTACTTGGGATGATTTGAAACTTGCCATGAGACACGCACTCGTTCCTGCTTATTATACCCGTGACATGATTAAAAAGTTACAACATTTAAAACAAGGTAATGACACTATAACAAAATATTATGATGATTTACAAACGACCTTGTTGCATTCCTCATTAGAAGAAAGCGAAGAAGATTTCATGGATAGATTTTTGGGAGGATTAAACCATGATATTCAGGAGATGCTAATTCATGAAAAGTGTTATCCTATGGATCGTTTGCTTCGTCTTGCTTGCAAAGCTGAATAGAAAATAAAACGATGTGTTGCCCACAAGGAGAACGAGCGCAAGGTGCATATTCGAAGAGTTGATATGGTTGTTCCTTCAACTATTGGGCGTATGATGACATCCACATCAATTGTTGTGAGGGCTACATCACCTTCACCATGTGACACGTTACCAGTGAGAGTGCCTACATCACTTGAGTTGATCATAAGAGGTAATGACAAAGGTAATTATCTTCCACCTCCACATGAGTATGATGAATGCATTGTCAATTACAATGTACACTATGATGAGCTACCCATTACGTTAGTCACACCACCTATTAGTGGACTGTATTCATGATTTGATTTTGCCATGTGATCAAATAACTACAATATCAACAATGTTCAGTGAACCCATTGAATTAACTATTGATGAGAAAGAACTATGTGAATCAGAGATTAAAACAAACAAATCGATATCCACCATCTCATCGAAAGATTGGAACCCTCGCCTCTATCACACGGAGTTTATGATGAGGGCAATCATTTAACAAAGTCGTATACCTTTGATATGCACTTACCAGACTTTCTCCTCGTCTCCTTCGCCTAACCTCATAAGATTTTATCTCGAGATAGTATTATGATAAGAAGGCTTCTACGAGCTTATCCCAAGTATTAAAGGTACCTCGATATGGGACACTAACAAATCTTTTGATGCATCACCCAATGTATGAGAAAAAATAAATAAGTTTCATATCATCTTGGCTAAAAGCATTTAATTTGAATGTTCCACATATGTCATCAAAAACTTGCAAATGATAATAAAGGTCTTCACTTGCCTTATCTTTAAACTTTGTACTGTGTAGTAATTCAAGGACACTACGGTTCACCTCGTAAGCTACACCGGTGGGGTTAGGACCCGACGGCATAAACGTTTCCTGCATGGGTGGTCGAGTGATACGTCCATTTTGCATCATGCTTTCATGTTGATATTTATCGGTTCTTGGTCTGTTATTTCACTTCACGGTACAATTCTTATGCCTTTTCTCTCTTATTTTGCAAGGTTTACATGAAGAGGGAGAATGCCGGCAGTTGGAATTCTGGCCTGAAAGTGGAGCAAAGTTGAGATACCTATTACGCGCAACTCGAAACGCCGTAAAAATCAACGAGGATTTTTTTCCGGATTTATAAAAAATATTGGGCTGAAGAAGCGCCAGACAGGCGCCAGCAGGTGGCCACAAGCCTGCTAGGCGCGGCCACCCCCTGGCTGCGCCTAGGGGGCTTGTGGGTACCTAGCTGGCCCTCTGGCCCCCCTCTTCTGCTATATGAAGGGTTTCGTCCGGGAAAAATTAGGAGGAGGCTTTTTCGAGGATTCGCCGCCGCCACGAGGCGGAACTTGAGCAGAACCAATCTAGAGCTCCGATGGGACGATCCTGCCGGGGAAACTTCCCTCCCGGAGGGGGAAATCGTCGCCATCGTCATCACCAACACTCCTCTCATCGGAGGGGACTCATCACTATCAACATCTTCATCAGCACCATCTCATCTCCAAACCCTATTTCATCACTTGTAACCAATCTTCGTCTCGCGACTCCGATTGGTACTTGTAAGGTTGCTAGTAGTGTTAATTACTCTTTGTAGTTGATGCTAGTTGGATTACTTGGTGGAAGAGTTTATGTTCAGATCCTTCATGCTACTCATTACCTCTCTGGTCATGAATATGATTATGCTTTGTGAGTAGTTACTTTTGTTCCTGAGGACATGGGATAAGTCATGCTAATAATAGTCATGTGAATTTGGTATTCGTTCGATATGTTGATGTGTTGTATGTTGTTTTTCCTCTAGTGGTGTTATGTGAACGTCGACTACATAACACTTCACCATTATTTGGGCCTAGAGGAAGGCATTGGGAAGTAGTGAGTAGATGATGGGTTGCTAGAGTGACAGAAGCTTAAACCCTAGTTTATGCGTTGCTTCGTAAGGGGATGATTTGGATCTGCTAGTTTAATGCTATGGTTAGACTTTGTCTTAATTCTTCTTTCGTTGTTGCGGATGCTTGCGAGAGGGGTTAATCATAAGTGGGATGCTTGTCCAAGTAAGGGCAGTACCCAAGCACCGGTCCACCCACATATCAAACTATCAAAGTAACGAACGCGAATCATTTGAACATGATGAAAACTAGCATGACAGAAATTCCCGTGTGTCCCTAGGAGCGTTTTTCCTCCTATAAGACTTTGTCCAGGCTTGTCCCTTGCTACAAAAGGGATTGGGCCACTTTGCTGCACCGTTGCTACTTTTGTTACTTGTTTCTCGCTACGAATCATCTCACCACACAACTACTTGTTACCGATAATTTCAGTGCTTGCAGATACTTCCTTGCTGAAAACCACTTGTGAGATCCTTCTGCTCCTCGTTGGGTTCGACACTCTTACTTATCAAAAGGACTATGATAGATCCCCTATACTTGTGGGTCATCATCGAGTAAGACATATGGCTGATAACTGATAGTTGGGTGCGTACTCAACCATGGTTGTTTAATATTTGTAAGAAACTTAGTACACAAAATTCAAACCAAACTCAAGATAGAGATCAAAAGCGCTCAGCTCCTTGGCAACGGCGCCAGAAAAAGCTAGATGGCCTGCAAGTGCATAGGGTTTAGTTATAGCTTTTCCGAAGTAAGAGTATCAATCCCACAAGGAGCATAGGATCAATATGTTGCCTCTTGGATGATTTAAAAAATATGCGTGCAAGTTGTGAGCAACCCAACACAGTAATACTAAAATATGAAAAGTGTAGTTGGCGTAAAAGTAAATGTTTGAAGGAAAACAAGTAGGAAATATTGCAAACGAGAATATGGAAATCAATAGGACTAAGGCGTTCCGAGGGAATCCGGAATCCCCTTTAGTGTGTTTATATACCGGCTCCTAAACACAATGCTATGTCAGGTTCCTAAGACACTTTGCATCTTTATATTTGTGGGCACAACCGGTACAGATATGTGCATACACTAGGCAGCCCTGTATCTCTTATGCCACCACCGTTCTTCCCCACTCTGTTTATCGAACAATGATTAAGGGGAAATAGGTCCCCATGGACACAACATGTAGATGGTTTGTGTTTTGTCCCCTGTTGCAATGATCCACTACAAAGAGAGATTGGGCCTGTCACGTCACCCACTTCTACAACCACACCGTTTGACAATAATAATAATTCTTTGTCTAAAATTGGCTTACATTGGATGGTCGACTGCACCCAACATCAAGAAGATCATTAACATAAATATGAAAAGATGATAATAAATCTTAATACCAAAAAATCTATCACACACTAGGGTTCATCCATATCCCCAAGAACTAAGTGAACTACTCACACATGTAAGCAAAAATCATCATATCAGTATTAATGAAAAACATGAAAGGATCACACATGTATCACAAGAGTTATCCTCAATGGATCTCCAAGATTACAATGGGTATGAGGTGGATGATGATGATGATGATAGTGGTGATGATGTTGAAGCTGTCCGTGTGATGGTGGTGAAGGCGGTGGCCTCCTCCTTGTTGATTCCCCTCTCCAGATCATTCCGAAGGCCCGGGTTCCTCCTTCTAGTTGAGTTTATAATGGTTGTGGACGTATGATCCCTGATTTTACTTCATGGGGGTAAAATAGTTGACCAAACAATGGCGGTGGCACGCGAGACGATCGCCCAAACAAGCGTCCGCGTTCGCATGGAAGGTCGTCTTTTGCTCTGGAAGCTCTAGGTCGATTTTTCCTTTGGCCTTCTTGCTTGATTCTATTATGGTAGGTAATTACCACTTTAAATACATGATTTCACTATCATTTGTGTGGGTTCTCTCCTTGTTATGATAATTGCTCCAAAAAGCATTACATGAGAAAAACCAACAAAAAGAGGTGCGCGAACGCGATAAAACTCCATAAAGCCTACTATGTGGGCACAAAATACTCATAAAAAATATCACATAAATTGGACTCATTGTCACATTCCTGGATCCCTAACTAGGGTTTAGTATTTGTGCTCATGTCTTCTTCCATTGCATTCAAGAAGTTGAAACAAAATCAAAGGAAGTGATGAAACTCAAACCCAAAAACCCTAGCCACTTCTATTCAAAGGAAATTCAAATCTTGCCAACATCAGTGAACCCAAAATGGCCTTCTTAAAAGTTCAATATTTTTGATAAATGTTGAAAACAAAATATCAGAGATGAAACTTATATTCAAACTACTTTTGGCATTTTAAATTTAAGTTAAAAGATACTGAAAACAATGATATATTTGTTTTCAAATAATTTAAAGTTTCCAATAATGTTGAAAACTTTAGGAGTAGTTGGGAATATTCCAACTAACACTCAGAGCTATTCAAACTAATTTTTGAATTGCTTTTTGAAGCCAAAATAAATAGCAATTAATATCAGCAAATCAAACAGGAAATAGAAACATAAGAAAAAGGAAAAAGCCTATCCTACGCTCACCTGTAGAGGCCTAGCCCACACGGGCAGGGTCGCCTTCTTCCTGTGCCTTCTAGCAGAGGAGAGATCGACCACGGCAGCTCCCCTCCACCTCCTGCTTCGCCGTGGCACTCCCCGGTGCCCCGAGGACAGCACGACGTTGAGAATGACTCCCCCGAGCGCGTCCTTATCCTCCCCCGCTCTCCATTCTTCCCCCTCCTCTCGGTTTTCTTCTCTCCTCTCCCTGCCGCCATTAGCAGGAGCATGAGCTCGAGGCGCCCAAGCTCTCTGGCCACAGGGAAGCCTCCCCGAGTACTCCATCTTCTCCGCCTCATCGAGCTCGACGCGCACGCCAAAGGAATCGACCTCCCTGAGCTCTCACGGCTGCCCGACCACATACCTCCATAGTTTTTCCTCTAGATCGTGTTTCTGCGGAGCTCGGGCGGAGCCCTGCTGAGACAAGATCATCACCAACCTCCGGAGCACTGTCACGCTGCCGGAGAACTCTTCTACCTCTCCATCTCTCTTGCTGGATCAAGAAGGCCGAGATCATCGTCGAGCTGTACGTGTGCTGAACGCGGAGGTGCCGTCCGTTCGGTACTAGATCGTGGGACTGATCGCGGGATTGTTCGCGGGGCGGATCGAGGGACGTGAGGACGTTCCACTACATCAACCGCGTTCTCTAAACGCTTCTGCTGTACGATCTACAAGGGTACGTAGATCACTCATCCCCTCTCGTAGATGGACATCACCATGATAGGTCTTCGTGCGCGTAGGAAATTTTTTGTTTCCCATGCGACGTTCCCCAACAGTGGCATCGTGAGCTAGGTTCATGCGTAGATGTCTTCTCGAGTAGAACACAAAAGGTTTTGTGGGCGGTGATGTGCGTTTTGCTGCCCTCCTTAGTCTTTTCTTGATTCCGCGGTATTGTTGGATTGAAGCGGCTTGGACCGACATTACTCGTACGCTTACGAGAGACTGGTTTCATCGTTACGAGTAACCCCCTTTGCTCAAAGATGACTGGCAAGTGACGGTTTCTCCAACTTTAGTTGAATCGGATTTGACCGAGGAGGTCCTTGGATGAGGTTAAATAGCAACTCATATATCTCCGTTGTGGTGTTTGCGTAAGTAAGATACGATCCTACTAGATACCCTTGGTCACCACGTAAAACATGCAACAACAAAATTAGAGGACGTCTAACTTGTTTTTGCAGGGTATGATTGTGATGTGATATGGACAAACGATGTGATGTGATATATTGGATGTATGAGATGATCATGTTGTAATATAAATATCGACTTGCATGTCGATGGTACGGCAACCGGCAGGAGCCATAGGGTTGTCTTTATACTAACATATGTGCTTGCAGATGCGTTTACTATTTTGCTAGGATGTAGCTTTAGTAGTGATAGGATAAGTAGCATGACAACCCCGATGGCGACACGTTGATGGAGATCATGATGATGGAGATCATGGTGTGGCGCCGGTGACAAAAAGATCGTGCCGGTGCTTTGGTGATGGAGATCAAGAAGCACGTGATGATGGCCATATCATGTCACTTATGAATTGCATGTGATGTTAATCCTTTTATGCACCTTATTTTGCTTAGAACGACGGTAGCATTATGAGGTGATCTCTCACTAAAATTTCAAGACGAAATTGTGTTCTCCCCGACTGTGCACCGTTGCTACAGTTCGTCGTTTCGAGACACCACGTGATGATCGGGTGTGATAGACTCAACATTCACATACAACGGGTGCAAAACAGTTGCGCACGCGGAACACTTGGGTTAAGCTTGACGAGCCTAGCATGTGCAGACATGGCCTCGGAACACATGAGACCGAAAGGTCGATCATGAATCATATAGTTGATATGATTAGCATAGGGATGCTTACCACTGAAACTACTCTCGACTCACGTGATGATCGGACTTGGGATAGTGTAAGTGGATCATGAACCACTCAAATGACTAGAGAGATGTACTTTTTGAGTGGGAGTTTAGCATATAATTTGATTAAGTTGAACTCTAATTATCTTGAACATAGTCTAAAGTCCACTTTGAATATATTTGTGTTGTAGATCATGGCTCACGCAAGTGTCATCCTCAATTTTAATACGTTCCTAGAGAAAGCTAAGTTGAAAGATGATGGAAGCAACTTTGTAGACTGGGCTCGTAATCTTAAGCTAATCTTACAAGCTGGAAAAAAGGATTATGTCCTTAATGCTGCGCTAGGAGATGAACCACCCGCTACGGCTGATCAGGATGTTAAGAACGCTTGGTTAGCACGTAAGGAGGACTACTCAATAGTTCAATGTGCAGTCTTGTATGGCTTAGAACCGGGACTTCAACGTCGCTTTGAGCGTCATGGAGCATTTGAGATGTTCCAGGAGTTGAAGTTTATCTTTCAGAAGAACGCCCGGATCGAGAGGTATGAGACCTCCGATAAATTCTATGCTTGCAAGATGGAGGAAAACTCGTCTGTCAGTGAACATGTGCTCAAAATGTCTGGGTACTCAAACCGTCTGGCTGAACTGGGGATTGAACTCCCGCAAGAAGCTATCACTGACAGAATCCTTCAATCACTGCCGCCAAGCTACAAAGGCTTTGTGTTGAACTACAACATGCAAGGGATGAACAAGTCTCCCGGCGAGTTGTTTGCGATGCTGAAAGTCGCAGAGTCTGAACTCTGTAAAGAGCATCAAGTGTTGATGGTGAGCAAGACCACTAGTTTCAAGAGAAACGGCAAAGGCAAGAAGGGCAATTCGAAGAAGAGCGGCAAGCCTGTTGCCAATCCGCCGAAGAAACCCAAGGCTGGACCTAAGCCTGAAACAGAGTGCTTCTATTGCAAGGGTATGGGTCACTGGAAGCGCAATTGCCCCAAGTATCTGGCAGATAAGAAGGCGGGCAAAGAAAAATCAGGTATATTTGATATACATGTTATTGATGTGTACTTAACCAGCTCTCGTAGTAGTGCCTGGGTATTCGATACCGGTTCTGTTGCTCACCTTTGCAACTCGAAGCAGGAACTGCAGAATAGACGAAGGCTGGCGAAAGACGAAGTGACGATGCGCGTAGGAAACGGTTCCAAGGTTGATGCAATCGCCGTCGGCACAGTGTCACTTCAACTACCATCGGGATTAGTGATGAACTTAAATCATTGTTATTTAGTGCCTGCGTTGAGCATGAACATTATATCTGGATCTTGTTTATTGCGAGACGGTTACTCTTTTAAGTCTGAGAATAATGGTTGTTCTATTTCTATGAGTAACATCTTTTATGGTCATGCACCGAATGTGAGAGGATTGTTCATATTGGATCTTGATAGAGATACGCATATACATAACATTGAGACCAAAAGAGTTAGAGTAAACAATGATAGCGCCATATTTTTATGGCACTGCCGCTTGGGTCATATTGGTGTAAAGCGCATGAAGAAACTCCATGCTGATGGACTTTTGGAGTCACTTGACTTTGATTCACTTGACACGTGCGAACCATGCCTCATGGGCAAGATGACTAAGACTCCGTTCTCCGGAACAATGGAGCGTGCAAGTGACTTGTTGGAAATCATACATACCGATGTGTGTGGTCCAATGAGCGTGGAGGCACGCGGCGGATATCATTACTTTCTCACCTTCACTGACGATTTAAGTAGATATGGTTATGTCTACTTGATGAAGCACAAGTCTGAAACATTTGAAAAGTTCAAGCAATTTCAGAGTGAAGTGGAAAATCATCGTAACAAGAAGATCAAGTTCCTACGGTCTGATCGTGGGGGTGAATATCTGAGTTTCGAGTTTGGTACTCACTTAAAACAATGTGGAATTGTTTCGCAGTTAACACCGCCTAGAACACCACAGCGTAATGGTGTGTCCGAACGTCGTAATCGTACTTTGTTAGAAATGGTGCGATCTATGATGTCTCTTACTGATTTGCCGTTATCATTTTGGGGTTATGCATTAGAAACAGCTGCATTCACTTTAAATAGGGCACCATCGAAATCCGTTGAGACGACACCATATGAACTGTGGTATGGCAAAAGGCCAAAGTTGTCGTTTCTTAAAGTTTGGGGATGTGATGCTTATGTCAAAAAGCTTCAGCCTGAAAAGCTGGAACCCAAAGCGGAAAAGTGCGTCTTCATAGGTTACCCAAAAGAGACAGTTGGGTACACCTTCTATCTCAAATCCGAGGGCAAAGTGTTTGTTGCTAAGAACGGAACTTTTCTCGAGAAGGAGTTTCTCTCGAGAGAATTGAGTGGGAGGAAGATAGAACTTGACGAGGTTGTCGAACCTCTCATCCCTCTGGATGGTGGCGCAGGGCGGGGGGAAACCTCTGTCATTGCGACGCCGGTTGAGGAGGAAGTTAATGATGATGATCATGAAACTCCAGTTCAAGTTTCTGTTGAACCACGCAGGTCGACGAGATCACGCGCTGCTCCAGAGTGGTACGGTAATCCCGTCTTATCAATCATGTTGTTAGACAACAATGAACCTGCAAATTATGAAGAAGCAATGGTGGGCCCAGATTCCAACAAATGGCTAGAAGCCATGAAATCCGAGATAGGATCCATGTATGAGAACAAAGTGTGGACTTTGGAGATACTGCCTGAGGGCCGCAAGGCTATTCAGAACAAATGGATCTTTAATAAGAAGACGGACGCTGACGGTAATGTGACCGTTTATAAAGCTCGGCTTGTGGCAAAGGGTTTTTCACAAGTTCCAGGAATTGACTACGATGAGACTTTCTCTCCCGTAGCGATGCTTAAGTCCGTCAGAATCATGTTAGCAATAGCTGCATTTTTCGATTATGAAATCTGGCAGATGGATGTCAAAACGGCGTTCCTTAACGGTTTCCTTAAGGAAGAGTTGCATATGATGCAACCCGAAGGTTTTGTCGATCCTAAAAATGCTGACAAGGTGTGCAAGCTCCAGCGATCCATTTATGGACTGGTGCAAGCATCTCGGAGTTGGAACAAACGTTTTGATGAGGTGATCAAAGCATTTGGGTTTATACAAGTGGTTGGAGAATCTTGTATTTACAAGAAAGTGAGTGGGAGCTCTGTGGCGTTTCTAATATTATATGTGGATGACATATTGCTGATTGGAAACAACGTAGAGCTTTTGGAGAGCATAAAAGGTTACTTGAATAAAAGTTTCTCTATGAAGGACCTAGGAGAAGCTGCTTACATTCTAGGCATTAAGATCTATAGGGATCGATCAAAACGCCTGATAGGACTTTCACAAAGCACATACCTTGATAAAGTTTTGAAGAGGTTCAAAATGGAATAGTCCAAGAAAGGGTTCTTGCCAGTGTTGCAAGGTACGAGATTGAGTAAGACTCAGTGCCCAGCAACTGATGAGGATAGAGAGCATATGCGCTCCGTCCCCTATGCTTCAGCCATAGGCTCTATCATGTATGCGATGCTGTGCACTAGACCGGATGTTAGCCTGGCCATAAGTATGGCAGGTAGGTTCCAGAGTAATCCAGGAGTGGATCACTGGACGGCGGTCAAGAATATCCTGAAGTACCTGAAAAGGACTAAGGAGATGTTTCTCGTGTATGGAGGTGACGAAGAGCTCGCCGTAAAAGGTTACGTCGATGCAAGCTTTGACACAGATCCGGACGACTCTAAGTCGCAAACCGGATACGTATTTATTCTTAATGGGGGTGCAGTAAGCTGGTGCAGTTCCAAGCAAAGCGTCGTAGCAGATTCTACATGTGAAGCAGAGTACATGGCTGCCTCGGAGGCGGCTAAGGAGGGTGTCTGGATGAAGCAGTTCATGACGGATCTTGGAGTGGTGCCAAGTGCACTGGATCCAATAACCTTGTTCTGTGACAACACTGGTGCCATTGCCTTAGCAAAGGAACCAAGGTTTCACAAAAAGACCAGACACATCAAACGACGCTTCAACCTCATCCGCGACTACGTCGAGGAGGAGGACGTAAATATATGCAAAGTGCACACGGATCTGAATGTGGCAGACCCGCTGACTAAACCTCTTCCACGGCCAAAACATGATCGACACCAGAACTGTATGGGTGTTAGATTTATTACAATGTAATTCACATGGTGATGTGAGGGCTAGATTATTGACTCTAGTGCAAGTGGGAGACTGTTGGAATTATGCCCTAGAGGCAATAATAAATGTATAGTTATTATTATAATTCCTGTATCAAGATAATAGTTTATTATCCATGCTATAATTGTATTGAATGAAGACTCATTTACATGTGTGGATACATAGACGAAACACCGTCCCTAGCATGCCTCTAGTTGGCTAGCCAGTTGATCGATGATAGTCAGTGTCTTCTGATTATGAACAAGGTGTTGTTGCTTGATAACTGGATCACATCATTGGGAGAATCACGTGATGGACTAGACCCAAACTAATAGACGTAGCATGTTGATCGTGTCATTTTGTTGCTACTGTTTTCTGCGTGTCAAGTATTTATTCCTATGACCATGAGATCATATAACTCACTGACACCGGAGGAATGCTTTGTGTGTATCAAACGTCGCAACGTAACTGGGTGACTATAAAGATGCTCTACAGGTATCTCCGAAGGTGTTAGTTGAGTTAGTATGGATCAAGACTGGGATTTGTCACTCCGTGTGACGGAGAGGTATCTCGGGGCCCACTCGGTAATACAACATCACACACAAGCCTTGCAAGCAATGTAACTTAGTGTAAGTTGCGGGATCTTGTATTACGGAACGAGTAAAGAGACTTGCCGGTAAACGAGATTGAAATAGGTATGCGGATACTAACGATCGAATCTCGGGCAAGTAACATACCGAAGGACAAAGGGAATGACATACGGGATCATACGAATCCTTGGCACTGAGGTTCAAACGATAAGATCTTCGTAGAATATGTAGGATCCAATATGCGCATCCAGGTCCCGCTATTGGATATTGACCGAGGAGTCTCTCGGGTCATGTCTACATAGTTCTCGAACCCGCAGGGTCTGCACACTTAAGGTTCGACGTTGTTTTATGCGTATTTGAGTTATATGGTTGGTTACCGAATGTTGTTCGGAGTCTCGGATGAGATCACGGACGTCACGAGGGTTTCCGGAATGGTCCGGAAACGAAGATTGATATATAGGATGACCTCATTTGATTATCGGAAGGTTTTTCGGAGTTACCGGGAATGTACCGGGAATGACGAATGGGTTCCGGGAGTTCACCGGAGGGGGGCAACCCACTCCGGGGAAGCCCATAGGTATTTGGGGGGTCACACCAGCCCTTAGTGGGCTGGTGGGACAGCCCACCAATCCCCTATGCGCCAAGATAGAAAAATCAAAGGAAAAGAAAAAAAAAAGGGAGAAGTGGGAAGGGGGAAGGACTCCCTCCCACCAAACCAAGTAGGACTCGGTTTGGGGGGGGGGAGAGTCCTCCCCCCTGGCTCGGCCGACCCCTTGGGGTTCCCTTGGACCCCAAGGCAAGGTCCCCCTCCCTCCTCCTATATATATGGGGCTTTTAGGGCAGATTTGAGACGACTTTCTCACGGCTGCCCGACCACATACCTCCATAGTTTTTCCTTTAGATCGTGTTTCTGCGGAGCTCGGGCGGAGCCCTGCTGAGACAAGATCATCACCAACCTCCGGAGCGCTGTCACGCTGCCGGAGAACTCTTCTACCTCTCCGTCTCTCTTGCTGGATCAAGAAGGCCGAGATCATCGTCGAGCTGTACGTGTGCTGAACGCGGAGGTGCCGTCCGTTCGGTACTAGATCGTGGGACTAATCGCGGGATTGTTCGCGGGGCGGATCGAGGGACGTGAGGACGTTCCACTACATCAACCGCGTTCTCTAAACGCTTCTGCTGTACGATCTACAAGGGTACGTAGATCACTCATCCCCTCTCGTAGATGGACATCACCATGATAGGTCTTCGTGCGCGTAGGACAATTTTTGTTTCCCATGCGACGTTCCCCAACAGCTCCGGCAGCCACCTCGGCTCGTTGATGACCCACAAGAATAGGGGATCAATCGTAGTCCTTTCGATAAGTAAGAGTGTCGAACCCAACGAGGAGCAGAAGGCTCTGATAAACGGAGCAAGCAAAGAGTAACAAGTAACAAGTAGTAGCAATGGTGCAGCAAGTGACCCAATCCCTTTTGTAGCAAGGGACAAGCCTGAACAAAGTCCTATAGGAGGAAAAACGCTCCCGAGGACACACGAGAATTTCTGTCATGCTAGTTTCATCATGTTCATATGATTCACGTTCGTTACTTTGATAGTTTCATATGTGGGTGGACCGGCGCTTGGGTACTGCCCTTACTTGGACAAGCATCCCACTTATGATTAACCTCTCTCGCAAGCATCCGCAACTACAAAAGAAGAATTAAGACAAAGTCTAACCATAGCATTAAACTAGTGGATCCAAATCAGCCCCTCACGAAACAACGCATAGACTGGGGTTTAAGCTTCTGTCACTCCAGCAACCCATCATCTACTTACTACTTCCCAATGCCTTCCTCTAGGCCCAAATATGGTGAAGTGTTATGTAGTCGACGTTCACATAACACCACTAGAGGAAAAGACAACATACATCATATCAAAATACCGAACGAATATCAAATTCACATGACTATTATCAGCATGACTTATCCCATGTCCTCAGGAACAAAAGTAACTACTCACAAAGCATAATCATAATCATGATCAGAGGTGTAATGAATAGCATCAAGGATCTGAACATAAACTCTTCCACCAAATAATCCAACTAGCATCAACTACAAAGAGTAATCAACACTACTAGCAACCTTACAAGTACCAATCAGAGTCGAAAAACAAAGATTGATTACAAGAGATGAACTAGGGATTGGAGAGGAGATGGTGCTGATGAAGATGTTGATGAAGATGCCTCCCCTCCGACAAGAGGAGTGTTGGTGATGACGATGGCGACGATTTCCCCCTCCCGGAGGGAAGTTTCCCCGGCAGGATCGTCCTGTGGGAGCTCTAGATTGGATCTGCTGAAGTTCCGCCTCGTGGCGACGGCGAAACCACGAAAAGGTCCCTCCTGATTTTTTCCAGACCAGGACGCTTCATATAGCAAAAGAGGGGGGCTAGTGGGCCTTCAGGCAGCCCACAAGCTTGCCCACCGCCACCAGGGGGGTGGTGGCGGAGTGGGGGCTTGTGGGGCCCTGGTGGCCCCCTCCGGTAGTTCTTTCGCCCAGTATTTTTAATATATTCCAGAAAAAAATCCACGTAAATTTTCACAGCATTTGGAGATGTGCAGAATAGTGGACTAGGATTTGCTCCTTTTCCAGTCCAGAATTCCAGCTGCCTGAATTCTCCCTCTTCAAATAATTCTTGCAAAATAAGAGAGAAAAGGCATAAATATGGTACCACAAGTAATATAACAGCCCAAAAAGCAATAAATATCAACATGAAAGCATGATGCAAAATGGACGTATCAACTCCCCCAAGCTTAGACCTCGCTTGTCCTCAAGCGAAAACTAAGTTCCATAAACATGTCCACATGTTGAAGGACGAAGGTGTCGATAAAACATAATAGGGACATGAGGGCATCATGATCACACATAGAACAACAATACATCATAAAGATTCTTATGGGAAAGTAACAATTCCTTCACAAAGAAAAGCATGAAGCAAAAACCTTACCGAGAAGTAACCAACAATAGTCCATAGTCATTGAAGCAATTGCAATTTATCACAACATCAGAAAGAGTCAAATAAGAGCTTGTAAGGCAAACCCACATACTCAATCATCTCTTTTGTTTTCCACAATTGTTATAACTCACGTGGTACTCATGGTGTCAAAGTTTCAGCTGGACATAGAGGAAGATAGGGGCTTATAGGTTTGCCTCCCAACGGTTTACCTCAAGGATAAAGTCAACAACAATAAAGCATGAGTACTCAACTCTAAATTGATATATGAATATAGATCTTTCCCAATCATGTGACGGTAGCCAAGACAAAGACAAAACGGGAATTGGTGAAGATCACCATGACTCTTACAAGGGTAAAAAGTAAAGGTACAAGATAGGCCCTTCGCAGAGGGAAGCAGAGGTTGTCATGCGCTTTTGAGGTTTGAATGCGTGTCCTCTTAGTGCGGAGGAACGTCACTTTATATTGCCTCTTGTGATAAAGAACTTTATTATGCAGTCTGTCGCTTTTATGTCTTCCTCATCACAGGTTCGTACAAAGCTTATTTTCCACACACTAATAGATCACAAATATTAGAGAGTAATTTGTATTGCTTGCACCGATGACAAGTTACTTGAAGAATCTTATTCAATCCATAGGTAGGTATGGTGGACTCTCATGGAAAAACTGGTTGGAGGTTTATGGATGCACAAGTAGTATCTCTACTTGGTGCGGGAGTTTTGGCTAATATGAGGTGGAAGCAATCGTCACATGCTAAGGGATCTCTAATCATATAACATTGTTTGGAACTAAGCAAACACAATTCATTATGTTCAGGAAAGAAGAAATAAAAACTAAAGACTTATTCCTCTAAAAGAAGAAATAAAAACTGAAAAGGAAAGAACTAAAACAAAGTTATCTCTAAACACAATTCAAACTAAAAACTAAAGACTTATTCCTCTAAAAGAAGAAATAAAAACTGAAAAGGAAAGAACTAAAACAAAGGTAAAAACAAAAGATATAAAGGTGATACGATACCAGGGCAACTCCCCCAAGCTTGGCAGAAGCCAAGGGGATTGCCCATACCAATGCTTAGTTGTCTTCCTTTGGTGGTGATGGTGGTGTTGTTGTCGGAGTAGTCTTGAGCTTGTCTAATTTCCACTTGAGCAAAAAGTTCTGCTCCCTTAGATCGTCATTTTCCTCCTCAAGTTTCAAAACTCTATGGCAAAGATCCTGCTTACTTTCCTGCAAGAAACGAGAAGGGATAAACAAGGTCTTAGGCTTCTTCCTATGGCCAGAGAGGCTTGACTTCTTGAACTCCACATGGGTGTTTGCAGGTTGAGGTAGAGGAGCCTCCTCTTCATCGGAACTCGTTTGCTCCTTCCCTTTGGGCTCATAGTCCTCTTCCTTCTGAGTGGTCCAGCCATATGGTTCCAAGTCCCCATAGACCTTGGGGTTAGCAAGGTAGTCAGCCACATAGCTCTCTCCCTCTGAATCTTGAGAAGACATCTTGACCTAAATCTACGGCAGAAAACAAGCTCGAAACGAAAACAGAGGAAAACTACGCGATACGGAGATCAAAACCTTCGGGCAACTATATATTGATTTTTTCTAGGTCAGAAGGAGTCCTCCGCAAGAAAACGGAGTCCGGGAGGCACACGAGGTGCCCACAAGCTTGCCCACCGCCACCAGGGGGGTGGCGGAGTGGGCCCTTGTGGCTGCCTCGTTTGCTCTCCGGACTGCTTTTTATTTTTCTAATTTTCCAAAAATTCCAAAACCGAGGAAATATCCTATTGGAAAAGTACCGGAGTCCAATTTCTTGCCGAAACAGATACATCTTCATTTTCAAGGTGTGAAACAGGCTGATAAACATCCCTTATGTACTCCTCTGGAGTTATGACATTGATGATATTGGTCTCAACATTTATGGGAGTACCAGAGATGTAATGCTTGATTCTTTGCCCATTTACCACTCTAGGAAAATTTCCTTCCGTGTTATTGATTTTGATGGCACCGGAATGATATACTTCCTCGACAACATAGGGACCTTCCCATTTAGAGAGAAGCTCGCCTGCAAAGAATCTCAAACGAGAATTGTATAGCAAGACATAATCACCTACATTGAACTCTCGTTTCTGTATTCGTTTGTCGTGCCATCTCTTAACCTTTTCCTTGAACAACCTGGCATTCTCATATGCCTGGGCTCTCCATTCATCTAACGAGCTGATATCAAACAACCGCTTCTCACCGGCAAGTTTGAAATCAAAGTTGAGCTCTTTGATTGCCCAATAAGCTTTGTGTTCGAGCTCAAGAGGTAAATGACAGGCCTGACCGTAAACCATTTTATACGGTGACATGCCAATGGGATTCTTATAAGCAGTCCTATAAGCCCATAGTGCATCGACAAATTTGCTAGACCAGTTCTTCCGAGATCTATTGACGGTCTTTTGTAGGATCAACTTGATCTCCCTATTACTCAACTCCACTTGACCACTAGACTAAGGATGATAAGGATATGCAACTCTATGGTTGACGTCATACTTAGCTAGCATCTTGCGGAAAACACCATGAATGAAGTGTGAACCGCCATCAGTCATCAAGTATCTAGGGACTCCAAATCTTGGGAATATTACTTCTTTAAGCATCTTAATAGAGGTGTGGTGATCAACATTTTTAGTGGGGATAGCTTCTACCCACTTAGTAACGTAGTCCACAGCAACTAAGATGTGAGTGTACCCATTGGAACTCGGGAATGGTCCCATATAATCAAAGCCCCAGACATCAAATGGTTCAATGACAAGTGAATAGTTCATAGGCATCTCCTGACGCTTACTGATGTTCCCTATCCTTTGGTATTCGTCACAAGACAAGACAAACTTACGGGCATCCTTGAAGAGAGTGGGCCAATAGAAACCTGATTGCAATACCTTATGGGCAGTTCTATCTCCAGCATGGTGTCCTCCGTAGGCTTCGGAATGACACTTCTGCAGGATCTGCCCCTGTTCATGTTCAGGCAAACAACGTCTAATAACACCATCTACTCCTTCCTTATAAAGGTGAGGATCATCCCAAAAGTAGTGTCTCAAATCAAAGAAGAATTTCTTCTTTTGTTGATAGGTGAAACTGGGTGGTATGTATTTGGCTACGATATAGTTTGCATAATCGGCATACCACGGTGACGATGAGAAGTGCGGATGATGTTTAATTGCTCATCAGGAAAGCTGTCATCAATAGGTAGTGGGTCATCAAGGACATTCTCTAGCCTAGATAAGTTATCTGCTACAGGGTTTTCAGCACCCTTTCGGTCAACGACGTGTAAATCAAATTCCTGTAGCAGGTGAACCCATCTGATCAGGCTAGGCATAGCGTCCTTCTTCTGCATGAGGTACTTAATAGCAGCATGATCAGAGTGAATAGTGACTTTGGAGTCAACTATGTAAGATCTGAACTTTTCACATGCAAACACGACTGCTAAAAATTCCTTTTCCGTAGTGGCATAGTTTCTTTGGGCACTGTCTAGAGTTTTACTAGCGTAGTGAATGACATTCAACTTCTTGTCAACTCTTTGTCCTAGAACAGCACTAACAGCATAATCACTAGCGTCACACATGATTTCAAAGGGCAATTTCCAGTCAGGTGGTTGAACAATAGGTGCGGTTATCAAAGCCTTCTTAAGTATTTCAAAGGCTTCCTCACAATCCTCATCAAAAACAAAAGGAACATCCTTCTGCAAGAGGTTGGTAAGAGGCCTAGAAATCTTAGAGAAATCTTTAATGAACCTTCTATAGAAACCAGCATGACCTAAGAAACTTCGTATACCTCTGATATCTGTGGGGCAAGGCATTTTCTCAATTGCATCAACCTTAGCCTTATCAACTTCAATGCCTCTTTTAGAGATTTTGTGTCCTAAGACGATACCTTCATTAACCATAAAGTGGCACTTCTCCCAATTCAAGACGAGGTTGGTTTCTTCGCATCTCTGTAAGACTTGATCAAGGTTGCTGAGGCAATCATCAAAGGAAGACCCGTAAACGGAGAAGTCATCCATGAAAACCTCGACAATATTTTCACAAAAGTCAGAGAATATAGCATCATACATCTTTGGAAGGTGGCAGGTGCATTACATAAGCCAAAAGGCATACGTCTATAGGCAAAGGTACTAAAAGGGCAGGTGAACGTGGTTTTCTCTTGATTAGATTGTGCAACAGGTATTTGCGAGAAACCTGAATAACCGTCTAGAAAGCAGAAGTGTGTGTGCTTTGATAGCCTTTCTAGCATTTGGTCTATGAACGACAAAGGATAATTATCTTTCCTCGTTCCCTTGTTCAGTTTCCGGAAGTCTATCACCATTCTATAGCCGGTAATAATCCTTTGTGGTATTAGTTCATCCTTATCATTAGGAACGACGATGATACCTCCCTTCTTAGGTACGCAATGTACTGGACTTACCCAATCACTATGAGCAACAGGATAAAATTTTCCTGCTTCCAGAAGCTTTAATATTTCTTTTCTAACGACCTCTTTCATCTAAGGATTTAATCTCCTTTGATGATCAGCAACTGGTTTAAAGTCAGGATCGGTTTTAATCTTGTGCTGACATAGAGTAGGACTAATACCCTTAAGATCATCAAGAGTATATCCAATAGCAGCGCGGTGCTTCCTCGGAGTTTTTAGTAACTTCTCTTCACGCTCTGAGAGGAGAGCACTAATAATGGCAGGATATATCTCCTTCTCATCAAGATAGGCATACTTAAGAGTATCAGGCAACTGTTTAAGCTCGAACACAGGATCACCCTTTGGTGGGGGAGGATCCCCAAGCAGTTCAACAAGCAGATTATTCTTGAGAATAGGATGTTGTTCTAAGACAATTCTATCTATCTCATCTCTCTCCTCCATATGCATATCATTTTCATGCTCAAGCAGATATTGCTCTAAAGGATCCGTAGGAGGTACGACAATAGAGGCAAGAGCAATGATTTCATCCCTACCAGACGACTCTCTTTCATGGGTTTGTCTTCCAAACTTGGAGAAGTTAAATTCATGAGACACACCCTCAAAACTTACTGTGACAGTCTGCTTAATGCAATCAATATGAGCATTGACAGTGTTGAGAAAGGGTCTACCAAATATGATGGGACAAAAGCTATCTTGTGCAGTACCAAGGACGAGGAAATCCGTAGGATACTTCGTCTTACCACACAAGACTTCTACGTCTCTCACAATTCCCAGAGGGCAGATAGTGTCTCTATTAGCTAGCGTAATAGTGACATCAATGGGTTCTAACTCAGCAGGTGCAATCTCATCTTTGATTTCATCATATAGAGAACGGGGTATTGCACTAACACTAGCTCCCATATCACATAAACCATGGTAACAGTGACCTCCTATCTTAACAGAAACAACGGGCAAACCAACTACATGTCTGTGCTTGTCTTTCGCGTGAGTTTTAGCAATTCTAGCGGAGTCCTCACAAAATTTGATAACATGCCCGTCTATGTCTTCGGCTAAGAGATCTTTGATAATAGCAACACCAGGTTCAACTCTAATCTCCTCAGGGGGTGCAAGTGGTCTAATGTAACCCCTACGTATCACAGTTGGAGCTTTAGAATAATCCTTTATCCTAGCAGGGTATGGTGGTTTCTCAGCGTAAGCACAAGGAACAACATGATCACTAAAAGCTATGATTTTCTCCTCAACTAGATTGGTTTTGACTATGTTGATTTCTACAGGAGGATGATATTTAAACCACTTCTCTTTGGGAAGATCAACATGAGCAGCAAAATATTCACATAGAGAAGCTACTATCTCAGAGTCAAGTCCATACTTAGCGCTAAAATCTCTAGAAGTGTTTGTCTCAACAAAAGATTTAACACAATCAAACTGGAAATTCATACCTGACTCCTTACCTTCCTCCAGCTCCCAATCTTCAGAGTTGCGTTTGATTCTCTCCAATAAATTCCACTTGTGATCAATATCCTTCTTCATAAAAGAACCGGCACAAGAAGTGTTAAGCATGGTACGATCTTCATGAGAAAGCCGAGCATAAAAATTTTGAGTGATGATTTCTCTCGAGAGCTCATGATTGGGGCATGAATATAGCATTGATTTAAGCCTCCCCCAAGCTTGAGCTATGATTTCCCTGTAACGAGGCCAAAAGTTATAAATAAAGTTCCGATCACGATGTACTAAATGCATATGATAGAACTTTTGATGAAATTCCAATTTCAACCGATTGTAGCCCCATGATCCAGCATCATCACATAGCCTATACCATGTCAACGCCTTATCCTTCAAAGATAAAGGAAATACTTTCTTCTTTACCTCGTCCTCGGGCAAACCTGCAAGCTTAAATAAACCACAAACCTCATCTACATAGATTAGATGAAAGTCTAGATGTGAAGATCCATCTCTTGTAAAAGGATTAGCCAGCAGTTTCTCTAGCATACCCAAAGGAATTTCATAAAAGATATTTTCAGTAGGTACCTCAGGTTGAGGAGCAACTCCTCGTGCTTCCGTTCGTGGTGAAGATACCCCGAACAAACTCCTCAAAGGAAGAGTTTCCATAGTGACAAGTGACAATAAATTTCAGCACAGTATATAAATGTTTCCTTACCAATTTCCACTTACCAAAGGCGCTTCACTCCCCGGCAACGGCGCCAGAAAAGAGTCTTGATGACCCACAAGTATAGGGGATCAATCGTAGTCCTTTCGATAAGTAATACCGTCGAACCCAACGAGGAGCAGAAGGCTCTGATAAACGGATTTCAGCAAGGTAATAACTGCAAGCACTGAAAATAGCGGTAACAAGTGATTGTGTAGCGAGGTGAAACGTAGCAAGCAAAGAGTAACAAGTAACAAGTAGTAGCAACGGTGCAGCAAGTGGCCCAATCCCTTTTGCAGCAAGGGACAAGCCTGAACAAAGTCTTATAGGAGGAAAAACGCTCCCGAGGACACATGGGAATTTCTGTCATGCTAGTTTCATTATGTTCATATGATTCGCGTTCGTTACTTTGATAGTTTGATATGTGGGTGGACCGGCGCTTGGGTACTGCCCTTACTTGGTTAAGCATCCCACTTATGATTAACCTCTCTCGCAAGCATCCGCAACTACAAAAGAAGAATTAAGACAAAGTCTAACCATAGTATTAAACTAGTGGATCCAAATAAGCCCCTCACGAAGCAACACATAGACTGGGGTTTAAGCTTCTGTCACTCCAGCAACCCATCATCTACTTACTACTTCCCAATGCCTTCCTCTAGTCCCAAATATGGTGAAGTGTTATGTAGTCGACGTTCACATAACACCACTAGAGGAAAAGACAACATACATCATATCAAAATACTGAACGAATATCAAATTCACATGACTATTATCAGCATGACTTATCCCATGTCCTCAGGAACAAAAGTAACTACTCACAAAGCATAATCATAATCATGATCAGAGGTGTAATGAATAGCATCAAGGATCTGAACATAATCTCTTCCACCAAATAATCCAACTAGCATCAACTACAAAGAGTAATCAACACTACTAGCAACCTTACAAGTACCAATCGGAGTCGTGAGCCGAAGATTGATTACAAGAGATGAACTAGGGATTGGAGAGGAGATGGTGCTGATGAAGATGTTGATGAAGATGCCTCCCCTCCGACGAGAGGAGTGTTGGTGATGACGATGGCGACGATTTCCCCCTCCCGGAGGGAAGTTTCCCCGACAGGATCGTCCTGCCGGAGCTCTAGATTGGATCTGCTGAAGTTCCGCCTCGTGGCGACGGCGAAACCACGAAAAAGCTCCCTCCTAATTTTTTCCAGGCGAGGACGCTTCATATAGCAAAAGAGGGGGGCTAGTGGGCCTTCAGGCAGCCCACAAGCTTGCCCACCGCCACCAGGGGGTGGTGGCGGAGTGGGAGCTTGTGGGGCCTTGGTGGCCCCCTCCGGTAGTTCTTTCGCCCAGTATTTTTAATATATTCCAGAAAAAAAATCCACGTAAATTTTCAGAGCATTTGGAGATGTGCAGAATAGTGCACTAGGATTTGCTCCTTTTCGAGTCCAGAATTCCAGCTGCCTGAATTCTCCCTCTTCAAATAATCCTTGCAAAATAAGAGAGAAAAGGCATAAATATGGTACCACAAGTAATATAACAGCCCAAAAAGCAATAAATATCAACATGAAAGCATGATGCAAAATGGACGTATCACTCGTTGCCGGCGTCCTCCGGCCCCCCTCAGCCCCTCGTGATGCCCGTAGTGGATGAGGCCGAGCCTGGGGATCATTCTAGTGCTCTCGGCACTCGATTCCGAGCATCACAGCAAGCTCTGGTGCTTCTCCGGCGAAGATCCGCCACGGATCTGGTCGCCGCCGGTCAGTCTCCGGCAGGGGACGACGTGGCCGGCCTAATCCCTGTTGTTTAGCACTAATTAGTCACTCACAGTGGGCCCTAGCAGCGGGTCAAACCCACTTAGGGGCTGGTCAGCGCGGGATTATCTCGTGTGTCGCTGACCAGTGGCCCCCACCTGTCAGGTTTGACCTGACCAGGTCGGCTGACCTGCTGACGCAGTGCTGACGTAGTTATGACGCAATAAAGAGATTTTCTGTTTTAAAAGAATTCCAGAAAATGCCCAAAACTTCTAAAAATCATAGAAAATAATCTGCAACTCCAATGAAAATAATTTATATATGAAAAATGATCAGAAAAATCCAAGGAATCTGATTTTGATATTTTCAAACATGTTTGAAAATGTTAACATCACCAAACAGATAAAATGATGAATAGGATAACCTTATTAAATAATTTGGAGTTGGAATTTGAAATCCATTTGAATTCTACTTCAAATATTATGACCAAACCATGATCAAGCACAACCAGCACCCCAACATACCATCATCATGCATGCTAAAACAATATTACGTGAGCATCAGGTCGAATCAATTAAAAGGGTATTAGAAAAATACCTTGTTTGAAGTGATATTTGAATCTTGATTCAAATCAACTTCAACTTAAGAAATGGTAGCTACATTAGCCTACCACCTTTCATTTTCATGCCATGCTCATGCATCATCTTGTTGCATATGATTGTTATTGATTGATGTTGTTTTTACCGGTAGGCCCCGCTCCTCCGAATTGCACCGAATATACGACTCAAGGATATTGTCCCTCTACTGAGCAACAAGGCAATCAACCATTTTGATCATCCCGATAAATCCCATGTTCTTGCTCCTGCTCTTACTTATTGCATTAGGTCAAAATGCTTTCACTGCTTTTACCATGTTAGTTGAACCCACTTCCTTTGCATGACCTATCCTTGTCACAGTAAATAGCCGAACCTTGCAACCTAGCATACCTGGTAGATGCTTGAGCCAAGATGTGCCTTATCCTGCTATGCATGCTATGCTTAGAGTTGTGTATGGTCTATCATCTGGGTGATGAACAGAATTGTGGAAACATGTTCAGTAAGTAAAGGTTGTGTGTTGAACCTGATTTGGTAAAGGTACCAGTGAAAGGCTGTGTAGGAGTACATGGCGGGTTGTTTCATTGGAACCGTCCTTAGGAACTGAGTTCCGTGTATGTAATCCAAGACGAGATACTACCACATGCCGGGCCCTGAAATATGACCCCGCTCGACTTATTAATCGCTTAGTACTCGGTCCAGGAGTTGCAAGTAGTTTCTGGTGTTTATAGTCATGCTGGACGCCGTGCGTAGCGCTGACCTTAGAGGTGGGCTATGATGTGGTAGGCAGTGGCACGGTGTACCAAGTGGCACCCGGATGGTGGACTTGAAAACTCTACGCACATCGTTTGAGGCCGTGGCGGAAACCTCGGACGGACTTCTATGCGGGTTACCCTCAAATAGGCGATAGACCTGGACTAAGTATTAGCGTGGTTAACGGTCGTGGCCGATGATACGTCTCCAACGTATCTACTTTTCCAAACTCTTTTGCCCTAGTTTTGGACTATAATTTGCATGATTTGAATGGAACTAACCTGGACTGACGTTGTTTTCAGTAGAATTGCCTTGGTGTTATTTTTGTGCAGAAATCAAAGTTCTCCAAGCGTCCTGAATTTTTTTTCTTCTCCTTTGTGTTTGCCTGCAGATTCAGCTTAGTCCAATGCGCTTATTATCGTTTTCATCGTTCGGTCGTGCAAATGAAAGGCAACAATGATGATATATGATGAAGTGACCGAGACTGAAAAGCTGGTATGAACTCTATCTATTTTGTTTTTGTAAATATGACTAGCTTGTCGACCCAGATTTAGCTTTGTTGTGAGAGAACCATGTTTGCAATGACAACTTAGAGATCATAGTTTCTGATGCCATGCTTATTTAGGTGAGAGCTTATAATGGTTTGTCTTGAATATCAACATAGATTTTGAGATGACTATGATGTAGTATGATAGGATGGTATTCTCCTTTGAATGTTTCAAGTGGCTTGACTTGGCGCATGTTCATGCATGTAGTTGAAACAAAATCAACATAGCCTCTATGATGTTCGTGTTCATAGTGATTTATATCCTATTCATGCTTGCATTTAATGTTAGTCAAACTCATTGCATCTTGATGACTGTTGTCGCTCTCTAGTTGGACGCTTCCCAGTCTTTTGCTAGGCTTCACTTGTACTAAGCGGGAATACTACTTGTGCATCCACTTCCATGAACCCAAAAGTTTCTCCATGAGAGTCCACCATACCTACCTATTTGCGGTATCTACCTGCCGTTCCAAGTAAATTTGCATGTGCCATTCTCTAAACCTTCAAGAAATAAATCTGTTTTGCATGCCCGAACCGCTCATGTGGTGACAGAGGGCTATTGGTATCTTCCATGCTAGTAGTGTTATCCTCGACATGTGTTTATTCACAGTCATTCACGAGAAAGGGGCCGGTATTTGGGATGCCCAGTTCCACGCTTAAATCGAACACATAACTGTAAAACAAGACCCCCCCTGGATTGATGTTAGTATGGACGGTACCCGAGGATTCGGCTAGCCGTGGAGTGTGATTGATTGGTGGTGGGGGAGTTAAAACTTTACTTTTCTGTTTGGGAACCGCCTATAGCATGAGTAGCATGGAAGATATTGAGAACTCTTGGTCATTGCGTTGACAATGAAAGCATAACACCCAAAATTATTATCTCTGTTTTCAAAGCTTGAGCTCTGGCACCTCTGCAAATCAATGCTTCCCTCTGCGAAGGGCCTGTCTATTTATTTTCCTGTCGAGTCATCCTCCTCTTTTATAAGCACCAATTAGAGAGCACCTCTGTCATTTTTATGCTTTGCTTTTGATTGATATTGAGTATGACTATGATTTGATCTTCGTTGCTACGAATTACAATGTTTAGTCAGCCCTTGATATTTGAAAGTGCTCTGCATTTATGTTTTGCGGTCTCAGAAAGAGCTAGCGAGATACCACCTATTCATATTGCTTCATGCTCGTTTTGATTGAAGTGTTGGTATTTGAAACTCATTATTACTTGCTCGTTAGCTGATTATGCCATTGATATTAGTTTACCGTGAGACCTTTGTGTCATTTGCTTATGTGGTTAACTTGTGATCTTGCTGAAATTCTGGTTATGAGTTAGACATAGTTGCAACAACAAGATCAAACAGAGTTTGTCAAAGTTTTTCTTTCTCTCTCAGTTTGTCAACTTAGTTGCTTGAGGACAAGCAAGGTTTTAAACTTGGGGGAGTTGATACGTCTCCAACGTATCTACTTTTCCAAACTCTTTTGCCCTTGTTTTGGACTATAATTTGCATGATTTGCATGATTTGAATGGAACTAACCTCAGGGGGTGGGACAGTGGGCCACAAGCCCGTGCTCCGCCACCACCCCCTTGGTGGCGGTGGGCAGGCTTGTGGGGCCCACAAGCACCTGCCGCCCCCAATTCCAGCTCTATAAGTTGCCTTTCGTCCCAGGAAAAATAAAAAGAGAAGTTTTCATCGCCACCACCTGTTCTTCATCTGGAGGGCAGATCTGGAGTCCGTCTTGGGCTCCGGAGAGGAGAAATCGTCGCCATCGTCATCATCAACCTTCTTCCCTCTCCAATTCCATGAAGCTCTTCGTCGTTCGTGTGTAATCTATTCATAGGCTCGCTGGGCGGTGATGAGTAGGATGAGATCTATCATGTAATCGAGTTAGTTTTGATGGGGATTGATCCCTAGTATCCACTATGTTATGAGATTTGATGTTGCTACTACTTTGCCATGCTTAATGCTTGTCACTAGGGCCCGAGTGCCATGATTTAAGATCTGAAATTATTATGTTGTCACCAATATATGTGTGTTTTAGATCCGATCTTGCAAGTTGTACTTACCTACTTTGTGTTATGATCCGGCAACCCCGGAGTGAGAATAACTGGAACCACTCCCGGTGATGACCATAGTTCGAGGAGTTCATGTGTTCACCATGTGCTAATGCGTTGGTCCGGTTCTTTATTAAAAGGAGAACCTTAATATCCCGTAGTTTCCTTTTGGACCCCGCTGCCACGGGAGGGATGGACAATAGATGTCATGCAAGTTCTTTTCCCTAAGCACGTATGACGACACACGAAATGCATGCCTACATCACATTGACGAACGGGAGCTAGCCACATATCTCTCCATGTTATAGCTGTTGCATGATGAATATCATCCAAACAAATCACCGACCCATTGCCTACGAGTTTGTCCTACTGTTGCTACTGCTGTTACTTGTCTTGCTCTGCTGCAACTGTTGTTGCTACTGCTGTTACTTGTCTTGCTCTGCTGCTACTGGTGCTACTGCTGTTACTTGCTACTTGCTACTGCTGTCACTACTGCTGTTCCTTGCCACTGTTATTGCTCGTGACACTGCTGCTACCTGCTACACTATTGGTTCACCTACCCTTGACGGGAATTGACAACTTCCGTCAACGCGGCAACGAAGGCGCCATTGATACAATTTTTAGGAATAGTCTGCCGTCAACAGATCGTTTCTGACACCATTGTTATCATACTACTTTGTGTTACTACTGTGCTTGCAGATACTAATCTTTCAGGTGTGGTTGAATCCGACAAATTCAGCTGCTAATACTCGGGAGTATTCTCTCACCTCCTTTAGGCGATCTACAAATTTGGATCGAATACTCTACTTTCGAAAACTGCTGCGAACCCACGCGCTGGTGGGCTATCAACAACATTCTTCCAGTTTCATTGTCGGGGAGTGCTAGCAGCATTCTTCTGGTGCCGTTGCAGGAGAAGGTTTGTTGTCATAAGCATTCGTCTAGTTAACGACACAGATTGCACGATCAACATTTTTCTAGTGCCGTTGCTAGGGAGGTATTGCTATACTCTCTCAGTCACTTGGGATTTATATCTGCTGATCACTATGATGAATGTAAAGGATCCGAAGACCAAAGTCTTGCCCTCAACTACGAGGGGAGGTAAGGAATTGCCATCTAGCTCTGCACTTGATTCACCTTCTGTTATGAGTAAGTTTGCGACTTCACCTCCTGCTAGAAATCTTGATTCGTCGCCTATGCTTGATACTGCTAGAGATGCTATGCTTCATACTATGCCTGATGATACTATGCTTGATACTGCTAGAGATGCTATGCTTGATACTGCTAGAGATGCTATACTTGATACTTCTAGAGATGCTATGCTTGATACTGCTAGAGATGCTATGCTTGATACTGCTAGAGATGCTATGCTTGATACTGCTTTGCCTGATGATGCTAGAGATGCTACTTTGCCTCATGATGCTATGCTTGATACTGCTAGAGATACTCCTTTGCCTGATGTTCCACTAGGAGTGTTCTTTGATGGTCATATTGCTAGAGTTACTGCCAATGCTCGTGATGCTTCTGAAACTACCGATACTATTGAGATAGAACCTGCTTTTGCTCCTGTTAGATCTAGCTCTCCTAGATATGAATTTCCTGATATACCTGAGGGTTATGTTATGGAGGGAGAGATAGCTGAGGATTTTCTTGCGTGTAAGGATGCCTATGTCGGTGAGAAATTACTTCTCAAGTGGAAGGAAAAATCTCTCGAAGCTAGGATGAAAAATGACCCGAAGTTTGCCACTTCGAGTATCTTTGTCACCGATAAGGATTATGAATTCTCTGTCGATCCTAAGATAATCTCTCTAGTCGAATCCGATCCATTTCACGGTTATGAGTCTGAGACGGTCATAGCCCATCTTGCCAAACTATCCGAAATAGCCAACCTTTTCACTAATGAGGAGAAGATCCGCCACTACTATATCCTTAGGCTATTTCCTTTCTCTCTAAAGGATGATGCTAAAGCCTGGTTCACCTCTCTTGCTCTTGGATGTGTGCGTAGTCCCCAGGAGATGGTCTATTACTTCTGTGAGAAATATTTCCTTGCCCATAAGAAGCAAGCTACCTTGAAGGAAACATACAACTTTGCTCAACTCGAAGAAGAGAGTCTTCCACAAGCTTGGGGAGGCTCGTCTAGCTACATAATGCTTTGCGTGATCACCCTCTTAAGAAGAACGAGATACTTGAGATCCTCTATTACGGACTTACCGATGCCTCTAGAGACCACCTAGATAGTTGTGTCGGTTGTGTTTTTAGGGAACGAACTGTAGAACAAGATGAGACCCTACTGAATAACATCTTGATCAACGATAATGCTTGGAATATTCCAGAACCAACTCCTAAGAAAAGAGGTATTCTATTCCTCAGTCCCGAAGATATGCAAGAAGCCAAGAAATCTATGCAAGAGAAAGGCATTAGATATGAAGATGTCAAAAATCTACCACCTATCGAAGATATCAATGGTCTCGATAACCCGATACAAGTAGTAGAAGTGAATTCTCTGCGTAGATTTGATGAGAGTGATATTCCTTTTGATAAACCCGCTAGCCCATGCTTTGATGAATTTGAGAACTTTGTTGCCAAACTACAGAGTTTCAATGATCATGTTAGCAGACATTTGGAACAAAGTACTCGTATGCTTAGCCATTTAAGTGCTTGTGTAGACAGAAATGTCAATGCTCTGAAGCTTCTGAGTAAACATGCCTCTATGATTACTACTCGGGTAGAACAAGTACTTAAAGCTCAGACTGACCTGCTCAATGAATTAAATGTCAACTCTGTCAGAGTCATTACTAGAGGAGGCAAAATGACTCATGAACCTTTGTATCCCGAAGGTCATCCTAAGAGAATTGATCAAGATTCTCAAGGAATCAATGCTGATACACCTAGTCATCCTAAGGAGAAGAAGAAGGATGATAGAAACCTACATACGAGTTCACCAAATACTGTCACACCTGAAGAACCTAATGATATTTCTGCGTCTGATGCACAAACACAATCTGGTGATGAACATGAACCTCGTGACAATATGGACAGTGATGTTCATAATAATGCTCAACCTAGCAATGATGAGGATGTGGAGATTGAACCTATGGTTAATCCTGATAATCCACAACCTAAGAGATACGACAAGAATGACTTCACTTCTAGAAAGCATGGTAAAGAAAGAGAGACATGGGTTCGGAGACCTATGCCCTTTCCTCCTAAGCCATCTAAGAAAAAGGATGATGAGGATTTTGAGCGCTTCGTTGAGATGATAAGACCCGTCTTTCTGCAGATGCGGTTAACTGATATGCTCAAGATGTCTCTCTATGCCAAGTACATGAAAGATATCGTGACATCTTGAGATCTCCACCATGCTTGCCAATTACACTTTTAAAGGTGGAACTCCTAAGACACTTGGTGATCCCGGAGTGCCCACTATACCTTGTTCCATTAAACGAAACTACGTAAGAACTGCCTTATGTGACCTTGGAGCCGGTGTTAGTGTTATGCCACTCTCTCTTTATGTAGACTTGAGTTGGACAAGTTGACACCCACTGAAATTTCTGTGCAAATGGCCGACAAATCAACTACTTTCCTTATCGGCATTTGCGAGGATGTGCCTGTTGTGGTTGCTAATACCACTATCTTAACAGGCTTTGTTATCTTGGATATCCCCGAGGACGATGCCATGGCTATCATCCTTGGAAGACCCTTTTTAAACACTGCAGGGGCTGTTATAGATTGCAACAAAGGCAATGTCACTTTCCATGTCAACGGTAATGAGAACACAATGCACTTTCTGAAGAAACGGTATCCAGTACATTGCATCAATGCTATCGAAAAGACTTCACCGATTCTCATTGGGAGCTTTGAATGCCCTATTCCTCGTGTCAAGATGAAGTATGATTTGCTTGTTGGGGAGATACATATCCCCATTGAGGTGACTTAGTGGCTATTCTAAAATTCTCCGTTCTCTCTTGCGATTCGAGAAGGTTTTGTCATAAGGACTTGATCAATCACATTGACGGATTTCTTTCGATGACCATGAGACGGATGAATCAAAGAGTCACATACCTCTGTTTTGAGTTTTCCTTTTCTGTTGCTCAGAAGAAAAAATGATAGAATTACTTTAGTTTTTCCTGTTTTCTGTTTTAGCGTCCCGGCGAAAAATACCTCGAAAATAAAATTCTCCGAGGGTCCTGAAAATTTAGTATGTTTTTTTCTGGAATTTTTTAAAATTTCTGGGCCTGAGAGCTGGCCAGAGGGCCTGACCAGTGGGCCACAACCCCCCTACCGCCACCTACCCCGTGGTGGTGGGTTGCAAGATTGTGGGGCCCACAGACACCCCCTCCACTCATTCCAGCTCCCAGCCTCTTCTTCCACCTCCAGACAAAATTGTTTCGCAGCTCAAACCCGTGTTCTTGATCATTTGGGTGTGATTTTCGATCTCCTTGCTCCAAGCACCATTCTCCGAACCGCTTTGGTGAAATTACTCCTTGGTAAGTGACTCCTCCATTGGTCCAATTAGTTTTTGCTCTAGTGCTTTATCCTTCGCGTATTCTTAGTGCCTTGGTGACCCTGTTCTTGAGCTAGAAAAGTTGATTTTAGTTGGTCCCAAGTAGTTTTAGCACGTGATACGGTCTCTAGGCACTAGTAGGAGTAGTTGCTACAAGTTGGGTTAATCCTTATTCACTTTTCTTTCAAAGTCTCTAAAAATTTCAGAATTTTTCAGAGCTAGAAAAAGGAAGAGATGAGGAGGTTCTTGAGAGGTTCTTCAAGCCGTAACCACGAGGATGAGAAGAACCACCCCAAGTACATAGTCCCTCGAGTCACAGAAGTTCGAGCGTGCGAGTGGCCAAGTGATGAATTTTTGCGCGCCGCCGGACTTTATGCAGACTTTTATTACTTGGTGGAGAACGCAGGTCTTACTGCGTTCGTTGAAGATAAGTGCCCACAATATCTCCTCCTCTCCAATATTTTCATTCAAAGCTTCAACTTTTATCCGAGGAAGAATCCTCCCATGGTTGAGTTCATGATTTACGATATCCCCCAGTGCATGATGCTGCAGGACTTTTGCAATGTATGCAAATTACCTTCTGTTGGGGATATCCGTGACCCTCGTCCACGGGACTTGGAGGATTTCATTGGTTCCATTGCCGTTGGAGACGAGAGACGAGTGTTTCGCGCTAGAATTGCTAGCATACATTTTCCTGTGCTTCGATACTTCTCACTATTTGTGGGAAAATGTTTGATTGGCCGTGGGGAGGCTGGATCACTTAGTTCTCCAGACCTTGCGGATTTGCGCGAAGGCCTTTATAACGATAAGACTTATAGCGTGGGCGCTATAGTAGCTCAACGGTTGAACCTGAACCGTTCTAAAGGTGTTGTCTATGGAGGTATCTATGCTACCCGTCTTGCCAGACACTTCGAAATACCCATTAGACTGGGAGAGGAAGGAGAGATGCTTGTCCCTGAGAGATACCTGGATTATGATAGCATGGTTCGCCATGATTTTCTGGATAGAGATGCTAGTAGACGGATGATTTATAACCTGGTATTTAGTCAGGGTACTCGAGAGACTATTACTTTGCTTGCTCCTTCTTTGTTTGATCTTCATGCATGTAGGTACACTATTATGCCCGCGGACATCTACGCATATTGGGGCTTGGCCCAACCACAGGCACCCGTGCCCGAGCCGCCAGTCGAGTACCAGACGCCAGTTTATCAGTGGGAGCCAGAGGAGCTCGCACAGCAGTGGCATCCGCAGTGTGCTCCGGAGTATCCTGGAGCTGGTTATTTCCCACCATGGGAGTAGACCAAGCTAGGCCAAAATCCTAAGCTTGGGAGAGTATGTCTTCTCACCGACTTTACATTCATGCTTATGCTTTCACTTTGTTAGCCGGTGTTTACACTTTGCCATTCTATTATCCATGCTAGTTTCTTTTTGTTTTCTTGTTTTCCTGTTTTGTGTCCTTTTGAGAAAACCCAAAAAGATTTTTCTTTCTTCTTTTGCTTGTTGGGAGTTTTCCCGTGTAAATAGTTTTATTTTTCTTTGTGTCATGGTACAAGATATTGGTTACAATGTTTATTGGTTCTTGCATGTTTACCTATTTAGCTTTCAAAGAGCCATATTATTTTGCCTTCTCCTTTGTGTTTGCCTGCAGATTCAGCTTAGTCCAATGCGCTTATTATCGTTTTCATCGTTCGATCGTGCAAATGAAAGGCAACAATGATGATATATGATGAAGTGACCGAGACTGAAAAGCTGGTATGAACTATATCTATTTTGTTTTTGTAAATATGACTAGCTTGTCGACCCAGATTTAGCTTTGTTGTGAGAGAACCATGTTTGCAATGACAACTTAGAGATCATAGTTTCTGATGCCATGCTTATTTAGGTGAGAGCTTATAATGGTTTGTCTTGAATATCAACATAGATTTTGAGATGACTATGATGTAGTATGATAGGATGGTATTCTCCTTTGAATGGTTCAAGTGGCTTGAATTGGCGCATGTTCATGCATGTAGTTGAAACAAAATCAACATGGCCTCTATGATGTTCGTGTTCATAGTGATTTATATCTTGTTCATGCTTGCATTTAATGTCAGTCAAACTCATTGCATCTTGATGACTATGTCGCTCTCTAGTTGGTCGCTTCCCAGTCTTTTGCTAGGCTTCACTTGTACTAAGCGGGAATACTGCTTGTGCATCCACTTCCATGAACCCAAAATTTTCTCCATGAGAGTCCACCATACCTACCTATTTGCGGTATCTACCTGCGGTTCCAAGTAAATTTGCATGTGCCATTCTCTAAACCTTCAAGAAATAAATCTGTTTTGCATGCCCGAACCGCTCATGTGGTGACAGAGGGCTATTGGTATCTTCCATGCTAGGAGTGTTATCCTCGACATGTGTTCATTCATAGTCATTCACGAGAAAGGGGCCGGTATTTGGGATGCCCAGTTCCACGCTTAAATCGAAAACATAATTGTAAAACAACACTCCCCCTGGATTGATGTTAGTATGGACGGTACCCGAGGATTCGGCTAGCCGTGGAGTGTGATTGATTGGTGGTGGGGGAGTTAAAACTTTACTTTTCTGTTTGGGAACCGCCTATAGCATGAGTAGCATGGAAGATATTGAGAACTCTTGGTCATTGCATTGACAATGAAAGCATGCCACCCAAAATTATTATCTCTGTTTTCAAAGCTTGAGCTCTAGCACCTCTGCGGATCAATGCTTCCCTCTGCGAAGGGCCTGTCTATTTATTTTCCTGCCGAGTCATCCTCCTCGTTTATAAGCACCAATTAGAGAGCACCACTGTCATTTTTATGCTTTGTTTTTGATTGATATTGAGTATGACTATGATTGGATCTTCGTTGCTATGAATTACAATGTTTAGTCAACCCTTGATCTTTGAAAGTGCTCTGCATTTATGTTTTGCGGTCTTAGAAAGAGCTACGAGATACCACCTATTCATATTGCTTCATGCTCGTTTTGATTGAAGTGTTGGTATTTGAAACTCACTATTACTTGCTCGTTAGCTGATTATGCCATTGATATTAGTTTACCGTGAGACCTTTGTGTCATTTGCTTATGTGGTTAACTTGTGATCTTGCTGAAATTCTGGTTATGAGTTAGACATAGTTGCAACAACAAGATCAAACAGAGTTTGTCAAAAAATTTCTTTCTCTCTCAGTTTGTCAACTGAGTTGCTTGAGGACAAGCACGGTTTTAAACTTGGGGGAGTTGATACGTCTCCAACGTATCTACTTTTCCAAACTCTTTTGCCCTTGTTTTGGACTATAATTTGCATGATTTGAATGGAACTAACCTGGACTGACGCTGTTTTCAGCAGAATTGCATTGGTGTTATTTTTGTGCAGAAATCAAAGTTCTCCAAACGTCCTAAAAATTTATGGGGAGCAGTTTTGGAAAATATCAAAAATATCTTTGCCAAGTTCCACCTCAGGGGGTGGGACAGTGGGCCATAAGCCCGTGCTCCGCCACCACCCCCTGGTGGCGGTGGACAGGCTTGTGGGGCCCACAGGCACCTGCCGCCCCCAATTCCAGCTCTATAAGTTGCCTTTCGTCCCAGAAAAAATAAAAAGAGAAGTTTCGTCGCGTTTTCGATACGGAGGCGCCGCCACCACCTGTTCTTCATCTGGAGGGCAGATCTGGAGTCCGTCTTGGGCTCCGGAGAGGGGAAATCGTCGCCATCATCATCATCAACCTTCTTCCCTCTCCAATTCCATGAAGCTCTTCGTCGTTCGTGAGTAATGTATTTGTAGGCTCGCTGGGCGATGATGAGTAGGATGAGATCTATCATGTAATCGAGTTAGTTTTGATGGGGATTGATCCCTAGTATCCACTATGTTCTGAGATTTGATGTTGCTACTAATTTTCCATGCTTAATGCTTGTCACTAGGGCCCGAGTGCCATGATTTCAGATCTGAAATTATTATGTTGTCACCAATATATGTGTGTTTTAGATCCGATCTTGCAAGTTGTAGTTACCTACTATGTGTTATTATCTGGCAACCCCGGAGTGACAATAACCGGAACCACTCCCGGTGATGACCATAGTTTGAGGAGTTCATGTGTTCACCAAGTGCTAATGCGTTGGTCCAGTTCTTTATTAAAAGGAGAACCTTAATATCCCGTAGTTTCCTTTTGGACCCCGCTGCCACGGGAGGGATGGACAATAGATGTCATGCAAGTTCTTTTCCCTAAGCACGTATGACGACACACGGAATGCATGCCTACATCACATTGACGAACGGGAGCTAGCCACATATCTCTCCATGTTATAGCTGTTGCATGATGAATATCATCCAAACAAATCACTGACCCATTGCCTACGAGTTTGTCCTACTGTTGCTACTGTTGTTACTTGTCTTGCTCTGCTGCTACTGTTGTTGCTACTGCTATTACTTGTCTTGCTCTGTTGCTACTGTTGCTACTGCTGTTACTTGCTACTTGCTACTGTTGTCACTACTCTGTTCCTTGCCACTGCTATTGCTCGTGACACTGCTGCTACCTGCTACATTGTTGGTTCACCTACCGTTGACGGGAATTGACAACTTCCGTCAACGCGGCAACGAAGGCGCCATTGATACAATTGTTGGGAATAGTCTGCTGTCAACAGATCGTTTCTGACACCGTTGTTATCATACTACTTTGCTTTTACTACTGTGCTTGCAGATACTAATCTTTCAGGTGTGGTTGAATCCGACAAATTCAGCTGCTAATACTCGAGAGTATTCTCTCACCTCCTTTAGGCGATCTACAAATTTGGGTCGAATACTCTACCCTCGAAAACTGCTGTGAACCCACGCGCTGGTGGGCTATCAACAACATTCTTCCAGTTTCATTGCTGGGGAGTGCTAGCAGCATTCTTCTGGTGTCGTTGCAGGAGAAGGTTTGTTGTCATAAGCATCCGTCTAGTTAATGCCAGAGATTGCACGATCAACATTTTTCTCGCGCCGTTGCCGGGGAGGTATTGCTATATTCTCTGAGTCACATGGGATTTATATCTGCTGATCACTATGATGAATCTGAAGGATCCGAAGACCAAAGTCTTGCCCTCAACTATGAGGGGAGGTAAGGAATTGCCATCTAGGTCTGCACTTGATTCACCTTCAGTTATGAGTAAGTTTGCGACTTCACCTCCTGCTAGAAATCTTGATTCGTCGCCTATGCTTGATACTGCTAGAGATGCTATGCTTGATACTATCCTTGATACTGCTAGAGATGTTATGCTTGATACTGCTAGAGATGCTATACTTGATACTGCTAGAGATGCTATGCTTGATACTGCTAGAGATGCTATGCTTGATACTGCTTTGCCTGATGATGCTAGAGATGCTACTTTGCCTGATGATGCTATGCTTGATACTGCTAGAGATACTCCTTTGCCTGATGTTTCACTGGGAGTGTTCCTTGATGGTCATATTGCTAGAGTTACTGCCAATGCTCGTGATGCTTCTGAAACTACCGATACTATTGAGATAGAACCTGCTTTTGCTCCTATTAGATCTAGCTCTCCTAGATATGAATTGCCTGATATACCTGAGGGTTACGTTATGGAGGGAGAGATAGCTGAGGATTTTCTTGCATGTAAGGATGCCTATGACGCTGAGAAATTACTTCTCAAGTGGAAGGAAAAATATCTGGAAGCTAGGATGAAAAATGACCCGAAGTTTGCCACTTCGCCTATCTTTGTCACCGATAAGGATTATGAATTCTCTGTCGATCCCGAGATAATCTCTCTAGTCGAATCTGATCCTTTTCACGGTTATGAGTCTGAGACGGTCTTAGCCCATCTTGCCAAACTATCCGAAATAGCCAACCTTTGCACTAATGAGGAGAAGATCTGCCACTACTATATCCTTAAGATGTTTCCTTTCTCTCTAAAGGATGATGCTAAAGCCTGGTTCACCTCTCTTGCTCCTGGATGTGTGCGTAGTCCCCAGGAGATGGTCTATTACTTCTGTGAGAAATATTTCCCTGCCCATAAGAAGCAAGCTGCCTTGCAGGAAATATACAACTTTGCTCAACTCCAAGAAGAGAGTCTTCCACAAGCTTGGGGAGGCTCGTCCAGCTACAAAATGCTTTGCCTGATCACCCTCTTAAGAAGAACGAGATACTTGATATCCTCTATAGCGGACTTACCGATGCCTCTAGAGACCACCTAGATAGTTGTGCCGTTGTGTTTTTAGGGAACAAACTGTAGAACAAGCTGAGACCCTACTGAATAACCTCTTGATTAACGATAATGCTTGGACTATTCCCGAACCAACTCCTAAACCAACTCCTAAGAAAAGAGGTATTCTATTCCTCAGTCCCAAAGATGTGCAAGAAGCCAAGAAATCTATGCAAGAGAAAGGCATTAGATCTGAAGATGTCAAAAATCTACCACCTATCGAAGAGATCCATGGTCTCGATAACCCGATACAGATAGTAGAAGTGAATTCTCTGCGTAGGTTTGATGAGAGTGATATTACTTTTGATAAACCTGCTAGCCCATGCTTTTATGAATTTGACAACTTTGGTGCCAAACAACAGAGTTTCAATGATTATGTTAGCAGACATTTGGAACAAAGTACTCGTATGCTTAGCCATTTAAGTGCTTGTGTAGACAGAAATGTCAATGCTTTGAAGCTTCTGAGTAAACATGCCTCCATGATTACTACTCAGGTAGAACAAGTACTTAAACCTCGGAATGACCTGCTGAATGAATTAAATTACAACTCTGTCAGAGTCATTACTAGAGGAGGCAAAATGACTCAGTAACCTTTGTATCCTGAAGGTCATCCTAAGAGAATTGATCAAGATTCTCAAGGAATCAATGCTGATACACCTAGTCATCCTAAGGAGAAGAAGAAGGATGATAGAAACCTACATACCAGTTCACCAAATACTGTCACACCTGAAGAACCTAATGATATTTCTGCGTCTGATGCAGAAACACAATCTGGTGATGAACATGAACCTGGTGACAATATGGACAGTGATGTTCATAATAATGCTCAACCTAGCAATGATGAGGATGTGGAGATTGAACCTATGGTTATTCCTGATAATCCACAACCTAAGAGATACGACAAGAATGACTTCACTTCTAGAAAGCATGGTAAAGACAGAGAGCCATGGGTTCAGAGACCTATGCCCTTTCCTCCTAAGCCATCCAAGAAAAAGGATGATGAGGATTTTGAGCGCTTCGTTGAGATGATAAGACCCGTCTTTCTACAGATGCGGTTAACTGATATGCTCAAGATGTCTCCGTATGCCAAGTACATGAAAGATATCGTGACTAATAAACGGCAGATACCAGATCTTGAGATCTCCACCATGCCTGCCAATTACACTTTTAATGGTGGAACTCCTAAGAAACTTGGTGATCCCGGAGTGCCCACTATACCTTGTTCCATTAAAGGAAACTACGTAAGAACTGCCTTATGTGACCTTGGAGCCGGTGTTAGTGTTATGCGACTCTCTCTTTATCGTAGACTTGAGTTGGACAAGTTGACACCCACTGAAATTTCTCTGCAAATGGCCGACAAATCAACTGCTTTCCATATCGGCATTTGCGAGGATGTGCCTATTGTGGTTGCTAATACCACTATCTTAACATGCTTTGTTATCTTGGATATCCCCGAGGATGATGCCATGGCTATCATCCTTGGAAGACCCTTTTTAAACACTGCAGGGGCTGTTATAGATTGCAACAAAGGCAATGTCACTTTCCATGTCAACGGTAATGAGCACACAGTGCACTTTCCGAAGAAACGATATCCAGTACATTGCATCAATGCTATCGAAAAGACTTCATCGATTCTCATTGGGAGCTTTGAATGCCCTATTCCTCGTGTCAAGAAGAAGTATGATTTCCTTGTTGGGGAGATACATATCCCCATTGAGGTGACTTAGTGGCTATTCTAAAATTCTCCGTTCTCTCTTGCGATTCGAGAAGGTTTTGTCATAAGGACTTGATCAATCACATTGACGGATTTCTTTCGATGACCATGAGACGGATGAATCAAAGAGTCACATACCTCTGTTTTGAGTTTTCCTTTTCTGTTGCTCAGAAGAAAAAATGATAGAATTACTCTAGTTTTTCCTGTTTTCTGTTTTAGCGTCCCGGAGAAAAATACCTCGAAAATAAAAGTTCTGCGAGGGTCCTGAACATTTAGTATGTTTTTTTCTGGAATTTTTTGAAATTTCTCGGCCTGAGAGCTGGCCAGAGGGCCTGACCAGTGGGCCACAACCCCCCCCCCCACCGGCACCTACCCCCTGGTGGTGGGTTGCAAGATTGTGGGGATCATAGGCACCCCCTCCACTCATTCCAGCTCTTAGCCTCTTCTTCCACCTCCAGAAAAAATTGTTTGGCAGCTCAAACCCGTGTTCTTGCTCATTTGGGTGTGATTTTCGATCTCCTTGCTCAAAGCACCATTCTCCGAACTGCTTTGGTGAAATTACTCCTTGGTAAGTGACTCCTCCATTGGTCCAATTAGTTTTTACTCTAGTGCTTTATCCTTCGTGTATTCTTACTGCCTTGGTGACCCTGTTCTTGAGCTAGAAAAGTTGATTTTAGTTGGTCCCAAGTAGTTTTAGCGCGTGATACGTTCTCTAGGCACTAGTAGGAGTAGTTGCTACAAGTTGGGTTAATCCTTATTCACTTTTCTTTCGAAGTCTCTAAAAATTTCAGAATTTTTCAGAGCTAGAAAAAGGAAGAGATGAGGAGGTTCTTGAGAGGCTCTTCAAGCCGTAACCACGAGGATGAGAAGAACCACCCCAAGTATGTAGTCCCTCGAGTCATAGAAGTTCGAGCGTGCGAGTGGCCAAGTGATGAATTTTTGCGCGCCGCCGGACTTTATGCAGACTTTTATTACTTGGTGGAGAACGCAGGTCTTAGTGCGTTCGTTGAAGATAAGTGCCCACAATATCTCCTCCGCACCAATATTTTCATTCAAAGCTTCAACTTTTATCCGAGGAAGAATCCTCCCATGGTTGAGTTCATGATTTACGATATCCCCCAGTGCATGACGCTGCAGGACTTTTGCAATGTATGCAAATTACCTTATGTTGGGGATATCCGTGACCCTTGTCCACGGGACTTGGAGGATTTCATTAGTTCCATTGCCATTAGAGTGGAGAGAGGAGTGTCTCGCGCTAGAATTGCTAGCATACATTTTCCTGTGCTTCGGTACTTCTCACTTTTTGTGGGAAAATGTTTGATTGGCCGTGGGGAGGCTGGATCACTTAGTTCTCCAGACCTTGCGGTTTTGCGCGAAGGCCTTTATAACGATAATACTTATAGCCTGGGCGCTATAGTAGCTCAACGGTTGAACCTGAACCGTTCTAAAGGTGTTGTCTATGGAGGTATTTATGCTACCCGTCTTGCTAGACACTTCGAGATACCCATTAGACTGGGAGAGGAAGGAGAGATGCTTCTCCCTGAGAGATATCTGGATTATGATAGCATGGTTCGCCATGATTTTCTGGATAGAGATGCTAGTAGAGGGATGAATTATAACCTGGTATTTAGTGAGGGTACTCGAGAGACTATTACTTTGCCTGCTCCTTCTTTGTTTGATCTTCATGCAGGTAGGTACACTATTATGCCCGCGAACATCTACGCATATTGGGGCTTGGCCCAACCATAGGCACCCGTGCCCGAGTCACCAGTCGAGTACCAGACGCCAGTTTATCAGTGGGAGCCAGAGGAGCTCGCACAGCAGTGGCATCCGCAGTCTGCTTTGGAGTATCCTGGAGCTGGTTATTTCCCACCATGGGAGTAGACCAAGCTAGGCCAAAAGCCTAAGCTTGGGGGAGTATGTGTTCTCACCGACTTTATATTCATGCTTATGCTTTCACTTTGTTAGCAGGTGTTTACACTTTGCCACTCTATTATCCATGCTAGTTTCTTTTTGTTTTCTTGTTTTCCTGTTTTGTGTCCTTTTGAGAAAACCCAAAAAGATTTTTCTTTCTTCTTTTGCTTGTTGGGAGTTTTCCCGTGTAAATAGTTTTATTTTTCTTTGTGTCAAGGTATAAGATATTGGTTACAATGTTTATTGGTTCTTGCATGTTTACCTGTTTAGCTTTCAAAGAGCCATATTATTTTGTCTTCTCCTTTGTGTTTGCCTGCAAATTCAGCTAGGTCCAATGCGCTTATTGTCGTTTTCATCGTTCGATCGTGCAAATGAAAGGCAACAATGATGATATATGATGAAGTGACTGAGACTGAAAAGCTGGTATGAACTCTATCTATTTTGTTTTTGTAAATATGACTAGCTTGTCGACCCAGATTTAGCTTTGTTGTGAGAGAACCATGTTTGCAATGACAACTTAGAGATCATAGTTTCTGATGCCATGCTTATTTAGGTGAGAGCTTATAATGGTTTCTCTGGAATATCAACATAGATTTTGAGATGACTATGATGTAGTATGATAGGATGGTATTCTCCTTTGAATGTTTCAAGTGGCTTGACTCGGCGCATGTTCATGCATGTAGTTGAAACAAAATCAACATAGCCTCTATGGTGTTCGTGTTCATAGTGATTTATATCCTGTTCATGCTTGCATTTAATGTTAGTCAAACTCATTGCATTTTGATGATTGTTGTCGCTCTCTAGTTGGTCGCTTCCCAGTTTTGCTAGGCTTCACTTGTACTAAGCAGGAATACTGCTTGTGCATCCACTTCCATGAACCCAAAAGTTTCTCCATGAGAGTCCACCATACCTACCTATTTGCGGTATCTACCCGCTGTTCCAAGTAAATTTGCATGTGCCATTCTCTAAACCTTCAAGAAATAAATATGTTTTGCATGCCCGAACCGCTCATGTGGTGACAGAGGGCTATTGGTATCTTCCATGCTAGGAGTGTTATCCTCGACATGTGTTTATTCACAGTCATTCACGAGAAAGGGGCCGGTATTTGGGATGCCCAGTTCCACGCTTAAATCGAACACATAACTGTAAAACAAGACTCGCCCTGGATTGATGTTAGTATGGATGGTACCCAAGGATTCGGCTAGCCGTGGAGTGAGATTGATTGGTGGTGGGGAAGTTAAAACTTTACTATTTCTGTTTGGGAACCGCCTATAGCATGAGTAGCATGGAAGATATTGAGAACTCTTGGTCATTGCGTTAACAATGAAAGCATGCCACCCAAAATTATTATCTCTGTTTTCAAAGCTTGAGCTCTGGCACCTGTGCAAATCAATGCTTCCCTCTGCAAAGGGCCTGTCTATTTATTTTCCTGTCGAGTCATCCTCCTCTTTTATAAGCACCAATTAGAGAGCACCTCTGTCATTTTTATCCTTTGCTTTTGATTGATATTGAGTATGACTATGATTGGATCTTCGTTGCTATGAATTACAATGTTTAGTCAACCTTTGATCTTTGAAAGTGCTCTGCATTTATGTTTTGCGGTCTCAGAAAGAGCTAGCGAGATACCACCTATTCATATTGCTTTATGCTTGTTTTGATTGAAGTGTTGGTATTTGAAACTCATTATTATTTGCTCGTTAGCTGATTATGCCATTGATATTAGTTTACCGTGAGACCTTTGTGTCATTTGCTTATGTGGTTAACTTGTGATCTTGCTGTAATTCTGGTTATGAGTTAGACATAGTTGCAACAACAAGATCAAACAGAGTTTGTCAATGTTTTTCTTTCTCTCTCAGTTTGTCAACTGAGTTGCTTGAGGACAAGCAACGTTTTAAGCTTGGGGGAGTTGATACGTCTCCAACGTATCTACTTTTCCAAACTCTTTTGCCCTTGTTTTGGACTATAATTTGCATGATTTGGAACTAACCTGGACTGACGTTGTTTTCAGCAGAATTGCCTTGGTGTTATTTTTGTGCAGAAATCAAAGTTCTCCGAACGTCCTGAAAATTTACGGGGAGCAGTTTTGGAAAATATCAAAAATATCTTTGCCAAGTTCCACCTGAGGGGGTGGGACAGTGGGCCACAAGCCCCTGCTCCGCCACCACCCCCTGGTGGCGGTGGGCAGGCTTGTGGGGCCCACAGGCACCTGCCGCCCCCAATTCCATCTCTATAAGTTGCCTTTCGTCCCAGAAAAAATAAAAGAGAACTTTTTCGTCACGTTTTCGATATGGAGGCGCCGCCACCACCTATTCTTCATCTGGAGGGCAGATCTGGAGTCTGTCTTGGGCTCCGGAGAGGGGAAATCGTCGCCATCGTCATCATCATCCTTCTTCCCTGTCCAATTCCATGAACCTCTTCGTCGTTCGTGAGTAATCTGTTCGTAGGCTCGCTGGGCGGTGATGAGTAGGATGAGATCTATCATGTAATCGAGTTAGTTTTGATGGGGATTGATCCCTAGTATCCACTATGTTCTGAGATTTGATGTTGCTACTACTTTGCCATGCTTAATGCTTGTCACTAGGGCCCGAGTGCCATGATTTCAGATATGAAATCATTATGTTGTCACCAATATATGTGTGTTTTAGATCCGATCTTGCAAGTTGTAGTTACCTACTATGTGTTATGATCTGGCAACCCCGGAGTGACAATAACCGGAACCACTCCCGGTGCTGACCATAGTTTGAGGAGTTCATGTGTTCACCAAGTGCTAATGCGTTGGTCCGATTCTTTATTAAAAGGAGAACCTTAATATCCCGTAGTTTCCTTTTGGACCCCGCTGCCACGGGAGGGATGGACAATAGATGTCATGCAAGTTCTTTTCCCTAAGCACGTATGACGACACACGGAATGCATGCCTACATCACATTGACGAACGGGAGCTAGCCACATCTCTCTCCGTGTTATAGTTGTTGCATGATGAATATCATCCAAACAAATCATCGACCCATTGCCTACGAGTTTGTCATACTGTTGCTACTGATGTTACTTGTCTTGCTCTACTGCTACTGTTGTTGCTACTGCTGGTACTTGTCTTGCTCTGCTGCTACTGTTGCTACTGCTATTACTTGCTACTGTTGCTACTTGCTACTGTTGTCACTACTGCTGTTCCTTGCCACTGCCATTGCTCGTTACACTGCTGCTACCTGGTACACTGTTGGTTCACCTACCGTTGACGCGAATTGACAACTTCCGTCAATGCGGCAACGAAGGCGCCATTGATACAATTGTTAGGAATAGTCTGCCGTCAACATATCGTTTCTGACACCGTTGTTATCATACTACTTTGCTGTTACTACTATGTTTGCAGATACTAATCTTTCAGGTGTGGTTAAATCCGACAAATTCAGCTGCTAATACTCGAGAGTATTCTCTCACCTCCTTTAGGCGATCTACAAATTAGGGTCAAATACTCTACCCTCGAAAACTGCTCCGAACCCACGCGCTGGTGGGCTATCAACAACATTCTTCCAGTTTCATTGCCGGGGAGTGCTAGTAGCATTCTTCTGGTGTCGTTGCAGGAGAAGGTTTGTTTTCATAAGCATTCGTCTAGTTAACGCCACACATTGCACGATCAACCGACTCCCTCGCTGGGCTTCCGCTTGAAGGTTGCCGAGGTGCATGACGTGCACATGGCGATAAGTGGCGAGAGCGTGTGTGGAGAAGTACACCCCTGCAGGGTTATGATCTATTCGAATAGCCGCGTCCGCAGATATGGACTACTTGGAAACATATGTTGTTCATAGATAACTATAATGGCTACTCATAAAATTGCCAAGATAAGCGTGAGTGTCGTGGACGGCATTTCCGTAGGGAGACAGAATGATTCCACGATGGAGTATTGTTGTGGTGTTAGTGGACTCGTGTGCGAGAAATCAAAGTTGTCAAAACTATTTAAAAATGCAAGTTGTCTAGCCATGAGTCAAATGCTGGCTTTCCGCATGAAACCCCACAACTCCTTATTGATACATTGCATGAGTAGGTAAATTTCCTAAAGTCTTGCTGAGTACTTTTGTACTCACGTTTGCTAATTAAATTGTTGCAGAGGTTGTTAATGACCCTAGTGGAGGGTTCTACCTAGACATCGACGATGACGAGTAGCTGGTATCCCAGCTACGATCTGGCCCTAGGATGGGTCTGTAGATAGTCAGGCCATGTGCCTTTATCTTTCCATCTGTCTGTACTTAGACAGTTTTAGTCTTCTGCTGGTTTGTAAGAATTGTGTGTATGACTTGTGATGATGGGTCGTGAGACCCCTACCTTGTAATATTATGTGTGAGGCTCTTCCGAGCCTTCTAAATAAAGTTTGTATGTTTATGGTTATGTTGTGATGCCATCGATGTATCTATACATATCGGTATACCATGCGTACGTGTGTTGTACTTGATATGTATGGGGTTCGAATACCTAGCCGTAGGCTTTAGTAGCACTCCTTACAGGGAAATGCCCCTTTGTGATTCCAACGAGCCATGGTAGTTCGCTACTGCTCCGGACACATTGGTTGACCAGCATCTGTCCTTCTTAGCTATTGTGTCCGTCCCTTTGGGGAAATGTCACGCGATGTAATGGAGTCCTTGTAGCTTGCTACGACTCGTCTACATTCGCTGGTGATCGACACCTGCTTTGCTGGGTCATGTATGCTTGTCCCTGTGCGGAACTGCCGCTTTGGTTTATGACTAGACATGTCGATCCGGGTTCTTTGTCATTGGATTGCTAGCGACACAATTGCATACGTGAGTCAAAAGACGCAAACGGTCCCTGCTAAGGTAAAGCTGCAGCCATGGGGATAACCGTGCGTGAGACCGCAAAGAGATGCGATGTGTTACAGGCTGGTTTCCTACGGCTTAGGATCGGGGTCCCGACAGCGTTGGTATCAGAGCCTGACTGACTGTAGGATTACTAAGCCAAACTGGTCGAAGTTGAGTCTAGAATTGCTTTAGTTATATATAAGGGAATTGTTTGTGGAAGGGAACGTAAGACTCCTGCTTCTCTTCTCAAGTTATTCTATTTTGGTCATCCTCGTCTTTTCTGCGGGGATTAAGGACTAGGTTACTTATCTTCTCTTAGGCTCGTGTTTCTGATCGGTAGATTATAGGACAACGGGTCAAGAGTTACTTCGGGTTTCTTTTATCCTAAGGAAAAGGAAGTAAGTTTTGATGACCAGGGAATTGAACTTGATAGTTGAGTGGTTACGCTATCCTATTTTTATGGGTTGTCTCAAAATTGTTTTTGAGCATTTACAGCCGTTATGCTGCCCAATTTTGTCTTCAGAGTTCTAATGCTTTTGCATTACTCTCTATTTTCATATGCCTGGTCGTCCTTCTTGTCAGGTGGTTCGTATGACTAGGTGCATTGATGTGCCGGGTCATACGGCCATGCTAGTCAGGATGATGTCAATATCCGGTTACCGCTGGTACCTAGAGTACACAATGGAGGAGCAGTACCGATATTTTAATCAGAGTCAGTACCTCTGCACTGTTAGGGTATTCCCAGATTACCCGGGAGCTGAGGAGCCGATCCATTGGTCTTATGGATTGGGGATCACTGTTGACATGGCAGTACAAGATGCTGCCTATTCAATGTTGACCATCATGAGGGCTAGACATGCACTGCTGCAGAATTCAGAGTTCTGCTATGTTCCTGCCTCTCTGTCAGGTGAAGAAGGATACCTCAGTGGGGTGTACTTTGATTCCTCTATGGAGGATCCGCTGCTGCAGTCCACTGCTGAGATGCTAGAGAATAGAGACAGGGATGCTCGTGCCCTTCGTGTCCACTGCTGAAGCTCTATGCTACACGTGCCCGTCTGTGGACGGCTTTGACGCAGCTGGCGCCTGTAGTCCAGACAGGGTATGGAGATATGGAGATGCTGAACCATGTTAGAACCCATCTTCCGGCTCATGTTGACTGGCCTGCTATAGGAGGAGTCACCCCTCTTCGGGGACCTCTACTACCACCAGTCAGGGGACCAAGGCCACACCCTTGTCCTTATGGATCCCAGGGGTCTCAGGCTGGAGTATTTCCTGATCCACAGGTTGAGCTTCCACGCCATGGAGGCAATCTTTATGAGATGTTCTATGCGGATGCCTGAACCGTGAGTGGAAGGATAGTATGGTAGTAGCTGTACTTCCACAGTCCTGTGTGACTTGTGAAGTATGCTTGTGTCGTGAAATTAATTCCGGAGGCATAGATAAATAATGTAGAGGAAGCTTGGAAGCCTCTGATGAGTAGTTTCATGTTTTCAGTAGTTTGCTCTTCGGTTAAGGTTGTACTGAACTATGTAATGGTGTGTATGAACCATGGTGTATATATAGCAGTTGCTTGTTACCATGCTGTTCGGATATTCATTTCCGCATTCCATGTGTTCAGTGCATTCTTAATCCATAGTTAGTATTGATGTTGATATTGGTCTAAGCTGTGAGTTTGTTTGTCAGGATGGTGTTCACCAGGTTGAACCGTGCCCTTGCTCATGAGCAAGGCGAGGGTAGTCAAGCGTCGCACGAGGAACTGCCTCACCCGCCCTCTCTGACGGAAGTTATGCTTGAGGCAGAAAGAAACAAAAGGGAGACCAACCGTCTGTTAGAGCGTATTGAGCAAAATACGGCTCGTCAGCCTAGGAATGATGAAGTGTCCCTCAATGACTTTGTGAAGCTAAATCCTCCAAAGTTCCATCACTCTGTTGATCCCCTCGACGCTGATGATTGGTTGTGCAGTATATCACACAAGATTCACTCTGCGAATGTTTCTGAGGCCGACAAGGTGACCTTTGCGGCGTACTTTCTGGAAGGACCCGCCAATCTGTGGTGGGAGAACTTTGAAGCTATGCGTCCTGCTGAACCAGCAGCCACATGGGCAGACTTTTGTGCAGCCTTCCGTCTGCACCATATTCCAGAGGGCCTGATGGACAGAAAGAGAGAGGAGTTCTGTGCATTCACCGAGGGAAAGTTGACCGTGGATGCCTATAGCCACGAGTTCGGTAACCTCGCCCGCTATGCAACAGAGGAGGTGTCTACTGATGCCAAGAAGCAAGCAAGATTCCGGAAGTGTCTGAGCCCTGAGCTTCGTCGTGATTTGCGCCTCCACGAATGTACAAGCTTCCAAGCCCTGGTCAACAAGGCGATCAGTGCCGAGACTGATCATACCGACTATGAAGCCACAAAGAAGCACTCCCATGACTTTGGCTCATCATCTGGTTCTGCGTTCCCAAAATGCAGGCTGTGGGTTCCAAATAGTTCTCTGCCGCCAAGATACACTCCGAGGCCATACTATGTGGCGCCTCAGACAAATCAGACGAACCCCCCAGCAAAAACCTATGGTGGCCCAGCTAGCAATGCAGCACCACGTGCCAATCAGGTGATCTGTTACAAGTGTGGAGAACCAGGGCACTATTCCCGAGAGTGTCCTTAGAATGTGGGTGCCAAGCAACCCGGAAAGTCCGTTGGGCAAGGCAAGTTGGGCAAAGCTTACTATGTGAATCCAACTCCTGCACGTGGCCGTGTGAACTATGTTTCAGCAGAAGAAGCTGCAGAGGATCGCGACGTCATACTGGGTACGCTCCTTGTTAATCATCACCCAGCGTCTGTTCTTTTGGACACTGGGTCATCTCATTCCTTCATTTCAGAAAGTTATGCACAGTTGCATAACATGTCTTTCTGTGATATGCCAATCCCATTGGTTGTCCAAACCCCTGGTAGTAAGTGACAAACCTCTAGGATAACCTATGACAATGAAATTCTAGTAGACAGGCTAGTTTTTCTAGAATCCTTGATAGCCTTGAAATCTTCGGATATCAATATCATCTTGGGTATGGACTGGATGTCAGCTCACTATGCCAAGATTGATACTCATTCTAGAAATGTTCAGCTTACCCATCCCTCGGGTGAGATAGTCAATGTCTCTACTCGAGTTGCCAAATGGTAACTCTATTCCCTTAATGACAACCCTCTTCCAGAACTTGAAGACATTCCGGTAGTCCGTGACTTCTCGGATGTTTTTCCAGAGGAACTGCCAGGAATTCCACCTGACAGAGATGTAGAGTTTGTGATAGATCTTGTTCCGGGAACTGTCCCAATAGCCAGAAGACCTTATAAGATGGCACCCCTCGAGCTAGCCGAACTTAAGAAGCAACTAGATGAGGCCTTGAATAAAGGTTTAATTCGTCCTAGCTCTTCTCCTTGGGCTTGTCCCGTCCTCTTCGTCAAGAAGAAAGACGGAACGGATCGGATGGTTGTAGATTACCAATGAGTTAATCTGGTCACCATAAAGAACAAATATCCGCTCCCCAGGATCAACGATCTGTATGATCAGCTCGCTGGATCCTCAATCTTCTCAAAAATGGATTTGAGGTTGGGATACCATCAAATCAAGATCAAGAACGGGGACATTCCAAAAACGGCTTTTGTCACTCGTTATGGCCAATACGAGTACACCGTCATGTCCTTCGGTTTAACCAATGCCCCAACCACCTTCTCTCGCTTGATGAATTCAATCTTCATGGAGTATTTGGATAAATTCGTCGTAGTATACCTCGACGATATTCTCATCTACTCGAAGAACGAACAAGAACATGCCGAGCATCTAAGGCTGGTATTGATGAAACTTCGAGAGCTTCGCCTTTATGCCAAGTTTTCAAAATGTGAATTTTGGTTACCAGAAGTGACCTATCTAGGTCATGTAATCTCTGGTAAGGGTATTGTTGTCAATCCCGAGAGAGTTCAAGTTGTCCTTGATTGGACTCAACCTGAATCGGTTAAGCAAGTTAGGAGTTTTCTTGGTCTAGCGAGCTATTGTCGCCGCTTTGTCGAGAATTTCTCCAAGGTTGCAAAGCCTCTAACTGAACTCCTCAAGAAAGATAAAAATTTCGAGTGGACACCACAGTGTGAGCATAGTTTTCAGGAACTGAAAAGACGCCTGACTTCCGCACCTGTGTTGCTACCACCAAATTTCTCTAAGGACTTTGTTATCTACTGCGACGCCTCGCGACAAGGATTAGGTTGCATCCTCATGCAAGATTGTCATGTGATTGCATACGCATCTCGACAGTTGCGTCCACATGAGGATAATTATCCAACACATGATCTTGAGCTTGCAGCTGTAGTCCATGCACTTAAAACCTAGCGACATTACCTTCTTGGTAATCGTTGCGAAATATTCACTGATCACCAATGTCTGAAATATATCTTCACCCAACCGGATTTGAATCTCAGGCAAAGACAGTGGGTTGAGTTGATCACGGATTATGACTTAGGGATAACTTACACCCCGGGGAAGGCCAATGTTATGGTTGATGCACTAAGTCGTAAGTCTTATTGTAACAATTTGATGCTACAACAAGGTCAACCACATCTCTATGAGGAATTTCGGAAGTTAAATCTTCATATTGTTCCTCAAGGATTCCTTTCTACCCTGGTGGCGAAGCCTACTCTTAAGGGTCAAATCATAGCTGGCCAGAAGCGTGATAAGGGTATATCACGGATCAAGGAGAATGTTATTAGCGGAAACACTAATGAATTCTCCATGAATGATCAAGGTGTTGTGTTCTTCCAAAATCGTCTAGTGGTTCCTAAGAATCCACATCTAAGGCAGTTAATCCTTATGGAAGCTCATGATTCTCCTCTCACCATTCATCCTGGTAGTACTAAGATGTATCGGGACCTACGCCACAGGTTTTGGTGGACTAGGATGAAGAGAGAAATTGTTGAGTTCGTTGCTAACTGCGATGTTTGTCGTCGAGTTAAGGCAGAACATCAAAGGCCTGCTGGCACCCTTCAAGCCTTAGCTATTCCTGAATGGAAATGGGATAAAATTAGTATGGATTTCATCACCGGATTTCCCAAGACCAAGAAAGGAAATAATGCTATGTTTGTGGTCATTGACCGTCTTTCCAAAGTAGCTCATTTTCTTCCAGTTCGTGAGAGTATAACAGCTAGCCAGCTAGCAGAGTTATATATCTCTCGAATAGTGTCTCTTCATGGTGTTCCTCCGGAGATTAACTCAGACCGTGGAAGTATCTTTACTGCTCGCTTCTGGGAGAGTTTTCAGAATGCTATGGGGACTCACTTATCTTTTAGCACTGCTTTCCATCCTCAATCAAGTGGTCAAGTAGAAAGAGTGAATCAAATCCTAGAAGATATGCTCCGAGCTTGTGTTATATCATTCGATATGAATTGGGAGAAGTGCCTTCCATTCGCTGAATTTTCTTATAACAATAGTTTATCAATCAAGCTTGGGCAAAGCTCCTTTTGAAGTTCTCTATGGACGAAGATGTCGAACACCTCTTAATTGGTCAGAAACCAGAGAGAGGCAACTCTTTGGCCCGGATATGATCCAGGATGCAGAAGAGCAGGTTCGCATTATTCGTGAAAAGTTGAAAACAACCCAGTCTCGTCAAAAGAGCTAATATGATTGTCATCATAAGGCTGTGACCTTTGAAGTTGACGAGAAGGCTTACCTTCGGGTTACACCTTTGAAGGGTACCCATCGATTCGGTACCAAGGGCAAGTTGGATCCTCGTTACATTGGTCCTTTTCGCATTCTTGCCAAACGAGGAGAAGTTGCCTACCAGTTGGAACTTCCTCCGCATCTTTCCAAGGTTCATGATGTTTTCCACGTCTCGCAACTTAGGCGTTGCTTTTCGGATCCTATCCGTGAAGTGGACCACGAAACGCTTGATCTCCAAGATAACCTTTCATACCGAGAATACCATGTGCGTATTCTTGATCAAGCTGAGCGTACCACTCGACGTCGAAACCTCAAGTTTCTTAAAGTTCAATGGTCAAATCATTCCGAAAAGGAGGCAACATGGGAAAGAGAGGATCGTCTCCGACTTGAGTATCCCGCGCTATTTCCGACGACTTCCAAATCTCGGGACGAGATTCTTTTGAGTGGGGGTGAGTTGTCACATCCCTGGATCCCTAACTAGGGTTTAGTATTTGTGCTCATGTCATCTTCCATTGCATTCAAGAAGTTGAAACAAAATCAAAGGAAGTGATGAAACTCAAACCCAAAAACGCTAGCCACTTCTATTCAAATGAAATTCAAATCTTGCCAAAATCAATGAACCCAATATGGCCTTCTTAAAAGTTCAATATTTCTGATAAATGTTGAAAACAAAATATCAGAGATGAAACTTATATTCAAACTACTTTTCGCATTTTAAATTTAAGTTAAAAGCTACTGAAAAAATGATATATTTGTTTTCAAATAATTTAAAGTTTCCAATAATGTTGAAAACTTTAGGAGTAGTTGGGAATATTCCAACTAACACTCAGAGCTATTCAAACTAATTTTTGAATTGCTTTTTGAAGCCAAAATAAATAACAATTAATATCAGCAAATCAAACAGAAAACAGAAACAGAAGAAAAAGGAAAAAGCCTATCCTACGCTCACCTGTAGAGGCCTAGCCCACAGGGGCAGGGTCGTCTTCTTCCTGTGCCTTCTGGCAGAGGAGAGACCGACCACGGCGGCTCCCCTCCACCTCCTGCTTCACCGTGGAACTCCCCGGTGCCCCGAGGATAGCACGACGTCGGGAATGACTCCCCCGAGCGCGTCCTTATCCTCCCCCGCTCTCCATTCTTCCCCCTCCTCTCGGTTTTCTTCTCTCCTCTCCCTGCCGCCATTAGCAGGAGCTTGAGCTCGAGGCGCCCGAGCTCTCTGGCCACAGAGAAGCCTCCCCGAGTACTCCATCTTCTCCGCCTCATCGAGCTCGACGCGCACGCCAAAGGAATCGACCTTCCTGAGCTCTGTAACGCCCCATTGCCATCGTCTTCAACCTCCGGCCGCCGGCAAATCGACGTTGGATCGCCGACTACAGCACCTCCCCGAGCCGTCTGAGCCTTCCATCGTCTCCACCGTGAGCTCGTGCGCGTTTCCCCTCTGTTTCCCCTCGTTTTCTTGCACTCTAGCCACGAGACCGACGAGCCCGAGCTCCGGCAGCCGCCTCGGCTCGTCGCCGGCGTCCTCCGGCCACCCTCAGCCCCTCATGATGCCAGTAGTGGATGAAGCCGAGCCTGGGGATCATCCCGGTGCTCTCAGCACTCGATTCCGAGCACCACAGCAAGCTGTGGTGCTTCTCCGGCGAAGATCCGCCGCGGATCTGGTCGCCGCCGGTCAGTCTCCGGCAGGGGACGACGTGGCCGGCCTAATCCCTGTTGTTTAGCACTAATTAGACACTCACAGTGGGCCCTAGCAGTGGGTCAAACCCACTTAGGGGCTGGTCAGCGCGGCGTTATCTCCTGTGTCGCTGACCAGTGGCCCCCACCTGTCAGGTTTGACCTGACCAGGTCGGCTGACCTGCAGACGCAGCGCTGACGTAGTTATGACGCAATAAAGAGATTTTCTGTTTTAAAACAATTCCAGAAAATGCCCAAAACTTTTCAAAATCATAGAAAATAATATGTAACTCCAATGAAAATAATTTATATATGAAAAATGATAAGAAAAATCCAAGGAATCTGATTTTGATATTTTCAAACATGTTTGAAAATGTTAACATCACCAAACAGATAAAATGATGAATAGGATAACCTTATTAAATAATTTGGAGTTGGAATTTGAAATCCATTTGAATTCCACTTCAAATATTATGACCAAACCATGACCAAGCACAACGAGCACCCCAACATACCATCATCATGCATGCTAAAACAAGATTACCTGATCATCAGGTCGAATCAATTAAAAGGGTATTTGAAAAATACCTTGTTTGAAGTGATATTTGAATCTTGATTCAAATCAACTTCAACTTAAGAAATGGTAGCTACATTAGCCTACCACCTTTCATTTTCATGCCATGCTCATGCATCATCTTGTTGCATATGATTGTTATTGATTGATGTTTTTTTTACTGGTAGGCCCCGCTACTCCGGATTCCACCGAATATCCGACTGAAGGATATTGTCCCTCTGCTGAGCAACAAGGCAAGCAACCATTTTGATCATCCCGATAAATCCCATGTTCTCGCTCCTGCTCTTACTTATTGCATTAGGTCAAAATGCTTTCACTGCTTTTACCACGTTAGTTGAACCCACTTCCTTTGCATGACCTGTCCTTGTCACAGTAAATAGCTGAACCTTGCAAGCTAGCATACCTGGTAGATGCTTGAGCCAAGATGTGCCTTATCCTGCTATGCATGCTATGCTTAGAGTTGTGTATGGTCTGTCATCTGGGTTATGAACAGAATTATGGAAACGTGTTCAGTAAGTAAAGGTTGTGTGTTGAACCTGATTTGGTAAAGGTACCGGTGAAAGGCTGTGTAGGAGTACATGGCGGGTTGTTTCATTGGAACCGTCCTTAGGAACTGAGTTCCGTGTATGTAATCCAAGACGAGATACTACCACACGTCGGGCCCTGAAATATGACCCCGCTCGACTTATTAATCGCTTAGTACTCGGTCCAGGAGTTGCAAGTAGTTTTTGGTGTTTATAGTCATGCTGGAGGCCGTGCGTAACGCTGACCTTAGAGGTGGGCTATGATGCGGTAGGCAGTGGCACGGTGTACCAAGTGGCACCCGGATGGTGGACTTTGGAATCCTGCGCACATCGTTTGGGGCCGTGGCGGAAACCTCGGCCGGACTTCCGTGCGGGTTATCCTCAGATAGGCGATAGACCTGGACTAAGTATTAGCGTGGTTAATGGTCGTGGCCGACTCCCTCGCTGGGCTTCGGCTTGAAGGTTGCCGAGGTGCATGACGTGCACATGGCGATAAGTGGCGAGAGCGTGTGTGAAAAAGTACACCCCTGCAGGGTTATGATCTATTCGAATAGCTGCGTCCGCGGATTTGGACTACTTGGAAACATATGTTGTTCATAGATAACTATAATGGCTACTCATAAAATTGCCAAGATAAGCGTGAGTGTCGTGGACGGCATTTCCATAGGGAGACGGAATGATTCCACGATGGAGTATTGTTGTGGTGTTAGTTGACTCGTGTGCGAGAAATCAAAGTTGTCAAAACTATTTAAAAATGCAAGTTGTCTAGCCATGAGTCAAATGCTGGCTTTCCGCATGAAACCCCACAACTCCTTATTGATACATTGCATGAGTAGATAGATTTCCTTAAGTCTTGCTGAGTACTTTTGTACTCACGTTTGCTAATTAAATTGTTGCAGAGGTTGTTAATGACCCTAATGGAGGGTTCTACCTAGACATCGACGACGACGAGTAGCTGGTATCCCAGCTACGATCTGGCCCTAGGATGGGTCTGTAGATAGTCAGGCCATGTGCCTTTATCTTTCCATATGTAGACATTTTTAGTCTTCCGCTGGTTTGTAAGAATTGTGTGTATGACTTGTGATGATGGGTCGTGAGACCCCTACCTTGTAATATTATGTGTGAGGCTCTTCCGAGCCTTCTAAATAAAGTTTGTATGTTTATGGTTATGTTGTGATGCCATCGATGTATCTATACATATCGGTATACCATGTGTACGTGTGTTGTACTTGATATGTATGTGGTTCGAATACCTAGCCGTAGGCTTTAGTAGCACTCCTTACAGGGAAATGCCCCTTTGTGATTCCAACGAGCCATGGTAGTTCGCTACTGCTCCGAACACATTGGTTGACCGGCATGTGTCTTCTTAGCTGCTGTGTCTGTCCTTTGGGGAAATGTCACATGATGTAATGGAGTCCTTGTAGCTTGCTACGACTCGTCTACATTCGCTAGTGATCGACACCTGCTTTGCTGGGTCATGTATGACTGTCCCTGTGCGGAACTGCCGCTTTGGTTTATGACTAGACATGTCGATCCGGGTTCTTTGTCATTGGATTGCTAGCGACACAATTGCATACATGAGTCAAAATACGCAAACGGTCCCGGCTAAGGTAAGGCTGCAGCCGTGGGGATAACCGTGTGTGAGACCGCAAAGAGATGCGATGTGTTACAGGCTGGATTCCTATGGCTTAGGATCGGGGTCCCGACACTCATCACCGGTTGTTGCTAAACAACTTTGGGGTATGTGCGAAGGTCGTGCATTTCGATCAAATTATGATCCATTTTCTATTCCATGATATAACCAAGTTGAATACTTCTTACATGTGGCTTCTTTTTTCAATGGAATGAAATAAATATTCATGCTTTGTAACAAAGAAAGGGTTTGATACATAGGATATGAATAGTATTTTTCAAGGCGATAAAGTAAAGACCAAAATATATATATAATAGAGGGGGTGAAACACTATTCATCACCCAGGGTATAAAATAGTTTATTCTTCACCTGAGATAATCTTACGATCAATTTAAAAATAAATTAAATATGAAATACAAATATTAATATTTATATTGAATCACTACGTAAAATTTTACAAAAAACAAAAATATAGAACACATGACCAGAAAAATTGACTTTATTTTATTTTTTGCATTATTTTTGTATGTTCGTAATTTTACGTAACATAAAATATGTTTACGTTGATTATATTTTTTATGGTCTCTTTTAACGTATAGAAGAGGACAAAATTTACGGAACATAAAATTACGATGCATTGATTATAAAATAGAGGGGGTGGAGAATAACTATTCCTCATCCAGGGTGACGAATAGCGCGACCCTATATATATATATAGCACATTACTTGGCCCGTAGAGCAGATTGTGATGGTATTTGTTTCGTTGTCCCATGCAATAGCTCAATCTTGGTCAAGATCTGTGGAAACACACACGTGATTGGATGGTTGGGAACATGGAACTCTATCCCTTTGTGGTAGAGTAACCAAAATCAACATGTTTAACTAGCATTCATGTATATCATTTCTCTATGTATAGTTTCCTCAAAACCAATGCTCATAGAATGGGTGAAGCCATGAGAAGGTTCTTTTGAATTGGTAAAGGGAAGAAGAGAAAATAGCATACGATAAGATGCCTTGGAGACCAAATAAAGAAGGAGGCCTTGGAATCCATAACCTAGAAATTATCAATATTAGGATTTAATGTAAATGATGGTGGAACTTCATCAATAAGAAGGGTATATCACAGGAGATTTTGAAAAAAAATGTATAACATAAAACATAATATTTGCCAAATCAATGTGTGTGTGTGTGTGAATTATACACTATGCTACGCATATTTGGTCAAAATCAAATACTTTTACGTGGTGGGCAGGCAACTAATGGTTGGGGATCGGCATCAAACTGACTTTTGACAAGATACTTGATGTGGACACAAACCCTTGAAGGAAATATTCCTATTATCTTCCTAATTTATAATGAAACCAGGAGAACCGTGAGACAAATGGTTGTTTGTGATGAGAGGATAACTTTTAATAAATGGTTGAATGATACTCAAATAGAACTATTTATTGGCTTTGAAGAGGATGGTGGCCTCTCTATCTACTGATACTCCTAAATTAAAGGGAACAAAAGTGGCAAATTTATTGTCACTCTTTACAGCCATTTATCTAATGTGGTCCGAGATAGACCCTTTAGACACCTCTAGGAAGCAAGCATTCCCTTACAAATGAAATTTGTGTTTGGAACATTGGGCACAATGCAACTGCAACTAAAGATAATATGATCAAAAGTAACTATGTGGTTGGAACTTTGTGTCCGTTCTGTCCAAAATCTGAGAACATTCATCACATGTTCTTCCTCTGCTATGTGACCAAGTATATCTGGAGCATTATAGCCAAATGTATTGAGGTCATAGATAGATGTGGATGCTCCACCCAACACTTATAGTGAATTCCAAAGATTTGGCCTAATAGTAGAAATATACAGATTGTTGGGCTAGTTGCAGTTTGATGGGTTCTGTGCAAATTACATAAAAAGGTTGTTTCAATCATAAGTTAGTTAGTTCACCTAGTGAATACATGTTATATGCATGCTCTTTGATGAGTTATTGGACAAGCCAGAAATTTGGAGATGATGGAATGATGCTGGAGCAAGGCCTCAAACTGTTACAACGGGACGCATTAGCATCTCATGGTGATGGTCAGAGCGAGAGAAGAGGAAGAACCCAATGAAGAATATGAGGATGCAAGTAATGATGGCAACAATGCCATGGATGAAGACTCTTAGAAAATATAAAATTCCATGAAACTTGTAAAAAAATGCTCATGATATGTTTGGCCTGAAGACTTGTTTTTTCTTTCTCCACGTCGAATGGTTTGGGTGTTGTTTCTCCTCATGTAATATATACCTTTTATCATCGTTACTTCTCCATTTTACTGCTAGTATTAGATGCGGTGTTGTTTGTCGAGATGAACATTGGTTCTTTTAAGTTTACTTTTGCACCAACATCATATGTTTTTGTTTTGCTTTATGTTATATCTTAACAGTGGAACCTGATGAGTGGATTTCTAACTCAATTTTACATGTATTTAAACCGGATATTCTCATATATTTTTCATGATAATCACTCTAATTTTCCTACTAATAACTAATAATTGCAAAGGATAGCAAATCTCCTTGTTCATGTTGTTTCCTGCAAAAAGAGCTATTTTAGGTGATAAATCATGTCATAAAAGGGATAGAATGGGTGTGAAGATTAACTCCAATCAACAAGTGTCGTGTATCTTAGTCCACAAGTGAAGACAATGTGTGGTAGGATAGTTAATGCTCGTACCACCTGCTCCCGACTCGGTGATTTTATCTCTAGCGACTTTTATAATGGGGCCCTCAGCTGATTCACATCGAAGGAGCCCCAAAACCCTATTCTGGCCGTGTGCACCCTATAAAGGAGAGGAAAACCTTTGCCGAAGGAGGACACAATTCATTCACCAAGGGCCACCATTCCCATCTGTAATAGTCGTTGTCATCTCCAAATCCATCTCCACCATGATATCCTCCATCTAGATTATCCATATTACTTGTAATATGGAGTACATTGTGACAACAACATTGTAAGCCTTATAATCATTCACCTTCAAGTATTGATCTTTATGATGACTCTACTTGTGTTCTATTCACAATGTTGGAGTATCCCCCTCGGGCAAAAGGTCGAAGTGTAGCCTCGTAGCCCTATGTACATGTGCTAAGGGATCAATGGTTTAGTTTGATGTTAATGTTACTTCTATGAGTTGCACAACAATTTTTTCACTTGTCTCTACCTCGATCCTAGGGCTTGAAGGTACTGATGTTTGCTGTGTATCCCTTGCAACGGCGCCAGAAATAGTTGTGTCGACGGCACCAGGAATCCTTCAGCTGCGGCTACGCCTTAAGGGACTTCCTAGGCAAGTATGCAAAGGATTTCCCCCGTGGCCTTGGAGCCTTGCGTTGGTGTTCCCTCGAAGCGGAAAGGGTGATGTAGCACAGAGGCGGTAAGTATTTCCCTCAGTTTGAGAACCAAGATATCAATCGGTGGAAGAGTATCTCAAGATCCTGCACAAACACAAAAGCTTGCACCCAACGCTATGAAGGGGTTGTCAATCCCTTATAGATTGTTTGCCAAGTGAGAACTGAAAGCAACAAAGTAACAAAGCAAAGTAAAAGCGGAGGTGTAAACGATGGATGTGAATAGACCCGGGGGCCGTAGTGTTTACTAGTGGCTTCTCTCATGAAAGAAAGTAGACGGTGGGTGAACAAATTACTGTCGAGTAATTGATAGAACCGCGCAAAGTCGTGACGATATCTATGCAATGATTATATCTATAGGCATCACGTCCGAAACAAGTGGACCGATACTTTCTGCATCTACTACTATTACTCCACACGTCGACTGATATCCAGCATGCATCTAGTGTATTAAGTCCATAAGAACAGAGTAACGCCTTAAGCAAGATGACATGATGTAGAGGGATAATCTCAAACCAATGATAAAAACCCCATCTTTTTACCCTTGATGGCAACTACTTGATGTGTGCCTTGCTGCCCCTACTGTCACTGGGAAAGGTCACCACATGGTAGAACCCAAAACCAAGCACTTCTCCCATTGCAAGAATCATAGATCTAGTTGGCCAAACAAAACCCAAGACTCGGAGAGACTTACAAGGATATCAAATCATGCATATAAGAAATCAGCAAAGACTCAAATATATATCATAAATAATCTGATCACAAATCCACAATTCATCGGATCTCGACAAACACACCGCCAAAGAAGATTACATCGGATAGATCTCCATGAAGATCATGGAGAACTTTGTATTGAAGATCCAAGAGAGAGAAGAAGCCATCTAGCTACTAACTACGGACCCGTAGGTCTGAAGTGAACTACTCACGAGTCATTGGAGGGGCGATGATGATGATGAAGAAGCCCTCCAACTCCAAAGTCCCCTCCGGCATGGTGCCGGGAAGGGTCTCCAGATGAGATCTCGCGAAAACGGAAGCTTGCGGCGGCGGAAAAGTATTTTCGAGTCTCCCCTGATTTTTTACGGAATATTTGGGAATTTATAGGCCAAAGACCTAGGTCAGGGGGCGGTCAGGGAGGCCACAAGCTTGCCCACCACCGCCTCCCCCTGGTGGCGTGGTGGGAGCTTGTGGGCTCCCTGGAGCCCACCTGGCTTGGCCCAAAGGCCCCCTGGTCTTCTTCCGTTCGGGAAAAAAAATCATTTCGGGGTTTTTATTCCGTTTGGACTACGTTCCAAAATCAGATGTGAAAAGAGTCAAAAACACGGAAAAAACGGGAACTCGCACTTGGCACTGAATCAATAAGTTAGTCCCAAAAAAGATATAAAAGGTACATAAAACAACCAAAAAAGGCAAGATAACAGAGTGAAACCATAAAAAATTATAGATACGTTTGAGACGTATCAGGTACCCAAGATATCAAAGATTGAACAAGGAGATATTATGGCAGATATGGGTGAAAGTCCATGTCGAACATTGGTGATAGTAAGATTAGTGTGTTTGCTGGAAGTGAGTATATGGAGGTACATATGGTGAAGTCATCAAACGCCCAACACATTGTTCTCGGATACTCCTTAGTCATGGAGGTAACCCCACAAGTCGGAAGGGCTTTGGTTGGACAATAAACCTCGATGTGGCAATAGTTAATCGTGGGTCTACTTGGACGCATCTCCCACAAAAACAAGTTGGTAAGATATATGTAACGGTGTTTACTTATCCATGTTGATTATCTAGATAACATCCCGAGTCTTTCTATATGGTTGCCCGCTCCCATTTTATTTATTATAATTTTAGTCACCTCTCTGAATTTGATCCGGGAAATTGGAACTACCTGTGATAACGAGTTCTTGCAGAAATCTTCTTGCTCAATCATAACTTCTCATAGTTTGACAAATCTGAAGTCTCTAGAGAAATTTTTTGTTGTCTACATCCAAAAAACAAATCTTGGGTAATCACAATCTCATCCATTTTTTGGATCGTATGAAAAAAGACATGATTTGAGTGCACATATTGTTACCAGGTCCAAGCAATTAATGCCAAACCACACCATCAAATAAAATGCATTCAACAACGAGATGGTGTATGTACCACGTCACTACCGCATTCGATCAATGACAGTGAAACCATGGTTTTTAATGAGAAAAACATGAAAAAATGTTCAAAGCACTAAAACGCAACGCTATATTTGTGATATGTATCGTCCATGCATATGCTAAAATCACCATGTTTTCCTCTTGATCTAGTTGCCCCATGGTCCAAAAGGGTTGCACCATCTCAGTCTGATCACTCATCTAGTAGATGTCGCCACAACAATTCACTCTCATGGCACATAGGCAAGATAAATGAAGCCAATGACTCCAACCACGACAACGGAGGAGAAGCCTTGGCATTGTCCGTAACAAGGCCACCTTCAATGGCAGAAAGAGGGAGATGGGCTTAGAGAGATGACCAAAAAAAGAAGCCCATTCTCACATGGAGGAATGCCAATAGTTAGAAATAACATCTAGACATTCTACAATAAACATATAGACTATATTGTTAGGAGGCCTCATATGGGGAATCTATGTAACTAATAAACATGTAATTCTTACCCTCAATATGGAACAATCTATGGAAAAAATGTGTAGTCATTTACATTCAATTATGTTTCTTCTATTCATTAAATATTCTACAATTATACAATAATCAAATATAATAAGATATATTTATTTCAATTTTAGTTTCCGTGTTAATCAAATATTTTCTTTCCATACAATCCAATCCTTTTTTTTCTTTTTGGTGAGAATACAACCACATTTTATTAAATATATTTCACTAATTCTTGCGGCAACATGCCCGCGGAAGGGTGGACGGGAGGGGGCATCTCTAGTACTATATCATACTAGGAAGCATGCACGTGCAACCCACATCTTGAGCATAGATATATATACCACTTTGTTTTCAAGACCACATGTGAGAAATGATATACATGGCAAATGATGTACCATCGAATTGATCATGTATCTTTATGCGTAAACACATAAAATAGAAGCACACATATCATTGCTACCATTCTCGTTGAAAAACAAGGTCGTATTCCCATTAAATTGCTCCGATAATCAACCCATGTGCTATTTATTTTACAAGTGTACAAGTTACAATCATAGTGAAGAGGTCCTAACTGAACAAGAAACGGGGCACTTGGCCCAGCCAAAAAGTGGTATCCTTTTCCACACAAAATTGTTGAATAGAAAAATCATCTGTATAGTTTGCACTCCATAGCAGAAAATAATATCGACTTGTTGAAGGCTTGAGAAGAGCATGTGAATCTGGCTTACAAATCATGTTACTTCTGAGCGCTAGTGAGTTGATCCTGACCATCACCAGAACATATGTTTGTTCATGTTATTAAAGGCATAAAAGAAGAACACAACTATCAAGGATTCAAGAGCTATAAAACCTTTTTTTTTGCACATACACTACTTGAGTGGCAAGCAATGGCTATTCCATTTCCCGAAAAATTAAGAGAAATGAGGAAGCACGAGAATAGTATAACCTATCATAATTTTTAAAAGAATACTGCATGTTCTTTGGTGGAAACCATTTGCACAATGTTGGCAAATAATATACTGTGAGCAACATAATTGGTATGTAAATATCATACAATTAAGCCCAACCCAAAGAATTTGGATTATATGTCATGTTGACGGAACCACGAAGGACAGAACGTATCTAGTGCACCGAAGCAATTTGTGCATCGGATGCACCCGTCTCTTTTGGATCATTGGATGGAAATCCAAGGGATGTTCTCTCGCTGGTGAAGGGATCATTGGCACATTGCCAAAAAAACGACCTCACACAATATCAAAATCAACCCACACTCGACTATTTCCTTTGCCATCCTTAAAGGCATGTTTTAAATTCCTTTCTCCAAACTTGAGTGATTATATATTTTGAATCATATATCTAGATTTGGATCTGATTTGACGATCATATTTGTTTTGGAGGAGATGTTTGAAAGAATATTAGCGTTGAATATATTTCTTATATTTAGTTTTTTTACATTTTGAAACTCGGCTCCAACATTTATAAGTTCTAAGTCAAGTTTAAAAAATCAAAAAGATATATAATATTGGTCTTGTTTGAAAGAACTCATCAAAACAAAGTTTATAGTCAAAACAAATTCAGGGTCATACATTTGGTTCAAAATGCACAACCCACAAAGGTTAGGTTGTGCACATCAAATGGTAAAAACCCCAGATTGTATAACCAATCACCTTTTCAACACCAATATCTGAACCATACAGATGGCACTGATGCAGAGTTATAAGTAAACAATCCAAATATTATTGAGAGTTTGAGAGTCATGCAGGGGAAAAGAATATACAACACACTAGGAGAAGATTATGCTGAAATAAAAACATAAGTAAGAGGAAGAAGGCTATCACTCACCAAGTTATCTGTGGAGCCAAGATTGATAGGCGTAGCACAAAGTATGATGGAAGAACCGTGACAAGCAATTCCTTAAGATTAAGCTAGCTAGAAAAACAATGTTAAATACTAACAATAGCCAAAACAATTGGTAGGAAAGTTGGAAGTGGATACGCTTTAATATGCTTCAACAAGATGGAAATTACTGCAAAGAGTAACAATTTATATGTGTAGATCATACCTTCCCATGCTATAATTAGTATTCCAAATAATGTAGAGTGAAAAGAGAAGCAAGTTACATTTAGTTAGCTTAGAATGTTCTCATCAAGTTGTAATTCTGATTGTGAGCTTAACAGTCAAGTAATATGAGTAAGCCACTAAGTACCAGATACTAAGCGAATGAACGATAATCTACCCATCTTGGATTGCGCTTGTCAGGACAATGATCATGAAGAGGTAGAAAATCTCATTGCAGAGCATGATGACAAACTCGAGCGACAACTTGACAAATGCCCATACTTGGAGAAACTGTTTGAAATGTTAAAGTAAGGTCTCCCAAGTCTAAGTGTAACCAATTTCAGTAAATCTTGACCTTGCACGATGGTATATCTAACTTGGAACATACTCCACAGGCTGTAAACGTTGTTCTTCTCACTGTCACTTGACAACGGTAGCTAGACATTCAATTCTCCAAAGATCGCATGCTAATTATGTAGCAATCTTGAATGTGCACCTGCAACACACCATCTTGTTCTCTAACTACATGAAAAATAGGAAAGGATCTTGTACCCCGATATTATCCTCATATAATTATACTGACCAGTACTCACTTATTTCTGCCGAACTTGTAATACTGTTGATCATCATCAAGAGATCCTAGCCAAAATTGTACCAAAACATATAGCTTCAAGAATTAATAAATATCAGTGCACGTAGCTATAATCCGGGGCAATTTAAATGGTGACTCTTAAAATTAGAAGAATATGAAATGGATCAGCATGTGCCTAGGAGAGGTCTACTATGTTCTTCACTTATACTGTTATACATATGTGATGATGGAGCAATATGTGATGGCACAAGACACAAAAAATGCAATCCTTCTCGACCTTGGAGTGGTGCTGCACTATGTCCACATTGGCAATCATCAAACAAAACAAAAGTTGTCTGTGCGTTTTCTCGACCATTCACGAAGACATATAACATGTTATAAAATAATCACACATCATGAGAAAAAGTAAGCACAACATGTCAACTTTCTGTCCAACAGTTAGTGCAGCCAACGATGGGTCAAATATGTCTTAATATAGAGCAGCAGAGACTTGAAGTTGACATCACTAAACTTAAGATGACAATCACCGACATGTATCTTTTCTCCCAAGGACGGTCCAAAACTTGCTCAATTTTTTCTGCATACAAGCATTGTTTGCTCTCACGTAGAAATGGGAAATTTCACCTAGAGGCAAATGTGCAACAAAGTAAAGGAAAATGCACTTGTCCACTATGTCTTGTAGTCTTCAGTTTGATTGTAGTTAGTGGGTTGTGTGACTTTGATGAATGGTTCCGTTTTGTGATGTTTGCTGACGGCGATCATATGACATGGGCGAGGAAAGTGTCCGAATGTACAGTTATTCAATGGCTTTGTAGGAATAACCTAGGATGATCAGGTCCAGATAGATAACCTCAATACGGTGGATGATGAACTTTGATTCGATACCAAGCATCAGCTGGACAACATCGCTGGCTATTTTGTTCATATAACTCACGGAAATTGTAAACAATCTACCTATTATCGAAGGAACCAAAATCATGAAAATAGCATACAGTAAAGCTGTGATCTACGTCGGCCCGCACCAAGAATTCATCGGCACTTGAAGATCTCTCTCCGCCTCGCGCTCATCAGCAACTCACGTGGAATATAGAAACGTATAACCGAGCAATTTAAGTAGAGCATCCTCACCTCTTCTAGATTTTGCTCCGTGCCTTGGCGGGGATGGAGCACCAAGAGCCGGTTCATCTTCGCGCACACGCCCCAGATGTACGCCACTTCCCTCGGCTCCCGTCGGGTCTGTCGCACCGAAGAGCGGCACCGAGGAGGATGTTGGAGTTAACCGCGGCGTTCGAGTTCGTGTTGAACCGGAACAGTCACCTAGCATAGGATTTGTAATTGGACTAGGACTAGTTTAGGACTAGCTTATCTCCTTTGAATATCCATGTACCCCTGCGTTGTAAGAGCACCAAGAGTTGAGATCAATAAACAAAAGAACCAGGCTCGATACGAGCCTGTTGCTATACGCCGGCTACGTGCGTGGGATGCTTCGGATCGATCAAGCAACTTGCTAGCTTGCTAGCTGTACTATGTTGGTGCAGTACATCTCGACGTAAAATACTCCGGCGAGTTCAGCCAGTGGTTCGTCTTCGTCGTCGATCGTTACCGTCGCCGGAAAGTACTCGGCGTCGGATCTGGGCCAAAAATTGGTATCAGAGCAAGGTTGATCTTTTAGTAACGGAAGATCATGTCGAAGGACAACAAGGATAAGCAGCTGGCGGCGTACTCCGGTGCGGCTAAAGTATTTGCTGCTCCAGCGAGTTCGTCGTACCCACGATTTGACCGCGAGAACTTCAGGGTCTGGAAGGCACTGATGGAGTGTGGTCTCTGCGCCAACGTGTTGTGGGACGCAGTCGATCCAGGAGGCGACGCTTTCAAGAAGGGGGGAGCCGAGCACTGGAAGGATCGGCAGGCGGCATCGGCGATTTACTCGGCGATGTCGATGGATGTCCTCCAACACCTAATCGCCAAAGAAACGGCGAAGGAGGTGTGGGATACCTTGGAGCTCATGTTCGAGGGACACGACCGCGTCAAGCAAGCCAATCTCCAAACTCTCTTAAGGAACTATGAGACTTTGGTCATGGGCGATAATGAGTCCGTGGACGCGTTCGCTTCACGGGTTGCTACTCTCGTCAATCGGATCCGCGCACTTGGAGAAAACCTCATGGAGGCCTCGGTTGTCCGTCGGTTCTTGCGCGCGGCTCCTCCTCGGTACCTGCAAATTGTCACGGCGATCGAGCAGTGCGTCGATCTCGCGACCCTCTCTATTGATGATTTCGTCGGACGCTACAAGGCTCACGACGAGCGTATGAGGTACAGTCTCGGGGACGGGATGAACGATGAGCATGTCATGCTCACGCGGGCTCAGTGGCAGGCGCTGGACTCAAGGAGAGAAGGTGAGGGCTCTAGCAGTTACGCTCGCCAAGATCGTGTGCCAAACGAACAAAGTCAGAAGGACGTCAACGATGGCGCTCCGAAGAAGAAGAAGAAGTTCGACAAGCGCAAGATCAAGTGTCACAATTGTGGCATCATGGGGCACTTCAAGTCGGAGTGCAAGAATCCCCCAAAGGAGAAGGCGCTCATGGCCCAGCAAGGAGATGAAGGTGACATGATGTTGATGTGTGAACTCGTGGACGAGGAGGATCCAGTTCTTGAAGTATCGGCTAAAGAAATTGCCGCACTCCGTGAAGGAAAAGTTTTCTCTCAAGATCATGGTTCAGAATGCCGTATCGATGCTATAGATGCGGGGGGTGATTCTGAAACTTACATCAATGCTATGGGTGTAAGTGCCAACTTTGCTGGAGCGAAGGAAGCGCTCATTGCGTGTGCTCGGCCATGGAGAAGCGGCCTTGCTACAGACATGAGGGGTGATTCCAAAACTCGTGTCGAAGCTACTGATGCGAGAGGTAATTCTGAATTTTGTGTCGATGTTACAGACACAAATGACATTTCTGTTGACGCTAATGCAAAAGTAGACATGAGCGCAACAGCTAGTAGTGGCAATCGTGGACCTTGTGCTACGTTTGGGACGCACAAAGGAGATGGACCAGAAAGGCCGAAGAACAGCACCACTTACCCAGTTCGGGCCGGAGCTGCTGGTGGCCTGCGTGGAGGATCTTTAAGTGGTGGAACGGATGGGCTTGGCTCATCAAGAGAAGTTCCACTAGGCTGCAACTCAGGCGTGAAGGTTGTCCAGCATGGTCCAGAGGGAGAAGGAGGCCAATCTGCTTTGGTGCCTAGTTCAGGTGAAAAGTTAGGAAGCTCAATTCGGGTTGGATTTTTTGCTTCGCCAAAAGAAACGCGCGCAGCAGAAATTTTCATGTCACCTCTGACAGTAATGGAGGAAAGGACACCACCACCTATATCCATAAAGCTACAACCGGTGTTTCATTCATATCCGGAGGATACTCTTCGGACGATTGATCCGGTAAAGATCAAAGGGAGTAGGCAACGGTGTCTAGCAAGCGCCAAGGAACCGGCGAAATTTGAAGGCGCAAATACGAAGGAGTGTTGGCGTCATGCTATGAAAGAAGAGTTGGGGTCGATCCACGACAACAATGCATGGGAGCTTGTGGATCTTCCCAACAATGAAAAAACCATGGAGCTCAAGTGGGAATTTATGATCAAGAAAGAAGCTGAAAAAAATTGTGTGAAGCACAAAGCGAAGCTAGTAGCCAAAGAGTACATGCAAGATGAAGGTATGGACTTCAAAGAAGTGTTCGTTCCCGTTGCACGGATGGAATCGATGAGATTACTCATCGCTCTCGCAGCTCAAGAATCATGGAAGATACATCACATGGATGTAAAATCCACGGTTTTAAACGAAGGAGATGTGTATGTGAATAAACCATCGAGTTTCATCAAAGAGGGAGAAGGACACGAGGTATTGAAGCTACACAAAGTCTTGTATGGGCGACGGCAAGCCCTTCGGGCGTGGAACATCAAACTTGATCAGACTATGATTTCTCTTGGATTTGAGAAAGCCCCACTCGGGCATGCAATGTACAAGAGAGGTGAAGGAAGGGATTGTCTACTAGTTGGCATCTACGACGACGATCTATTGATAACTGGAGCATATGAAGAGGTGATTGCAAAGTTCAAGCTACAAATGAAGGAGTTTTTCAAGATGGATGATCTAGGTCTTTTGAGTTGCTACCTCAGACCAGAGGTACATCATAAGATGGAAGAGATCACACTATGCCAGGAGGCATACGCAAGGAAGCTACTTGAAAACTGTGGCATGAGAGATTGCAATCCAATTGATGCTTCAATGGAACCTCGTCTTGAGTTGAGCAAGAAGGAGATGGTGAAACTACTCGGCTATAGTGATAGTGACAAGGACGACCGTAAGAGTACCTCGGACGTGGCATATTTCCTTGGTGGAAGCATAGTAAGATGGCTATCACGAAAGCAGAAAGTGATGACATCGACTTCAAGTGAAGCAGAGTGTCAAGATGTGTGGCTAAGGCTACACAGTGATCTCATGGATCGAGATACGGAACAAGTGGTGCTCAAAGTTGACAGCGGGTCTATGTTTTTTCTATGCGAGGATCCAGTGCGGCATGATAGGAGCAAGCACATTGATACAATGTATCACTACATGAAGAACTGCGTGGAAGAAGAGAAGGCGAAGGTCAACTACAATCGCACCGATGATCAGTTGGCGGACATCCTGACCAAGGCTTTAAATCGGGAGAAGTTCTTGAAGGTGCAAAGAAGGATCGGCGTCGAAGCTGTAACGTAACGACGTCGTGTTTAGGGGGGTGATTGTTGGAGTTAACCACGGCGTCCGAGTTCGTGTTGAACCGGAACAGTCACCTAGCATAGGATTTGTAATTGAACTAGGACTAGTTTAGGACTAGCTTATCTCCTTTGAATATCCATATACCCCTGCGTTGTAAGAGCACCAAGAGTTGAGATCAATAAACAAAAGAACCAGGCTCGATACGAGCATGTGGCTATACGCCGGCTACGTGCGTGGGATGCTTCGGATCGATCAAGCAGCTTGCTAGCTTGCTAGCTGTACTATGTTGGTGCAGTACATCTCGACATGAAATACTCCGTCGAGTTCAGCCAGTGGTTCGTCTTCGTCGTCGATCGTCACCGTCGTCGGAAAGTACTCGGCGTCGGATCTGGGCCAACAGAGGAGTAGGAGGACGACATGGACGCTGAGGCGAGCCTCTCGACGCGGGCCACGCCGTCCCAGGCCGAGAGCAACTGCCGCTACGTGCTCTCGTACATCTCCAAAATGTCGCTCCGCCCCCACCCCGCCGGAGAAATGGCGTTCGACATGGCTGGTGGAGGTAGACGGCGAGTCTCTTGGCTGACGGCCATGCTTCAGGTACCCTTCAGCGAGCCAGCGACAGACCTGGAGACCTCATGGTCTTCCGCGTCCATGGCGGCCACCTCGTAGAGGAGGACGCAGACGTCGATGGCGCCCTAGCCGCCCTCCCCCCTCCCAACAATGCATATGATGGGGAGTGTTGGCATCGCCGCCATGTGCGTCGGAGGAAGCAGAGGTGTGGGATGGGGCGGTTTGCGAGGAGAACCGGGGCGAGGCGAGTGAGGGCCGTGCGCGGGACATGCAAGCGAGGGGTCGTGCACGTGGGGGTCGTGTCCATCGATGGATGGTTTTTTTTTGCTTGAGGAGCGTAGCCGCAGGGGGAGTTGCCTCAGCGATTAGCACTAAATATGCAGTGGCATGGTGGGTAATTAAAGTGTCAAACATGTTTGATGCATTGAGACCATTTAGACCATGGCTGAGATGATTTGGTCCTTTGTTCTTTGGGTTAATTGGATCTATGCCACTACAACTTTCATAAGTTGGTAAAATGCCATTACAATTCTGTACATTGAAAAAATGCCATTACAATTCTTCCATCCTCCTTTATATGCCATTATGTTAAATTTAAGACACAAATACCCTTATCTTCCTCCTTTCACCTCCTCCTCATCTTCTCTTCTACTAAACTGGCCTGCCATTAACTCCGGTGAGCATGGGGCCGTGAAAAAAATAACTTCCAGCACCGACCATGCATAATGTTATAGGGCTGCATTATGCAAGCGCTGCAGCTGTCTCCCATGAGAATGCTGCCTCAGTCGTCATGTACGCACAATTTCTACAGCTAAGGTACTGTATTGCGGAGTCATGTCATGCACGTGTAAAACCACTCAACGATGTAGTGGGACCAAACTTTCATATTGCATGTGACTTCAGCCGGCAGCAAATCGATTACATAGCAAGCGTGGCTAGCTTTGCACATGAGGAATTATTCAACAAATCAATCAGCTATATAGCATGGATAGCTTTGTACCGGAGGAATTAATCATCTTTGTTGTCTCCTATGTACGTGCGTGTTGAGGCCAGTTCAATCCTCCGTAGACCATATCCTTGTAAGACTAGCAGGAAAGAAAGATGATTGCCGGATTTAATGGTACGGTTGTCAGTTTGGCAGAAGAGAAGATGATGAGGTACGGTTCTCAGTTTAGTAGAAGAGAAGATGAGGAGAGGGTAAAAGGAAAGATAAGGGTATTTGTGTCTTAAATTTAACATAATGGCATATAGAGGAGGTTGAAAGAGTTGTAATGGCATTTTTTCAATGTGCAGAATTGTAATGGCATTTTTGCAACTCGTGAAAGTTATAGTGGCATATATCCAATTAACCCTTGTTCTTTCATGTTTTATAGGGGTAGTAGAATAGTCGTAGTCATCTCAACAGTTGAAGATGTTTGTTGGTTTGCTCATGTTTTTGCATGATTCAGTGCATTTCTCAGTTCGAGCAAACACTCAATTTTGTATTAGTATTTATCAGGGCCAAACCGGCAAAATCCGATGCCATGTGCGAAACTAAAAAATGAGGCTTTATCTTATAAAAAATAAACTAACAAACTATTGTAACGCTCCTGGAAAAAAATTGTAGTGTGCATAATAACATAATAATTGGACATATAAAAAGTCATACCTATCGTCCAACTCCCGTTATTAATTAGAAAATTAGGAATTGAGACTTAGAGTAGGAATCAAAGTTAATCAAAAAGGACTCGATAAGAACATGGAGGCTGGAGGAGTCGGGTAAATTTAATAAAGCATGCGAGGAAGGCAGCGCCCTGACATTGTGTCAGCGTGAATCCAAATTCAGTTGATCTAGTGAGTAATGACGATTGACGAATCGAGGGACGAGGTGAGGAGACCGAAGACGAGGGCGACCTCCTGAGTCGGCTACTTATCGAGTCGAGACGAGGCCGGGGGCGACGAGACGTTCTTCATTCGGCATCTCACCATGTAGCTTTTCCTAGCGTAATCCCGATCCGTAGCGACATAAAGGAGTGCTCTCGATCTATCCCCTCATTTAGGTCTCCAGCATCCACCCCAACTCCAGCGTCAGAAGGCCTAATAGTCTTTTTTTTTCTTTTCTTTTTCATACTAGGCCTGTATAAAAGTGGGCCCCTTAGAATTTTGGCCCCTGTGTGGACCGCACTTTTTGCACCACTGTGCGGCCGGCCCTGTTATTTATTTCTATAAATATTTATATCCAGATTTTTGTATTCCTTTTATGTTCCAAAAGATATGAAAAAACATTTAGTGGCATTCAGTTTCATCCTTTTTTTCCATCTCTAGCCATCCAACCACTTCTCGGTAATTAGCCTATTTATTAATATAGTATAGCAGTGAAGATTATGCACAACGATATTTAAATATATACTAGCAAAATGACCCGTGCGTTGCCACGGAATAAAAAGACATAATCTCCAATGATGGTGACCACATTATGTTCATATATCATCGCTTGATTTAGAAATTTTGTGCACAAACGCAATAAAATGTTTCTTCTTTAAATTTATTCACAAGTTGAAGCAATCTTTACATTTTCAAAAAATATATATCTTGGTTGTCAAAAATCTTGGTAACTCAAAGATTTATTCTGAATTTGAAGAATTTTTTTTAGAAAACATACAATAATAATCCGATCCATCCAACAGTTAATTTTTCAAAATTCAAACAGGTATATTATCACAAAGACTTAGAAGCATTAATGTTTAACTACATACATTAGATCTTTCGTGAATAATTTTACAAATATGGTAATGATTTTAAAATCAAGAACATTTTTTACAATTTACAAACATTTACTAAAAATCGTGAATATTTTTTATATTTCGAACGGGTTTAAGTATTTTCTTTTGAATTGGCCACCAATTCAAGAAAAGACGAACATAATTTTTTATGTTGGAGGATTTTATTTTAAATTTACAAACATTTTTTGAAATGCATGAAGTTTTTCTGAATAAACAAACATTTTTATAAATCAGTAATATATTTATTAAATTCGTGGACATTGTTTTGGAATTTGCAAAAAAATATAAAAATCCGGCGCTTTTTTTGAATCCTATTTTTAATTCAAAATAAAAATTCGTCAGCATTTTAATCCAAATTCCTATTTTTTAATATGAAAAAGTTTTTGTAATTATAGATTATTTAAATTATAAATAAACAAAAATGGAACGGAAAATTTTAAATAAAAAAAAGAAACTATCAAAACAGGCATTAGCTATTTTTAAAATTTTAGGACATATTTTGAATTAGAAAGCATTTTGTTAAATGCATTTAATAGTTTTTAATACTCTCTCCGTCCCAAAATAATTGACCCAAAAGTGAATCTACTCTGTACTAACTTTAGTACAAAATAGAGTCACTTTTGAGTCACTTATTTTGAGACGGAGGGAGTACATGGAATTGTATTTAAGATCATGGACTATTCTTATTGTACAAACATTTTTAAGATCATGGACTATTCTTATTGTACAAACATTTTATTGTATATGCGAGCATTTTTTACAAAACTCCGAGCAGTTTTTGAAGTCACAAATATTTTAATTTTTTAAATATGTTGATTTATAATTTTCAGTTTATTAAAATTTTAAAGATTATTTAAAGTTATATATTATTTAAAATAAAAAAATAAAACGGAACTGAAAATAAATAAATAAACGGAACTAAAAGCAGGCGTCTGTGCATGGGCCGACCCATACGGTGTGTTGGATATTCTCCCGGCGTGCAGAGCGTAATATAGGAGGTTTTTACATGGGTCGGCCCAGTCCAAGATTTTTCGCTTTGTGAAACGTTTTCTATTACTCACCGGTGGCATGGTGGGTAATTTATGCAAACTTTAGGGGTAATTTTCAAGACGGACGACCAGAAACCGAATTTGCTTTATTATTACTAGCAAAAGAGCTCGTGCGTTGCACCGGGAGCATATATACAAATAAAACGCCAGACCCTAGTCTTAGGAAACAATGAGCTCCTCCGCGTCCGTTGAAACATCCTTGATGTACGCATCTGAAATTCAGCCCCACGAGACAGGGGATAATTTTCCGTTTATCCTTTAAATGCACCTTCCCGCTGTAGTTATTTAGGCTTTTTGTTGATATTTCAGGAAACATGTGATCCTATATATACTGGTCGAAATCTGTATAAAAGAGCCCGTGCACGACGTAATTTGTATGCCCTGCAGGTGGTGAAGATGGAGACTGACATACTGAAATATCTCAACTTTCAGATGGGGAGTCCCACCGTTAGAACTTTTCTATTGTACGTAAGCTATCTGAATTTCGGCATTTAATTTGCACATATCTCTCAACTATCAATATCATCGCTATGTCAAGTAGTTACCATGTTTAAATCACATGGAAAATAGCAGCATGATTATTGCCTTAATAGACTAAAAGAATTTCATAAGCCTAACGTTTGATACATGTCTATTGCAGGAGATTCCTAATATCTTCTCGTGGAGCCAATGTAAGCACATTTTTGGAGCCCTCAGTAGTTGCTTCTCTTAATGTTATTTTTGTAACATGTTCCCCCCTTCAAACTTCAGTGTGCAAGTGCAAAAAGGATGGAGCTTATGTGTATCTATCTAGCTGAATTGAGCTTGCTAGACTACGACTGCATAAGGTTCTTGCCATCAGTTATTGCTGTTGCCTGTCTGTTCTTAGCCAGGTTCACAGTCAGCCCAAAGACTCGTCCTTGGGTAAGATTAATCAAAATTTGCTGAATCGTTGAACCGACATTAATCTTCGCTTTGTGTTTTTCTGACATTTGCGTCTGCTAGGACCTGACTCTGCAAGAGAACACAAGCTACAAGGTCTCTAATCTCAAGAGTTGCATCTTGAGGATACACGAATTGCAGTTGGGCAGACAGTATTTAAATCTGAAGGCCATCAGGAGCAAGTATAACGAGCGCAAGGTGATATCCGTTCTCTCCGCTTTCTTTGACTGTTACACACATTTTCATAATTGTTTGTTTTTGTGACTGTACAGTTCGGGTGTGTGTCGATGATGGCCTCGTCAGAAGAAATTCCTGCATCTTTCCTCGAAGACCTCGATAAGTGAATGGTTGACAATGTCGTTTGATTTCGACATAAGATGGAAGCAGGGAGCGGGTCCCTTTTTTTGGGGGAAAAAAGGGGGTTAAAGGGCTGATTTGCTCATGCAGCATCTTTTCCAGTCTAAGGCAGAAAATTCATTATTAGCGAATTAGGGGTTGACCTAGCAAGAATTTTTCATGCCCACCTGTAGGTAGTTAGTCGCGCCATTTTGGTTGCATTTACAGTGCAGCTATCAAGCTGCATTTGTAATCTGGTATCAACGTGTGACCGAGATGTTTTTGTACAGAGGCTAGCATGTTGGTGGTGCCGTGGTCAATGTGACACAATGATAAAATTCTTCTTGAAAGCTCTGGGGCAATGTTTTTGTTGTATACATTGTACTTAACCACTGCTGAAGTGATGAGCATATTCTCAAAGTTGAAACGGGGCCAGCAAATATTGCGCTTGCCATCAGCAAGTCAACGCCCGTGGAACAGTAAACCGTATACTGCAACTGTGTAAGGTCAGCCTGTCATTCATAGAGGGCTTAATCAAAGAGATAACTGACGTTCCTCGGTGATTTGAGTAAAGTTCAGTAGCAGTAGGGCTTCAGAATGATGTGGCGATCATTACATGGGGGTAACCTAGCAATTGCGGCTTCAGAACGGTGTGGAGAACAGAGCTTGACTGGTGAACGATGGTGGTCTCATGGGAAATGACGGCTTGAGAATGGTGAGGTGAACTGAGGTTGGCTTACCAACGGCAATCATCCTTCTCCACTCCCGCAGAAGGCCTTCAATGGATCACTGGACCTGCGCCCTTCGTCCGAGTGCTGGAACTTTGTGGAGAAAAAAGGTGTTGGAATGGAGGTTTGAACCCAGGCGCTTGAGCCACTACACCGCAGACATGGTTATGATAGATGAGGATCTCGGGCTTTAAGAATCGCGTGAGACGGCAGATTTGACAGGAAAAAAAACCGAATCGTTTTCCTTACTTATGGGTGGCATAGTGGGTAATTTAGGTCAACTTTGAGGGTAGTTTTTATGACGTACGACAGAAGCGTTAGTTGCTTTATTATTATTAGGGAAGATAGGGAGAGAATCACTAATAATAAGTGTGCACACATAATTGAGACCTCACCATTCGCAAAAAAAAAGGATTAAGATCACATCATGCAAAGCATGTATGCAACGAACGTCTTCAACGACTGGTTTGGCTCGCTTGATGCGCATATATCCCTTTCTTTAAGCATCGGAGAAAGAAGAAGGGCAGGAGGTCGCTGTCGTGCATGTCGGGGGCTTTCGGTTGTGTGATGTGCTCCTCCGCACCTGCGCGTTGATGCATCCACGTCGCGCGTCCTCTCGTCGACCTCTTTGCCTATATACCACGCACCACCATCACCGGCCAATGCACTCGCCGACCTCTCTTCTCTCCATCATACTACTAACACCGGTCGGCACACGCCGAGGCGCAAAAGGACTCCATGATGGCTATTGCCGGCGCGGTGGTCGCCGGTGTAGCCGCCGCGGCCACGGCCGGGATTCTTGCCTTGGCGTCGTCGCACGGCGACCGGCCCGAGGATGCCACGAGCGCCGTGGCGGAGGCGGCGGCGTCCCAGGAGTGCGCGGTGTGCCTGTCGGAGCTGGCCGGAGCGGCGGGATGCTCCGGCGACTCCGGGCCATCGGCGGTGCTGGTACGCGTGCTGCCGGGCTGTGGGCACGGGTTCCACGACGAGTGCATCGGCAGGTGGCTGCTGCTGCGCCCCGAGTGCCCGCTCTGCCGCTGCCCCGTACCGGCTGTGGTCACCGCGGACAGTCGGCTAGCCAGGAAGGCCGTGGTGCCTGCCGTGCCGCTGGCGGAGGCCGCGCCTGCCTTGTCGCGGCCAACTAGGATCGCGTGCGGCTTCGGCGACGGGAGGGTCGTGTGGACGCGTAGCCCACCCGTGGCACTGTAAAGGGCCGTGTGAGGAAGGTTATCTCACGATTACTCGAGGATTAGTGAAACCAAAGTCTATGGAGTGCTTCAAGATTCCACATTACCCTTGCTTGATTGTGTGGAATCGGATTTATATGGGTTTACCATCATATCATCATTGTTTTGTCTTTGTTTCATGTGTAAATTGGCGGGCATTTATTCGGCAGCCTGTCATTTTAGGGCATCTCCCGTGCAAATTCCCAAAAAAAACATATTTGTTTGTAGACGCATCCACGAAAAGTGATAAGCCGGTCATCCAACCATATTTGCAGACATATTAAAATAAATTTAAATAAAATCAGACGAATCCTGCAAACTGGATGATTCATTTAAATCAAACCAAACCCCTAAACCAAGTTTTGCTATATTTCAACTGAATAAAAGTGAACAAGACTTTTTTAAAACTAATCTAAGTGATCCTCGGCCGTGGGAGAGTCCTTGTCCCTCCCCTGTCTTTCCCATGACACACAAACTCACTTGTTGTGGCCTGAGGAAAGTGAAGCCGTGGGAGGGGAAGAATATGTGTGTCCTTCCTCAGGCCCAAGTCATTGCAGTGTTCCATCTGCTACTCTTTCTCGCCCAAGTCCACTGTGTCAACAGCTATGTAGATTGTTCGGCCTCGTGATGGCGGGGCGAACAGCGGTGGCGGTGTGTCCGACGCGGAGTTGGCGTCATATGCGGTCGCTTGCGCCTCCTCTTCGTCCACCTCTGTGTTAACCTCCATGAACATGGCGTCCTTCTCCACCCGCAGGATGGTCAACCGCCACCGCTCGAGAAGGATCTCGGGGGCGCTGCACAATGACTAATACAGTGCCCGCTGCTCAGCGAGGAAACTCGTATCCTCTGCAACCATGGTCGCGACAACATCGTCGTTCACCTGCTCACCGATGATTTTCCCCTCTGCGAAAGGTCACATCTTTGGTCGTCCTGCGTCTGACGTGGCGGAACGTCGACACTGGAAGCGCCTACTGCTCTTCGTCATTACGACATCAAAAATGTGTCCGCGCCTGCTCCCACGTGATGTCGGCATGGACCGACGAGGGCGGTGGAGCTAGCTTGTCATCGTATGCCTCGCCCATTGTCTTGCCGGCATTGTTGCCACCCCGCAAGATTTTTGGCAAGCCAACCTCTATCCGGCTAACACGGCGGGACAACCAGTCATCTGCAATGCCGGCCAACTCCTGCTTATGTTCGATTGAGAGGTTGTCCCACTACGCTTTCAAGCTCGAGGTCATGGCAAACGTGGTGCACGGAGGATATGAGGAGTATCTAGTGCCCCTTAGTGATTTTGATGTATTGAAGACTTATAGGTTAAGGGATTAATGTGTTTGTGAGTATACACAGGTCCCATAAGTCCATGAGGAGTTTGGTCATCCGACGGAAGTCGACCCCTAAAAATGTATGTCTTCAACTAAAGACTTTGATGCTTTTCTTGAAGACTTTGAAAATGAAGAAATTGGTGTGACCTTGAAGATATTGATACGAGGACAATGAAGCTTCAAGACTTTTGTTTTCGTAGTTTCTTTTCCTCTTTTGGAGTCATAGGAAACACCGTACTGTTAAAGGTGTTCGAGGTAATACTAATTTTTTTTCCAAGTGACACTCATCTCAAAACCTACACATACTCAATCCTTCGACTGAAGCCTTTGGAAATCTCTTACAACTCAGTCAAATTCTTCAGTGACAGAGATGGAGTTCTTCTGGTCTCTGAGGAAATTGATCTGACCGAGGAGTTAGGATTTTTCCAGTGCGAATTGCCTACCATGAGGAATATGATAGCCTAGAGAAATTTGGGAGTTCAAAATTTTGAGCGTTGTTGTGCTTAGCGCCAGCTATCTAAATGATCTTATCCTTACAAAGGTCATATCATTAGGGGAATTTATGTCTATCATGTCGGGTTGCACCCTCGCTATAAATAGCCGCACCCCTCAACCAATAGCTGGTTGGCTGTTCCGAGAGAGAAATTTACAAGTGTCATTTAAGAGTAATCCATCCTTCGGGGACATTGAGAAGAAATCGTCACTGAGGCAAAACCTAAAACCCCAACACCTAAAACTCAAAGTGATTGAGCATCACTAAAGAGATTGTCATGTGTGGAACCGATGTTTTTTACCTTTCAAGACTGTGCATCTTACAAACGGTTAGGCATCATGGTCTAGAGCATCCAAGAGGACATTCTAGATCGTCGGGTGACCGAGTTTGTCAAGGTAGGGAAGTCTACCTTGAAGACTTACCACAGGTGATTGGGCGAAGTCTGTTTGGCTCTAGCTCAAGGAGAATACGTAAGGACTGCGTCCTCGGAATGTATGTCCTTTTCTTTAAATACCAAGTTGTTTCAAACCAGACATACGAGTGTCACAACAGTTGGAACTGGTAGATCAAATCATTGTCTCACCAAGCAACTCGTTCTATTTCCTCAACTCTTTTAATCCCTCGTATACTTATTGATGAAATTGATTGTTATTGTTTGAATATTTGACTGAAGACTTTCTCAATTTCCCGAACCCAATTTTTTCACTCACCTTGTCTTTAGCCTGCTTATCCTAATTACTCGCTATTTTTTATCTCTCTATGTTTCGTTTCACCATGATGACTTGCTATTGCCATGTTATGCATGCTCTTGAGTACTTTATCTGCTGTCAGTATTTTGTCACTTAGCAAATACCTCAAATAGAAATTCCTCAGTAAAAAAATTGTAAAATCTGCCTATTCACCCCCCTCTAGTCGATATAACACACTTTCAATTGGTATTAGAGCAAGGTACTTCCTTGTTCTGTTGGATTTTGGTTTAACCACCTCGAGTTTTAGTTATGTCGACTGCAGGTTTGATCAAGGTTTGTGCGGGGTGTCCTACCTTTGATAGAGCGTACTACCCCTACTTGAAGAACAAGATGGGTATGCATCTTGAGGCAATTGACAACGATCTCTGGTACGTTGTGGAAAATGGTGTTCCATCAATCACTCCACGATCAACGCTGCTGACTCATATGTCTCCAATGTATATATAATTTTTTATTGTTCCGTGCTATTATATTATCATTATAGGACACCTTTTGGGAGTTTATCTACCATTTAATATATATATTTAGCACTAACCTCTCGACCCAGTGTCCAGCGTCAGTTGATGTTTTCTGCATGTTTTTGGCTTTCCAAGTTTACAGTACCAAGGGAAGTCCAATTGCCACGAAAGTTTTGGTGATTTTTTCTGGACCAAAAGAATACGTGGAAGCTTGGGGAGGAGGCCACAAGCCTCACGAGAGGAGCACCATACAACAGGGCGCGACCAGGGGGTAGGGTGTGCCCTGTAACCTCGTGCTCCCCTCGATTGCCTCCTGGCGTACTTCTTTGTCCTATAAATTCACAAATATCTCAAAAACCCTAGGCAGCCGTCCGAAACACTTTTTCCACCGCTGTGATGACCCACAAGTATAGGGGATCTATAGTAGTCCTTTTGATAAGTAAGAGTGTCGAACCCAACGAGGAGCAGAAGGATTTGACAAGTGGTTTTCAGCAAGGTAATATCTGCAAGCACTGAAGTTATCGGTAACAAGTAGTTGTGTGGTGAGGTGATTCGTAGCAAGCAACAAGTAACAAGAGTAACAAGGATGCAGCAAAGTGTCCCAATCCCTTTTGTAGCAAGGGACAAGCGTGGACAAAGCCTTATAGGAGGAAAAACGCTCCCGAGGACACACGGGAATTTCTGTCATGCTAGTTTTCATCATGTTCATATGATTCGCGTTCGTTACTTTGATAGTTTGATATGTGGGTGGTCCGGCGCTTGGGTACTGCCCTTACTTGGACAAGCATCCCACTTATGATTAACCCCTCTCGCAAGCATCCACAACTACGAAGGAAGAATTAAGACAAAGTCTAACCATAACATTAAACTAGTGGATCCAAATCAGCCCCTTACGAAGCAACGCATAAACTAGGGTTTAAGCTTGTGTCACTCTAGCAACCCATCATCTACTTACTACTTCCCAATGCCTTACTCTAGGCCCAAATAATGGTGAAGTGTTATGTAGTTGACATTCACATAACACCACTAGAGGAAAAACAACATACAACACATCAAAATATCGAACGAATACCAAATTCACATGACTTATCCCATGTCCTCAGGAACAAAAGTAACTACTCACAAAGCATAATCATATTCATGACCAGAGAGGTAATGAGTAGCATCAAGGATCTGAACATAAACTCTTCCACCAAGTAATCCAACTAGCATCAACTACAAAGAGTAATTAACACTACTAGCAACCTTACAAGTACCAATTGGAGTCGCGAGATGGAGATTGGTTACAAGAGATGAACTAGGGTTTGGAGATGAGATGGTGCTGATGAAGATGTTGATGGTGATGAGTCCCCTCCAACGAGAGGAGTGTTGGTGATGATGATGGCGACGATTTCCCCCTCCGGGAGGGAAGTTTCCCCCGGCACGATCGTCCTGCCGGAGCTCTAGATTGGTTCTGCTCAAGTTCCGCCTCGTGGCTGCGGCGAATCCTCGAAAAAGCCTGCTCCTGATTTTTTTTCCGGACGAAACCCTTCATATAGCAGAAGGGGGAGCCAGTGGGCCAGCTGGGTGCCCACAAGCCCCCTAGGCGCGGCCAGGGGGTGGCCGCACCTAGCAGGCTTGTGGCCACCTGCTGACGCCCCTCTGGCACTTCTTCGGCCCAGTATTTTTTATAAATCCCGAAAAAAATCCTCGTTGATTTTTACGGCGTTTGGAGTTGCGCAGAATAGGTATCTCAACTTTGCTCCATTTTCAGGCCAGAATTCCAGCTGCCAACATTGTACCTCTTCAAGTAAACCTTGCAAAAGAAGAGAGAAAAGGCATAACTATTGTACCGTGAAGTGAAATAACAGCCCAAAAATCTATAAATGTCAACATGATGCAAAATGGACGTATCAACTCCCCCAAGCTTAGACCTCGCTTGTCCTCAAGCGAAAGCCTAGCTGAATAAATATGTCCACATGTTTAGGAAGAGAGCTGTCGACAAAACAAGATACGGACATGCATGCATCATGATCATGATCAGAACAGCAATACCAACATATAATCTCTCATGCTAAAGTGACAATTCCTTCACAAAGTAAAGTATGGATCAAGAACCTTACCAACAAAGAGCAACCGATAGCCTTTAGTCATTGAAGCAATTGCAATTTACCACAACATGAGAAAGAGTCAAATAAGAGCTTGTAAAGCAGATCCACATACTCAATCATCATTTCGTTCTCTACAATTGCTACAACTCACGTGGTACTCATGAGATCAAAGTTTCAGCTAGACACAGAGAAAGATAGGGGCTTATAGTTTCGCCTCCCAACTGCTTACCTCAAGGGTAATGTCAACAATAATAATTCATGAATATTTACTTCCAAGTTGACATATGAATATAGATCTTTCCCAAGCATATGACGTTAGCCAACATAAAGGCGAAACAAGGAATTGGTGAAGATCACCATGACTCTTTCAAGGAAAAAAAAGTAAAGGTACAAGATAGGCCCTTCGCAGAGGGAAGCAGAGGTTGTCACGCAGTTTTGAGGTTTGGATGCGTCTCCTCTTAGTGCGGAGGAACGTCACTTTATATTGCCTCATGTGATAAAGAACTTTATTATGCAGTCTGTCACTTTTACGTCTTCCTCATCACAGGTTCGTACAAAGTTTATTTTCCACACACTAATAGATCATACATATTAGGGAGCAATTTTTATTGCTTGCACCGATGACAACTTACTTGAGGGATCTTATTCAATCCATAGGTAGGTATGATGGACTCTCATGGCAAAACTGGGTTGAAGGTTTGTGGATGCACAAGTAGTATCTCTACTTGGTGCGGGAGTTTTGGCTAATATGAGGTGGAAGCAATCGTCACATGCTAAGGGATCTCTGAAAGTGCGTTATATCGACTAGAGGGGGGTGAATAGGAGATTTTTAGAATTTCATCGCTGAGGAAATTCCTTTTGAGGAAATTCCTCACTGATGACTAACTTATAGCGGAAACAGTAAAGGATCGGAAGTGCAAAGTTTCACAAGAGCAGTTTTTCAGAGTGAAGAATGTGAAAATAGATTGCACAGTGAGCAGGCACGCAGAATACAGATGAGGGATAACTAACGTGAAGAATTTGGGGTTGAGGAAATTCAGAGAAAGTCTTCAGCAAATTCTTCAAACAGTCAAAGTGCAAGTCATCAACACATAATACGGGGAAAGTAGAGAGTTGAGGAATTAGAACCCGTTTCTCAGTGAAGACAGTCGTTGATGACCCAGTTCCAACTGCTATGACAGTCGTACATCTGGTTTGGAGCGGCTTGGTATTGAAACCAAAGGACACACAGTCCCTACCGTATTCTCCTTGAGCTAAGGACACACAGTCCTCGCCCAACCCTCGTGGTAAGTCTTCAGGGCAGACTTCCAAACCCTCACAAACTTGGTCACCCGGCGATCCACAATTGACTGCTGGAAAGCTCTAGACCATGACGCCTAGCCGTCTGGAGGATGCACATTCCTCAAAGGTAAAAGGCTTCAGTCCCACACAAGAACAACTTCATCAGTGATGCTCAATCACTAGGTCTGGTTTGTGGTTTCGGTGGGTGGTGTATTTCCTCACTGATGAATTACTCTCGAAGGCTCTGAGGAATTTGGGTTGCTCTTATGACAAGTATCAGTTTCTAACGGAGCAGCCAACCAGCTAGTGGTTGTGGGGGGTGGCTATTTATGGCCTAGGAGCATCCCGACATGATTTGACACTAATGCCCTTAAATAATATGACAGTTGGAGTGGATAAGACCAGTGACTTGGCGTGGCTATCGAAACGGTCGGAACCCTCAACTGTGAGAGTCCTCATGTCACTCATATTCCTCACTTGAGGCTTTTGGTAGGATTAGGCTTGGGTTGAGCATCATGAGGAAATTCATTCCATAGTGTAACTTTGACCCCCTTTAACAGTACGGTGTCCCTATTACTCAAATGCGAAGAAAGTAAAACAGAAAGTGTAAATCTTCATGCTTCAAATTCTTCAGAATGATTTTCTTCAAGAACCACCGGACTTCTCAATATCAGTATCTTCATGAGGAATATCAATTTCATCGCAGATTCCTCGCGATTCATTTCTTCAGCTTCAAACCAATTTCTTCGACTGAAGACATATATTTTTAGGGGTCGATATTCTTCAAATATCTCAAACTCCTCAATAACTTATAGATCCTGTGTACACTTACAAACACATTAGATATTTAACCTATAAGTCTTCAAACCACCAAAATCACTAAGGGGCACTAGATGCACTTACAATCTCCCCCTTTTTGGTGGTTGATGACAATTAGGTTAAGTCTTCAACAGGGATAAAAAAATATGAAGTGTAAATACTCATTTTGAGAAATTTGAAGTCAATATTCAGAGAGACTCCCCCTGAAGATGTGCATATCTTGAGGACTTTGCTTTTTACAACAAATGCACATTGATAATTTATATCATGGAGATCTCCCCCTGAGTCTTGTAAATCATGCAGACATATAACATATCATATGAAGAAAATGAAAATGCATGATGAGAGATGGTATCTGACGAATTCCAGCATGCGTGCATTAGACTTGAGGAATAAGCATGCGAAGAAAAACGTTCAAAAGCGTTAGAGTACCATCGGGCTTAAGTTACAACTCATTACATAAAAACTTCAGAAGAGCCAAGAGTTTGTAACTTAAATATAGTTCATAAGCCCCAAAAACATCCCGCTTGAAGACTAACTCTCAAGTTTCTCCCCCTTTGTCATCAAGTGACAAAAAGGGACAAACTGAGGACTAACACCCGTGAAGACTTCACTCCTTGGCGGTTGAGGAAGAGCCGTGATGCTTCTTGGGGGTAGTCTTCTTCCTTGGACCGGTAGCAGTGTTGAGCTATTCTTCATCAGATTCAGCAGTGCGGAATGAAGAAAAGGAGCTGTCTTCAAGTTCTGGCACTGGAATAGGCCTGAACTTCTTCTTGGGAGGCCACGACCATTCAAAGTCTCGCTCAAAGTCCATTTCTTCAAGCTCAGTCTGAGTCTTCAGATGTGCAAGTGTAGCCCAGGTGCGATCAAAAAAACCTCATGCAGATAGTGATGGTTGAGCTTCACATAGTTCTGTGTTTCAGTGAGAGTTTTCATAATGGCACCAAACTGGCGTTTGACCCATTTGTGGTTGCGATCCACCTTCTGGTGAAGACTGAGGAGGAGCTCTCTGGTATTCATCACGCGAGGAGGAACGGGGCTTGCCGGACGAGTCTCAGTATCATCCCATGAAGAATAAGCTTCTGGCTCTCTGAGCTGGCCATCAAGGGGCCTACTGCCTTCTTCAATCACAGATTTTCCTTTGCCTTCAATGGACTCGAAAATCTTCTTGTTGACCCGGATAGGAGGCATATAACCAACATGGTTTTGGCACTCAGCGAGAAAGTTGATGACTGTCCTTGTCCTGATGAATTTCATGATCCATGGGGCATATATCTTGTGATCAAAAGGACACATAGCATTGTCGGCCAAAGTCCTCAAGAAGAAATCATGGATGTTGATAGGAATACCATGAATGATGTTGAAGAGGATATTCTTCATGAGGCCTACGACATCTTCTTCATCGTCATGGCCTTTGATCGGTGCGAGCACACTGCAGAGGATTCTGTAGACAGACCTGGGTGTGTACTTGAGCTCGTGGACGAGGAAGGTTGTTCTCGGAGATTTTCCTTCAGCCAAAGGCTTCATGAGGACTTCCATCATTCCATTTGGCAGCTCACGCTCACCATAAAGCTTCACAGCCTCATCTGAGGGAATTGGTACGGGCAGTTCTCTGAGGAGTTCCGTAGCAGGAGCCTTGTAGTGAGTGTTTTGGGTCATCCAATCAAACACCCATGTGTTAATGTTTTCAGGGTTGCCAGATATGTGAAGAGTGGCATAGAACTGAAGAATTAACTCGCTATTTCAGTCAGATATGTCGGAGCACATTGGGAGTAAACCTGCATCATGAAGGACACTGAGGACTGGCTCCAGGCACGGTATTGCTTCAAGCTCAACATGAGGAATATGCCTGTGCTGGAATATCTTGTTTCGTCCACGGAGCACAGAGGCATAGTATTTCATCCGAGTCCTAGTCCAAAACTTCAGATGCCTCATTTGAGGCTTGTCATACGGGTTCTCTCCGATGAAGTACATGCGTTCTTCAAAGAAATTTTCCTTTTGAAACTTTGGACGCTTGGAGAACGGCTGACGCTGAACTGGCTGAAGATTTTGCTGAGGAATAGGAGGGGAGACAACAATAGCAGTCTCTGGGTTGAGCACAACGAATGCATTGTCTTGGGCATGTGCATTCTCTTCAGCATGTTCCTCAGGGTGAGGAATTTCAGCAGCTGGTACTTCAGGCTGAGGAGATGGTGCTTGCTGGGCGTCAGGCTGAGGAGATGGCTCTCGTTGTGCTTCACGCTGAGGAATTTCTGCTTCTTGCTCAGTTGGAGGAGTTGGATCAGCCTGTTCCTCATCTTGAGGATTCTGCTCAGAATGTTGAATTTCATCAGCTTGAGGATTTTCAGCTTGTTCTTCCTCAGCTGGCTTGGTGGCAGAGGCAGTTTCATCAGCTGATGCAGCTGATGCTTGAACATTTTCTGTTTGAGGATTAAAAGGTTGAGGATTGTCGTCTATCTGAATTTCCTCATCAGTGTGTTCCTCAAAGGCGACATCTTTCATTTCCTCATCTGCCTTTTTCGCTGGATCATCAATGATGATCATTTCATAGGAAGGAGCAATATTCAGTGGCACAGGGTCCAGAGGAGTAGTTTCTTCAAGTGCTTTGAGGCGCTTGGCCTCTGTTTCTTCTTCTCCTGAGGAGGCCTTTCTCTTCTTGGCTTCCTTCTCAGCAGCCCTGGTTTTCTTCCCGCCTGATGCAGACGGAGTCATCTTCTTCACCGTTGAAGCTTTTGGTGAAGGGTTTTCTTGACAGATTCTTCAGCTGGTATTGAGGAACCAGCTGGAACAGAGTCATCGGCTTGCTTTGGCGAAGCAACTGGGTCAGGGGCAGTCTCATCAGCTGCAGCAAATTCATCAGCTGGAGTTTCCATGATGATTTCTTCAATAGCCGGTTCATCAACACGGCGCTCTTGGTGTACTTCCTCAGCTTGAGGAGTTTCCTCATCATGAGGAGATTCATCTGCTGGCTCCTCAATCAAGGGCTGAGGTGTTGGTGCTGGGCGTGCAACTCTCTTGTTGTAGTCATCAACAGCACTAGTGGCCAGCTTGATGAAATTGCTCTTGAGGCTTTTTCGATCTGACAGCTTGGCGTACTTGTCAGTCAATTTCTTCAGCTCTGCCTGTGTTGTCACCAGTGCATCAGGAGTCAATTTGAGGAGATTCTGCCTGAGGAATTTCTCCTTTTTAATCTTTGCAACTTTGGCCTGCCTGGCCTGCTGTTCTTTCCACTTGGCTTCATTTATGAAAGTGGCCACCATGTGGCTGATGCTAGGGGAAGTTTCAAATCATCAAGCGGAGTGTTTGGGTCCTCATACCAGATGTTGATGTAGTCAAGGAGGACCTTGGGGTCCATGAACAGAGGAATGGCACTGCCTGATGCTTGAGCTACTCTTTCCTGCTTGTTTCTGATGATGGCTTGTAGGGTTTGATCATCATATTCATCACTGTCATCTCATGCAGATGGGACGGTGATGATTTTGCTGGGGCTTGGCAGAGTTGCGTGTTCAGCAGTTACCAAAGTCTTCGCAGGAGGTGGTGAAGACTTTGTCTCCGAGCTGGTTGCAGCTGGGAGTGAGGAGGTGGAGCTGGCGGTCGTAGGCTTCATGACCTTCTTCTGTACTGGTTTCTCTTGAGGCTTTGGAGGTGGAGCTGAGGATTTTGGTACTTAGGAGATTTGTACGGAGGGTTTTGACGCAGATGGTTTTGGTGTTGAGGGTTTTGTGACTGAAGCCTGAGCAGACTTCTCTTGAGGCTTTGGATCCCTTGGCTTTGACGGCACAGAGCGTGGTTGAGGAATTGCTGAACCAGAGGTCTCAGCGGCAGAGGAAGTGGCAGCAGCTGAGGATTCATTGAATTTCCTCACTGCAGCCTTTACCTGCTTCTTGAGCTTAGCCAGATACTTTTCCTTCTCATCTGGATAGTCATCAATGGTCTTGAGGCTTGAGGGATGTGCTACTTGATGATCCTCAAGTGGGGCCCGTCTGCCAGGGGGCTTCAGAGCGAATTTCTTCGCATACTTGGCAGTCACAAACCTGTATTCCTTCCATTCCTTTGCCCATCGGCGTTCTATCTTCTGCAGCCGTATTTTTCTCTTGGTCATTGTCTCATTTTCATCAGGCGTGCAGTAGTCCAAGTAAATATCCTTAGGGATATCCAAAGCTGTGTTTTTCTCAAGTTTCTTTCCTCCCTTCTGTTTTCTGTCATCCCCCATTTTCTTCAGTTGAGGATTTTGCTGATGAGTTTCAACTCTTGAGGATTCTGATGAGCCTTGAAGAGTTTCTTCCAGAAATGCTGCAAATGAGTTAATGTGATGAGAACCGAGATATTCATCAGCTGACATGTGTGTACGTGTGAACAGAGTATAGTTGCGAGGAATTTGGAGAGGTCATATGCGTTCTCAGATTTTGAGGAAAATGAAAAAGTTTGACAGTTTGAGGAATATAACTAGTGGTTGAGGAATTTGCCTAAGCATACTATTGTTTGGTTCCAGAGTTGTACAAATCCGAAAATTCGCACAATTGAGGAATCTCGTGAAAATCTTAGATGCTTAGTATAGTTCATCAATGATGTGGTGATAGGCAGTGTTTGAGGAATCAAGAGCTTATCGTTTCTTGAAGAAAAACAGATTTCACATAGAAGATGTAAAATTTTAGATCTAACTTGCTGTAAAAATGGGATTTATTTACCCTGGATGGTGCGCACGAAGAACACAGAAAGTTGTGTGTGGAGAAGCTCTTCGGTCGCGTGTCCAATGCACCCTAACCCGGCGACAGAGGACGTCTACAGCGGCGGCGGACGAAGATGGTCCGACTCCGGGGTGGTTCCGGCGACGGAGAAGTTGAGGCAATGAAGCTCTTCCTCACCGGCGATGAGACTACCAGCGATGGCGCTAGGGTTCGGTGGTGTATGCTGTGGCAGGAGAGCGATGGAGCGAAGAAGGGTATGCCGAGGGGGATAAGGACATATTTATAGCCAAAAGTTACTGTTGGCGCGAAAATTTCAGACCAAACCGCCCCTGCCTCTACGTCTCCGCAGGACACGTGTAGCTCCCGAATAGTGTGGTGGAGATAGTGGAGATCGTGGTTATCCGATCGTGGGAAGTGGGGTTCAGTTACTGTGTATTTAATGAAACAATTTTTTAAGATCTGAGGATTTTCGTCACAAAGTCATTAGCTGACACGGACGCAGTGAGGATTTTGAACAAAGTTTCAAGTAGAACGCATATGAAGAATTGAATAGACTGGATGAGTATAGCATAGAGGGAATGTAGGGTCTGATCACATTCACTTAGCAAAAATATCAACTTGAAGAAATAGCAATAAGTGAATGTTGTTGAGGACTTGAAATCACAATCTATCTAGTCAAATGAAAGTCATCAAGTGTTTCTGAAGATTTTGTGATAAATCATCACACTGAAGAACAACTGTTTTGAAGAACAACACATTTTGAGGAAATTGATCATTTGAAGAAAAACAACTTGAGGAATTTCACATTGGGCGGTGGCGTGACCCACCATATAAGAATGTTGATTACAGACGCCGCGTACAATTGTCGTAGGGCCCTGAGAATCAATTTCTTCGTTAATTTCTTCACATTCAGAGTGACATTCTTCATCAGTTGAAGAAAATCGATTCATCATGTGTTGCACATCTAAGTCATCAACTTTGCATAAGTGTTAGGATGTGTGCATGTTTTTACAAAACATTTGAAGATTCTAAGATATTTAGCTCACACGGCAACTTGCAAAACCTTTTCTCATCTAAGGGCTTAGTGAAGATATCTGCCAGTTGACTATCAGTCTTCACATGGTCGATGAGGATATTGCCCTTGAGGACATGGTCCCGAAGAAAATGATGACGAATCTGGATGTGCTTGGTCTTCGAGTGCTGTACTGGGTTGGATGCAATCTTGATAGCACTCTCATTATCACAGTAGAGAGGCACATTCTTCATGTTGATGCCGTAGTCCTTGAGGGTTTGCTTCATCCATAGCAACGGAGCACGGCAAGAACCAGTAGCAATGTACTCAGCTTCGGCAGTGGAGAGCGATACGCAGTTCTGCTTCTTTAAGGACCAGCAAACTAGTGATCTTACAAGGAAATGGCATGTGCCAGAAGTTGACTTGCGATCCACACGGTCACCAGCATAGTCTGAGTCAGAATACCCTACCAGATGAAGATTGGAGCCCTTGGGATACCATAATCCTAGTGTTGGTGTGTGAGCTAAGTATCGAAGAATATGTCTCACAGCCTTATGGTGTGATTCCTTCGGTTTTGCTTGAAAACGTGCACACATGCAAACACTAAGCATTATGTCTGGCCTAGATGCACATAGATACAATAAAGAGCCAATCATAGAATGATATACCTGCTGATCGAAATCTTTACCATTTTCATCTGTGCCGAGGTGGCCGTTGGTAGGCATTGGAGTCTTGGCACCTTTGCATTCGTGCATGTCGAATTTCCTCAGAACATCCTTGAGGTATTTCTCCTGTGATATGAAGATTCCATTGCTTTGTTGACGAATTTGAAGACCTAAGAAGAATTTCAGCTCCCCCATCATGGACATCTGATATTCTTCACTCATCATGTAAGCAAATTCATCACTGTATCGTTTGTCAGTACATCCAAATATGATATCATTGACATATATTTGACACACAAATAGCTTATTATCATAGGATTTAGTGAAAAGAGTTGGATCGAGTGAACCAGGTTTGAAGCCTTTCTTCATGAGGAATTCCTTCAATGTATCATACCATGCCCGAGGGGCTTGCTTGAGACCATAAAGAGCCTTTTTGAGTCTAAAGACTTTGTCTAGATTCTTTGGATCCTCAAAACCTGGGGGCTGAGCAACATACACTTCTTCCTTAAGCTTACCATTGAGGAATGCACTTTTCACATCCATTTGATATAAGATGATGTTATGATGATTAGCATAAGCAAGTAGTATTCGAATAGCTTCAAGTCTAGCAACAGGTGCAAAAGTTTCATCGAAATCTATTCCTTCAACCTGGGTGTAGCCTTGGGCTACAAGTCGTGCCTTGTTCCTCACCACTTGACCGTCCTCATCTTGCTTGTATCGGAAAATCCACTTGGTGCCGATGATATTGTGCTTGCGAGGGTCTGGTCGTTTGACGAGCTCCCATACGTAATTTAGCTTGAATTGAAGAAATTCGTCTTGCATAGCTTGGATCCACTCCGGTTCCAGAAAAGCCTCAGCAACTTTTGAGGGTTCTGTGATGGATACAAAGGAAAAATGCCCACAAAAGTTAACTAAGTGTGAAGCTTTTGAGCGAGTGAGAGGACCTGGCGCGTTGATGTCGTTGAGGATTTTGTCAAGTTCTACTTCGTTTGCAATCCTTGGATGAGCTGGTTGAGGATTTTGTCTGGGCTGAGGAAGTGGTGTTGGTGCAATTTCCTCAGGAGCATCTTCTTGATTTTTATCAGTGATGGGGATCGTTTCTTCACCAATTTCCTCAGTGGGTACAATGTCTTCAGTAGGCTTGAGCTTTATAGCTTCCTCACGAGACAACTTATCTGGATCAGAAGGCAATTGCTCTCTTTGCGAGCCATTAGTTTCATCGAACCGCACATCTACAGTCTCAACAACTTTGTTGTGATAGTTGTTGAAGACTCTGTAAGTGTGCGAGTCCTTTCCATAACCGAGCATAAAACCTTCATGTGCCTTAGGTGCAAATTTTGAGCTATGGTGAGGATCTCTAATCCAGCATTTTGCACCGAAGACTTTGAAATAACTTACATTGGGTTTCTTGTCAGTAAGGAGTTCATATGAGGTTTTCTTGAGGAATTTGTGAAGATATACCCTGTTGATGATATGGCATGCAGTGTTGATTGCTTCAGGCCAAAAGCGACGAGGAGTCTGATATTCTTCAAGCATAGTTCTCGCCATTTCAACCAGAGTCCTGTTCTTCCTTTCGACGACACCATTTTGCTGAGGAGTATAAGGAGCAGATAATTCGTGAGTAATACCAAGTTCATCAAGATAATCATCAAGACCAGTGTTTTTGAACTCGGTTCCATTATCACTCCTGATATGTTTGATCTTGATGCCAAAGTTCGTCGAGGCCCTTGAAGAAAATCGTTTGAAGATTTCCTGCACTTCAGTTTTATACACTATGATATGCACCCAAGTATATCTGGAATAATCATCAACTATGACGAAGCCATATAAAGATGCTGCATTGGTTAGTGTGGCATAGTGAGTAGGTCCAAATAGATCCATATGAAGCAATTCAAATGGACGTGTAGTGGTCATGATAGTCTTCGAGGGATGCTTGGATCTGGTCATTTTCCCAGATTCACAAGCACCGCAGAGATGATCCTTGAGGAATTTGACTGATTCGATGTCGATGACATGCTTCTTCTTCGCGAGCGTGTGCAAATTGCTCATGCCTGCATGACCTAGTCTTCGGTGCCACAACCATCCTTCTGAGGTTTTTGCTAGTAAGCAAGTGGCTGGTTGAGGACCTGTAGAGAAATCAACAATGTACAAATCCCCTCTTCTTACACCTTCGAAGACTTTGGATCTGTCAGATTCCATGATGACTACGCATCTATATCTACCGAAGATAACAATCATATCAAGATCACAAAGCATCGAGACTGGCATAAGGTGAAAACCAAGGGATTCAACAAGCATCACTTTGTCCATATGTCTATCCTTGGAAATAGCCACTTTGCGAAGTCCCAATACCTTGCTTTTACCTTTGTCAGCATATGTGATTTGCTTCAGAGGTGATGGAGTTAGTGGCATATTCATCAGTAAGCTTTTATCACCAGTCATGTCATGTGTGCAACCACTATCAAGAACCCACTTAGTATTCTTCGGTTTGTCATCCTTTGAACCTTTTTCCATGAAGCAAAAGGTTGGAGCGAAGTCATCAGCATAGTCATCAGTGAGGATGGTGCTATCATTTTCTTCAAGGTTGAAGGTTGACTTGCTGACGAAAGTGGTTGCCAGTGCAAGACTAGCCTGTCCGGATTCTGAGTCTTCATCACATTCCTCTGATTCTGCTTCGGAGTCCATTTCCTTGCCAATAAGTGCCCGAGCCTTTCGAAAACTAGTCTTCTTGTGCGATGAGGGCTTTGAAGATGAGGATTTTGAAGATTTCTTCTTCTTCTTCGAGTCATCAGAACTGTCATCCTTGTATTTCTTCTTCTTTGATTCCTTTCCCCAACGGGGACAATCAGCAATGTAATTACCTGATTTCTTGCACTTGTGACAGGTTCGTTTCTTGTAGTCCTTAGATGAAGATTTTGATTTCCTCATGTCTCTTCTTGAAGATTTACCGAACTGACCACGTCGTGTAAATCTATGGAATTTCCTCACGAGCATTGCAAGCTCCTGTCCAAATTCTTCAGGGTCACAGATACTGTCATCTGTGTCTTCGTCTTCAGATGAGGAAATTGCTCTAGCCTTCAGTGCACGTGGTCTGGAATAGCTTGGTCCATATAGATCTCTCTTTTCTTCTAGCTGGAATTCATGAGTATTTAGCCTTTCTAGTATATCAGCTGGATCAAGCATCTTGGAATCTGGTCTTTCCTGAATCATCAGAACTAAAGTATCAAATGAAGAATCCAAAGATCTCAGTAGTTTCTTCACAATTCGTGATCAGTGATGTCTCGAGCTCCCAGTGCTTGCAGTTCATTTGATATGTCAGTGAGGCGATCAAAGGTGTCTTGGCAGCTTTCATTGTCATGTCTCTTGAAGCGATTGAAGAGATTTCGAAGAATATCAACACGAGAGTCATGCTGGGTTGATACTCCTTCATTTACCTTGCACAATCTCTCCCAGATCAGTGTTGCAGAGCCCAAAGCACTTACTCTTCCAAACTGGCCTGGGCTCAGATGGCCACAAATGATGTTCTTCGCTTGAGAATCGAGTTGCTTGAATTTCTTCACATCAGCAGCAGAGACACTGGCAGAGATGATGGGGACGCCATGTTCCACAATATACCAGAGATCATTATCAATAGCTTGTAGATGCATTTGCATTTTGTTCTTCCAGAAGGGAAAGTTCTTTCCTTCGTAGGTAGGACATGTTGCAGTCACCTTAAACATGCCTGCAGTCGACATAACTAAAACTCCAGGTGGTTAAACCAAAATCACACAGAACAAGGGAGTACCTTGCTCTGATACCAATTGAAAGTGCGTTATATCGACTAGAGGGGGGGGGGGGTGAATAGGAGATTTTTATAATTTCATCACTGAGGAAATTCCTTTTGAGGAAATTCCTCACTGATGACTAACTTATAGCGGAAACAGTCAAGGATCGGAAGTGCAAAGTTTCACAACAACAGTTTTCAGAGTGAAGAATGTGAAAACAGATTGCACAGTTAGCAGGCACGCAGAATACACATGAGGGATAACTAACGCGAAGAATTTGGGGTTGAGGAAATTCAGAGAAAGTCTTCAGTAAATTCTTCAAACAGTCAGAGTGAAAGTCATCAACACATAATACGGGGAAAGTAAAGAGTTGAGGAATTAGAACCCGTTTCTCAGTGAAGATAGTCGTTGATGACCCAGTTCCAACTGCTGTGACAGTCGTACATCTGGTTTGGAGCGGCTTGGTATTGAAACCAAAGGACACACAGTCCCTACCGTATTCTCCTTGAGCTAAGGACACACAGTCCTCGCCCAACCCTCGTGGTAAGTCTTCAGGGCAGACTTCTTAATGTTGGAATTATGCCCTAGAGGCAATAATAAATGTATAGTTATTATTATAATTCCTGTATCAAGATAATAGTTTATTATCCATGCTATAATTGTATTGAATGAAGACTCATTTACATGTGTGGATACATAGACAAAACACCGTCCCTAGCATGCCTCTAGTTGGCTAGCCAGTTGATCGATGATAGTCAGTGTCTTCTGATTATGAACAAGGTGTTGTTGCTTGATAACTGGATCACGTCATTGGGAGAATCACGTGATGGACTAGACCCAAACTAAATAGACGTAGCATGTTGATCGTGTCATTTTGTTGCTACTGTTTTCTGCGTGTCAAGTATTTATTCCTATGACCATGAGATCATATAACTCACTGACACCGGAGGAATGCTTTGTGTGTATCAAACGTCGCAACGTAACTGGGTGACTATAAAGATGCTCTACAGGTATCTCCGAAGGTGTTAGTTGAGTTAGTATGGATCAAGACTGGGATTTGTCACTCCGTGTGACGGAGAGGTATCTCGGGGCCCACTCAGTAATACAACATCACACACAAGCCTTGCAAGCAATGTAACTTAGTGTAAGTTACGGGATCTTGTATTACGGAACGAGTAAAGAGACTTGCCGGTAAACGAGATTGAAATAGGTATGCGGATACTGACGATCGAATCTCGGGCAAGTAACATACCGAAGGACAAAGGGAATGACATACGGGATTATACGAATCCTTGGCACTGAGGTTCAAACGATAAGATCTTCGTAGAATATGTAGGATCCAATATGGGCATCCAGGTCCCGCTGTTGGATATTGACCGAGGAGTCTCTCGGATCATGTCTACATAGTTCTCGAACCCGCAGGGTCTGCACACTTAAGGTTCGACGTTGTTTTATGCGTATTTGAGTTGTATGGTTGGTTACCGAATGTTGTTCGGAGTCCCGGATGAGATCACGGACGTCACGAGGGTTTCCGGAATGGTCCGGAAACGAAGATTGATATATAGGATGACCTCATTTGATTACCGGAAGGTTTTCGGAGTTACCGGGAATGTACCGGGAATGACGAATGGGTTCCGGGAGTTCACGGGAGGGGGGCAACCCACTCCGGGGAAGCCCATAGGTATTTGTGGGGGTCACACCAGCCCTTAGTGGGCTGGTGGGACAGCCCACCAAATCCTATGCGCCAAGGAAGAAAAATCAAAGGAAGAAAAAAAAGGAGGAAGAAGTGGGAAGGGGGAAGGACTCCCTCCCACCAAACCAAGTAGGACTCGGTTTGGGGGGGGAGAGTCCTCCCCCCTGGCTCGGCCGACCCCTTGGGGTTCCCTTGGACCCCAAGTCAAGGTCCCCCTCCCTCCTCCTATATATATGGGGCTTTTAGGGCAGATTTGAGACGATTTTCTCACGGCTGCCCGACCACATACCTCCATAGTTTTCCCTCTAGATCGTGTTTCTGCGGAGCTCGGGCGGAGCCCTGCTGAGACAAGATCATCACCAACCTCCGGAGCGCCGTCACGCTGCCGGAGAACTCTTCTACCTCTCCGTCTCTCTTGCTGGATCAAGAAGGCCGAGATCATCGTCGAGCTGTACGTGTGCTGAACGCGGAGGTGCCGTCCGTTCGGTACTAGATCGTGGGACTGATCGCGGGATTGTTCGCGGGGCGGATCGAGGGACGTGAGGACGTTCCACTACATCAACCGCGTTCTCTAAACGCTTCTGCTGTACGATCTACAAGGGTACGTAGATCACTCATCCCCTCTCGTAGATGGACATCACCATGATAGGTCTTCGTGCGCGTAGGAAAATTTTTGTTTCCCATGCGACGTTCCCCAACAGTGGCATCATGAGCTAGGTTCATGCGTAGATGTCTTCTCGAGTAGAACACAAAAGGTTTTGTGGGCGGTGATGTGCGTTTTGCTGCCCTCCTTAGTCTTTTCTTGATTCCGCGGTATTGTTGGATTGAAGCGGCTTGGACCGACATTACTCGTACGCTTACGAGAGACTGGTTTCATCGTTACGAGTAACCCCCTTTGCTCAAAGATGACTGGCAAGTGACGGTTTCTCCAACTTTAGTTGAATCGGACTTGACCGAGGAGGTCCTTGGATGAGGTTAAATAGCAACTCATATATCTCCGTTGTGGTGTTTGCGTAAGTAAGATGCGATCCTACTAGATACCCTTGGTCACCACGTAAAACATGCAACAACAAAATTAGAGGACGTCTAACTTGTTTTTGCAGGGTATGATTGTGATGTGATATGGCCAACGATGTGATGTGATATATTGGATGTATGAGATGATCATGTTGTAATAGAAATATCGACTTGCACGTCGATGGTACGGCAACCGGCAGGAGCCATAGGGTTGTCTTTATACTAACATATGTGCTTGCAGATGCGTTTACTATTTTGCTAGGATGTAGCTTTAGTAGTAATAGCATAAGTAGCACGACAACCCCGATGGCGACACGTTGATGGATGATCATGGTGTGGCACCGGTGACAAGAAGATCGTGCCGGTGCTTTGGTGATGGAGATCAAGAAGCACGTGATGATGGCCATATCATGTCACTTATGAATTGCATCTGATGTTAATCCTTTTATGCACCTTATTTTGCTTAGAACGACGGTAGCATTATGAGGTGATCTCTCACTAAAATTTCAAGACGAAATTGTGTTCTCCCCGACTGTGCACCGTTGCTACAGTTCGTCGTTTCGAGACACCACGTGATGATCGGGTGTGATAGACTCAACGTTCACATACAACGGGTGCAAAACAGTTGCGCACGCGGAACACTCGGGTTAAGCTTGACGAGCCTAGCATGTGCAGACATGGCCTCGGAACACATGAGACCGAAAGGTCGATCATGAATCATATAGATGATATGATTAGCATAGGGATGCTTACCACTGAAACTACTCCCGACTCACGTGATGATCGGACTTGGGATAGTGTAGGTGGATCATGAACCACTCAAATGACTAGAGAGATGTACTTTTTGAGTGGGAGTTTAGCATGTAATTTGATTAAGTTGAACTCTAATTATCTTGAACATAGTCTAAAGTCCACTTTGAATATATTTGTGTTGTAGATCATGGCTCACGCAAGTGTCATCCTCAATTTTAATACGTTCCTAGAGAAAGCTAAGTTGAAAGATGATGGAAGCAACTTTGTAGACTGGGCTCGTAATCTTAAGCTAATCTTACAAGCTGGAAAGAAGGATTATGTCCTTAATGCTGCGCTAGGAGATGAACCACCCACTACGGCCGATCAGGATGTTAAGAACGCTTGGTTAGCGCGTAAGGAGGACTACTCAATAGTTCAATGTGCAGTCTTGTATGGCTTAGAACCGGGACTTCAACGTCGCTTTGAGCGTCATGGAGCATTTGAGATGTTCTAGGAGTTGAAGTTCATCTTTCAGAAGAACGCCCGGATCGAGAGGTATGAGACCTCCGATAAATTCTATGCTTGCAAGATGGAGGAAAACTCGTCTGTCAGTGAACATGTGCTCAAAATGTCTGGGTACTCAAACCGTCTAGCTGAACTGGGGATTGAACTCCCGCAAGAAGCTATCACTGACAGAATCCTTCAATCACTGCCGCCAAGCTATAAAGGCTTTGTGTTGAACTACAACATGCAAGGGATGAACAAGTCTCCCGGCGAGTTGTTTGCGATGCTGAAAGTCGCAGAGTCTGAACTCCGTAAAGAACATCAAGTGTTGATGGTCAGCAAGACCACTAGTTTCAAGAGAAACGGCAAAGGCAAGAAGGGCAATTCGAAGAAGAGCGGCAAGCCTGTTGCCAATCCGCCGAAGAAACCCAAGGCTGGACCTAAGCCTGAAACAGAGTGCTTCTATTGCAAGGGTATGGGTCACTGGAAGCGCAATTGCCCCAAGTATCTGGCAAATAAGAAGGCGGGCAAAGAAAAATCAGGTATATTTGATATACATGTTATTGATGTGTACTTAACCAGCTCTCGTAGTAGTGCCTGGGTATTCGATACCGGTTCTGTTGCTCACCTTTGCAACTCGAAGCAGGAACTGCAGAATAGACGAAGGCTGGCGAAAGACGAAGTGACGATGCGCGTAGGAAACGGTTCCAAGGTTGATGCAATCGCCGTCGGCACAGTGTCACTTCAACTACCATCGGGATTAGTGATGAACTTAAATCATTGTTATTTAGTGCCTGCGTTGAGCATGAACATTATATCTGGATCTTGTTTATTGCGAGACGGTTACTCTTTTAAGTCTGAGAATAATGGTTGTTCTATTTCTATGAGTAACATCTTTTATGGTCATGCACCGAATGTGAGAGGATTGTTCATATTGAATCTTGATAGAGATACGCATATACATAACATTGAGACCAAAAGAGTTAGAGTAAACAATGATAGCGCCATATTTTTATGGCACTGCCGCTTGGGTCATATTGGTGTAAAGCGCATGAAGAAACTCCATGCTGATGGACTTTTGGAGTCACTTGACTTTGATTCACTTGACACGTGCGAACCATGCCTCATGGGCAAGATGACTAAAACTCCGTTCTCCGGAACAATGGAGCATGCAAGTGACTTGTTGGAAATCATACATACCGATGTGTGTGGTCCGATTTGCGTGGAGGCACGCGGCGGATATCGTTATTTTCTCACCTTCACTGACAATTTAAGTAGATATGGTTATGTCTACTTGATGAAGCACAAGTCTGAAACATTTGAAAAGTTCAAGCAATTTCAGAGTGAAGTGGAAAATCATCGTAACAAGAAGATCAAGTTCCTACGGTCTGATCGTGGGGGTGAATATCTGAGTTTCGATTTTGGTACACACTTAAGACAATGTGGAATTGTTTCGCACTTAACACCGCCTGGAACACCACAGCGTAATGGTGTGTCCGAACGTCGTAATCGTACTTTGTTAGAAATGGTGCGATCTATGATGTCTCTTACTGATTTGCCGTTATCGTTTTGGGGTTATGCATTAGAAACAGCTGCATTCACTTTAAATAGGGCACCATCGAAATCCGTTGAGACGACACCATACGAACTGTGGTATGGCAAAAGGCCAAAATTGTCGTTTCTTAAAGTTTGGGGATGTGATGCTTATGTCAAAAAGCTTCAGCCTGAAAAGCTGGAACCCAAAGCGGAAAAGTGCGTCTTCATAGGTTACCCAAAAGAGACAGTTGGGTACACCTTCTATCTCAAATCCGAGGGCAAAGTGTTTGTTGCTAAGAACGGAACTTTTCTCGAGAAGGAGTTTCTCTCGAGAGAATTGAGTGGGAGGAAGATAGAACTTGACGAGGTTGTCGAACCTCTCATCCCTCTGGATGGTGGCGCAGGGCAAGAGGAAACCTCTGTCATTGCGACGCCAGTTGAGGAGGAAGTTAATGATGATGATCATGAAACTCCAGTTCAAGTTTCTGTTGAACCACGCAGGTCGACGAGATCACGCGCTGCTCCAGAGTGGTACGGTAATCCCGTCTTATCAATCATGTTGTTAGACAACAATGAACCTGCAAAATATGAAGAAGCAATGGTGGGCCCAGATTCCAACAAATGGCTAGAAGCCATGAAATTCGAGATAGGATCCATGTATGAGAACAAAGTGTGGACTTTGGAGATACTGCCTGAGGGCCGCAAGGCTATTCAGAACAAATGGATCTTTAAGAAGAAGACGGACGCTGACGGTAATGTGACCGTTTATAAAGCTCGACTTGTGGCAAAGGGTTTTTCACAAGTTCCAGGAATTGACTACGATGAGACTTTCTCTCCCGTAGCGATGCTTAAGTCCGTCAGAATCATGTTAGCAATAGCTGCATTTTTCGATTATGAAATTTGGCAGATGGATGTCAAAACGGCGTTCCTTAACGGTTTCCTTAAGGAAGAGTTGTATATGATGCAACCCGAAGGTTTTGTCGATCCTAAAAATGCTGACAAGGTGTGCAAGCTCCAGCGATCCATTTATGGACTGGTGCAAGCATCTCGGAGTTGGAACAAACGCTTTGATGAGGTGATCAAAGCATTTAGGTTTATACAAGTGGTTGGAGAATCTTGTATTTACAAGAAAGTGAGTGGGAGCTCTGTGGCGTTTCTAATATTATATGTGGATGACATATTACTGATTGGAAACAACGTAGAGCTTTTGGAGAGCATAAAAGGTTACTTGAATAAAAGTTTCTCTATGAAGGACCTAGGAGAAGCTGCTTACATTCTAGGCATTAAGATCTATAGGGATAGATCAAAACGCCTGATAGGACTTTCACAAAGCACATACCTTGATAAAGTTTTGAAGAGGTTCAAAATGGAACAGTCCAAGAAAGGGTTCTTGCCAGTGTTACAAGGTACGAGATTGAGTAAGACTCAGTGCCCAGCAACTGATGAAGATAGAGAGCATATGCGCTCCGTCCCCTATGCTTCAGCCATAGGCTCTATCATGTACGCGATGCTGTGCACTAGACCGGATGTTAGCCTGGCCATAAGTATGGCAGGTAGGTTCCAGAGTAATCCAGGAGTGGATCACTGGACGGCGGTCAAGAATATCCTGAAGTACCTGAAAAGGACTAAGGAGATGTTTCTCGTGTATGGAGGTGACGAAGAGCTCGCCGTAAAAGGTTACGTCGATGCAAGCTTTGACACAGATCCGGACGACTCTAAGTCGCAAACCGGATACGTATTTATTCTTAATGGGGGTGCAGTAAGCTGGTGCAGTTCCAAGCAAAGCGTCGTAGCAGATTCTACATGTGAAGCAGAGTACATGGCTGCCTCGGAGGCGGCTAAGGAGGGTGTCTGGATGAAGCAGTTCATGACAGATCTTGGAGTGGTGCCGAGTGCACTGGATCCAATAACCTTGTTCTGTGACAACACTGGCGCCATTGCCTTAGCAAAGGAACCAAGGTTTCACAAGAAGACCAGACACATCAAACGACGCTTCAACCTCATCCGCGACTACGTCGAGGAGGAGGACGTAAATATATGCAAAGTGCACACGGATCTGAATGTAGCAGACCCGCTGACTAAACCTCTTCCACGGCCAAAACATGATCGACACCAGAACTGTATGGGTGTTAGATTTATTACAACGTAATTCACATGGTGATGTGAGGGCTAGATTATTGACTCTAGTGCAAGTGGGAGACTGTTGGAATTATGCCCTAGAGGCAATAATAAATGTATAGTTATTATTATAATTCATGTATCAAGATAATAGTTTATTATCCATGCTATAATTGTATTGAATGAAGACTCATTTACATGTGTGGATACATAGACAAAACACCGTCCCTAGCATGCCTCTAGTTGGCTAGCCAGTTGATCGATGATAGTCAGTGTCTTCTGATTATGAACAAGGTGTTGTTGCTTGATAACTGGATCACGTCATTGGGAGAATCACGTGATGGACTAGACCCAAACTAAATAGACGTAGCATGTTGATCATGTCATTTTGTTGCTACTGTTTTCTGCGTGTCAAGTATTTATTCCTATGACCATGAGATCATATAACTCACTGACACCGGAGGAATGCTTTGTGTGTATCAAACGTCGCAACGTAACTGGGTGACTATAAAGATGCTCTACAGGTATCTCCGAAGGTGTTAGTTGAGTTAGTATGGATCAAGACTGGGATTTGTCACTCCGTGTGACGGAGAGGTATCTCGGGGCCCACTCAGTAATACAACATCACACACAAGCCTTGCAAGCAATGTAACTTAGTGTAAGTTACGGGATCTTGTATTACGGAACGAGTAAAGAGACTTGCCGGTAAACGAGATTGAAATAGGTATGCGGATACTGACGATCGAATCTCGGGCAAGTAACATACCGAAGGACAAAGGGAATGACATACGGGATTATACGAATCCTTGGCACTGAGGTTCAAACGATAAGATCTTCGTAGAATATGTAGGATCCAATATGGGCATCCAGGTCCCGCTGTTGGATATTGACCGAGGAGTCTCTCGGATCATGTCTACATAGTTCTCGAACCCGCAGGGTCTGCACACTTAAGGTTCGACGTTGTTTTATGCGTATTTGAGTTGTATGGTTGGTTACCGAATGTTGTTCGGAGTCCCGGATGAGATCACGGATGTCACGAGGGTTTCCGGAATGGTCCGGAAACGAAGATTGATATATAGGATGACCTCATTTGATTACCGGAAGGTTTTCGGAGTTACCGGGAATGTACCAGGAATGACGAATGGGTTCCGGGAGTTCACCGGAGGGGGGCAACCCACTCCGGGGAAGCCCATAGGTATTTGTGGGGGTCACACCAGCCCTTAGTGGGCTGGTGGGACAGCCCACCAAATCCTATGCGCCAAGGAAGAAAAATCAAAGGAAGAAAAAAAAAGGAGGAAGAAGTGGGAAGGGGGAAGGACTCCCTCCCACCAAACCAAGTAGGACTCGGTTTGGGGGGGGAGAGTCCTCCCCCCTGGCTCGGCCGACCCCTTGGGGTTCCCTTGGACCCCAAGGCAAGGTCCCCCTCCCTCCTCCTATATATATGGGGCTTTTAGGGCAGATTTGAGACGATTTTCTCACGGCTGCCCGACCACATACCTCCATAGTTTTTCCTCTAGATCGTGTTTCTGCGGAGCTCGGGCGGAGCCCTGCTGAGACAAGATCATCACCAACCTCCGGAGCGCCGTCACGCTGCCGGAGAACTCTTCTACCTCTCCGTCTCTCTTGCTGGATCAAGAAGGCCGAGATCATCGTCGAGCTGTACGTGTGCTGAACGCGGAGGTGCCGTCCGTTCGGTACTAGATCGTGGGACTGATCGCGGGATTGTTCGCGGGGCGGATCGAGGGACGTGAGGACGTTCCACTACATCAACCGCGTTCTCTAAACGCTTCTGCTGTACGATCTACAAGGGTACGTAGATCACTCATCCCCTCTCGTAGATGGACATCACCATGATAGGTCTTCGTGCGCGTAGGAAAATTTTTGTTTCCCATGCGACGTTCCCCAACACTAAACCCTCACAAACTTGGTCACCCGGCGATCCACAATTGACTGCTGGAAAGCTCTAGACCATGACGCCTAGCCGTCTCGAGGATGCACAGTCCTCAAAGGTAAAAGGCTTCAGTCCCACACAGGAACAACTTCTTCAGTGATGCTCAATCACTAGGTTTGGTTTGTGGTTTCGGTGGGTGGTGTATTTCCTCACTGATGAATTACTCTCGAAGGCTCTGAGGAATTAGGATTGCTCTTATGACAAGTGTCAGTTTCTAACAGAGAAGACAACCAGCTAGTGGTTGTGGGGGGTGGCTATTTATAGCCTGGGAGCATCCCGACATGATTTGACACTAATGCCCTTAAATAATATGACTGTTGGAGTGGATAAGACCAGTGACTTGGCGTGGCTATCGAAATGATCGGAACCCTCAACTGTGAGAGTCCTCATGTCACTCATATTCCTCACTTGAGGCTTTTGGTAGGATTAGGCTTGGGTTGAGCATCATGAGGAAATTCATTCCATAGTGTAACTTTGACCCCCTTTAAGAGTACGGTGTCCCTATTACTCAAATGCGAAGAAAGTAAAACAGAAAGTGTAAATCTTCATGCTTCAAATTCTCAAAATGATTTTCTTCAGGAACCACCGGACTTCTCAATATCAGTATCTTCATGAGGAATATCAATTTCATCGCAGATTCCTCGTGATTCATTTTTTCAGCTTCAGACCAATTTCTTCAACTGAAGACTTATATTTTTAGGGGTCGATATTCTTCAAATATCTCAAACTCCTCAATGACTTATAGATCCTGTGTACACTTACAAACACATTAGATACTTAACCTATAAGTCTTCAAACCACCAAAATCACTAAGGGGCACTAGATGCACTTACAATCTCTAATCATATAACATTGTTCGGAACCAAGCAAACACAATTCATTATGTTGTCTTCCTTGTCCAACATCTACTTCTAGGCATGTAATAGTTTGGTGAGTGTTCACAATCATAGATGGTGTCAAAGATGATGTATTTATATGTGAACCTTTCCTTCCTTATCACTTCCTATTAATTGCGACAATGACCAAGGTCTACGTTTGTCTACCCTCAACAAGTTTCAATCAACATTCTTTTTATATGTGAAGCCATCACTTCCCATAAGATCATTACATGATCTTTCATGCTTTTGTTCTTTTCTCACTCTTTTGATCATGGCAAGAGGCAAAGTGTGACAGTCCGAGACCGACGCTCCAGAAGATTCCCCCTTCTATTCCGTTTCCGTCGTGTGTTAGTTTTATTTGTTGCATCATCACGTAGTTTGCATCATGGCATCATGTCAACTGTGTTTTGTCGGTGTTGCTTGTTGCTCCGTGTTGTTGGGTGTTAGTGCTTTGTGAGCGGCATTGTTTTGTTGGAGTGATGAGAGTGGGTGCGTGAGAGCCACCGCTAAACCCTGTTGCACCGCGAACCACTCCCCTCCTCTCTTCTCTTTGATTTTGTTTTGGGGTTGTGTAAAAGCTCCGTTTTAACCCCTTTTAAAAATTGTCTTCTTTTAAAACTCCTTTTATTAAATGTGTGGGCAACCCTTGGGTTTTTATTTTATTTCTCCTTGTATGTTATTTTAAAAACCCTCTCATTTTCTTTTCTATTTTAAAGGGCTTTTATTTTATTCTTTAAATAAGGAGGTTTTATTTAATTCTTAAAAGGGGTTTAAATTTTATTCTTTTGTAAAAGGGTTTTAATTTTTAATTCTTTAAAAGGTTTTAGTTTTTATTCGTTTAAAAATGCCCAATCTATTTTAGAGTTGGGGTTTATTTTTAAAGGAGCAAAGGCATTTTCCTTATTTTTTTATTTTTTTTCCTTTTCTTTGTTAAAAGTCTTTTCTTTAGTTAAAATTTCTGCTTTAAAAGTTAAAAAAAACAATAGGGGGAGGGAGCCCAGCCGAGCAGGCCAAGGCCCAGCTCCCCCCCAACCCTAGCGAGCCTGCCCGATCCCCTCGTCCTCCCCGTGCGTGTTCCTCCTCCCGATCCCCTCTGTTCTTCCCCTTCTCCCTCCTCGAACCACCTCCACGACCCGATCCCCTCGCTGGAGTCCTGCCCCGCCGTCGCCTGTAGACCGCCTGCCTGTTGCGCCGCCCGCCTCGCCGGTCCCGTCGAGCCGCCTCCCGCGCCGGAGCCTCCCCTCGGCCTCGCCCCTCCCCACGTTAGCGCGTGCCGATCTCGACCTCGCCTCGCTGCTCGTCGGCGCCGCCCCGTCGTGGTCGCCGTTGCCCGTTCCTCGGCGCGTCCGCCTCCGCGCGTTCCCCGCGCGCCGCCTCTTCCCACCGGGCACCTCTTCTGCCCCAGGTCTCCCCGTGCCCCTGCTGCAGCTCTCCATGGCCGGCCCGAGGCCCCTATGTCGCCGTGTGACGCTGCTGCTTGCTGCTGGCCTTTGCTGTTGCTGCGCACGCGGCGTTACCTGTCTGATATGCTGCTGCTGCCCTAGCTGTCACCGTTGATGCTAGATGTTGCTGCTGCGCTTGCTTGCCGCTTGCTGTAGTGCTCTTGATGCGTCGTATGTTGCCGTGTTGTTGCCCTCTTGCTTTAGCTAATGCTGCTGCTTTGCCGATGCATGGTTGTTGCTTGTGCTGATAGCTGCTAGTGCTTGTGCTGCTAAGCCGCCGCTAGTCACTATTGCTTGTTATTGCCTTTTGCTGTTGCTGTCCGTGCTGCTTGAGACGTAGCCCTTGCGTGCTTGCTTGCGTTTAGTTGTTGTTGTAGTTAGGTTGCTCGCTGCCTAGTTGTTGCTTTCTTGCTAGGTAGCTTGTAGCTCTTGCTGCCAGGTGCTAGTTGTTGTTGTTACCGAGGTAGAGTGCTAGTGCTTGCTTATGTTGTCGTCGCCGCGTAGACCATCCCCGCCTACCGTGAGTCGTCGACAAGATCGACGAGTACAACGACGACCTCGACAAACCCCGAACATCGACGGAGACGTGATCGACTACCGACGCCGAAGACCGTGTACCGACGCCGAGTGAACGACTGCCGTCGACGAGACCGTGTACGACTACTCCCACGACGACCATGACTTCCACGACGACCGTTGGTCCGCTCCGATCCGATCCGCCCAAACGCACGCGTCGAAGGTATACCGATGTGACGTGGCCGAGAACCGTATGCATGTGTTGTATGAGTCGAATGTAAGTATGCACATATGTTGCCCGTTGACGTTGTCCCTCTTATGGTGTGCCTCGACACATGGGAACCCGGTATCGGGATCACCCCATCTATATTTACCGTTCCCGCACGTGTTCCCAGTACGTTGGCACGATATCTCGACGAGTTGTCGGGATAGGAACGTTGCCGTGGCATCGTTTCCGTTTTGCCGCCATTGTTCCCTCTCGCTCGCCGTGGCGACACCTGTTTCTTTCCCTTCTTGCCCGTGTTGTTGAAACTCGCATGCATGACGCATTCATGGCATAATTTTATTGTGTTGCATGCCTCTTGTGTCGTAGCTCCGATCTTTGTTCTGCGAGTTAAACCGACTAGGATGACACGTAGGATCATCGCTTCACCCCTTGCCATGTTAACAACATTTAATATTGCGTGTTAAATAATCGGGAGTGAATTAAATAATTAATCATGGAGTTTCGTCGATATGCAACCCGTTGCATATCGAGCTACACTTAATGTGTAGAGTTTGTGTGAGGTGAATTGCCATGCCATCCCTTGCATCATTGAACTGATCACGCATCATTGTAGGTTATGCATCATGTTGTGCATCGTGTGGTGAATATTTGTGTTGATGTTTGTTTCCGGTTTGCCCGTCTCGATAGAGTTCCGCAAGCGTGTCGGAATGTGAGGACCCGTTCGTCCATGTTGGTTCGTCTGCTTCATCGAGTTGTTCTTCTTCCAAGCGGGATCTTAGGCAAGATACCATTACTATCATTGCCATGCTAGTCATGTCGATGCTATCGTTTATGTCTTGTTGCCTACCACTTGTTAAATTTCAGCCTCTTCACAATGCCATGATAACCTCCAACCTGTTCAACCTAGCAAACCACTGTTTGGCTATGTTACCGCTTGCTTAACCATATCATTAGTGTTGCTAGTTGCAGGTGTAGTTGCTTCCATGTAATAACATGGGTTCCTTGTCATATCACCATATTTAATGCTATTTAATTTAATGCGCCTATATACTTGGTAAAAGGTGGAAGGCTCGGCCTTTCTAGCCTGGTGTTTTGTTCCACCTTTGCCCCCTTAGTTTCGGCTACCGGTGTTATGTTCCATAATTGAGCGCTCCTAACACGATCGGGGTTGTTATGGGGACCCCCTTGATAATTCGTTTTAGATTAAAGCTGATCTGGCAAGGCCCAACATTGGTTCTACATTTGCCCAACATAATAATTTTGTTAATACTGAAAGCATAGGGCGTCATGAACCCGAGGAGTAATTTCACATAATACAGGGAGGGCCAGTGCTGGTCCAAAACAGAGCACCGTGCGGGGCCAACCCGGGGCAACTCGGGTGATGTCTATCAGGCCACCGTACGCTTCGCTTATCCGTCGTGTCCTGAGAACGAGATACGCGGCTCCTATCGGGATCGTCGACACGCCGGGCGGCCTTGCTGGATTAGTTTTACCTTTGACGAGATATCTTGTGCATCGGGGTTCCGGTGATGCTTTGGGTAATCTCAGAGTTGAGGTTTTCCACTAAGGAATCCGACGAGATCGTGAGTCTCGTGATTGAGGATTTCTATGCGGCTTGTGGTAATTTGTGATGGACTAGTTGGAGCACCCCTGCAGGGTTAAGTCTTTCGGAAAGCCGTGCCTGCGGTTATGTGGAAACGTTGAAACTTTGTTTAACACTGGTTCTAGATAACTTGAAGTTAACTTAATTAAAACTTGCCAATTGTGTGCGTAATCGTGACTGTCTCTTTCGTGAGTTCTTTCTCCGATCGAGGACATGGTGGGGTTATGTTTGAAGTAGGTGGGTGTTGAGGATCATTCATTTGATCATCAGTAGTTCACGTCTGTTATGCGTAGATCTTCCCCCTCTTATTTCTGGTACTCGTAAGTTTAGCCACCAAATATATGCTTAGCCGTTGCTGCAACCTAACCACTTAACCATGACTCACCCATTAAGCTTTGCCAGTCTTGATACCTTTGGAAATGAGATTGTTGAGTCCCGTGTGGCTCACAGATTACTACAACACGAGTTGCAGGTACATGTAAAGGTTACTTGACGCGAGCGCGTTGATTGTTCATTTGGAGTTGCTTCTTTTCTTCTTCATCGATCTAGGATGGGTTCCAGGCCGGCAGCCTGGGATAGCAAGGATGGACGTCGTTCTTCTTTTCTCGTTTGTTTTCGTTTGTATTCGGACCCTGCTCTTACTCTTGATGATTATGTAATGTACTGATGTGACTCTAATGTAGCTTGTGGCGAGTGTAAGCCAATTCTATATATATATATATATATATATATATATATATATATATATATATATATATATATATATATATCTTTTTTCAGTACATGTACTTGTAACGATATCCATTCTTGCGACACGACGAGATGTGCTTCTATCCCTGACGAGGCCTTCGTGCCAAATTGAGGATAGGGTCGCATCTTGGGCATGACAAGTTGGTATCCGAGCAGTACCGACCTAGGAGCCCCCTTGATTGATCGAACTTCGCCGAGTCGAGTCTAGTGAAAAACTGCTTTGAGTCTAGTTATATATCGGAGAGTAGGATTCTTTTTTCTCCTCTTCTATGCTCTGGTGAGGAATCTTGACGTAATAATTTATTCTACTCCTCTTCTCACTCAAAAAAAGTTTTAGGATCATGCGGATATTTTTTGGAATCTATATGATGCCGATGTGACGGAGTTCTGTCTTGGTGCCTCCTATCTGCTTTGAGTTTTAGGGGAGTTGAGCTCCACGGGATTCTTGAGCACATCGTTATCATTCAGGTTTCCTAGTATCTCAGTACGAAGGATGTTCGTAATTGCTTCAATACTAGTAGTGGCGAGATAACCCCGATGTCCCCAGTACTGGTGTAGATTGTTCGGGAGTACTGCCATACTTTGTATCGTTGTGATCACGAGGGTTTGTTGTAGATGAAGGTCCGAAATTCTGGCCGTGTGTTGACGGATGTGATACAGGTGACGGGTTAGTATAGGAGTTATGTGATATTACTCCTTGTATCCGTGTACCAGATTGCATGACCAGATATTTCGGGAATTCATAGGTAGGAATTCAAGTGGTTACTTATAGGACGATCTTCCAACAAATTTGTGTTGCTTCGATGTCAAGTGGTGATTTCAGATCTTTTCTAAGAGGTGTTCTCATATTTTATGAGAGTATTAATTCTTTTTCTCTATCAATTATCATGTCAATTCCTTTTCAACCGGAGTAATCGTATCAATTCCATTCAACCGGTGTGCTTCTCTTCAGTGAATTCAATCCTCTCTAATTTTGCAGATCATTTTCTCGATTCTTTCCGGAGTCATCTCATCTGTCTCAAGTTGTCTTTGTTTTTCCCCTCCCTCCCACCCTTTTTCTTCAATGATTCAATTTTCATCCAAGAGTTTTCTTTTCATGGTGCTTCCGCTGTCTGTTCTTTTCTCTCTTACCCGGTGATTCATTGTGAAGATTCTCAGGAGCTTCATGTTCATCCTTATTCAGTCTTGTTATTTTTCCGGTGAATTTAATTCAGTTGTCCGTGTCATCATATCCTTTTCATCCTTGTAATTCTTTCCTATGCTGGAAATTTTTATTAGTCTATCTTCTTGTTGTCATTTCTCTCTATTCTATCCCGAGCGTTGATGTTATCTCAGAATTCTTGTTCTCAATTCTCTTAATTATTTCGACGTTCTCAACCTCATCTAGTTCTCTTCATACCAGTGCAATATCAATCTTTCTAGCAATCTTTTCTAACGGTGGTTTCTTTGAGTGGGCCCATAACCCACAGTTTCTTTCCCAGGATCTTTCCTGGCGCTTTTAATCTTTTTTTGGAGATCTCTAATTCTTTTCAACTATGACGTAAGTATGAATTTCATCAGTCATATTCCTTCTCAAGATCAATTTGAATTAATTCTCATATTGGCTCAACATTTCATTCTTCTTTATTCCGGTGTGTCCCATTAGTTCTTGGTGGTGTTCTTCTCATCATTCTCTTCTTTCTAGACCGAAGGAGTGTTTCTCTTGAATCTTGCTTCATTCTCTTGCAGATTCATCATTTCAGCTCTATGCCATCATCTTAATTGTTGTCAATCATGTGTAATTCCTTTCTTGCTATTCGGTGCATTTCTGAGTTGGTTTTATTTCTCGTTCCCCCGAAGGCCATCATTTCAGAAGATTCTTCGTTCTCAGCTTTCAGCTTTCATCCTCAATTCTTCTCCATTGTTGTGTCTTCGTTCGTCTCTCGATTATCCGGTGCCTTGTTCAAGTTTTCTCTCAGGTGGCTCATGAGCTCTTCATTCTCATGTATCTCCATTAATTCGTGGTGTTCCCATTTATTTGTGAATTCTTACCGGTGCTTCCTTCAATTATGCCTCAAGTGGTGCTTATCTCTCTGTCTCTTCAAGATTCTTTCAAGAGGAATAAGTTGTATGCTAAATCCGTTGCTTGTCATCAATTAAACTTGATGAAGGATAACCATAACATAATTCCTATTCTTGTTCATAGTAATCTGAATTCTTCTTCCGGAGTGGCTCATGATATCAATTCCTTTTTCTCAAGTGTTCTTATCTTTTGTTTTTCGGAGTTCCAAGTTTTCTCAAGTATCTCTTGTGAGGCTCCATCTAAGTCTTCGCAAGGTCATAATCTTATTCTTTCATCCTTCATATCTTTGCATCATTCATTTGTATACGGAGGTCCTTCTTGGTGGTTCTTTAAGTATGTGATTCATTCTCAAGTGTTCTTCAAGATTCTTGTTGGAGAACCTCAAGTATCCTTTCTCTTGCATTTATATGTGCAATTGTTCTTCCTTTATCCTGTGAGGTGGTATTATAGCATTCTTGTTAGGAGCCTCGAAGAGTTTTCCTTTCAAGAATAAGATAATTAAACCCACCAATTCTATGATCATGAGATATTTGCAACCCATGATTTCTTCATTGAGCTATCTTGGTTTGGATTTCACCTAAAGCTTTTCCTATGGATTGTGCTATCATGGTGCTTCTCATTAATCCTAGTTCTCAAGGTATACTTTTGGTGTAAGAAGTGTTCATTTCTTGTTGCTCCCAAGCTATCCTTGTTCTGTTAGTGGCTGGTTGTCACTTCATTAGTTTGAAAGGTTTCCATAAGCCCACTACTATCTTGTTCTTTTCATTGTTGGTTTTCCAATTGCTACGTTAATTCTCTATCCGGAGGCTCTTCAATTCTATTGTGGTGATAGTTGGCACTCTTTCTTCATTCGCTTCTTCCGCTTGAGCTAGTTCATATTCTCTTGTTCCGGAGGCTTTGTGATGTTGCTCTTTTCGGTCTATTATGTTGTTCTATCAAGATCATGGTGTTCCCTTGTTCTATTTACTTGTTTGTTATGAATATTGTCTAATTCTTCCTTCTTATTGAATTTTTTGTCCCATTTTCCTACCGAAGTGCTGCCGAAATTTTCTGTGAATTCTTGCTTCCTTCTCATATCAGTCCTCATCTCTTTGCAACCTTCAAGGATTGTTTGTGTCACTCGTTTGTCAAAGAAGCGACTGAGTTTTACCTCTTGTGCTTTCTCATCCTGTCCCCCCTTTCATTCTTGGATCTCGGGGCGAGATCCTCTTGTAGTGTAGGAGAGTTGTGACAGCCCGAGACCGACGCTCCAGAAGATTCCCCCTTCTATTCCGTTTCCGTCGTGTGTTAGTTTTATTTGTTGCATCATCATGTAGTTTGCATCATGGCATCATGCATGGCATCATGTCAACTGTTTTTTGTCGGTGTTGCTTGTTGCTCCGTGTTGTTGGGTGTTAGTGCTTTGTGAGCGGCGTTGTTTTGTTGGAGTGATGAGAGTGGGTGCGTGAGAGCCACCGCTAAACCATGTTGCACCGTAAACCACTCCCCTCCTCTCTTCTCTTTGATTTTGTTTTGGGGTTGTGTAAAAGCTCCGTTTTAACCCCTTTTAAAAATTGTCTTCTTTTAAAACTCCTTTTATTAAATGTGGGGGCAACCCTTGGGTTTTTATTTTATTTCTCCTTGTGTGTTATTTTAAAAACCCTCTCATTTTCTTTTCTCTTTTAAATGGCTTTTATTTTATTCTTTAAATAAAGAGGTTTTATTTAATTCTTCAAAGGGGTTTAAATTTTATTATTTTGTAAAAGGGTTTTAATTTTTAATTCTTTAAAAGGTTTTAGTTTTTATTCGTTTAAAAAATGCCCAATCTATTTTAGAGTTGGGGTTTATTTTTAAAGGAGCAAAGGCATTTTCCTTATTTTATTATTTATTATTTTTTTCCTTTTCTTTGTTAAAAGCCTTTTCTTTAGTTAAAATTTCTGTTTTAAAAGTTAAAAAAAAATAGGGGGAGGGAGCCCAGCCGAGCAGGCCAAGGCCGAGCTCCCCCAACCCTAGTGAGCCTGCCCGATCCCCTCGTCCTCCCCGTGCACGTTCCTCCTCCCGATCCCCTCTGTTCTTCCACTTCTCCCTCCTCGAACCCCCTCCAGGGCCCGATGCCCTCGCTGGAGTCCTGCCCCGCCGCCGCGTGTAGACCGCCTGCCTGCTGCGTCGCCCGCCTCGCCGGTCCCGTCGAGCCACCTCCCGTGCCGGAATCTCCCCTCGACCTCGCCCCTCCCCACGTCAGCGTGTGCCGAGCTCGACCTCGCCTCGCTACTCGCCGGCGCCGCCCCACCGTGGTCGCCGTCGCCCGTTCCTCGGCGCGTCCGCCTCCGCGCGTTCCCCGCGCGCCGCCTCTTACCGCCGGCCGCCTCTTCTGCCCCAGGTCTCCCTGTGCCCCTGCTGCAGCTCGCCATGGCTGTCCCGAGGCCCCTGTGTCGCCGTGTGTCGCTGCTGCTTGCCGCTGGCCTTTGCTATTGATGTGCACGCGACGTTGCCTGTCTGATATGTTGTTGCTTCCCTAGCTGTCACCGTTGATGCTAGTTGTTGCTGCTGCGCTTGCTTGCCGCTTGCTGTAGTGCTGCTGATGCGTCGTATGTTGTCGTGTTGTTGCCCTCTTGCTTTAGCTAATGCTGTTGCTTTGCCTATGCATGGCTGTTGCTTGTGCCGATAGTTGCTGGTGCTTGTGCTGCTAAGCCGCCGCTAGTCACTGTTGCTTGCTATTGCCTTTTGTTGTTGTTGTCCGTGCTGCTTGAGACGTAGCCCTTGCGTGCTTGCTTGCGTTTACTTGTTGCTGCTGTAGTTAGATTGCTCGCTGCCTAGTTGCTGCTTGCTTGCTAGGTAGCTTGTAGCTCTTGCTGCCAGGTGCTAGTTGTTGCTGTTACCGAGGTAGAGTGCTAGTGCTTGCTTATGTTGCCGTCGCCGCGTATACCATCCCCGCCTACCGTGAGTCATCGACAAGATCGGCGAGTACAACGACGACCTCGACGAATCCCGAACATCGACGGAGACGTGATCGACTACCGACGCCGAGCGAACGACTACCGTCGATGAGACCGTGTACGACTACTCCCACGACGACCATGACTTCCACGATGACCGTTGGTCCGCTCCGATCCGATCCGCCCAAAAGCAGGTGTCGAAGGTATACCGATGTGACGTGGCCGAGAACCGTATGCATGTGTTGTATGAGTTGAATGTAAGTATGCACGTATGTTGCCCGTTGCACGTGGTCCCTCTTATGTTGTGCCTCGACACATGGGAACCCGGTATCGGGATCACCCCATCTATATTTACCGTTCCCGCACGCGTTCCCAGTACGTTGGCACGATATCTCGACGAGTTGTCGGGATAGGAACGTTGCCGTGGCATCGTTTCCGTTTTGCCGCCATGGTTCCCTCTCGTTCACCGTGGCGACACCTGTTTCTTTCCCTTCTTGCCCGTGTTGTTGAAACTTGCATGCATGACGCATTCATGGCACAATTTTATTGTGTTGCATGCCTCTTGTGACGTAGCTCCGCTCTTTGTTCCGCGAGTTAAACCGACTAGGATGACATGTAGGATCATCTCTTCATCCCTTGCCATGTTAACAACATTTAATATTGTGTGTTAAATAATCGGGAGTGAATTAAATAATTAATCGTGGAGTTTTGTCGATATGCAACCCGCTGCATATCGAGCTTCACTTAATGTGTAGAGTTTGTGTGAGGTGAATTGCCATGCCATCCCTTGCATCATTGAACTGATCACGTATCATTGTAGGTTATGCATCATGTTGTGCATCGTGTGAAGAATATTTGTGTTGTTGTTTGTTTCCGGTTTGCCCATCTCGATAGAGTTCTGCAAGCATGTCGGAATGTGAGGACCTGTTCGTGCACATTGGTTCGTCTGCTTCACCGAGTTGTTCTTCTTCCAAGCGGGATCTCAGGCAAGATGACCATTTCCCCAGATAACATTACTATCATTGCCATGCTAGTTATTTCGATGCTATCGTTTATGTCTCGTTGCCTACCACTTGTTAAATTCCAGCCTCTTCACAATGCCATGATAACCTCCAACCTGTTCAACCTAGCAAACCACTGTTTGGCTATGTTACCGCTTGCTTAACCATATCATTAGTGTTGCTAGTTGCAGGTGTAGTTGCTTCCATGTGATAACATGGGTTCCTTGTCATATCACCATATTTAATGCTATTTAATTTAATGCACCTACATACTTGGTAAAAGGTGGAAGGCTCGGCCTTTCTAGCCTGGTGTTTTGTTCCACCTTTGCCCCCTTAGTTTCGGCTACCAGTGTTATGTTCCATAATTGAGCGCTCCTAACACGATCGGGGTTGTTATGGGGACCCCCTTGATAATTCGTTTTAGATTAAAGATGGTCTGGCAAGGCCCAACATTGGTTCTACATTTTCCCACCATAATAATTTTGTTAATACTGAAACATAGGGCGTCATGAACCCGAGGAGTAATTTCACATAATACAGGGAGGGCCAGTGTTCATGGTGCTGGTACAAAACAGAGCACCGTGCGGGGCCAACCCAGGGCAACTCGGGTGATGTCTATCAGGCCACCGTACGCTTCGCTTATCCGTCGTGTCCTGAGAACGAGATACGCGGCTCCTATCGGGATCGTCGACACGCTGGGCGGCCTTGCTGGATTAGTTTTACCTTTGACGAGATATCTTGTGCATCGGGATTCCGGTGATGCTTTGGGTAACCTTAGAGTTGAGGTTTTCCACTAAGGAATCCGACGAGATCGCGAGTGTCGTGATTGAGGATTTCTATGCGGCTTGTGGTAATTTGTGATGGACTAGTTGGAGCACCCCTGCAGGGTTAAATCTTTCGGAAAGCCGTGCCCGTGGTTATGTGGCAACGTGGAAACTTTGTTTAACACTGGTTCTAGATAACTTGAAGTTAACTTAACTAAAACTTGCCAACTGTGTGCGTAATCATGATTGTCTCTTTCGCGAGTTCTTTCTCCGGTCGAGGACACGGTGGGGTTATGTTTGACGTAGGTGGGTGTTCAGGATCATTCATTTGATCATCAGTAGTTCACATCCGTTATGCGTAGATCTTCCCCCTCTTATTTCTGGTACTCGTAAGTTTAGCCACCAAATATATGCTTAGCCGCTGCTGCAACCTCACCACTTAACCATGCCTCACCCATTAAGCTTTGCTAGTCTTGATACCTTTGGAAATGAGATTGCTGAGTCCCGTGTGGCTCACAGATTACTAAAACACCAGTTGCAGGTACAGGTAAAGGTTACTTGACGCGAGCGCGTTGATTGTTCATTTGGAGTTGCTTCTTCTTCTTCTTCATCATCGATCTAGGATGGGTTCCAGGCCGGCAGCCTGGGATAGCAAGGATGGACGTTGTTCTTCTTTTCTCGTTTGTTTTCGTCCGTAGTCGGACCCTGCTCTTACTCTTGATGATTATGTAATGTACTGATGTGACTCTGATGTAGCTTGTGGCGAGTGTATGCCAATTCTATATATATATATATATATATATATATATATATATATATATATATATATATATATATATATATATATATATATCTTCTTTTCAGTACATGTACTTGTAACGATATCCATTCTTGCGACACGACGAGATGCGCTTCTATCCCTGACGAGGCCTTCATGCCAAATTGAGGATACGGTCGCATCTTGGGCGTGACACAAAGCCCTCAACTAAGACACTCTTTATTATATGGCTCACGAGCTCGAATAAATCGGGGGTGACACAAAGCAAAACTCACGACTAAAACACTAAGACTTTTATTCTACTAGAGAAAAAAGGAAAACTGAAAAGGAACAAACTAAAACAAAGGTAAAAGCAGAAGATGTGATGGTGATACGATACCGGGGCAACTCCCCCAAGCTTTGAACAAGCCAAGGGGATTGCCCATACCCATGCTCAGTTGTCTTCCTTTGGAGGTGATGGTGGTGGAGTTGTTGCAACATGAGTTTGATCGTCCGTCTTCCAAGGCATAGGTGCTCCATCATGGAGAGATGAACGAGTCTCCGGAATCCTCAAATCTGCACCCAACCGTATTGATTTCAATCTATATTCATACTCACAGTTTTGGTTCTGCAGGTCATAGATCTGGGCGTGGAGGTGATCAATCCTGTCATAGAGCCTGGAGAGGTGCTTCCCAATGTCATTGGCATCGATCATGTGCTTGCTGATGAACTCCGTGATCATCATGTGGTTGGCATTGAGTCCATGCTCCACCATCCCTTGGCACTTGAAGACATGTTGCTCCATTGCTTCGAGCCTCGCATCCATGCTTCCGGTCTCCTTGGGTCCCTCAACATGATGGATGTGCAACATCCCCTCACGCATCTCGATAGATTGAGGGTGTTGCAGCACTCCCGTGAGGTAGGGATTGATGACCTTCTTGAAGATCTTGTCCTTCGGAGCTTTTGGAGACGTCATAGCGATCTAGATCTGCAATAGAAACACGCTCGAAACGGAAACGGAGGAAATATGCGTGATACAAGGGTCAGACCTTACGGGAGAATATAAAATGATTTTTTCCAGACCAGAAGGAGTACTCCGCACGAAAACGGAGTCCATGAGGCACACGAGGTGGCCACAAGCCCCCCAGGCGCGACCAGGGGGTGGGCCCGCGCCTGGCAGGCTTGTCGCCTCCTCGCGCGCTTTCCGGACTACTTCCATTTTTTCTATTTTTTCAAATATTCCAAAACGGAGAAAAATTCCTACTGGAAAAGTTTTGGAGTCTGTTTTCTTACCGAATCACATTCCTCTTCGTTTTCGTAGTGTGAAAGAGGTTGATAAATATCCCTTAGGTATTCTTCCGGAGTTACGGTATTGATGATATTGCTTTCAACATTTATGGGAGTACCTAAGATATAATGCTTGATTCTCTGCCCATTTACAACTCTCGGACAATTACCTTCCGTGTTGCTGATCTTGATAGCACCGGAACGATATACTTCCTCGACAATATAGGGACCTTCCCATTTAGAGAGAAGCTTGCGTGCAAAAAATCTTAAACGAGAATTATATAGCAAGACATAATCACCTACATTGAACTCACGCTTTTGTATCCTTTTATCGTGCCACCTCTTAACCTTTTCTTTGAACAACTTGGCATTCTCATATGCCTGAGTTCTCCACTTATCAAACGAGCTAATATCAAATAACCTCTTCTCACCAGCAAGTTTGAAATCAAAGTTGAGCTCTTTGATTGCCCAATAAGCTTAATGCTCTAGCTCAAGGGGTAAATGACATGCTTTACCGTACACCATTTTGTACGGAGACATGCCCATGGGATTCTTATAGGCAGTTCTATAAGCCCACGGTGCATCATCGAGCTTCTTAGACCAATTCTTTCTAGACCTATTGACAGTCTTTTGCAGAATTAGATTAATCTGTCTATTACCTAGCTCTACTTGACCACTAGACTGAGGGTGATAGGGGGACACAATTCTATGGTTGACATCGTACTTAGCAAGCGTTTTACGGAAAGCACCATAAATGAAATGTGAACCACCGTCGGTCATTAGATATCTAGGGACTCCAAATCTAGGGAAGATAACTTCTTTAAGCATCCTGATAGAAGTGTTGTGATCAGCACTACTGGTGGGGATAGCTTCTACCCACTTAGTGACGTAATTAATAGCAACTAGGATATGAGTATACCCGTTGGATTTTGGAAAAGGTCCCATATAATCAAAGCCCCAAACATCAAATGGTTCAATGACAAGTGAATAGTTCGTAGGCATTTCCTGATATTTACCAATATTACATATTCTTTGACATTCGTCACAAGACAAGACAAACTTACGGGCATCCTTGAAGAGAGTGGGCCAATAGAAACCTGATTGCAATACCTTGTGTGTAGTTCTATCTCCCGCATGGTGTCCTCCGTAGGCCTCGGAGTGACACTTCTGTAGGATCTGTCCCTGTTCATGTGCAGGTACACAACGTCTAATAACACCATCTACTCCTTCCTTATAAAGGTGAGGATCATCCCAGAAGTAATGTCTCAAGTCAAAGAAGAATTTTTTTCTTTTGCTCGTATGTGAAACTAGGTGGTATATATTTGGCAACGATATAGTTTGGATAATTAGCATACCACGGTGCACTACGTGAAGTATTGATGACATTCAGTTGCTCATCAGGAAAGCTATCATCAATAGGTTGTGGGTCATCAAGAACATTCTCCAACCTAGACAAGTTATCTGCTACTGGGTTATCAGCACCCTTCCTGTCGACAACGTGCAAATCAAATTCTTGTAGCAAGAGAACCCATCTGATAAGTCCAGGTTTAGCGTCCTTCTTCTCCATGAGGTACTTAATAGCAGCGTGATTAGTGTGAATAGTGACTTTGGAATCAACTATGTAAGACCTGAACTTTTCACATGCAAACACGACTCCTAAAAACTCCTTTTCTGTAGTAGCATAGTTTCTTTGGGCACTGATACGTCCATTTTGCATCATGTTTTCATGTTGATATTTATCGCTTCTTTGGCTGTTATTTCACTTCACGGTACAATTCTTATGCCTTTTCCCTCTTATATTGCAAGGTTTACATGAAGAGGGAGAATACCGGCAACTGGAATTCTGGCCTGAAAGTGGAACAAAGTTGAGATACCTATTCTCCGCAACTCCAAACGCCGTGAAAATCAACGGGGATTTTTTTCCCAATTTATCAAAAATACTGGGCCGAAGAAGTGCCAGAGGGGCACCTAGGGGTGCCCACAAGCCTGCACGGCGCGGCCACCCCCCCAGGCCGCGCCATGGGGGCTTGTGGGGAGCCCACTGGACCACTATCCCCCCCCCCACTTTTGCTATATGGAGAGTTTCATCCAGGAAAAAATCAGGGAGGAGCTTTTTCGTGGTTTTGCCGCCGCCATGAGGCGGAACTTGAGCAGAACCAATCTAGAGCTCCGGCAGGACGATCTTGCCGGGGAAACATCCCTCTCGGAGGGGGAAATCGTCACCATCGTCATCACCAACACTCCTCTCATCGGAGGGGACTCGTCACCATCAACATCTTCGTCAGCACCATCTCATCTCCAAATCCTAGTTCATCACTTGTAACCAATCTCCGTCTCGCGACTCCGATTGGTACATGTAAGGTTGCTAGTAGTGTTGATTACTCTTTGTAGTTGATGCTAGTTGGATTATTTGGTGGAAGAGTTTATGTTCAGATCCTTGATACTACTCATTACCTCTCTGGTCATGAATATGATTATGCTTTGTGAGTAGTTACTTTTGTTCCTGAGGACATGAGATAAGTCATGCTAATAATAGTCATGTGAATTTGGTATTCCTTCAGTATTTTGATGTGTTGTATGTTGTTTTTCCTCTAGTGGTGTTATGTGAACGTCGACTACATAACACTTCACCATTATTTGGGCCTAGAGGAAGGCATTGGGAAGTAGTAAGTAGATGATGGGTTGCTAGAGTGACAGAAGCTTAAACCCTAGTTTATGCGTTACTTCGTAAGGGGCTGATTTGGATCCACTAGTTTAATGCTATGGTTAGACTTTGTCTTAATTCTTCTTTCGTACTTGCGGATGCTTGCGAGAGGGGTTAATCATAAGTGGGATGCTTGTCCAAGTAAGGGCAGTACCCAAGCGCCGGTCCACCCACATATCAAACTATCAAAGTAACGAACGCGAATCATATGAACATGATGAAACTAGCATGATAGAAATTCCCGTGTGTCCTCGGGAGCGTTTTTCCTCCTATAAGACTTTGTCCAGGCTTGTCCCTTGCTACAAATGGGATTGGGCCACTTTGCTGCACCGTTGCTACTTTTGTTACTTGTTGCTCACTACAAATCATCTCACCACACAATCACTTGTTACCGACAATTTCAGTGCCTGAAGATTTTACCTTGCTGAAAACCACTTGTGAGATCCTTCTGCTCCTCGTTGGGTTCAACGCTCTTATTTATCGACAGGACTATGATTGATCCCCTATACTTGTGGGTCATCAATTCTCTTTTCTGGCGCCGTTGGTAAGGAAACATTCATATAGTGTGCTGAAATTTCTTGTCACTTGTCACTATGGATACTAATCCTTTGAGGGGCTTGTTCGGGGTATCTTCACCTCGAACGGAAGCACAAATAGTTGCTCCTCAACCTGCTGCACCTACTGAAAATATTTGATTTGAATTTCCTTCGGGTATGCTTGAGAAACTGCTGGCTAATCCTTTTACAAGGGATGGAACATCACATCCAGACTTATTTGGTTCCAGGGGAACTAATCCCCTAGTGGAACTAATCCACTTGGGGATCGAATTGATCTCTGCCTGTCACCAATCCATTCCATAGCTCATCCATGTCAAACCCCTTCTCTTCAAACTCATTTGGTTCTCTCAAACTAAAAGGGGGTTTGGTTCAACAAGAAAAACAAACATCCTAGATAACCATACAAAATTGATGTGCACCGTATAACAAGATAAACAAAAATCCTTGATAATCATACAAAGAATGGTGTGCAACATAGCATTTGAATGCAACACTGGCATATATAAGCAAGAACTTTTGTGATAATTCAGCACAGATTACATATCATCCTTGATAATTTAGTACAAACTACTCCAAACTTTTGCGATTCATTCGAAAAATAAATAAACAACACTTGTTCCTCGATTGTGCACTTCTCGCCGATGGGCCTACTCATATCCATGTTCTTCAGCTGGCATTTCTGGTTCAAGCAAGGCATAATAAGGGTCATGAACCATGAACTCATCATTAAATAAAGACCTAATTAAGCAAAACTACATGATACTACAAGACCCATATATTTGCAAAACTACATGATACTGAATCAGACAGCAAATGCGTGTCTGATTAACAGAAATAAAGCAAAAAATCTATGTACAGGATACTGAATCAGACAGCAAAACTACATGACCCATATATTTGCAATTCATTTCCAACAAGATATGCATGTAACTTTGTTCCACGATTCAGTTTAAACTACAGAGGAAACATCCACCGCAATACCATGTACTACGTATCATGCAAGCAGAATGTTCAACGAACTACAGCTCTAATACTAATGCAAGCCAAATGTTTCATGTCCATCTCACTGATGGCGATGGAGCTCTACAGTTGGCAGACCAGAAACCATCCATGTTACAAGACTAGTTAAACTAAATATGCATCAAGTGACTAAAATCCATGGATGGTATAATTCATCAACTGATATGCGCAGCTAAGCTACTTTGCCAATGGAGAAGTACACACATCCAGACCTGAAATGGATATTTTAAACAGGATTGGAGGCTGTCTGTGTGTGTGTGTGTGTGTGTGTGTGTGCGTGTATTCAATCAAATCAGTAAATACTAAATAGCATCAGATCCAATAGAAGAAATAGAGCAAATGCTAGTATGTGCCACTGCTAGATGCAAATCAGTAAATACTGCTAGATCCAATAGCAGAAACAGAGCAAATCAGTAAATAAGTAAGCAAGCAGAGAAATTATAGTATGTGCCACTGCTAGATGCAAGATATTATAGTATACCTTACTCAAGCTAGTCTAGCCAATTGCCTCCTTAACCACATGATGCGACTTGATGGATCAGCGCTGAGGAAAATCTCTCTCTTTTGTTCATTCATGAAAACATCAAAGGCATCTACTTTTTCTTCAGTGGTTAGCTCTTCAATTTCGTTCGCCACAACGATGCATTTCTTGATTGAAAACTCATCTACATCAGCCTTGGCTCTCTCCCTTGCTGCAGCTTCCTCTTCAGCTTGCTTGGTCTTCATGGCAATATAGCTCTCCATCATACCTGCAACATCAGCTTTCTTGCGTTTCTTTGGCTCCTTCTCCACTCGCTTCCCAACAGTACCTTGGACCTCCATAGGATCTTTTCCAACCGCTTTTTCTGGTTGCTGGGTAGAGATTCTTATCTCATCGTCGTCGTCATCACCGTCCACTCTCTCTTCAATATCCAGAAACGTGCTCGCTCTCTCGAAAGGCTCATCGACATTATCAACTTGAGTAAGAATAGGATGTTGAGAAGGTTCAGATGACGTGAAGTTCAAAGTTCCTTCAGCTGTTTGTCCTACACAAGGAAAATGACATAAGAGATCAATTAAACATAAATGTGACAACCTGCATAACTCAGTATAAATAAGTTCAGCTCACCATCATGTAGCTCTCCTAAAGCATCAAACAATGGAAAGGAAGCCCTGTTGGAGCGGAACTTCTTCGCTTTAGGAAATGACTAAAAAGAGAAGAAATTAATTGGTGAATAGCCACACAAGAATTTATCACAATGAGGACAGAAGGCTAGATGAGGACAGAAGTAACTTACAATGAGAATATTTTCCCACAATGCAGGTTCAGCCACCACCATCTTCCTTGAGTCATCCCATGAGATTCCGCTTTGCACCCTTGCTTCTTTGAGGAAGCGATAGTCCCTTTTGAGTTCCTTTTCCTTATTTTGTATTTGCAGCTTTGTGAATAAAGCATATGGATGCTTCTCATTCATTTCTCTTGTTATCTTGTTCCATGCTTCAGTACACCATCCATTGTCTCCCCTAAATGATGGGTTGTTATGCTCATGAAACAACTCAACTAGAGTATTCTCTTGTTCAAAAGTCCATGATGCTCTAGCTTTTGGAGATGCCCTTTCCTTTTTGTACTACAAGCTTTTGGTGACAACTTCTTGGACGAAGCCACGAACTTTGGAGAACCTCTTCCAAACATCATAGCTGTTGAGCACAATAATGTTAGTAACATTGTTATCTAACTTAGTCATGAAAAAACTATGTGCTAACAATTATGGAAAGAAACAAAGAGTTCAGATTACCAACTCTTTCCACATCCTCACTCCTCCCCACATCTTCCTTGCTACTGTTGGCGATAAATGACATAATCTTCCCACATCTTTATTGCAATCATGTCTCTATCATTATCTCCATGAACTATTTGATTACTCAATGACTCCACATCATTGTGGTATTGATTATCACCTCCCGTGAGATCAACAAAATCCCTCGCTGGTATGTTATTGGGCTGATTGTCTAACCACTCCTCGTCACCTTTATGCATTCTAATGATATTATGAAAAACCGCAACAGCTACCGGTATCTTGACTTGGTTCTCTATGCGACGAAATGTACCAACTTTGAGGATAGGAAATCATTTTTTCAGAACCCCCAAAGCCCTCTCTATATAATTCCTTAATATAGCATGACGAAGGTTGAATAATTCCTTGTAGTTCCTTGGTCGACGTTGACCACGCTGGAACTCTTTCCAGTGATATCTAACTCCACGATATGGAGCAAGAAATGATGGTGTATTTGCATAGCCTCCATCAACAAGGAAGAATTTTCCTTCAGGAACTTGAAACCCATTATTCAAAGCCGATCTAAGGACTTTCGCATCCGTTGCAGATCCCTCCCAGCCACATGAGCTGAAAGTGAAATTTAAATCAAAGTCGCAAGCCAACATCACATTGTGACTTAGTGTGCCCTTTCTATTCCTATATGGAGCAGCTTTGTCTCCTCTTATAGTAATAGGGATATGGGAACCATCGATTGCTCCAATGCAATTCTGCAAGGAAAAGGATGAAGAATGATTTTGTGATCTTGTGAGAAAAATAACTACTTCACAGCTAATACCTAATAAGGTACCTTGAAGTAGGGGAAGAAGCGTGGATTTGTACTAATCGTCTGATGGGTGTGTTGAACATTGGGAAGTTTTAGAAACCTATAGGTGAGAGCAGGGACTATGTTGAAAAATGCCTTGATATGGCGATGTAATGTCGCGCCGCTGTACTTGAACTGGAGTTGTAGATCTTCAAATGATGCATTGTGTGAAAGCATGTACAAGAAGAACCTAAGTTTTTCCTCTACCTTCACTCTTGTATCACGCATCAGATTCTCTCGTCTAAGATAGTTAGCCAATGACTTGAAGATCTCAGGTTCCATACGGAATGCTACTCGGCAATCCATCACGTGACCTTCAAGTATTTCTCGTAGGCGCTCCTTGCCGGACAGTATCAATGTATGCCGACGCTTTTTGGGTACACTAGGACCCAAGAGGTGCAATGCAGGAAACAAGAAAAGCATAATATCATCATCTTCCTCCTCCCTCATCCTTTTTCCATCCACACTTGTCGAATTCATATTACCACTAAATAACCATCAAATAAAAAAATGTAATCAACAGGATGTCAATTTTTCAGCAATGTAATGCATATCATATATGGCATTATGCAGAGAAATATGTTTAAATAAAGGACTATAAAATTCATCATTGTAATGCATATCATATATGGCAACACACATAAATCAATGACAAGGGTAAAGGTTGGATGCATCAAACCTGAATTTTTGACTTGATTTTTTTACGTTGTTGCTTATGTCGCTTATCTAGATGATGAACTGGTGTCTTAACTGGATCCCACGATGGAGGTAATTCGTCCTCTCCCACTCGACCTGCAAAGAAAGTGATCTACAAAACAAAAAAGAGAATAAAAGATAACAGTTTATCATATTTTGCTACAAAGATACTCAAGTACTACACAATCTACTACAAACAGTCTGAATCATCATGTACAATGTCATTAATTGCACAAAAGTAGTCTGAGTAACTGGGCTAGCAACACTCTCTTATAGCTTGGGCAGCAAAAGATCCTTCCGGACTACTCTCCCCGCACACTTTCGACCGTAGGTAATAAATAAACTACCACGTGCTAAAAACACTCTCTTATAGCTTTATCAAACGAGTGATCCTTCTGGAACTGGTAAATAAGAGTATGCACTTGACACAACCTCCCACAAAAAAAGCGTATAGATGATGTGCATTATGCAACTGTGCTTTAAATAGGTTGTTTTTGTTCTCTGAATAAATATAGGCTTCTACTGTATGTGCTAGCCCAGTTATTATGAGTAGAGACCTTGCCGGTGCCGAGTGAATAGCTGCTTTCTTAGATCCAAAATGGGAGCAATTAATTGCACAATATGTCATCTTAAATTTCTAAAAGTAACCCAAAATGGGAGCAACGCCACTTTTGGGAGCACCCAAACATGCTACATTGCATTAACGATGGGGCTTTGCATTTTGCAAAGTTATTACTAAGATTACCCCTTTTCTAACAATGACCTCAAAGATCCCAAGTGCGAGTATTCCAAATGTTACTTGACAGTTGCTACCAACAAGAAAACATAGTTGCTAATTCTGACAGCCCCACAGATGAACACACTTTGAGACGAATGTTTCTTCTCACTCCAAAAAATGCATTCTAACTTAAGGCATAGGTTGCTATATTTAAACTAAAACAAAATGATAGCGCATTTAGATCTAAATGTACACTGCAATGGCGGAGTTTAGTTGCTCATCCGACAAATAACATAGGTACTCTCTGATTATTATCTCGCCCGGGATCAAGGCTGCTGGAAAGGAGATCTATGGTGCTGGGGCACACGCACGGTCAGCACGGTCCAGTCCACCACTGTCAGCACGGTCCCGGGATCGATCTTGACCTCTTACCTTTTCCCCGTCCAGTCCACGACGGTCAGCACACTGGCGCCCTCAGTCCCCGAGAGCGCGGCCGACACCGGCGGCCTCTCCAGTGCGGCCGCCCTCAGTCCCTCTCTCCATCTCTCACTCACTCCCTCTCTCCTACTCCCTCCAGTTGTACTCGAGCCCCACGGCGATTTTGTCAAGCGTCGGCGACGAAGCAAAGATGCAGCAGATCGGCAAGAAAAAGGGGAGGATTTACCGGAGAGAAGGAAGTCGTCGTGGTCGCCGGAGGCACCGCGTCGCCGCTCATTGTCGTGGCTGGAGGCACCGCGTCGCCGCCGCCACTTTCGCCTCGTCAAACCTAGGTCTCTGCGCTCGTCTCGTGGATTTAGTTCCACGCGTCTGAGACAATTTTTCTGGACCCCGTGGAATGTAGCGGACCGGCGTGGTTTGGGTCGGGATCTTCCCCACCGTGGCCCAAACCAAACAACAAAATAAGACCCACGTGGAACAATTCCCGACCTGAAACGACCCACGTGGATTGGGCCGAGATCCCAGGCAAACCACGTGGTTTACCTGCTAACCAAACGAGGCCTTAAGCATCCTGATAGAAGTGTTGTGATCAGCAGTACTGGTGGGGATAGCTTCTACTCACTTAGTGACGTAATCAATAGCAACTAGGATATGAGTATACCTGTTGGATTTTGGAAAAGGTCCCATATAATCAAAGCCCCAAACATCAAATGGTTCAATGACAAGTGAATAGTTCGTAGGCATTTCCTGATGTTTACCAATATTACCTATTCTTTGACATTCGTCACAAGACAAGACAAACTTACGGGCACCCTTGAAGAGAGTGGGCCAATAGAAACCTGATTGCAATACCTTGTGTGCAGTTCTATCTCCCGCATGGTGTCCTCCGTAGGCCTCGGAGTGACACTTCTGTAGGATCTGTCCCTGTTCATGTGCAGGTACACAACGTCTAATAACACCATCTACTCCTTCCTTATAAAGGTGAGGATCATCCCAGAAGTAATGTCTCAAGTCAAAGAAGAATTTTTTTTCTTTTGCTGGTATGTGAAACTAGGTGGTATATATTTGGCAACGATATAGTTTGGATAATCAGCATACCACGGTGCACTACGTGAAGTATTGATGACATTCAGTTGCTCATCAGGAAAGCTATCATCAATAGGTTGTGGGTCATCAAGAACATTCTCCAACCTAGACAAGTTATCTGCTACTGGGTTATCAGCACCCTTCCTGTCGACAACGTGCAAATAAAATTCTTGTAGCAAGAGAACCCATCTGATAAGTCCAGGTTTAGCGTCCTTCTTCTCCATGAGGTACTTAATAGCAGCGTGATTAGTGTGAATAGTGACTTTGGAATCAACTATGTAAGACCTGAACTTTTCACATGCAAACACGACTCCTTAAAACTCCTTTTCCGTAGTAGCATAGATTCTTTGGGCACTGATACGTCCATTTTGCATCATGTTTTCATGTTGATATTTATCGCTTCTTTGGCTGTTATTTCACTTCACGGTACAATTCTTATGCCTTTTCCCTCTTATTTTGCAAGGTTTACATGAAGAGCGAGAATACCGGCAACTAGAATTCGGGCCTGAAAGTGGAGCAAAGTTGAGATACCTATTCTACGCAACTCCAAACGCCGTGAAAATCAACGGGGATTTTTTCCCAATTTATCAAAAATACTGGGCCGAAGAAGTGTCAGAGGGGCACCTAGGGGTGCCCACAAGCCTGCGCGGCGCGGCCACCCCCCCCCAGGCCGCGCCATGGGGCCTTGTGGGGAGCCCACTGGACCACTAACCCCCCCCCCATTTTTGCTATATGGAGGGTTTCGTCCAGGAAAAAATCAGGGAGGAGCTTTTTCATGGTTTTGCCGCCGCCACGAGGCGGAACTTGAGCAGAACCAATCTAGAGCTCCGGCAGGACGATCTTGCCGGGGAAACTTCCCTCCCGGAGGGGGAAATCGTCACCATCGTCATCACCAACACTCCTCTCATCGGAGGGGACTCGTCACCATCAACATCTTCGTCAGCACCATCTCATCTCCAAATCCTACTTCATCACTTGTAACCAATCTCCGTCTCGTGACTCCGATTGGTACTTGTAAGGTTGCTAGTAGTGTTGATTACTCTTTGTAGTTGATGCTAGTTGGATTATTTGGTGGAAGAGTTTATGTTCAGATCCTTGATGCTACTCATTACCTCTCTGATCATGAATATGATTATGCTTTGTGAGTAGTTACTTTTGTTCCTCAGGACATGGGACAAGTCATGCTAATAATAGTCATGTGAATTTGGTATTCGTTCGGTATTTTGATGTGTTGTATGTTATTTTTCCTCTAGTGGTGTTATGTGAACGTCGACTACATAACACTTCACCATTATTTGGGCCTAGAGGAAGGCATTGGGAATTAGTAAGTAGATGATGGGTTGCTAGAGTGACAGAAGCTTAAACCCTAGTTTATGCGTTACTTCGCAAGGGGCTGATTTGGATCCACTAGTTTAATGCTATGGTTAGACTTTGTCTTAATTCTTCTTTCGTAGTTGCGGACGCTTGCGAGAGGGGTTAATCACAAGTGGGATGCTTGTCCTAGTAAGGGCAGTACCCAAGCGCCGGTCCACCCACATATCAAACTATCAAAGTAACGAACGCGAATCATATGAACATGATGAAACTAGCATGACAGAAATTCCCGTGTGTCCGCGGGAGCGCTTTTCCTCCTATAAGACTTTGTCCAGGCTTGTCCCTTGCTACAAAAGGGATTGGGCCACTTTTCTGCACCGTTGCTACTTTTGTTACTTGTTGCTCACTAAGAATCATCTCGCCACACAATCACTTGTTACCGACAATTTCAGTGCCTGCTGATTTTACCTTGCTGAAAACCACTTGTGAGATCCTTCTGCTCCTCGTTGGGTTCAACACTCTTATTTGTCGACAGGACTACGATTGATCCCCTATACTTGTGGGTCATCAAGACTCTTTTCCGGCGCCGTTGCCGGGGAGTGAAGCGCCTTTGGTAAGTGGAACTTGGTAAGGAAACATTCATATAGTGTGCTGAAATTTCTTGTCACTTGTCACTATGGATACTAATCCTTTGAGGGGCTTGTTCGGGGTATCTTCACCTCAAACGGAAGCACAAATAGTTTCTCCTCAACCTGCTGCACCTACTGAAAATATTTGCTTTGAATTTCCTTCGGGTATCCTTGAGAAACTGCTGGCTAATCCTTTTATAGGGGATGGAACATCACATCCAGACTTCCATCTGATCTATGTAGATGAAGTTTGTGGTTTATTTAAGCTTGCAGGTGTGCCCGAGGATGAGGTCAATAAGAAGGTATTTCCTTTATCTTTGAAGGATAAGGCGTCGACATGGTATAGGCTATCTGATGATACTGGATCGTGGGACTACAATCGGTTGAAATTGGAATTTCATCAATAGTTTTATCCTATGCATTTAGTACATCGTGATCGGAATTATATTTACAATTTTTGGCCTCGTGACAGATAAAGCATCGCTCAAGCTTGGGGAGGCTTAAATCAATGCTATATTCATGCCCCAATCATGAGCTCTCGAGAGAAATTATCATTCAGAACTTCTATGCTCGGCTTTCTCATGATGATCGCACCATGCTTGACACTTCTTGTACCGGTTCTTTTATGAAGAGAGATATTGACTTCAAGTGGAATTTATTGGAGAGAATTAAATGCAACTCTGAAGATTTGGAGCTTGAAGAAGGTAAGGAGTCAGGTATGAATTTCACGTTTGATTGTGTTAAATCCTTTGTTGAGACAAATACCTTTAGTGATTTTAGCGCTAATTATGGACTTGACTCTGAGATAGTAGCTTCATTGTGTGAATCCTTTGCTGCTCATATTGATCTCCCCAAAGAGAAGTGGTTTAAATATCATCCTCCTTTAGAAGTCAATGTAGTTAAACCCACTCCAGTTGAAGAGAAAGTCATTGCCTATAATGATCCTGTTGTTCCCAGTGCTTACATTGAGAAACCACCTTTCCCTGTTAGGATAAAGGATCATTCTAAAGCTTCAACAGTGATACGTAGAGGCTACATTAGAACACCTACACCCCCTGAGAAAATTAGAGTTGAACCTAGCATTGCTATTATCAAAGGTCTTCTGTCTGAAGAAGTTGAGGGACATAATATTCACTTCTGTGATGATGCTGCTAGAATTGCTAAACCTCACGTTAGAGACAAACATAGGCCTATTGTTGGCATGCCTGTGGTTTCTGTTAAGATAGGAGATCATTGTTATCATGGTTTATGTGATGTGGGTGCTAGTGTTAGTGCAATACCTCAATCCCTATACGATGAAATCAAAGATGAGATTGCACCTGTTGAGATAGAACCTATAGATGTCACTATTCAGCTTGCCAATAGAGATACTATCTGCCCTGTGGGAATTGTTAGGGATGTTGAAGTCTTGTGTGGTAAAACGAAGTATCCTACTGATTTCCTCGTTCTTGCTACCGCACAAGATAGCTTCTGACCCATCATATTTGGTAGACCTTTTCTCAATACCGTCAATGCTCATATTGATTGTGAGAAGCAAACTGTCACTGTTGGCTTTGAAGGTGTGTCACATGAGTTCAATTTCTCTAAGTTAGGCAGACAACCTCATGAAAAGGAGTTACCTAGTAGGGATGAAACTATTGCCTTAGCCTCTATTGCCGTGCCTCCTACTGATCCCTTAGAGCAATACCTGCTTGAGCATGAAAATGATATGCATATGGATGAAAGGGATGAGATAGATAGAGTTGTCTTAGAACAATATCCTATCCTTAAGAATAACTTGCACGTTGAACTGCTTGGGGATCCACCCCCACCAAAGGGTGATCCTGTGTTTGAGCTTAAACAGTTGCCTGATACTCTTAAGTATGCTTATCTTGATGAAAAAGAGATATATCATGTTATTATTAGTGCTAGCCTCTCAGAGCATGAAGAAAAGAAGTTACTAAAAACTTTGAGGAAGCACTGTGTTGCTATTGGATATACTCTTGATGATCTTAAGGGCATTAGTCCTACCCTATGCCAGCACAAGATTAAAACTGATCCTGATTTCAAACCAGTTGTTGATCATCAAAGGAGATTAAATCCTAAGATGAAAGAAGTAGTGAGAAAAGAAATACTAAAGCTCCTGGAAGCGGGTATTATCTATCCTATTGCTCATAGCGATTGGGTGAGTCCGGTGCATTGCGTTCCTAAGAAGGGAGGCATTACCGTTGTCCCTAATGATAAGGATGAGTTGATCCCATAGAGGATTATTGAATAAAGCCACTAGGAAAGATCATTACCCTTTGCCTTTTACCGACCAAATGCTAGAAAGACTGTCCAAACACACACACTTCTGCTTTCTAGACGGTTATTCTGGTTTCTCCCAAATACCAGTTGCACAATCTGATGAGGAGAAAACCACTTTCACCTGCCCTTTCGGTACCTTTGCCTATAGACGTATGCCTTTTGGCTTGTGTAATGCACCTGCCACCTTTCAAAGATGTATGATGGCTATATTCTCTGACTTTTGTGAAAAGATTGTTGAGGTTTTCATGGATGACTTCTCCGTTTACAGGTCTTCCTTTGATGATTGCCTCAGCAACCTTGATCGAGTCTTACAGAGATGTAAGCACACCAATCTTGTCTTGAACTGGGAGAAGTGCCACTTTATGGTTAATGAAGGCATCGTCTTAGGACATAAAATTTCTGAAAGAGGTATTGAAGTCGATAAGGCTAAGGTTGATGCAATCGAGAAAATGTCATACCCCATAGATATCAAAGGTATAAGAAGTTTCCTTGGTCATGCTGGTTTCTATAGAAGGTTCATTAAAGACTTCTCTAAGATTTCTAGGCCTCTTACCAATCTCTTGCAAAAGTATATTCCTTTTGTCTTTGACGATGATTATGAGGAAGCCTTCGAAATACTTAAGAGGGTTTTGATAACTGCACCTATTGTTTAACCACCTGATTGGAACTTGCCTTTTGAGATCATGTGTGACGCTAGCGATTATGCTGTTGGTGTTGTTCTAGGGCAAAGAGTTGACAAGAAGTTGAATGTTATTCACTACGCTAGTAAAACTCTAGAGAGTGCCCAAATAAACTATGCCACTACGGAGAAGGAATTTTTAGTAGTCGTGTTTTCATGTGAAAAGTTCAGGTCTTACATAGTTGATTCCAAAGTCCCTATTCAGACTGATCATGCTGCTATTAAGTACCTCATGGAGAAGAAGGACGCTAAACCTAGACTTATCAGATGGGTTCTCTTGCTACAAGAATTTGATTTGCACGTTGTCGACAGAAAGGGTGCTGATAACCTAGTAGCAGATAACTTGTCTAGGTTGGAGAACGTTCTTGATGACCCACAACCTATTGATGATAGCTTTCTTGATGAGCAATTGAGTGTCATCAATGCTTCACGTAGTGCACCGTGGTATGCTGATTATGCAAACTATATCGTTGCCAAATATATACCACCTAGTTTCACGTACCAGCAAAAGAAGAAATTCTTCTTTGACTTGAGACACTACTTTTGGGATGATCCTCGCCTTTATAAGGCAGGAGTAGATGGTGTTATTAGACGTTGTGTACCTCGACATGAACAGGGACAGATCCTACAGAAGTGTCACTCCGAGGCCTACGGAGGACACCATGCGGGAGATAGAACTGCACACAAGGTATCGCAATCAGGTTTCTATTGGCCCACTCTCTTCAAGGATGCCCGTAAGTTTGTCTTGTCGTGGGAGGAATGTCAAAGAATAGGAAATATTAGCAAACGTCAGGAAATGCTATGAACTATTCACTTGTCATTGAACCATTTGATGTCTGGGGCTTTGATTATATGGGACCTTTTCCAAAATCCAATGGGTATACTCACATCTTAGTTGTTGTTGATTACGTCACTAAGTGGGTAGAAGCTATCCCCACTAGTAGTGTTGATCACAACACCTCTATCAAGATGCTGAAAGAAGTTATCTTCCCTAGATTTGGAGTCCCTAGATATCTAATGACCGACGGTGGTTCACACTTCATTCATGGTGCTTTCCGTAAAACGCTTGCTAAGCACGATGTCAACCATAGAATTGGGTCTCCCTATCACCCTCAGTCCAGTGGCCAAGTAGAGCTAAGTAATAGAGAGATCAAACTAATTCTGCAAAAGACTGTCAATAGGTCTACAAAGAATTGGTCTAAAAAGCTCGATGATGCACTGTGGGCTTATAGAGCTGCCTATAAGAATCCCATGGGCATGTCTCCGTACAAAATGGTGTATGGGAAAGCATGTCACTTACCTCTTGAGCTAGAGCATAAAGCTTATTGGGCAATCAAAGAGCTCAACTTTGATTTCAAACTTGCCGGTGAGAAGAGGTTATTTGATATTAGCTCGCTTGATGAGTGGATAACTCAGGCATATGAGAATGCCAAGCTGTTCAAAGAGAAGGTTAAGATGTGGCATGATAAGAGGATACAAAAGCGTGAGTTCAATGTAGGTGATTATGTCTTGCTATATAACTCTCGTTTAAGATTCTTTGCAGGCAAGCTTCTCTCTAAATGGGAAGGTCCCTATGTTGTTGAGGAAGTATATAGTTCTGGTGCTATCAAGATCAACAACACGGAAGGTAATTGTCCGAGAGTGGTAAATGGGCAGAGAATCAAGCATTATATCTCAGGTACTCCCATAAATGTTGAAAGCAATATCATTAATACCATAACTCCGGAAGAATACCTAAGGGACATTTATCAACCTGTTTCAGACTCCGAAAACAAAGAGCTACGTGATTCGGTAGGAATACAGAGTCCAAAGCTTTTCCAATAGGAAATTTTATCCGTTTTGGAATATTTGAAAAAATACAAAAATTGGAAGTAGTCCGGAAAGTGCGCGAGGAGGCGACAAGCCTGCATGGCGCGGGCCCACCCCCAGGTCGCGCCGTGAGGGCTTGTGGCCACCTTGTGCGCCTCCTGGACTCCGCTTCCGTGCAGAGTACTCCTTTCTGGTGTGAAAAAAATTCATTATATATACTTCCGTTTGGTCTGACCCCTGCATCACGCAGATTTCCTCTGTTTTTCGTTTCGAACCTGTTTTCTGCCGCAGATCTAGGTCAAGATGTCTTCTCAGGATTCAGAGGGGGAGAGCTATGTGGCTGATTACCTTGCTAACCCCAAGGTCTATGGGGACTTTGATCCATATGGCTGGACCACTGATGAGGAAGAAGACTATGATCCCAAGGGGGAGGAACAAACAAGTTCCGATGAAGAGGAGGCTCCTCTACCTCAACCTGGACACACGCATGTGGAGTTCAAGAAGTCGAGCCTCCCTGGCTCAAGGAAGAAGCCTAAGACCTTGGTTATCCCTTCTCGTTTCTTGCAGGAGAGTAAGCAGGAATTATGCCAAAGGGTGTTGAAGCTTGAAGAGAAAAATGATGATCTGAGGGAGCAGAATTTTATGCTCAAGTGGAAATTAAACAAGCTCAAGACCTCTTCAACAACTCCACCACCATCACCACAAAAGGAAGACAACTGAGCATTGGTATGGGCAATCCCCTTGGCTTTTGCCAAGCTTGGGGGAGTTGCCCTGGTATCGTATCACCATCAGATCTTTTGCCTTTACCTTTGTTTTAGTTTTCCTTTTCAGTTTTCTTTCTTTTTCTCTAGTAGTATAAAAGTCTTAGTGTTTTAGTTTTGAGTTTTGCTTTGTGTCACCCCTGATGTATTATTGCTCGTGAGCCATATCATAAAGAGTGTCTTAGTTGAAGGGCTTTGCCTCTTGCCATGATCGAAAGAGTGAGAATAGAACAAAAGCATGAAAGATCATGTAATGATCTTATGGAAAGTGATGTCTTCACATATAAAAAGAATGAGGATTGAAACTTGTTGAGGGTAGGCAAATGTAGACCTTGGTCATTGTTGAAATTAATAGGAAGTGATAAAGAAGGAGAGGTTCACATATAAATATATCATCTCTGACACCATCTATGATTATGAACACTCGCCAAACTATTGCATGCCTAGAAGTAGATGTTGGACAAGGAAGACAACGTAATGAATTGTGTTTGCTTGGATCTGAACAATGTTATATGATTAGAGATCCCTTAGCATGTGACGGTTGCTTCCACCTCACATTAGCCAAACCTCCCGCACCAATTAGTGATACTACTTGTGCATCCATAAACCTTCAAACCAGTTTTGCCATGAGTGTCCACCATACCTACCTATGGATTGAATAAGATCCCTCAAGTAAGTTTTCATCGGTGCAAGCAATAAAAATTGCTCTCTAATATGTATGATCTATTAGTGTGTGGAAAATAAGCTTTATACGAACCTGTGATGAGGAAGACATAAAAGCGACAGACTGCATAATAAAGTTCTTTATCACAGGGGGCAATATAAAGTGACGTTCCTCCGCACTAAGAGGACACGCATCCAAACCTCAAAAGCACATGACAACCTCTGCTTCCCTCTGCGAAGGGCCTATCTTGTACCTTTACTTTTTGTCCCTGAAAGAGTCATGGTGATCTTCACCAATTCCTTATTTTGGCTTTATCTTGGCTAACGTCATATGCTTGGAAAAGATCTATATTCATATGTCAACTTGGAGGTAGGCATTCATGAATTATTATTGTTGACATTACCCTTGAGGTAAGCACTTGGGAGGCGAAACTATAAGCCCCTATCTTTCTCTGTGTCCAGCTGAAACTTTGATCTCATGAGTACAATGTGAGTTGTAGCAATTGTAGAGAACAAAAGAATGATTGAGTATGTGGATTTGCTTTACAAGCTCTTACTTGGCTCTTTCTGATGTTGTGATAAATTGGAATTGCTTCAATGACTAAAGGCCATCGGTTGTTACTTCTCGGTAAGATTCTTGATTCATGCTTTGCTTTGTCAAGGAATTATCACTTTAGCATGAGAGATTATATGTTGGTATTGTTGTTCTCATCATGATCATGATGCATGCATGTTCGTATCTTGTTTTGTCGACACCTCTCTCCCTAAACATGTGGACATATTTATTGAGCTCGGCTATCGCTTGAGGACAAGCGAGGTCTAAGCTTGGGGGAGTTGATACGTCCATTTTGTATCATGTTCTCATGTTGATATTTATCGCTTCTTTGGTTGTTATTTCACTTCACGGTACAATTCTTATGCCTTTTCCCTCTTATTTTGCAAGGTATACATGAAGAGGGAGAATACCGGCAACTGGAATTCTGGCCTGAAAGTGGAGCAAAGCTGAGATATCTATTCTGCACTACTCCAAACGCCGTGAAAATCAACGGCGATTTTTTTCCCGATTTATCAAAAATACTGGGCCGAAGAAGTGCCAGAGGGGCACCGGGGGGTGCCCACAAGCCTGCAAGGCGCGGCCACCCCCCAGGCCGCGCCATGGGGGCTTGTGGGCAGCCCACTAGCCCACTAGCCCCCTCTTTTGCTATATGGAGGGTTTCGTCTAGGAAAAAAAATCAGGGAGGAGCTTTTTTGTGGTTTCGCCACCGCCACGAGGCGGAACTTGAGCAAAACCAATCTAGAGCTCCGGCAGGACGATCTTGCCGGGGAAACTTCCCTCCCGGAGGGGGATATCATCGCCATCGTCATCATCAACACTCCTCTCATCGGTGGGGACGCGTCACCATCAACATCTTCATCAGAACCATCTCATCTCCAAACCCTAGTTCATCACTTGTAACCAATCTCCGTCTCGTGACTCCGATTGGTACTTGTAAGGTTGCTAGTAGTGTTGATTACTCTTTGTAGTTGATGCTAGTTGGATTATTTGGTGGAAGAGTTTCTGTTCAGATACTTGATGCTACTCATTTCCTCTCTGATCATGAATATGATTATGCTTTGTGAGTAGTTACTTTTGTTCCTGAGGACATGGGATAAGTCATGCTAATAATAGTCATGTGATTTTGGTATTCGTTCGGTATTTTGATGTGTTGTATGTTGTTTTTCCTCTAGTGGTGTTATGTGAACGTCGACTACATAACACTTCACCATTATTTGGGCCTAGAGGAAGGCATTGGGAAGTAGTAAGTAGATGATGGGTTGCTAGAGTGACAGAAGCTTAAACCCTAGTTTATGCGTTACTTCGTAAGGGGCTGATTTGGATCCACTAGTTTAATGCTATGGTTAGACTTTGTCTTAATTCTTCTTTCGTAGTAGCGGATGCTTGCGAGAGGGGTTAATCATAAGTGGGATGCTTGTCCAAGTAAGGGCAGTACCCAAGCGTCGGTCCACCCACATATCAAACTATCAAAGTAACAAATGCGCTAGCATGACAGACATTCCCGTGTGTCCTCGGGAGCGTTTTTCCTCCTATAAGACTTTGTCCAGGATTCTCCCTTGCTACAAAAGTGTCACGCCCAAGATGCGACCCTATCCTCAATTTGGCACAAAGACCTCGTCAGGGATAGAAGCGCATCTCGTCGTGTCGCAAGAATGGATATCATTACAAGTACATGTACTGAAAAGATGAGATATATATAGAATTGGCTTACACTCGCCACAAGCTACATCGGAGTCACATCAGTACATTACATAAACATCAACAGTAAGAGCAGGGTCCGACTACGGACGAAAACAAACGACAAAAGAAGAACGACGTCCATCCTTGCTATCCCAGGCTGCCGGCCTGGAACCCATCCTAGATCGATGAAGAAGAAGAAGAAGAAGAAGCAACTCCAAATGAACAATCAACGCGCTCGCGTCAAGTAACCTTTACCTGTACCTGCAACTGGTGTTGTAGTAATCTGTGAGCCACAGGGGACTCAACAATCTCATTTCAAAAGGTATCAAGACTAGCAAAGCTTAATGGGTGAGGCATGGTTAAGTGGTGAGGTTGCAGCAGCGGCTAAGCATAAATTTGGTGTCTAACTTACGAGTACAAGAAGTAAGAGGGGGAAGATCTACGCATAGCGGACGTGAACTACAGATAATCAAATGAATGATCCTGAACACCTACCTACGTCAGACATAACCCCACCGTGTCCTCGACCAGAGAAGGAACTCACAAAAGAGACAGTCACGGTTACGCACACAGTTGGCATGTTTTAATTAAGTTAACTTCAAGTTATCTAGAACCAGTGTTAAACAAAGTTTCCACGTTGCCACATAACCGCGGGCACGGCTTTCCTAAAAGATTTAACCCTACAGGGGTGCTCCAACTAGTCCATCACAAATTACCACAAGCCGCATAGAAATCCTCGATCACGACAGTCGCAATCTCGTCGGATTCCTTAGTGGAAAACCTCAACTCTGAGATTACCCAAAGCATCACCGGAATCCCGATGCACAAGATATCTCGTCAAAGGTAAAACTAATCCAGCAAGGCCGCCCGGCGTGTCAACGATCCCGATAGGAGCCGCGTATCTCGTTCTCAGGACAAGACGGATAAGCGACGCGTACGAGTGCCAAACCTCGAGTTTCCTCGCGGTGGCCCCGCACAGTGCTCTGTTTTGGACCAGCACCGACAGCATTGGCCCTACCTGTATTATGTAGAATTACTCCTCGGGTAGCGCTAACTCCCTATGCATTTCAATATTATCAAGTTATTATGTTGGGCAAATGTAGTACCAATGTTGGGCCTTGCCAGACCAGCTTTAATCTAAAACGAATTATCAAGGGGGGGGCCATAACAACCCCGATCGTGTTAGGAGCGCTCAATTATGGAACATAACACCGGTAGCCGAAACTAAGGGGGCAAAGGTGGAACAAAACACCAGGCTAGAAAGTCCGAGCCTTCCACCTTTTACCAAGTATCTAGGTGCATTAAATTAAATAGCATTAATATGGTGATAAGACAAGGGACCCATGTTAACACATGGAAGCAACTGCACCTGCAACTAGCAACGCTAACACAGGGTTAAGCAAGCAGTAACATAGCCAATCAGTGGTTTGCTAGGTCGAACAGGTTGAAGGTTATCATGGCATTGTTGAGAGGTTGATATTTAACATGTGGTAGGCAACAAGACATAATCGATAGAAGCGGCAAAACTAGCATGGCAATGATAGTAATGGTATCTGGGGAAATGATCATCTTGCCTGAGATCCTGCTTGGAAGAAGAATGCCTCCGTGAAGCAGACGAACCGACGTAGTCGAACGGGTCCTCACATCCGACACGCTTGCGGAACTCTATCGAGACGAGGAAAACCGGAAACACAAATCAACACACGGAATTCACCACACGGTGCAACAACACAAATGATGCATGAGCAGCTGAATACATGCAAGTCATGGCATGGCAAATCACACAAACAAACACTACACATTAAGTGAAGTTCAATATGCAACGAGTTGCATATTGATGAAACTCCACATAGGAATTATTTAGTTCACTCCCGGTTATTTACACGGCAATATTAATGTTGTCAAACATGCAAGAGGTGAACCGGAAATTAAACTACCTATCTAGACATTTTAAATGAGGTCGGAAATGACATATAGCATCTCCGAGACGACCTCACATGTTAATTTACAATTCTGTCCAGATCTGAATTAACACATTTCATTAGTTGTTAAACACTAAAACAAATAGGTTCACGTGATTCTACGCGTCATTTAAAGCAATCTACACATAGAGAACATCTCCAACGGAGCTACGGATCAAAAGATACAAGCACCGCAAGATATGATGGCATGAATGCAATATGTGTGCAACGGCGGTCACGAGCACTTCAAAACATACAACCAACAAGATAAAATGAAACTAAATGAGATTCTAAGCAAGTTTCATGTAGGACACGATCAAATCGGAGCTACGGTTCAACAACTACGAGCAAAACAAGAAATCACTGCAATCTGTCAAAATCAGCCACATAGCATTTTCTACACCCCGCAACTACGGGCTACACAACTCCGATAAACTCAAACAAGGTATGGCACGAAAGAGGGCAAGAAGCACTACTACAAACAACTAACAACAACTAGCATGGCATCATGGATCACTAGGGAAAGAAGACACAAAATGGCATCTCACACACTATTTCAGACTTAGTAAAAATTACACCTCATGGAAGTGCAGTTTTCGATCTGAAGTCATATTAACAGCAGCAAAAACTATAGCTACAGGACTCCAAATGGCATGAAAATTTACAGCATGCTAGACACACACAAGGGGTACAACTAACTCCATTGCACCAACCTCAAAAGAGCTACAGATCACAAGTTACAAGCAAGACAAGACAGCAACAATATATAACAGATCTCAGACTTAGAAATATTTCAGCTCCTCCAAATCAGCACTATTTCTAGCAACTTGAGAGCAAGCAAACCACACCTAATCATGCATCTCTATTGCAACCAAAAATACCAGGGGCTAGACAAAACATCCAAGATCAAATCTCTAGTAGACAACTTAATCAAACGAAGCACGGAATAAATCCTACGAATTAAACAAAAGGGCATCACGGCAAAATATCGCGCGAACTAACTTGCTCTAACGCTAAAACTAATTGCACAGAAAAATCCCATGGATTTTTCTACCCCGAAAACATATAAAATATGTGGGGTTGCACAACAATATAATGCCACACGAAAATGCGAGAAAATAATCTATACACGGGAAAATAAACTACCGGCAAACCCTACACGCAAAAATACCAAAGTCTACTCTAAAATACATGGAAAAATGGTTCCTAAAACATGGGCATTTATACTACGGCATCCGAGCAATTCGAACGCGCGCGGATAAATAATACGGGCTATATTCTATGTGGACAGCACACTAATCTATGTATTTGACACGTTAAACTATGTCAAATAATTATGCAAGTTGTGATATCGTGTTCTACTCGCAAAACTACCCCAAAACCATATACAATATGTCGCGATCCGACTTACTGATTAGAAACTACGGGCATTTTCATATACGTCTATTTCCTGAAATATAAAAATCGTAAAGCCTAAAAAAACTAAATGGACCGAAACTACCGGGCACAGGACGCTATAAGACGCACATGGGCGAGAAACAGGGCGGTGGGGCGCTCACCTAGCTGGGCCGTGGCCCAGGACGACGAGGTGGCAGCAGGCCGGAAGGAGGAGGCGGTGGGCCGGCCGATCTGGAGAGGAGCGCAGGCTCGGGGAGACTAGGCCTTGGGGGCGCCTGCTGGGCCTCAGCGCCATGTTGCACGAGGTCGCCGGCCCAGGCGCCAGTCGCGGGAGGCCCAGGAGCGGGCCGATCTGGCATCGCTGGCGTTGGCTTCCCTCGATCCGATCTGGATCGGGGTTGACCCCGGCGGCGCTGCAGGACGGCGGCGAGGACGGCCACGCGCAGAGGGGGCCTGGGAGGCGGCGAGGACGGCGGGGAACGGAACGGCGGCAAGGAAGACAACGGCTGACGGATCTGGCGTCCGCGAGCTGCTGCAGCAGGAGGTGCCATGACCGGCGGGCTGGCTGCTAGCTGCCGCGGCTCGTCCTGGCCAGAGGAGGCACTCGGCCAGCGGGCAGAGAGCGGCGCGGTGAGGCGCAAGGCGGCGGCGCATGGCAGCGGTGGCGGGAGCACACCGGCCGGCGACGGGGAAGGCGCGGGGCGAGAGCCTGCTGCGGGAGGCGCGACTTGGCAGGCGGCGGCGGATCCGGATGGGCCCAGAGGGCCTCGCGCGGGCCGGAGCGGGCCGGAGGCGGGGAGGAGGGAGAGGGCGCGGCTAGGGTAGGAGGGAGCGTTTTTCGAGGCAAAGGGGGAGAGGGGGCTGTCTAAAATATGATGGAGGGGTTTTTATAGACAAATGGGGGGCTAGGTTAGCCGGAATTTCATTCCGGATCCAACCGCGGGGTCGGATTCGGACGATTCCGAACGCGGGTACGGGTACGCGGCCGTGTAGAGGGGATATCCAGAGATGAGAGGGGAAACGGGCGGCACGGCAACAATTCAAAAACACCGACAAACGTCCGACGGTAGACCGAATACGGTGTCTCTACGGTCGACCGTTCGGGTACCAGACGGTCTCCGATCGCGACGAAATTCGACAGGCGGACTGGCTATCTTAAAATACGACCACACATCAAATCTCACCCCAAATGGGGAAAGTTTTACGTGCACTTTTAAAAACAGGGTTTGACGATGCCGCGGGCGCGTGCGAGTGCGGTCGGACTTAGAACGGACGACGACGGGAACCGACAACTAACAACGGATGCAACTTTGAAAACTGGTGGCACGGAGATGCCGATGCAATGCAGATGATGCGCATGATGCGATGATGATGCGACAAAACAAAATAGACACACGACGAAAACAGAAAGAGAGGGGAATCTTCTGGAACGTCGGCATCGGGCTGTCACAAAAAGAGATTGGGCCACTTTGTTGCACCGTTGCTACTTTTGTTACTTGTTTCTCACTCCGAATCATCTCACCACACAATCACTTGTTACCGACAATTTCAGTGCGTGCAGATTTTACCTTGCTGAAAACCACTTGTCAAATCCTTCTGCTCCTCGTTGGGTTCGACACTCTTACTTATCGAAAGGACTACGATTGATCCCCTATACTTGTGGGTCATCAGGCACTGTCTAGAGTTTTACTAGCATAGTGAATAACATCCAACTTCTTATCTACCCTTTGCCCTAGGACAGCACCAACAGCATAATCACTAGCATCACACATGATTTCAAAAGGTAAGTTCCAATCAGGTGGTTGAACAATAGGTGCAGTTATCAAAGCTCTCTTAAGTATTTCGAAGGCTTCCTCACAATCATCGTCAAAAACAAAAGGAATATCCTTTTGCAAGAGATTGGTAACAGGCCTAGAAATCTTAGAGAAGTCTTTAATGAACCTTCTATAGAAACCAGCATGACCAAGAAAACTTCTTATACCTTTGATATCTGTGGGGTATGGCATTTTCTCGATTGCATCAACCTTAGCCTTATCGACTTCAATACCTCTTTCATAAATTTTATGTCCTAAGACGATGCCTTCATTAACCATGAAGTGGCACTTCTCCCAATTCAAGACAAGGTTGGTGTCGTTACATCTCTGCAAGACCCGATCAAGGTTGCTCAGGCAATCATCAAAGGAAGACCCGTAAACGGAGAAGTCATCCATGAAAATCTCGACAATCTTTTTACAGAAGTCGGAGAATATAGTCATCATACATCTTTGAAAGGTGGCAGGTGCATTACATAAGCCAAAAGGCATACGTCTATAAGCAAAGGAACCGAAAGGGCAGGTGAAAGTGGTTTTCTCCTGATCAGATTGTGCAACTGGTATTTGGGAGAAACCAGAATAACCGTCTAGAAAGCATAAGTGTGTGTGTTTAGACAGTCTTTCTAGCATTTGGTCGATAAAAGGCAAAGGGTAATGATCTTTCCTAGTGCCCTTATTCAATTCCTAAAATCGATCACCATCCTATAGCCAGTAATAATCCTCTGTGGGATCAATTCATCCTTATCATTAGGGACAACGGTAATGCCTCCCTTCTTAGGGACGCAATGCACCGGACTCACCCAATCACTATGAGCAACAGGATAGATAATACCCGCTTCCAGGAGCTTTAGTATTTATTTTCTTACTACCTCTTTCATCTTAGGATTTAATCTCCTTTGATGATGAGCAACTGGTTTGAAATCAGGATCAGTTTTAATCTTGTGCTGGCATAGAGTGGGACTAATGCCCTTAAGATCATCAAGAGTATATCCGATAGCAGCACGGTGCTTCCTCAAAGTTTTTAGTAACTTCTTTTCTTCATTCTCTGAGAGGCTAGCACTAATTCTAACAGGATATATCTCTTTTTCATCAAGATAAACATACTTAAGAGTTTCTGGCAACTGTTTAAGCTCGAACACAGGATCACCTTTTGGTGGGGGTGGATCCCCAAGCAGTTCAACAGGCAAATTATTCTTAAGGATAGGATATTGTTCTAAGACAACCCTATCTATCTCATCCCTTTCATCCATATGCATATCATTTTCATGCTCAAGCAAGTATTGCTCTAAGGGGTCAGTAGGAGGCACGACAACAGAAGCTAAGGCAATAGTTTCATCCTTACTAGGCAACTCTTTTTCATGAGGTTTTCTACCAAACTTGGAGAAATTGAACTCATGTGACACACCTCCAAAGCCAACAGTGACAGTTTGCTTCTCACAGTCAATATGAGCATTGACAGTATTGAGAAAAGGTCTGCCAAATATGATGGGACAAAAGCTATCTTGAGTGGTAGCAAGAACGAGGAAATCGGTAGGATACTTCGTTTTACCACACAAGACTTCAACATCCAAAACAATTCCCACAGGGCAGATAGTATCTCTATTGGTAAGTTGAATAGTGACATCAACAGGTTCTATCTCAACAGGTGCAATCTCGTCTTGGATTTCATCATATAAGGATTGAGGTATTGCACTAACACTAGCACCCACTTCACATAAACCATGATAACAATGATCCCCTATCTTAACGGAAACAACAGGCGTGCCAACAACACGCATATGTTTGTCTCTAGTGTGAGGTTTAGCGATTCTAGCAGCATCTTCACAGAAGTGAATATTATGTCCCTCAACATCGTCGGACAAAATATCTTTGATAATAGCAATGCTAGGTTCAACTCTAATTTGCTCAGGGGGTGTAGGTGTTCTAATGTAGCCTCTACGTATCACAGTTGAAGCTTTCATCCTAACAGGGAAAGGTGGTTTCTCAATGTAAGCACTAGGGACAATAGGATCATTATAGGCAATGACTCTCTCTTCAACTGGATTGGGTTTAACTACATTGACTTCTAAAGGAGGGTGATATTTAAACCACTTCTCTTTGGTGAGATCAATATGAGCAACAAATGATTCACACAATGAAGCTACTATCTGAGAGTCAAGTCCATACTTAGCGCTAAAGTCACAAAAAGTATTTGTTTCAACAAAGGATTTAACGCAATCAAACTTGAAATTCATACCTGACTCCTTACCTCCTTCAAGTTCCTATCTTCAGAGTTGCGTTTAATTCTCTCCAATAAATTCCATTTGAAGTCAATATCTCTCTTCATAAAAGAACCGGTACAAGAAGTGTCAAGCATGGTGCGATCATCATGAGAAAGCCGAGCATAGAAGTTCTGAATGATAATTTCTCTCGAGAGCTCATGGTTGGGGCATGAATATAACATTGATTTAAGCCTCCCCAAGCTTGAACGATGCTTTCTCTGTCACGAGGCCAAAAATTATAAATATAATTCCGATCACGATGTACTAAATGCATAGGATAAAACTTTTGGTGAAATTCCAATTTCAACCGATTGTAGTTCCATGATCCAATATCATTACATAGCTTATACCATGTCAACGCCTTATCCTTCAAAGATAAAGGAAAGACCTTCTTCTTGACCTCATCCTCGGGCAAACCTGCAAGCTTAAATAAACCACAAACTTCATCTACATAGATTAAATGCAAGTCTGGATGTGATGTTCCATCTCGTGTAAAAGGATTAGCCAGCAGTTTCTCAAGCATACCCGCAGGAAATTCAAGGAAAATATTTTCAGTAGGTGCAGCAGGTTGAGGAGAAACTCTTTGTGCTTCTGTTCGAGGTGAAGATACCCCGAACAAGCCCCTCAAAGGATTAGTTTCCATAGTGACAAGTGACAATAAATTTCAGCACACTATATGAATGTTTCCTTACCAAGTTCGACTTACAAAAGGCGCTTCACTCCTAGGCAACGGTGCCAGAAAAGAGTCTTGATGACCCACAAGTATAGGAGATCTATCATAGTCCTTTCGATAAGTAAGAGTGTCGAACCCAACGAGGAGCAGAAGGATTTGACAAGTGGTTTTCAGCAAGGTAATATCTCCAAGCACTGAAATTATCGGTAACAAGTAGTTGTGTGGTGAGGTGATTCGTAGCAAGCAACAAGTAACAAAAGTAACAACGGTGCAGAAAAGTGGCCCAATCCCTTTTGTAGCAAGGGACAAGCCTAGACAAAGTCTTATAGAAGGAAAAACGTTCCCGAGGACACACAGGAATTTCTATCATGCTAGTTTTCATCATGTTCATATGATTCGCGTTCGTTACTTTGATAGTTTGATATGAGGGTGGACCGGCGCTTGGGTACTGCCCTTACTTCGACAAGCATCCAACTTATGATTAACCCCTCTCGCAAGCATCCGCAACTACGAAGGAAGAATTAAGACAAAGTCTAACCACAGCATTAAACTAGTGGATCCAAATCAGCCCCTTACGAAGCAACGCATAAACTAGGGTTTAAGCTTCTGTCACTCTAACAACCCATTATCTACTTACTACTTCCCAATGCCTTCCTCTAGGCCCAAATAATGGTGAAGTGTTATGTAGTCGACGTTCACATAACACCACTAGAGGAAAACAACATACAACACATCAAAATGTCGAACGAATACCAAATTCACATGACTATTATTAGCATGATTTATCTCATGTCCTCAGGAACAAAAGTAACTACTCACAAAGCATAATCATATTCATGACCAGGGAGGTAATGAGTAGCATCAAGGATCTGAACATAAACTCTTCCACCAAGTAATCCAACTAGCATCAACTACAAAGAGTAATTAACACTACTAGCAACCTTACAAGTACCAATCGGAGTCGCGAGACGGAGATTGGTTACAAGAGATGAACTAGGGTTTGGAGATGAGATGGTGCTGATGAAAATGTTGATGGTGATGAGTCCCCTCCGATGAGAGGAGGGGTGGTTGATGACGATGGCGGCGATTTCCCCCTCCGGGAGGGAAGTTTCCCCGGCAGGATCGTCATGCCAGATCTCTAGATTGGTTCTGCTCAAGTTCCGCCTCGTGGCGGTGGCGAATCCTCGAAAAAGCCTCCTCCTGATTATTTTTTCCGGATGAAACCCTTCATATAGCAGAAGGGGGGAGCCAGTGGGCCAGCTGGGTGCCCACAAGCCCCCTAGGCGCGACCAGGGGGTGACCGCGCCTAGCAGGCTTGTGGCCACCTACTGGCGCCCCTGTGGCACTTCTTCGGCCCAGTATTTTTTATAAATCCCGGAAAAAAAATCCTCGTTGATTTTTATGGCGTTTGGAGTTGCGCAGAATAGGCATCTCAACTTTGCTCCATTTTCAGGCCAGCATTCTCCCTCTTCAAGTAAACCTTGCAAAATAAGAGAGAAAAGGCATAAGTATTGTACCGTGAAGTGAAATAACAGCCCAAAAAGCAATAAATATCAACATGAAAACATGATGCAAAATGGACGTATCACGCTGCAAGTCTCTGTTACGTTGTTTGCCCATATGTATCCCTTTTCTGGTGTCCTGTCGGAGGGGGATCGATCACCATGGTGATGTGTGGTAGTTCACCATAGATCTACGGGCCCGTGGTTAGTACCTAGATGGCTCTCTCTCTCTATCTATCTATCTATCTCTCTCTCTCTCTATCTATCTATCTATCTATCTATCTATCTATCTATCTATCTATCTATCTATCTATCTGTCTGTCTGTCTTTGTTGATCTGTAATACAATGATCAATGCATCTTTGCTTTGATCTATCCGATGTAACTATTTTGTGCGGTGCATTTGTTGGAATCCGATGAAATGTGGATTTATGTTCAGATTATTCACGATAAATATTTGAGTATTCACTGAATTCTAAATATTATTCTTATGTGAATGATCATCATAGATTCCTAAATCTCTCTAATCTATTGATTTGCTTTGGCCGAGTAGAGGGGTGCGTTGTAGTGGCTTTAATCTGATGGATTTCTATATCTCAGTGACATAGGAGGGGACACCATACGTCTTTGTATTTTTGCCACTAAGGATAAAACTACGGGGTTAGTTCATATTAATTGAATTCTCTTTGTCTACATCATGTCAATGTTCTTCAAGTATTACCACATTTTACTTAATAGTCAAGATGCATGCTGGATAGTGGTCGATGGCTGGAGTAATAGTAATAGGTGCTCGCAAGAGTCGTCCAATTTTCTTCTCAATGCAATGCCTATACACACATGATCATTGCCGTGAATATCACATAACTATGCGCTTTTTTATCAATTGCCCAACAATAATTTATCAACCCACTGTATGCTCGCTTTCATGAGAGATGCCACTATGGAAAACTATGGCCCCCGAGTCTATTCACTTATAAGTTTACAAACGCAACAATTTCCTCGTCGCCTTCATTTAGTTTTTTTACTTTTCACTTTGCAACTTCCTACCACACTACTTACATGCTTGCAAATAACGAGACAAGGGGGTTGACAACCCTCTTGCCCGCGCTGGGTCCAAGTGTTTGTTTCTCTTGTGTGCAGTCGCTGAAGACGGGGGTTGGTTGTTACTCCTATTGTTCGATAAACCTTGGTTCTCTACTGAGGGAAATACTTACCTATATTGTGCTGCATCACCCGTTCCTCTTCACGGAAAACCCAACGCATATTACATGTATCGGGAAGGATTTCTAGCGCCGTTGCCGGGGAGTATCATGAACCTACTATCAAGTGACTTCACACAAGTTATCCTTCACTTTTTCTTCTTTTCTTCTGTTGTTATATTTCGCTTACTCCATAAAAATCAAAAATATAAAAATATTTATCTTTGCTAGTTTACTTGTCTAGCTATGCTATCTTTATCTTGTCACACAAAAACATAAAGTAAAAGCAAAATTTTAAGATAAATGGATCCACATCCACTTGCTAATCTTTTTAAACTTGTTGCTTATTCTAAACCAATAGCTCATAATGAAGTGATGAATGAAATTCTATTGGGATACATTTATTGAATGAAAAGCATGATTGTAATTTTGTTAGTATAAATTCTTTGAATATCAATTGTGTTAATGATCATGATTGTGGTGATAATCATGATTTGTCTTGTGATCTTGAGAATTCTGAGCTTCATAATGAATCTATTATTGATCAGGATATTTACAATACTACTAAAAGTGGGTTTGGAAGAGCATCAACTTTAGTTAATAATCTTCCCACTACTTTGGGGAATGATCAATCTTATGATTTTTTTTTTGATAAAAGTGGGTTTGGAGAGGTCGTGACTTTAGTTGATGGAAATCCCACTACCTTGAAAGATTATAAAACTTTCATGCATGTGGATCATGGAGAGAATATTATACGTGATAGTTATATTCTTGAGTTTTATTATGGTCCTACATGGAATTATTATGAGAGAGGCAAATATGATTATAGGAATTTGCATGTTACTCAATTACCTCTCTTTGTGTTGAGATTATTAATGCTTCACTCTTCCTATTTGCATATGCTAGATTTTACTTGTCTTGAGAATTTGTTTTCCTATAAAATTCCTATGCATAGGAAGTATGTTAGACTTAGATGTGTTTTTCACATGCTTTATGATGCTCTCTTTGTGCTCAGTTCTTGTCTATTATGTGAGCATCATTGAAATCTGAAACCTATCTTAACGACTATAAAGAAAGAACTTGTTAGGAGACAACCCAATATTTTCTGTGTGTGTAACATGATTATTGCCTCTGTAATAATTATTATTTTTGTGTTTAAATTAGTGTTTGTGCCAAGTAAATCCTTTGGGATGGCTTGGATAATAGTAGAATTGATGCAGTGCAAAAACACAGACTTTAGCGTTCAGTGCACAATTTCTTTGATTTTACTGGAACGTATTTTTGATATAATTTTTTTACACAGTATTTATATGCAAATTTCCTTGATCTTCCTAATTGTTCGAATTTGTGGAGTTACAGAAGTATGCTACTTAACTACAGTATATCATTACAGATTGTTCTCTTTTAGACATATTATGTTTTTGCTTGCATAGTTTGCTTGTTTTGATGATGTTATGGATTATATCAAGAGGTATAAGTCATGGGGAAGTTATAATACAGTAACTTATAATATAATAAACTTTAAATCAATTACAACACTATCAAAAGTATTTGATATGTTTATTATACTAACGGAACTCACGAAGTTTCTGTTGAGTTTTTTGTGCTGAAATTTTCAATTTTGGGTGTTATCGTGATGGACGAAGGAATAAGGAGCGACAAGATCCTAAGCTTGGGGATTACCAAGGCATCCTAAGTTAATATTCTAAGGAATACTCAAGCGTCTAAGCTTGGGGATGCCCCGGAAGGCATCCCCTCTTTTGTCTCAAGCCATCGGTATGTCACTTGAAGCTATATTTTTATTCATCACATGATATGAGTTTTATTTGAAGGAGCATTTGCTTTAGTAGTTTTCGACAATAGTAGTTCTCTGAATACACCCACTTGTTGATTGGTTTGGAAGAGCTTATCACGCTAGCCGCGTGATCTGGATACACCCACTTGAGAGAGACACGCGATCACCATGATTTATGAGAATACTCTTTGTGCTTCACTTATATCTTTTTAGCTTAACAGTTGATCTAGTACTTCACTTATATCTTTTAGAGCACTATGGTGTATAGATTTTATAAAAATAATTGCACTCTCGTTCTTCACCTATATTTGTTTGTGACTTAATAAACAACAATGATAATTTGCATGGGTTATAAGATTAATACAAAATAATAGGTATTCGATGAGTGCATAATCAAAACCACAAACCAAACACGCGTAACGTTTTGGGTTTACGCTGTAAACAGGTTACGGGGATTTTCTCCCGAAATAAACACCTCCTAAGTCTTATACGACCGATACTCTCAAATTCCAATTCCATTTCACTAACTCGCGCAAACCGAGAACGTTGTATTATTTGGATATTTATTTTGTTCACCGTAAGCGCCTAGAGAGCCAACGAGCATTGGAGATAGCCTAAATACATTGATAATATGATGAAAAATGTTGTTGTTCAACCCGTGGTTGTTTCTACGCGCATCGACCTCCTCCGTGACCGTTGGATTTGATTTGGATCGAATGATCGGCATGGAGCGTCATCTACCTCACTATTGTCTTGGCACTACCAGCACTAGCAGCAGCCACACCACAACACCGACACATCCACTCCAGGTTTCGGCAACAACAACGTTGTTACGGAACGGCGGTACAAAAGATTGCGTGATGTTGTCGGAGATGTTGTTGTAATTTTTGTAGCAAGGGCCTTGTTACAAAAAAAATAGATTCGGCGGGAGACGTGTTCACAATTTTTGCAACAAGGATCTTTTGCAGAAAATTTGAGAATAAGAGATTTTGCAACACGGGTTATTGCAGAAGATTAGAGAAAAAACGAGGTTTCACAACAAAGGTTTCGTTGTAGAATATTAAAGAAGAGAAGTTTTTGCAATAAAAATGTTGTTGCAGGAAACTAACGTAGAGAAACTAACGGCTCGCGAGGCAGCCTAAATAGATTGATAATTGTGAACGCCCACTCCATTAGTTCTTCTTTGGGAATCAACACGTATCCATTAATTGTCCATACCCAGATTGTGCACAAGAAACATCTACAGTAGTACAGGCCATGCGTGATGCATCATGCATGCCACCGTCGTTCGCGTGCCACGGTTAACGTGTGTATAATACAAAAGAATTTTACATGATGGCCAGAAAATTGCACTACCAACCGAACCTGGTCGAAGAAACCCATCTGATGGATCTGCTCAACACCGGCGTAAAACCGGCCGGCCGGGCAGACCTCTCCTCACGGCTTCCACGTGGCCGGCGGCGGCGGGGCGGCCGGGAACATGGGCGGCACGGCGGAGAACATGGTGTTCTTGTCGACGGCGCCGACCCCCGTGCCGCGGCCGCTGTTGGTGATGGCGACCAGCGCGGCGACGAGCCCGGCGTTGCCGACCAGCGTGGGCTCGTTCTGCGCGTAGCTGATCCTGGCGTCCTTGAACTTGTCGTTCTTGTCCGGGCCGCCGACCATGGCGCCCGTGAGCACGTGAGGGTCTGCCTTCTTGGAATCGCGCCACTTGTTGCCGCCGGTGCACGAGTACTTGATCCCGTTCTTGGGCGTCGACGCCCCACGGTGGTGCAGCCGCTTCGGGTACTTCTTGCCGTACCCCACCACGTAGCTCATCTTCATCGGGTTATCCCCAAGGATGTAGTTCAGCTGCTCGACCATCACCACCACACACATTTAAGCCACGCATTGCATAATTAACAACTTGTATTAGATGGATCAACGACGATCAGGTCAGTTAAAAGAATTACCTGAGATTTAGCAAAGGAGCGGAGGTCGTCGACGGTCATGAAGTTGGGGCCGCAGTACCAGCCGGGGACGTTGACGGACTCCATGTAGTCGGCATAAAGCGCGGCGAGGAAGGAGTTGGCGACGGCGTACTGCAGCGCCTGGCCCTGGCCGTGGTTGAACTGGGCGAGCCCGCCCTTGGTGAAGTTGAACGCGTTGAACTTGGGGAAATACATGCACATGTTCATGCTGGTGACGTTGTGGTATCCCATGAGCGACTCCTCGTAGGGGTAGCCGGGGTTGAGGAACATGCGCAGCCGCGACAGCAGCAGGGTGGCGCCGGGGAGCTTGTTGTCCCAGCTGAAGACGGAGAAGTCGAGGATGTTGAAGTAGGCCTTGGCGTTCTTGGGGAGCCTGGGGTCGGTGGCGAAGCTGATGTAGCTGTTGTTGCCGGTGGCGTAGTACATCCAGGAGGCGCTCCACATGAACTCGTCCCAGTAGCTGGTGGAGTTGTAGTAGTACTCGATGGCCGGGTTGCCCCGGGAGTAGGGGGTGCGCTTGCCGTTGGCGCGCGCGAACTTGTACACCGTCGCCGCGCCTCTCACCAGCTTCTTGGAGTAGGCGGCGTTGTCGCGGAACACGATGGACGCCGACGCCAGCGCCGCCGCCACCTCGCCGCCCAGGTCCGGGGCCGCGCTCGCCTGCTGCACGGGCCGCGGGTACGCCATGTCCTCCGGCCGGTTCCAGCAGTAGTGGTCGTCCGGCGTGCTGCCGTTGATCTTGGCAGTGCCCACCTACACAGGCACAAGCACGTACGTGTCAGGCCAGACCATCATCTGCTGTTTTATTGCTTTGTTTTTTGCTTTGTGATGGTGAACCGAGTGTGACAAAACGTGAACACAAGTTGGAGAGCATCTTCAGATCGGATCGTGAGTTAGTGACAACCAAAATCAACAGCTATTACTTGGTACAAGTACTCTGAATTTTCTTTTGATGGTAGGAGAAGCGAACAAGCTGCAGTGAGGATAATTAAATTGGCATGGAGAGTTGGGGTAACATGCCATGTCCCTCTAAGCACATGTGGATAATCGGGTGACGAACCCTAGCCTACTGATCTCAAGTGATAAGAATCAAAGATTGTTAGCTGTGCCGCGTGCCCATCAATATTTCTTTCTGGAACAAGGCTAGCTGTTGGGCGGTGCACACTGAATCGACCACGCCAGTTGCATTATTAATTGCACACCCTCTTTCTTCATCTTTACCATACCAACGGATCAAAAGCTCCACTTTAAGTAAAGCTCTCCATATATGCCTTTTCTAGTTAGTGCTCTTAACTGAACTTACTTTCAAACATGATTTCCAAAACGGAAAAGTCTCGCTCTTTAAATGCTTGATTGATGTTTTCACCGTGCAATTTTCAACGGCTGAGATTCGACCGGCCGGGGTGATGGGGAGAGCTCACCTGACTGTAGAGTTTGTTGATGGTGGAGGCGGAGGAGTTGAAGGTGAGGAGCAGGTAGTCGGTTCCCCACTTGATGAGCTCCCTCACGTGGTCGTACTCCCCGATCGCCTTGTACCTGTCGGCGTACTCCACCACCGACCAGCTCAGCAGCGTCATGGAGAAGGCCATCGGGAAGTGGAACTTGATGTTGTCTCCGGCGTCGTAGTAGCCGCCCACGAGGCCGCCCTTCACGTCCGGCAGGTCGGCGCCGTCCTTCATGCCCGAGTTCCCGCGCCACGGGATGCCGTTGTTCTTAGGAAGCTTGCCGGCTGTAATACCACCACAAAAGAGCAAAATGTTCGTCAGATCCATGAACGGCACTAACCGAATTCTGAATTCCTGATTACAGTATACTACAAGATTAAGCTTGTAAAGTATAGTAAGAAACTGAAAATTCAACTTGCAAGTCGGATTAGGATCTGCAAATGCGGATGCTTTGTATCTGGCGAGATCCAGAAACAGAGCATAGGCAAGATCTACAGCTACATCCATGTCCATGTGCTGGGCTAAGCTAAAGAATGGATCAACTTGCTGGCCTGCATGTGCGTGAACGTGCCGAGATTCGTGCTTTGAATTTTCGAGAGATTTCTCTGAATATCAGCTTGTCACTTTCCACAACGGGGCAGGGACAGACCGTGAGCAGGACGGCATATCATTCCAAGCGTGGGGGTTGCCGTCGTACGCAGCTGTACCCAGCTCCCGATCACAGGCTACGTGGGGGGTCTCCCTTTCCCTCCCCCCTTTTTGCTTGGCATCAAGATCAAGATCAAGGTGTAATTTTGCAGCACTTAAGATCACAGATCAAAACTATTGCAAGATTCAATGTAAACTACAAGATCAAGATCAGCTCGAGTTCTTGAGTTCAGACGACAGGCTTGGGACTCAAAGGCTTCCTAGCACGGATCACATAACTGATCATTCATAAGCAAAGCGGGTAGAGGGGTGGAGAAGAGGTAGGCGCTCACATTTCTGGGCGTTGAAGAAGAGGAGGGCCTTGTGGAGCGCGTCGGTGTACTTGTCGGGGGGCGGGGCGTGGTGCTTCTTCTTGGGGATGTTCTTGGCGATGATGATGGGGACGCCGATGAGGACGAAGGCGCCGAGGACGGCCCAGAGCATCCACCAGAGCAGCTTGCGCTTGACGACGACGCAGCCGAGGTCGACGTAGCGGTCCTTCTTCTTGGCCTCCGGCGGGCCGAGCAGCCAGCTCTGCTGCGTCTCGTCCAGCTGGTGCTGGTGCTGCAGCGCGCCGCGGTCGATGTCCATGTTGCGGCTCTGGTCGTCCTCCGCGCCATCGATGTCGAAAGTCCCGCCCCAGTGGTTCTGGGAGTGCATGGTGGCCGGCTCCCCTCTCGGACGACGTCCGCCGCCGGGGGCTCTCCTTTTTCGGTTGGCTCGCTCGCGCGCGTGGGGGGTCTCCGGCGGTCGATCAGCGCATGGAAAAGGCGTACGCCCGGCTGCTGGGGGGGGAGTGCTGTGGCTTGCTGGCGGTGGGGTGGGGAGCCCGGATCGGAGGGAGGCTGGGTGGGGTGTGGTGCCGGTGGCCGGGTGGGGAGTTTTGAAGGGGAGGGGAGGCGAGGGGGGCGGTTGACTTGAGGAGCTGGGGGAGGCGTGCCACCGTCGCACCCGCGCCCGCACCGTGTGGGGACTGGCACTGGGAGTGGGAGGGGAAGGAAGGGTTGTTGGGGGAGTGTTACCTTTTTGCCGCGCTCATGTACCGCTTGTGCTGCACTGCTACGGCCACCAATAAAATGATGCGCACCTTTCTACCATTCCCTCTTGCCCGAATTAATTGACGCGGCCTCTGTTCAATGTAAAATGAACATGATATAGAGGTTGCATCAATTAATTTTGTTAGTAGAGAATAGTGATTTTGTTGATCTTTTTTGGTCAGCAACTCTAATTGATTCCCAATAAATAAACAAAGTAAAAGGTTTTAGTAAAGGGAATCGTTTCCCACCCGCGCACCGGCCGAACCGACGCGCCGGTCGTCCCTCGCGCGCACGGGCCCTTGTAACATTTTTTCATCGGCGCGTTTCGCTGGTCAATGGATGCAACATTTTTCGTCCAAATTTGTTGTAACCAGCGTCATTTTTGCTGCAAGCTTTTTTTAATTTTTTTTTGTCCCAGTAAAAAAACTGCATATACGTTTGGTTGCAATTTCAGTTCGTCGGATTTTTCGTTACAATCGATGTTTTTTACTTTTGCTACAACCGGCATCATGTTTTGCTGCAATCGTTCACTAAAAAAGTTGCATACACGTCACGTAAATATTTGCTACAACCGGCGTTTGACTTTTGCTACCACATACCACCAGCTTCGCTTTTTTGCTACGACCACGCAGATATTTTTTTTGCTACAAATTTTGTTTTTTGTTGCAACCGTTGAAAAAATTGCTGCATCCCATCGAAATTTTGCTGCATAGGAGGAAAAATATTGCATGCGGATCCAACGGTGCGAACGCGCGGGGGTTGATGGATCCTGCGGCCCGCACGCGGCCGGCTGAAAGTTTGGGCCGGCGCGCCGGCGCAGATCACTCCCCTTTAGTAAAGTATATATATTCCATGAAGTTTTCGTTTGGCGTAGCTGATCCCCTAAACTTAGCGAAGTAAAAAAATATATTTCCATTTCAATTTCGATCAATGAAACATATTTCTTTGCTTTTTTATTTGATTCAACCACATTAGATTACATAATAATTCAGCAATTCTTTGTTATAGAGCAAGACCAAAGAAAAAGAAAAATCACAATTAGACATTTTATAATATATCCAACTTTCATAACAACTCTCACTAGTTGAATTAATATCTTTTCGATACCTTCATTCTCGACCTATGGATTCTCGGTCTTGCGTACTTCATTCTTTTTCTTTGATTTGAAAGAAGTAAACAGTGCTTCCCCTCTAATTTCTTCTCTAATCTCACATCTAGTCTCTTCTTTAGCCTCAATTCTAGCAACGAGTGCACAAACATCTATTAATTTTTATGCTATCAATAGATCGATGTATTCATCTTCTCAATACCAAAACGAGCATCCATCATCCTACACATATAGATGAGCATGAATGAGCTACCGAAATTAAACCGAATCCGGTGAAAAACCGAATCAAAACAAGCACATATCCCATCGTTTGTGCATTTGAAGAACACACATCCGAGATGTTGCGGCATGATAGAAACTCGATGCACCACTTGCCGTGTGTAGTCGTCGCACAGTATGACCGACAGTTACGAGCCGTCGAGCCGTCGCGCGAGTGCTGAGCCCGGGCAACGTTGGTCGTGTATTTATCGACGAACCAACGACGGTAGCGACTAGATTGGCTAGAGGAAGAGTCGGTACCTGCAAGCGGCGCGAAGACTTTGTCGGGGATGTGTGGGACGCTTCCCGGCCAATCCATGGCCCGTCGCAACCGGCGGCAGGAAACGCCAAATCCGACGGCGGCGACAGCAGACGCAGACCCCCTTGATTTTTTGCCGACGGCATGACGAGGAGGTGGTGGAGGACATCGGCGGAGGCCTAAAGGGCTTCCGCGGTGGCGGGCCGGTGCCGATGGGGAGGGGGAGGGGGAGGAGTGGCGGCGGGGGCAAAGATGGGGTGCATGAGGGGAGGGAGAGGTATCAGAGGAGAGCCGCGCCGTTCTGCTCGCCGAAGGAGAGAGTGAGTATAAATAGGGAAAGTATTAGGAAGTGGAGTTAGGCCGGATTGAGGATCGGCTAGATGCCGCTTAGTGGAGTAAAAAGCTAAATATCGCTAACCGGTTATAGGGGATCCGTTGGAAATTCCTTAACACAATAACCAGAACCTTTTTAACCGAGTCTTTTTACGGTTTGCAGAGGTGATGCCACATCAACCCCTCACACTACCCTTGGGCGACCTCATTTGCACCCTCACCTCCTTGGATTGTTACTCTGACATCAGGTGTGGGGGCAGGAGGAGGGGCTAGTTCTTTGTATTGTGTTGTTTCTTCTCTGTGTTTTAGGTTTTGTTATCAAGCTGCAGCGCCATGGCACTAGAGATGTGGTAGTGTATAAATAAGTTTCTTTGGCTCATTGGGGCTCATTTTTCCATCGTGTATGTTTCAAAAAATCTAATCACCATCAAGCAACCAAAATAGTTATGTGTCACTCGATAAAGAGTAGAAAGTGCCTGATTAATTTTCTTGTTTCAGAAGGAGTGATAATCTGTAAGTGTTCAACTTATGCTTAATTAACCAGCTCTAGATCGTTCCTTTCTAGCCAATATCCTATATTCTTGAAAAAATATCTCAATTCTCTCAACATGCAAAGTGTCCACCTCAAGGTTCCCATTAAGCCATGTATTTAGCCTTCTCTCCCACTAAGCCATGCATTTAAGTCCATCGCATAAGATAAGCAAACCATGCATTTAAGTTATAAATTATAATCATTTTTGTATTGGTTAATGCACATGTAAAGTCATCACATCATACATTCATGTTAGTCATCATTCACATTTTTGTTCAAAATAACATTTTTAACAGTAATTTCAAAGTTTTTCCTTCTACTTCAAACACTTTCTTATTGACTTTTAGGCTTGTATTATCTTCTCATTTATTTTGTTATTCTTTAGCAAATATTTATGTACTTTTTAAATAATTTTACCGCGACAACGCGCGGGGAATTATCTAGTTTTTTCTGTTTATGAGACAATTGTGAGGTATAAGGGTTGCCCATTGCAGTTTACTCTATTCTTGTTTGTCTCATGTTGTTCAAGGAATGTATTTTTAGTATTCATATCTTATTAATTTATGCGACAAGGAACTATATTGTTTCCATTAATGTTCCAAAGAACAAGTTGCCTTGGGAGCTCCATCATTAGATCATGCTTGTTTATGCTGGTTAAAAATCATCGGTCCACCCACATTTATAGCTGGAAGACCCATCCATGGGATAAAGAGTAGAGAGTGCCTAACTAAATTGGCTGAAACATAAGATAAATGATTACACTATATGGGCCAAACTCTCAAATGTCGCTTGTCGGTCTTTTTTCCACCTTTCTATATATGAACTAATACCAAGATATATGGACTAAGCATAGTTCGAGCTAATATCTTTGTCTTCTCTTCGACAAATGATGTATTTTTTCGATTCAGAATAAAAGCATCAAACAAACACAACGATTACACATCCGACATCTGCATAACCATGATGAACACAACTAACACCAACGCACATGCACACACAAAATGTCGGCAAAGAGCAAAGCTTTAGAAGATCGGTATATGTCTAGTATGAGGAAAAGAAGGAGAAAACGTAGAGGTTGACAAATTAATAAATTACAACAACGGCCATATCAGCGTAAACCATATTCTTGTTTGTCTAGTTTTAGAAAGGGGGTGAATGTTCAGTATGCGCCTTATTAATCTCTCTAACTGGAAACCTACATAGTTTCCATTATTATTACCTCCATTATTAGATCATGTGTGGTACTACTGTAGTTCGTATGATGATGTTTATGTTAGTTAAAAAATCATCATGATTGGTATAGCTGGGAGCTTGGAATATCCATCCATGCGCCATGCATGCACGTACGTGGACGTAGCAACCTCCCTCCCCACCCTTTTTGCGCGCGCACGAGGTCGGCGTGCACGCTAGCTGTGTGCCCGTTGCACCGCGTGGGAGACGTCATTGGGATCCACCCGGGATCGAGCGACGCGACGTCCCCGGGCGGAGGGCCAGTCTCAGTCTGGGCACGCATGGTAAAAGCGCGAGTAGCCGGCGCCGACGGTCGCTTGACACCGAGACGCCCCCGAACCGCGAACCAGGCGAAAGATCGGGCGGACAGGGAAGAAGAAAGGAAATCGGTTTTCCTTAATCTAATCGCTTTCCATGTGCGCGTTCGGTGGGGGCATATTCAGATATTCCGTTCCAGACGCTTCAGAGCGGGACGGCCTCTGCTCGCTGGGCCTGTGATTCATGGCGCGTATCGGAAGCCTTCGCTGTGTGTGTGTCCCTCCCGGCGATGATTTGGCACCAATCAATCGATCGATCAATCAGCAGGCAGCAGTACTTTTATATAATCCAAATGCGGGGTGTGCTTGTTACTTTTGTCATGCGTGCGCATGTGTGGAACATGCACGCAGCGATCCGTCCCCCATCCATCAGCCGTTCCATGCGCCTGATTAACGCTGATGTTCAGGCTTTTTCCGAAGAAAACTCCATACTACCAGGGGAAAAGGTGATCCGGTGAAGAGAGCTTCGTTTGACATCGAGCTTTTGCGGGTTAGTTAACAGAGCAGAGCAGGGCATTCATCTAAAAGAATGGCAGGAAATTATGGTTGGATGAAAACTGTAATCTCAACAACCATGTTCGATAAGAGTGTCGGTCGCTCCCGGCTCAGTCAAAGGTGGAGGACACATGGAGCGCGCGAGCTAGCCAGTGGTTCGTTTCTTCATACCCCCATCGATCGATCCGGCATTGTTTATTCCCAAGTGTCCGCATGCTCAGCCTGGCGAGAAGGTTGGCATCAATTATGTACTACGCATTGCTTATAAATTATTTATTTGATTATCGATCGATTGATTAGTGGTAGGTCCTACTACTGGATGTGTGCGTATCTTCATCAGCTTTGCTCCTTTCGTGTTGCAACTGGGAACGTACGCAGGCGATGGATGCCCCGGTCGCCAAGCGACGGCTGGAGTACAGCGATCTTTCACCGGATTTCAGACGGTGACAGGCAGAGGCAGGCCGGGAAAACAACTGTGGATGGGAAGGAGGCTGCAGCTGGAAGACTGGCGACGTCTGTGGACTTCTGAAATTCAGAAGCAATCCTCCTATTCGGCCTATTTCTTAAGCAACGACCTTAAAGGAGCAAAGAAATTTGTGGACAAACTTGAGACAGTGGCAATGTAACTTGTTGCCGAGTTGTGAGTGTAGAGTTCAAGCTCTCTCTGATCAATAAATTTGGAGGACTTTAAGCTCACTTTGATCAATAAATTTGGAGGACCGAGTGAGCTAGAGGCGTCGGTTAGGGTGTGAATATACAAATGGAGGATTGATTCGTGGAAGAAGCGGGGGGAAAGGGACATGCCACTGGCCAGGGGCTAAAAACTAATCCTGTCGAGTTGTTAGACCCATAAGAAATTCAGACACCGACAAATCGGCAAGATGGGCGAGCATATGTTGCATGAGTAGATTTTTATTCCTCACCGACAGTACCAACCTGCCATCAACCAACGCCCGGCCGGTCCTGGTTGTTGCAGAATAGTAGTAGTATGGAATTAGCAGGAGGCGGTGAAGCTCCTCGCCATCCAAACGTTAACTGAATTCTTAAACGCCGGTTTTGCGTTCGGTGCTCGATGTGCATCTGCTTCGCTATGAATTCAGTTATTTAGAGGAATGTTTTAAGTTTGTTAAAATTTACTGAAGTTTTCATTTATTATTTCAAATCAAAGTTAACAACATAATATTTTAAAGGACGGGACCACACCCTGAGCTTTCTCTCTTCCACAACATAATATCCAAATCTAGGGAGTGCCTTATTACCGTGTCAGCGAGTCTCCGTTATTTGTACTTCACTGCTATGCTAACTCCTTCTCCTCTTTCTCTGGCTTAAAATTCTACTTCCTCCTTCCACAACTTATCTTCCATCACACTTTCAGTGTGTAACAATAAGGATTGAGACATTCTGAATGTAGATTTTCCATTTCTATTTAATGCTCTCCGCTTTGTCAATCTAGGACGTATCAAGTGTTGTTTGTTCAAAGATTTGACCAATTGTTGGATCCTTCAATATGCAATTTTATGTGACATAATAGTGTATCACTAAACCTATATTCAAAATAACTTATATACAATATGATGTGTATCATAAAACCCATGTTTTGGTACCATAATTGTTGATGAAATGTTTATCTGACCAAAATTCTACGTCCTAGGTTAAGGATAAGAGGGAGTACTAGTCGGAATGAGACAGTGGTGCCATTTTAGCATTGCACTGTCGGATGATTGCTGAGTTGGAAGAGAAATAAATAGAAAAGAAAGATTTGCCTTCTCTTAGCTAAGCTATAATATTTTACTAAGAAAGACAAGATAATTTTCTCCACATTTTAATGTTTAAATTTAGTTATTTCATTATTTTAGGAGCATGCAATATTAATTATTAGAGATAACACTAAAATACAATCCATCGTATAACATGCCTTTTCTGCTTCACATGCCATGTTTTGTATAATTATATCATAAACATGCGTCCTTCCGCAAAAAAAATAAAATCATAACATGCGTTATCAACCATTTTAGTTTGTAGTGTGTTCTTAAACGTCATTTTTGCGTTCGGTGGTCGATGTACATCAGCTTCGCTATGAATTCAGTTACTATCGGATCCAAAATATGTTAAACGGAGGGGGAGTGATTAGACTATTTGACCAAATAAAAACTTAGTTTTTTTTCAATTTTAGTTGTGGGTAAATTTTAGCAATTGTTGTAAGTCAAGCACACCCTACACATGCAAGTCTAAGAGTATAGCAGCGGAAAGTAATCACATGCACATGTAAGTAGAGGGTAAGGATAGGAAGATCAAACAGAAATGTTGACATGACGATTTTTGGCGTGGTTCCGATAGGTGGTCCTGTCGTATGTCCACGTTGATGGAGACTTCAACCCAAGGAGGGTAACGGTCATGTGGGTCCATGGAGGGCTCAATCCACGGAGGGTCCACAAAGAAGCAACCTTCACTACTTGAAAACAGTTTTTTGCCATCTGCTGCTTCTTTGCCGTCTGCTGGCTGATGGCAAAGACCCTCTTTGCCATCAGCCACCAGAAACCAGACGACAAAGAGGAGGCTAATGGCAGAGAGGGTCTTTGCCATCTGCTGCTTCTTTGCCGTCTGCTGGCTCACGGCGAACACCACTCAGGCTGACGGCAAAGAGCTGGGCTCACGGCAAATATCACTTAGGCACACGGCAAAGCGCTCGGCTGGCCCACCCCGCACCCCCTCTCTCCCCCCTAACGACCTCTCTCTTTGTCGTCCGCTTTTCTCCTCTGTTTCGTCGGGAGGCGGACGACAAAGAGGGTGCGCCCTAACGGCCGTTAGCCCCACCCCCACGCGCCTCTCTCTCACCCCTAACGGCCACCCCACACCCCTCTCTCTCACCCCCGACACCACCACCGCCGCGGCGCCCTCCTCCGGCCTCCCTGCGCCGCCGCCCCTCCTCCTTTGGCCTCCCTGCGCCCCCTCCTCCTCCGGCCTCCGGCCTCCCTGCGCCGCCGCCCCCTCCTCCACCACGCCCCCTCCTCCTCCCCGGGACCTCCTCCTCCACCACCGCCATCGGAGCTCGCCCCTTCTCCACAACCGCCACCACCGCCCTCTCCTCCACCGCCGCACCCTCCTCCTCCCCGGCCGCCCCCTTCCGGTGAGTCCTTTTTTTTTTCTTTTTTTGCTAATTAACAGATTTAGGCCCTGTTTGATAGCAAATTACTAAAAAAACTAAAGTATTGAAAACTACAGTTAGTTTACCAATAGGTACAAAATACCATGGTTTTAATATAACAATGTTATTTGGAGTATTCACAATGCAAAGGACATGTTTGGTTAGGCCACAAAATGTTGTAAAATTTACTAGCTAGCATTTGGTCGTGCATGCATTAGCTAGTTAACTATTGCTTTTTGTGGTGCAAACTCTATTTTTGCTTCGTTTATCCAGCTAGGTAGCTGGTTAGCCCTTGCCATCAGCGTGCATAGAACAACAACATGCACGAACAACTCCAGATTGTATGTTATGAAAAAGGCCATCCACAACACGGCTCTTCATTTTCTCCTCAAAGTTGTAAAGGTTTTGGGTTCAATGATTAGTAGTCCTTAAGAGAGGCTCCCAACCTTGGTTGATCTATAAAGGATAGCTATGGATTGCATCAGATCCTTTCTATGACCGGACGAGATGAGTTTGTTGAGTATATTTAGCGACGAACTCATTTCTTTAGCTTGCTCTGTTTTAAAAATAGAGGTTCGGGGTTCTTTTTATTATGCAGAGAAATTACCGCAGTTTTATAAATACTCTAATTTTAATAACACAGTTTTTAAGTTAGTCAAACAGGCCGCAGTAAATAAAACCGTGGTATCTAAAGAAATTGCAGTATTCATAAAATACTTAGAAAATACTTTGCAATCAAACGGGGCCTTAGTGGCATATATAGTTTAGTTGGTAGGTTAGTTAATTAGTAGTTTTAGTGATAATTTAGTTAGTTGGTAGATTTAGTTAGTTAATTAGTAGATTTAGTAGGTAGTTTAGTGGTAGATTTTGTTTTGTTAATTAGTGGTAGCTAGATTCTTTTTTTTATTGTTTAGTGCTATCTAGGTTTAGCGATAGGTTTAGTTAGCTTGGTTAGGCCCTGTTTGGAACCATAATAGATTATGATAATCTGGATTTTGAACATATATTATATAATGTGGTTTATAAAAATAATCCAGGTGGGCATGTTTGGAGGCCAGATTATATAAACTGTAAACCAGCTTTTAAATTGTACAATGACATGTTTGCCCTCTGTTTACAAGGAAAAATAGGAAAGTGACGGTGGCACTGCGTAATTCTCTTGAAGTTTACAAGGGTAACACGTCATTTGTAATCCATAATCTTATTTTAGCTGGGGTAGAGCAGATTATGATATTATAATAATCTGCTCATCTAGTTTATAAAATCTACAATATAAACTGTCCTGTTTGGAAATACAATAGATTATAAAAACCAGATTATATAATCTGGGTGGTTCCAAACAGGGCCTTAGTTAGGTTAGTTAGTTAGTTAGCTTAATAGAAAGAATAGGAAGAAGAAGAAGAGGAGGAGGAGGAGAAGAGGAGAAGAGGAGGAGGAGGAGGAGGAAAGAAGAAGAAGAAGAAGAAGAAGAAGAAGAAGAAGAAGAAGAAGAAGAAGAAGAAGAAGAAGAGGAGGAGGAGGAGGAGAAGACAAAAATAAGAAGGAGAAGAAGAAAAGAAGAAGAAAAGAAGAGAAGAAGAAGAAGAGAAGAAGAAAAATACCTTCTCCTCCTCCTTCTTCTCCTCCTCCTCCTTCTCCTTCTTCTTGATTTCTTCTTCTTCTCCTCCTCCTCCTCTTTCTTCTCCTCTATCTTATTCTCCTGACCTTATTTTCCCCAACAATGAGATAATTAGCCCATTTAGCTACAAAATGGCATAAAAACCTTGGTTAGCTCATGAATATTATATTCTTAACTTGTTTTCCTCTAAAATGACATAATTAGAATATTTGTGTTGATCGGGTGGATTTAGATGTGATAGTTGTCTCGTCGCTGTGAGGTGTGTTGTGCGAAGACCTACCCGTGCGTTGTACGAGCTCCGCCCCTGCATTCGTGGCTCAGTACAAATTTCATCTCCTCCCCGCCCCTTCATTTACCTAGGCTCGGTTTCCGGATGAAACTTTCTAGATTTAGGTAATTAAATTAATTTATTAGTATGCGTGACCAGTATGCGTCTCCCGCTCGAAAGGGAGACATCTATAAATATGCATGTCTTTGCATATTTATAACCGCCATCCTTTCGAATTGTCCAACATTATCCATGGACAACCCGAGTATGTGTAGATTGGGTTCGTTTTCCAGTATGTTGTGCTCTGGATCCGATGCGGAATTTCGTCAGTGCCTCCCTGTTGTTCTTCGGATGCACATCCTCTCTGTTTATTGCGGAGACGTGTATCAGGAGAACAGCGGGGAGGTGCTGCCGAAATTTTTGCGTTGGATCCGGAGCAGAGCATGGGAAAACGAACCCAACCTACACATACTCGGGTGGGATTAGGACCTATCTTTACCTATTAGCGTGTAGGTTGCCTGGACGTAATAAAAATGGCGAACCTGATTAACCGATGAATATAAATGCTAAATTATATATATATATATATATATATATATATATATATATATATATATATATTTCTTCTGTCTTTAGTAGCTATGCAAGATGAGTGATCGTGCGTGGATGTATACCGATCACCCTAGTCAGAAAGAGATGACGAAAGAATGGTTTGTAAAAACAAAGGAATTTGTGAAAGCCGCATTCGCAAATGGCCAGGAAAGAAACTATTGCCCCTATCCTGGATGCGACAACTATAAAAAGAAGACATAGGCTGTAATGATTAAACACCTGCAGAGGAGGGGTTTTAAGCCTAATTATACGGTGTGGACATTTCATGGTAAGTCTATACAACGCACAAGAGCTGAGGTGGTCCATCGTCGCACGGACGAGCATGGTACCGGGATCGAAGACATGGTGCAAGACTTTGATGATGCTCGGGATTCGGAAGATGAGATGGAGGAATCTGCAAAGGCCTTTTATGAAATGTTGGAGTCTTCAAAACGTCCTCTCCATGAGCACACTGAGCTGTGTCAGCTGGATGCAATTGCACAAGTAATGGCTCTAAAGGCTCAATTCAACTTGGGAAGAGAATGCTACGACGCGATGATGACACTATTTGGACGCTTCCTACCCAAAGGCCATGTCATGCCTGCAAACCTGTACCAGTCGGACAAAATACTTCGTGTACTTAAGATGCCCTATGAGAAGATAGATGCATGTGAGAAAGGATGTGTCTTATTTAGGAAGGAGTATGCACACTTGGACTATTGTCCCAATTGCGAGTCTTGCAGGTATCTTGTTGTAGATAACGGTATGGGTGAGAAGAGGCAGACCAAAATCGCAGTTAGTGTTCTTCGGTATATGCCAATCGTACCAAGACTTCAACGTCTTTTCATGGTCGAAGAGACAGCCAGACAGATGACATGGCACAAATTGGGCAAAAGAACCGAACTAGATGCGGATGGGAATAAGATGATGGTACACACATCGGATGGGGAAACGTGGAAACATTTCGATGGATTGCATCACGATAAAGCGGCAGATCCAAGGAATCCTCGAGTCTGCGCCGCCACGGATGGTTTTAATCCCTTCGGCATGACGGCAACCCAATACAGTTGTTGGCGTGTATTTGTCATTCCACTCAATCTCCCCCCCGGGCAGATTATGCAAAGAAAGAACATATTTCTGACGTTGATAATTCCAGGGCCCAATTATCCGGGGAAGAATATGAATGTGTACCTGCAATCGCTTAAGGATGAATTGGAAGAAGCTTGGGATAATGGGGTCAAGACATACGATGCCGCTAGAAAAGAAAACTTCAAAATGCATGTGTGGTACATGTACTCTATGCATGACTTGCCAGCGTATGCGCTATTCTCTGGATGGTGTGTGCATGGAAGGTTCCCGTGCCCCCAATGCAAGGCAGCTCTTCAGTTTCATTGGTTGCAGGAGGGTCGGAAGTATTCTTTCTTTGACTTGCATAGATAGTTCCTGGATCCTGACCATCAGTTCAGAAAAGACAAGAAGAATTTTACCAAAGGTAAAGTTGTCAAAAACTTGGCACCACCTGCGTTCACAGGCCAACAGATCCTGGATCAGTTAAACGCCCTCGAGCCTGATCCAGAGCGTCCAGGGTATTTCAAGGGGTATAATTCAAAACACGCCTGGACTCACAAGCCATGCTTCTGGGATCTGCCTTACTTCAAAGACCTCCTTCTTCCACACAATATCGACATGATGCACACTGAAAAGAATATCGGAGAGGCTATATTTGGTACATTGTTCGACATAGATGGGAAGACAAAGGATAATACTAAGGCTAGAGTCGATCAAGAGACACTATGTCATAGACCGTTACAAAACATGCGAGAAGGTAAAGGAAAGCAGAACTGGTCGAAGCCAAAGGCCTGGTTCAATCTTGGAAGGCCAGCTATGAGGGAAATTATCTTGTGGGTCAAAATGCACTTGATGTTCCCCGATGGGTATGCAGCGAATCTAAAGAGGGGAGCGAGTCTTGAAAAATTAAAAAAAATTGGTCTCAAGAGTCATGATTGGCACATATGGCTAGAGCGGGTAATGCCGGTGATGTTACGTGGCTTTATTCCTGAGGATGAATGGCTAGTACTGGCGGAGCTGAGCTATTTTTCCGTGTTCTTTGTGCGAAAGAATTGTCGCCTGGCGTGGTAGAAGACATGGAGGAGTTTGCAACGGAGTTGTTGTGCAAGTTAGAGAAGATCTTTCCATCGGGCTTCTTTAATCCAATGGAGCATTTGATTTTACATCTACTGACCGAGGCAAGATTGGGTGGGCCCGTGCAAGATCGTTGGTGCTATGCAACTGAGAGGATGCAGAAGACCCTTCGAGCTAAATGTAAAAATAAGCGTAGAATTGAAGCATCGATGGCTGAGGCATTCATTACTGAGGAGGTGGCAAACTTTGTGACAGCACACTACGAAGCCAAAAATCATCATTTGCATAATCCGAAGCCTCGGCACAATGATGCAGACCCTAAAAAAGGTGGGTCCAACCTCAGCCTATTCAAAGGGAAGCTCGCACCAGCCGGTGCTTCGAAACCAATAACGTTGGATGTCGAAGAATGGCGGAACATTTCGTTGTATATCTTCAACAACCTAACAGAAGTGCGGCCGTACATCGAGTGAGTTCTCGACACATTTTCCCGTAACTTCTAATTCATTTGAACTGCTCTTATTCCCAGATATTTCAAACAGCCGTTACGTCGCCAAATTCTCGGATGGAGCGGTGATCGAAAATGATTCCGTCGAAGAGTATGAGCTTCTGTCAAAGACAGGAGGCGGCTATCCCGGTTTCATCTCTTGGTTCAAACAAACAGTAATTATCAATAATGGACCATTTCATTTCTTGGTCTAACTTGCGGCTAATGCAACAATCGTTTCGTATTAAACTTGTAGGCTAATTCAGAGTCTATGGATGCCGAATTGAGACAAGTCGCTAATGGTTTTGACTATATGGTTCGTTCGTTTGAGAAATACAACATCAACGGGTATCTCTTTCGTACCTTTGGCAAAGAGCTATCTATGCCCGACCGGAAATCTACAAATTGTGGTGTCTCTGCTATCAGCGAAGGTGTTATCGAGTATTATGGAAGAGTTGAAGCAATTTATGAACTTCAATTCTATGGTGAAAACCCACCGAACGTCGTAGTCTTCAAATGTTATTGGTTCGAGACGAAGAAGACTAGAAGGACTCATGAACATATTTGACTAGTCGAAATCAATCCAAACACCCATTTAGATGTTCCCGATGTCTACATTACGGCTCAACAGGCGACCCAAGTTTTCTATCTACCGTGGGCATGCGAAACGGATAAGAATCTGGAAGGTTGGTATGTTGTTTATGAAGTGCCGCCACATGTCAGACCACCTCTCCCAAATGAACATGATTATGAACCTCACATTAACCCAGACACATATGATGGAGAATTCTTCCAAGAAACACGTCTTTCCAAGAAACGTTTCAAGAACCGCCGTGCTTCACCCAAGAACATGGAAGTAGACAACGACAATGAATCCGACTCCAGCCCTGAGCCGGAACCAGAAGACCTGGAACTCGTAGAGGTTACTGATGCGGATGACCTGTCAATGCTTCAACGATTAAAGGAAGGCCTTTCACAACTTCACGCCGTTGAACCCGACGAGCACGTCATTCATGAATACATGCGTGATAGTGATGATGATGATGCATTTATTGATGATGATTATTAGTTTGTAAGATTCACAACTGAAATTATATATTTTTTAATCTTTATTATTCATGTACATATTATTATTCATGTCAGTTATTCAAAAAAAATTATGTTGTACTAATTTCTTTTAATCTTTATCATGGCAGGTCACCAGGTGTGGAAAGATGGTGGGCGCTGGTCTAGATCGCTCGACGGGTTCTTCCCAGGCGCCCCGCGCGAGGGATGGTACTTCCCTTCCACCCCTATCTCTCCGTAGAGCCTTGGCAGACAGTCTGTCGACACCACCCGTGGGTTCTTCTTCGTCGGCGGCATTGCCCACTGGGAGAGGTGCTGGTCGGGTAGGGAAGAAGGGGAAGGGTACAGGGAGAGGTGGTGGCTGCGGAAGATCCAGGAGGACTATTGAGCCGTCCTCGCCACCACCACCAGCTCATTCACCCGAGCATAGGACTACTATGGTCGACCCGTTTGCGGAGGAGGCTACGGGGACTCCGTTCCAGGAGCCTGGTGTTGACAGGCATTCGTGTGGGGAACGTCGCATGGGAAACAAAAATTTTCCTACGCGCACGAAGACCTATCATGGTGATGTCCATCTACGAGAGGGGATGAGTGATCTACGTACCCTTGTAGATCGTACAGCAGAAGCGTTAGTGAACGCGGTTGATGTAGTGGAACGTCCTCACGTCCCTCGATCCGCCCCGCGAACAATCCCGCGATCAGTCCCACGATCTAGTACCGAACGGACGGCACCTCCGCGTTCAACACACGTACAGCTCAACGATGATCTCGGCCTTCTTGATCCAGCAAGAGAGACGGCGAGGTAGAATAGTTCTCCGGCAGCGTGACGGCGCTCCGGAGGTTGGTGATGACCTTGTCTCAGCAGGGCTCCGCTCGAGCTCCGCAGAAACGCGATCTAGAGGAAAAACCGTGGAGGTATGTGGTCGGGCTGCCGTGGAAAAGTCGTCTCAAATCAGCCCTAAAACCTCCGTATATATAGGTGGGAGGGAGGGGACCTTGCCTTGGGGATCAAGGAGCCCCAAGGGGGTCGGCCGAGTTCAAGGGGGGAGGACTCCCCCCCCCAAACCGAGTTGGACTTGGTTTGGTGGGAGGGAGTCCCCCTTCCTTCCCACCTCCTCCTTTTTTTTCTTTTTCTCTCTTGATTTTATCTCCTTGGCGCATAGAGCCCTTTTGGGCTGTCCCACCAGCCCACTAAGGGCTGGTGTGCCACCCTCAAGGCCAATGGGCTTCCCCGGGGTGGGTTGCCCCCCCGGTGAACTCCCGGAACCCATTCGTCATTCCCGGTACATTCCCGGTAACTCCGAAAACCTTCCGGTAATCAAATGAGGTCATCCTATATATCAATCTTCGTTTCCAGACTATTCCGGAAACCCTCGTGACGTCCGTGATCTCATCCGGGACTCCGAACAACATTCGGTAACCAACCATATAACTCAAATACGCATAAAACAACGTCGAACCTTAAGTGTGCAGACCCTGCGGGTTCGAGAACTATGCAGACATGACCCGAGAGACTCCTCGGTCAATATCCAATAGCGGGACCTGGATGCCCATATTGGATCCTACATATTCTACGAAGATCTTATCATTTGAACCTCAGTGCCAAGGATTCATATAATCCCGTATGTCATTCCCTTTGTCCTTCGGTATGTTACTTGCCCGAGATTCGATCGTTAGTATCCGTATACCTATTTCAATCTCGTTTACCGGCAAGTCTCTTTACTCATTCCGTAATACAAGATCCCGCAACTTACACTAAGTTCCATTGCTTGCAAGGCTTGTGTGTGATGTTGTATTACCGAGTGGGCCCCGAGATACCGCTCCATTCACACGGAGTGACAAATCCCAGTCTTAATCCATACTAACTCAACTAACACCTTCGGAGATACCTGTAGAGCATCTTTATAGTCACCCAGTTACGTTGCAACGTTTGATACACACAAAGCATTCCTCCGGTGTCAGTGAGTTATATGATCTCATGGTCATAGGAATAAATACTTGACACGCACAAAACAGTAGCAACAAAATGACACGATCAACATGCTACGTCTATTAGTTTGGGTCTAGTCCATCACGTGATTCTCCTAATGACGTGATCGAGTCATCAAGCAACAACACCTTGTTCATAATCAGAAGACACTGACTATCTTTGATCAACTGGCTAGCCAACTAGAGGCTTGCTAGGGACGGTGTTTTGTCTATGTATCCACACATGTAAATGAGTCTTCATTCAATACAATTATAGCATGGATAATAAACGATTATCTCGATACAGGAATTATAATAATAACTATATTTATTATTGCCTCTAGGGCATAATTCCAACAGTCTCCCACTTGCACTAGAGTCAATAATCTAGCCCTCACATCACCATGTGAATTACATTGTAATAAATCTAACACCCATACAGTTCTCGTGTTGATCATGTTTTGGCCGTGGAAGAGGTTTAGTCAGCGGGTCTGCTATATTCAGATCCGTGTGCACTTTGCATATATTCACGTCCTCTCCCTCGACGTAGTCGCGGATGAGGTTGAAGCGTCGTTTGATGTGTCTGGACTTCTTGTGAAACCGTGGTTCCTTTGCTAAGGCAATGGCACCAGTGTTGTCACAGAACAAGGTTATTGGATTCAGTGCGCTTGGCACCACTCCAAGATCCGTCATGAACTGCTTCATCCAGACACCCTCCTTAGCCGCCTCCGAGGCAGCCATGTACTCCGCTTCACATGTAGAATCTGCTACGACGCTTTGCTTGGAACTGCACCAGCTAACTGCACCCCCATTAAGAATAAATACGTATCCGGTTTCCGACTTAGAGTCGTCCGAATCTGTGTCAAAGCTTGCATCGACGTAACCTTTTACGGCGAGCTCTTCATCACCTCCATTCACGAGAAACATCTCCTTAGTCCTTTTCAGGTACTTCAGGATATTCTTGACCGCTGTCCAGTGATCCACTCCTGGATTACTCTGGAACCTACCTGCCATACTTATGGCCAGGCTAACATCCGGTCTAGTGCACAACATCGCATACATGATAGAACCTATGGCTGAAGCATAGGGGACGGAGCGCATATGCTCTCTATCTTCATCAGTTGCTGGGCACTGAGTCTTACTCAATCTCGTACCTTGTAGAACTGGCAAGAACCCTTTATTGGACTATTCCATTTTGAACCTCTTCAAAACTTTATCAAGGTATGTGCTTTGTGAAAGTCCTATCAGGCGTTTTGATCTATCCCTATAGATCTTAATGCCTAGAATGTAAGGAGCTTCTCCTAGGTCCTTCATAGAGAAACTTTTATTCAAGTAATCCTTTATGCTCTCTAAAAACTCTACGTTGTTTCCAATCAGTAATATGTCATCCACATATAATATTAGAAACGCCACAGAGCTCCCACTCACTTTCTTGTAAATACAAGATTCTCCAACCACTTGTATAAACCCAAATGCTTTGATCACCTCATCAAAGCGTTTGTTCCAACTCCGAGATGCTTGCACCAGTCCATAAATGGATCGCTGGAGCTTGCACACCTTGTTATTATTCTTAGGATCGACAAAACCTTCGGGTTGTATCATATACAACTCTTCCTTAAGGAAACCGTTAAGGAACGCCGTTTTGACATCCATCTGCCAGATTTCATAATCGAAAAATGCAGCTATTGCTAACATGATTCTGACGGACTTAAGCATCGCTACGGGTGAGAAAGTCTCATCGTAGTCAACTCCTTGAACTTGTGAAAAACCCTTTGCCACAAGTCGAGCTTTATAAACGGTCACATTACCGTCAGGGTCCGTCTTCCTCTTAAAGATCCATTTGTTCTGAATGGCCTTGCGGCCCTCAGGCAGTACCTCCAAAGTCCACACTTTGTTCTCATACATGGATCCTATCTCGGACTTCATGGCTTCCCGCCATTTGTTGGAATTTGGGCCCACCATTGCTTCTTCATAATTCGCAGGTTCATTGTTGTCTAACAACATGATTGATAAGACGGGATTACCGTACCACTCTGGAGCAGCAAGTGGTCTCGTCGACCTGCGTGGTTCGACAGAAACTTGAACTGGAGTTTCATGATCATCATCATTAACTTCCTCCTCAACCGGCATTGCAATGACAGAGGTTTCCCCTTGCCCTGCGCCACCATCCAGAGGGATGAGAGGTTCGACAACCTCGTCAAGTTCTATCTTCCTCCCACTCAATTCTCTCGAGAGAAACTCCTTCTCAAGAAAAGCTACGTTTTTAGCAACAAACACTTTGCCCTCGGATTTGAGATAGAAGGTGTACCCAACTGTCTCTTTTGGGTAACCTATGAAGACGCACTTTTCCGCTTTGGGTTCCAGCTTTTCACGCTGAAGCTTTTTGACATAAGCATCACATCCCCAAACTTTAAGAAACGACAACTTTGGCCTTTTGCCATACCACAGTTCGTATGGTGTCGTCTCAACGGATTTTGATGGTGCCCTATTTAAAGTGAATGCAGCTGTTTCTAATGCATAGCCCCAAAATGATAACGGCAAATCAGTAAGAGACATCATAGATCGCACCATCTCTAATAGAGTACGATTACGACGTTCGGACACACCATTATGCTGTGGTGTTCCACGCGGTGTTAACTGTGAAACAATTCCACATTGTCTTAAGTGAGCACCAAACTCAAAACTCAGATATTCACCCCCACGATCAGACCGCAGGAACTTGACCTTCTTGTTACGATGATTTTCCACTTCACTCTGAAATTGCTTGAACTTTTCAAATGTTTCAGACTTGTGCTTTATCAAGTAGACATAACCATATCTACTTAAATTGTTAGTGAAGGTGAGAAAATAACGATATCCGCCGCGTGCCTCCACGCTCATCGGACCACACACATCGGTATGTATGATTTCCAACAAGTCACTTGCATGCTCCATTGTTCCTGAGAACGGAGTCTTAGTCATCTTGCCCATGAGGCATGGTTCGCACGTGTCAAGTGAATCAAAGTCAAGTGACTCCAAAAGTCCATCAGCATGGAGTTTCTTCATGCGCTTTACACCAATATGACCTAAGCGGCAGTGCCACAAAAATATGGCGCTATCATTGTTAACTCTAACTCTTTTGGTCTCAATGTTATGTATATGCGTATTGCTATCAAGATTCAATATGAACAATCCTCTCACATTCGGTGCATGACCATAAAAGATGTTACTCATAGAAATAGAACAACCATTATTCTCTGACTTAAGAGAGTAACCGTCTCGCAATAAACAAGATCCAGATATAATGTTCATGCTCAACGCAGGCACCAAATAACAATGATTTAAGTTCATCACTAATCCTGACGGTAACTGAAGTGACACTGTGCCGACGGCGATTGCATCAACCTTGGAACCATTTCCTACGCGCATCGTCACTTCATCTTTCGCCAGCCTTCGCCTATTCCGCAGTTCCTGTTTCGAGTTGCAAATATGAGCAACAGAACCGGTATCGAATACCCAGGCACTACTACGAGAGCCGGTTAAGTACACATCAATAACATGTATATCAAATATACCTGATTTTTCTTTGCCCGCCTTCTTATCTGCCAGATACTTGGGGCAATTGCGCTTCTAGTGACCCATACCCTTGCAATTGTAACACTCCGTTTCCGGCTTAGGTCCAGCTTTGGGTTTCTTCGTCGGATTGGCAACAGGCTTGCCGCTCTTCTTCGAATTGCCCTTCTTGCCTTTGCCGTTTCTCTTGAAACTAGTGGTCTTATTCACCATCAACACTTGATGCTCTTTACGGAGTTCAGACTCTGCGACTTTCAGCATCGCAAACAACTCGCCGGGAGACTTGTTCATCCCTTGCATGTTGTAGTTCAACACAAAGCCTTTATAGCTTGGCGGCAGTGATTGAAGGATTCTGTCAGCGACAGCTTTTTGCGGGAGTTCAATCCCCAGCTCAGCTAGACGGTTTGAGTACCCAGACATTTTGAGCACATGTTCATTGACAGATGAGTTTTCCTCCATCTTGCAGGCATAGAATTTATCGGAGGTCTCATACCTCTCGATCCGGGCGTTCTTCTGAAAGATAAACTCCAACTCCTGGAACATCTCAAATGCTCCATGACGCTCAAAGCGACGTTGAAGTCCCGGTTCTAAGCCATACAAGACTGCACATTGAACTATTGAGTAGTCCTCCTTACGTGCTAACCAAGCGTTCTTAACATCCTGATCAGCCGTAGCGGGTGGTTCATCTCCTAACGCAGCATTAAAGACATAATCCTTCTTCCCAGCTTGTAAGATTAGCTTAAGATTATGAGCCCAGTCTACAAAGTTGCTTCCATCATCTTTCAACTTAGCTTTCTCTAGGAACGTATTAAAATTCAGGATGACTGTCGCGTGAGCCATGATCTACAACAGAAATATATTCAAAGTGGACTTTAGACTATGTTCAAGATAATTAGAGTTTAACTTAATCAAATTATTCGCTAAACTCCCACTCAAAAAGTACATCTCTCTAGTCATTTGAGTGGTTCATGATCCACTTACACCAGCTCAAGTCCGATCATCACGTGAGTTGAGTATAGTTTCAGTGGTAAGCATCCCTATGCTAATCATATCATCTATATGATTCATGATCGACCTTTTGGTCTCATGTGTTCCGAGGCCATGTCTGCACATGCTAGGCTCGTCAAGCTTAACCCGAGTGTTCCGCGTGCGCAACTGTTTTGCACCCGTTGTATGTGAACGTTGAGTCTATCACACCCGATCATCACGTGGTGTCTCGAAACGACGAACTGTAGCAACGGTGCACAGTCGGGGAGAACACAATTTCGTCTTGAAATTTTAGTGAGAGATCACCTCATAATGCTACCGTCGTTCTAAGCAAAATAAGGTGCATAAAAGGATTAACATCACATGCAATTCATAAGTGACATGATATTGCCATCATCACGTGCTTCTTGATCTCCATCACCAAAGCACCAGCACGATCTTCTTGTCACCGGCACCACACCATGATCTCCATCAACGTGTTGCCATCGGGGTTGTCGTGCTACTCATGCTATTACTACTAAAGCTACATCCTAGCAAAATAGTAAACGCATCTGCAAGCACACACGTTAGTATAAAGACAACCCTATGGCTCCTGCCGGTTGCCGTACCATCGACGTGCAAGTCGATATTTCTATTACAACAGGATCATCTCATACATCCAATATATCACATCACATCATTGGCCATATCACATCACAAGCATACCCTGCAAAAACAAGTTAGACGTCCTCTAATTTTGTTGTTGCATGTTTTACGTGGTGACCATGGGTATCTAGTAGGATCGCATCTTACTTACGCAAACACCACAATGGAGATATATGAGTTGCTATTTAACCTCATCCAAGGACCTCCTCGGTCAAATCCGATTCAACTAAAGTTGGAGAAACCGATACTTGCCAGTCATCTTTGAGCAACGGAGTTACTCGTAACGATGAAACCAGTCTCTCGTAAGCGTACGAGTAATGTCGGTCCAAGCCGCTTCAATCCAACAATACCGTGGAATCAAGAAAAGACTAAGGAGGGCAGCAAAACGCACATCACCGCCCACAAAAACTTTTGTGTTCTACTCGAGAAGACATCTACGCATGAACCTAGCTCATAATGCCACTGTGGGGAACGTCGCATGGGAAACAAAAAATTTCCTACGCGCACGAAGACCTATCATGGTGATGTCCATCTACGAGAGGGGATGAGTGATCTACGTACCCTTGTAGATCGTACAGCAGAAGCGTTAGTGAACACGGTTGATGTAGTGGAACGTCCTCACGTCCCTCGATCCGCCCCGCGAACAATCCTGCGATCAGTCCCACGATCTAGTACCGAACGGACGGCACCTCCGCGTTCAGCACACGTACAGCTCGACGATGATCTCGGCCTTCTTGATCCAGCAAGAGAGACGGAGAGGTAGAAGAGTTCTCCAGCAGCGTGACTGCGCTCCGGAGGTTGGTGATGACCTTGTCTCAGCAGAGCTCCGCCCGAGCTCCGCAGAAACGCGATCTAGAGGAAAAACCGTGGAGGTATGTGGTCGGGCTGCCGTGGAAAAGTCGTCTCAAATCAGCCCTAAAACCTCCATATATATAGGTGGGAGGGAGGGGACCTTGCCTTGGGGCTCATGGAGCCCCAAGGGGGTCGGCCGAGTCCAAGGGGGGAGGACTCCCCCCCAAACCGAGTTGGACTTGGTTTGGTGGGAGGGAGTCCCCCTTCCTTCCCACCTCCTCCTTTTTTTTCTCTTTTTCTCTCTTGATTTTATCTCCTTGGCGCATAGAGCCCTTTTGGGCTGTCCCACCAGCCCACTAAGGGCTGGTGTGCCACCCTCAAGGCCTATGGGCTTCCCCGGGGTGGGTTGCCCCCCCCCCCCCCCCCGGTGAACTCCCGGAACCCATTCGTCATTCCCGGTAACTCCGAAAACCTTCCGGTAATCAAATGAGGTCATCCTATATATCAATCTTCGTTTCCGAACTATTCCGGAAACCCTCGTGACGTCCGTGATCTCATCCGGGACTCCGAACAACATTCGGTAACCAACCATATAACTCAAATACGCATAAAACAACGTCGAACCTTAAGTGTGCAGACCCCGCGGGTTCAAGAACTATGTAGACATGACCCGAGAGACTCCTCGGTCAATATCCAATAGTGGGACCTGGATGCCCATATTGGATCCTACATATTCTACGAAGATCTTATCGTTTGAACCTCAGTGCCAAGGATTGATATAATCCCGTATGTCATTCCCTTTGTCCTTCGGTATGTTACTTGCCCGAGATTCGATCGTTAGTATCCGTATACCTATTTCAATCTCGTTTACCGGCAAGTCTCTTTACTCGTTCCATAATACAAGATCCCGCAACTTACACTAAGTTACATTGCTTGCAAGGCTTGTGTGTGATGTTGTATTACCGAGTGGGCCCCGAGATACCTCTCCGTTCACACGGAGTGACAAATCCCAGTCTTGATCCATACTAACTCAACTAACACCTTCGGAGATACCTGTAGAGCATCTTTATAGTCACCCAGTTACATTGCGACGTTTGATACACACAAAGCATTCCTCGGGTGTCAGTGAGTTATATGATCTCATGGTCATAGGAATAAATACTTGACACGCAGAAAACAGTAGCAACAAAATGACATGATCAACATGCTACGTCTATTAGTTTGGGTCTAGTCCATCACGTGATTCTCCTAATGACGTGATCCACTTGTCAAGCAACAACACCTTGTTCATAATCAGAAGAAACTGACTATCTTTGATCAACTGGCTAGCCAACTAGAGGCTTGCTAGGGACGGTGTTTTGTCTATGTATCCACACATGTAAATGAGTCTTCATTCAATACAATTATAGCATGGATAATAAACGATTATCTCGATACAGGAATTATAATAATAATTATATTTATTATTGCCTCTAGGGCATAATTCCAACAATTCGTCCCATGAGACTCCGGTCGAGGAGCAGCCTCGGGTCGAGGTGCATTCGGCCCACGAGACTACGGTTCCGGAGGCTTCACCCGACGTGGAGAGGCCCGGATGGGAGACCTGGCCGGATCGGACCGAGTTGCCGGATTGGACCGAGGGTCCGGGTGGCTCAGGGGGCGGGGATGGCGGGGATGAGCTTACGGATAGTGAGGGCGATGTGCAGGTGGACTGGGCCACCGTGTACAAGCGTGGTAGTACACGTCTCCCGGTCGTGCCGGCTACCCACGAGCAGAGGCCGGTGATTAAACCTGAAGGAGATAGGTAAGTACATTTACTCTATTTTTAACTTTTGACTTCAAGTTTGTTCAAATATCTAATGCGTTGACCTTATCATACTGCAGGGGATGGGTACACCCTCTTGGAGTCCGTGGGCCGAACTCCGTCCTTGGTGTGCTTTGCCGGACAAATTTCATGGAGTTTGTCACGTTGCCTGGTGAGGGTGAGGTTCCTACACTAGGATTTCCTGGGAGCACTACCAGGCTGCGCAGGCCCCGCCGGAGGAGATTATACATGGTGTCTTGTGCCACACGAGGGCCGAGATGGTGATCAAGAGCTTTTGGGTAAATTATCCTTTTACAGAATCTAAAATTAACAATATAGCTAATTATTGTACTAATCGGTGTTTTCACGTTTCATTGCAGACCTTCTATAGGTGTGAGGATGGATATGAGGAGGAGGCGGCCAGGGTTCTCGAGGCCGAGTGTAGGCGGTTACTACAGAACTTACGCCACGAGGCTCGGCCGCAGGCTATTCGAGATTACTACGCCATGCGTGGTATTAAGAAGCAGAAGAAGGATTGTCGCGGAAAGTTTCTGAAGAAGGAGCAATACATGAAGGTAATTACCTATTCTTAAGTCCTTCTACGTAGTTTTCTTGATTTCATTCATAGGCGCAGCGCTCAAAATTCTTTCTAATAACTTACAGGTGCCCCCGAGATGGTGTGCGGATAAGATGGATTGTTGGGAGGCGTTGGTTGATGAGTGGTGCACAGGCAGCTGGCGATCCATCCACGAGAATGCGAAGGATCGGCGTAGCCAAATGGTTGGTGTGCCACACCATCAAGGCAGCGCCAACTTACTTCAGTTCGGACGAAACTGGGTATGTGATTTGCTTCATGATTCATGAAATTCATTCTTCATGCTAATATTTTGTTCCTCTCTTTTAGGCGCATCACAATAAGACGGAGATGCCACACTTGTACGACCTTTATGGCATGGCCCATACTGCCTCGTACAAGAAGGCGAAGGCATTCTCAGAGTCTGACCTGGATGATCCCAATAACTTCACCAACATATCATCCCACCAGAAGCTCGTGGCATACAGGGACGCGGGGAAGGCTACGAAAGGGGATGACTTTAACCCTAGCCAGGAACCTTTGGATCCAGAGCTGGTGATGATATATGGTGGCGGGAGGCCCAATGGCTCGATAGCCATTGGAGATGGGATAATACGTTGTCCACTCACTCTCCCGGAGATCAAGGCGCGCCAGTCGAGCAGTTGTCCTGAGATAATGCGTCATCCACGGCCAGTCGATCTTGCCATCGAGGTTAGTTGTACGGACTAAGAACACTTTCATGCATTTCATTATGTGTGTCACCATAGATCATTACTGTGGTAACGAGGAATGGTGTTTCAGGCTGCCCTTCAGAAAGAGAGATTGGCAAACCAGGCTGCTCTTGAGAAAGAGAGATTGGCAAGCCAGGCTGCTCTTGAGAAAAACAGATTGGCAAGTCAGGCTGCTCTTGATGAGAGGGACCAGACCACGGTATGATTTATTGAGGAGGAGAGGTCCCGAAATGAAGCGGGTCAACGTGCCCTGTACGAGCTTTTTGTGATAAGTTTTTTTTTCACATTAGCCAAATCATGTGTGTAATGTCTGTTTCATTACTAACTAATACGACCCACTCTTCAGGGTCTGTGCGAGAAGAGCGGTCAAGTCCCTCCGCCGATACCCGTCTTCTCTTCGATTGGCACGGTGAGTTTCATTATAAACTAGTATTAATAATTGAGTGTCATCATGCTAACTGAGACATTGCAAAATATCTATTCTGCAGAATAACTCCCGAGCGGCATCGCACGACCCTTCTCCGGGTGTTTCTCCTCCTTGATGACCACTACGGTAAGTCTCTCTTCTCCTATTTCATATTCTCCTTGCCTTAATTTCCCCAACAATGACATAATTAGCCCATTTAGCTCCAAAAAGACATAGTTAGCTAATTTAGCTCCAAGAAGAGGAGAAGAAATAGGAAAAATGAAAAGAAAGAAGAAGAAGAAGAAGAAGAGAAGAAGAAGTAGGAGGAGGAGGAGGAGGAGGAGGAGAAGGAGGAGAAGGCCAAGGACCTTCTAGTCCTTCTCCTCCTCCTCCTCCTTCTCCTCCTTCTTCTTTATTTCTTCTTATTCTCCTCCTCCTCCTCTTTCTTCTCCTCTTTCATATTCTCCTTGCCTTAATTTCCCCCAACAATGACATAATTACCCATTTAGCTCCAAAATGCCATAATAAGCTCAAAATGGCATAAGAACCCGTTGGGTAACGTCGCATGGGAAACAAAATTTTCCTACGCGCACGAAGACCTATCATGGTGATGTCCATCTACAAGAGGGGATTTCTGATCTACGTACCCTTGTAGATCGCACAGCAAAAGCGTTAGTGAACGCGGTTGATGTAGTGGAACGTCCTCATGTCCCTCGATCCGCCCCGCGAACCGTCCCACGAACCGTCCCGCGATCCGTCCCACGATCTAGTGCCGAACGGACGGCACCTCCGCGTTCAGCACACGTGCAGCTCGACGATGATCTCGACCTTCTTGATCCAGCAAGAGAGACGGAGAGGTAGATGAGTTCTCTGACAGCGTGATGGCGCTTCGGAGGTTGGTGGTGATCTAATCTCAGCAGGGCTCCGCCCGAGCTCCGCAGAAACACGATCTAGAGGTAAAACCGTGGAGGTATGTGATCGGGCTGCCGTGGCAAAAGTTGTCTCAAATCAGCCCTAATAGCTCCATATATATAGGAGGAGTGGAGGGGAGGCTTGCCTTGAGGCTCAAGGAGCCCCAAGGGCTGCGCCACCAAGGGAGCAGGAGTCCTCCTCCAATCCTAGTCCAACTAGGATTGGAAGGTGGAGTCCTTCTCTCCCTTCCCACCTCCTTTTTTTTCTTTTCCCTTCGATTTTCTATCTATGGCGCATAGGGCCTTCTTGGGCTGTCCCACCAGCCCACCAAGGGCTGGTGCCCACCCCCAAGGCCTATGGGCTTCCCCGGGGTGGGCTGCCCCCCCCCCCCCCCCCCGCCGGTGAACACCCGGAACCCATTCGTCATTCCCGGTAACTCCGAAAACCTTCCGGTAATCAAATGAGGTCATCCTATATATCAATCTTCGTTTCCGGACCATTTCGGAAACCCTCGTGACGTCCGTGATCTCATCCGGGACTCGGAAAAACATTCGGTAACCAACAATATAACTCAAATATGCATAAAACAAAGTCGAACCTTAAGTGTGCAGACCCTGCGGGTTCGAGAACTATGTAGACATGACCCGAGTGACTCCTCGATCAATATCCAATAGCGGGACCTGGATGCTCATATTGGATCCCACATATTCTACGAAGATCTTATCGTTTGAACCTCAGTGCCAGGGATTCATATAATCCCGTATGTCATTCCCTTTGTCCTTCGGTATGTTACTTTCCCGAGATTCGATCGTCGGTATCCGCATACCTATTTCAATATCGTTTACCGGCAAGTCTCTTTACTCGTTCCGTAATACAAGATCCCACAACTTACACTAAGTTACATTGCTTGCAAGGCTTGTGTGTGATGTTGTGTTACCGAGTGGGCCCCAAGATACCTCTCCGTCACACGGAGTGACAAATCGCAGTCTCGATCCATACTAACTCAACGAACACCTTCGGAGATACCTGTATAGCATCTTTATAGTCACCCAGTTACGTTGCGACGTTTGATACACACAAAGCATTCCTCCGGTGTCAGTGAGTTATATGATCTCATGGTCATCGGAACAAATACTTGACACGCACAAAACAGTAGCAACAAAATGACACGATCAACATGCTACGTCTATTAGTTTGGGTCTAGTCCATCACGTGATTCTCCTAATGACGTGATCCAGTTATCAAGCAACAACACCTTGTACATAGTCAGAAGACCCTGACTATCTTTGATCAACTGGCTAGCCAACTAGAGGCTTGCTAGGGACAGTGTTTTGTCTATGTATCCACACATGTATATAAGTCTTCATTCAATACAATTATAGCATGGATAATAAACGATTATCTTGATACAAGAATTATAATAATAACTATATTCATTATTTCCTCTAGGGCATAATTCCAAGAGTCTCCCAATTGCACTAGAGTCAATAATCTAGCCCTCACATCACCATGCGAATTACATTGTAATAAATCTAACACCCATAAAGTTCTGGTGTTGATCATGCTTTGCCCGTGGAAGAGGTTTAGTCAGCGGGTCTGCTACATTCAGATCCATGTGCACTTTGCATATATTTACGTCCTCCCCTTCGACGTAGTCGCGGATGAGGTTGAAGCGTCGTTTGATGTGTGTGGTCTTCTTGTGAAACCGTGGTTCCTTTGCTAAGGCAATTGCACCCGTGTTGTCACAGAACAAGGTTATTGGATTCAGTGCGCTTGGCACCACTCCAAGATTCGTCATGAACTGCTTCATCCAGACACCCTCCTTAGCCGCCTCCGAGGCAGCCATGTACTCCGCTTCACATGTAGAATCAGCTACGGAGCTTTGCTTGGAACTGCACCAGCTTACCGCACCCCCATTAAGAATAAGTATGTATCCGGTCTGTGACTTAGAGTCGTCTGGATCTGTCTCAAAGCTTGCATCGACGTAACCCTTTACGGCGAGCTCTTCGTCACCTCCATACACGAGAAACATCTCCTTAGTCCATTTCAGGTACTTCAGGATATTCTTGACCGTCGTCCAGTGATCCACTCCTCGATTACTCTGGAACCTGCCTGCCATACTTATGGCCAGGCTAACATCCGGTCTAGTGCACAGCATTGCATACATGATAGATCCTATGGCTGAAGCATAGGGGACGATGCTCATATGCTCTATATCTTTATCAGTTGCTGGGCACTGAGTCTTACTCAATCTCGTACCTTGTAAAACTGGCAAGAACCCTTTCTTGGACTGTTCCATTTTGAACCTCTTCAAAACTTTATCAAGGTACGTGCTTTGTGAAAGTCCTATCAGGCGTTTCGACCTATCCCTGTAGATCTTAATGCCTAGAATGTAAGCAGCTTCTCCTAGGTCCTTCATAGAGAAAATTTTATTCAAGTAATCCTTTATGCTCTCCAAAAACTCTACGTTGTTTCCAATCAGCAATATGTCATCCACATATAATATTAGAAACGCCACAGAGCTCCCACTCACATTCTTGTAAATACAAGATTCTCCAACCACTTGTATAAACCCAAATGCTTTGATCACCTCATCAAAGCGTTTATTCCAACTCCGAGATGCTTGCACCAGTCCATGAATGGATTGCTGGAGCTTGCATACCTTGTTAGCATTTTTAGGATCGACAAAACCTTCGGGTTGCATCATATACAACTCTTCCTTAAGTAAACCGTTAAGGAACGCCGTTTTGACATCCATCTGCCAGATTTCATAATCGAAAAATGCACCTATTGCTAACATGATTCTGACGGACTTAAGCATCGCTACGGGTGAGAATGTCTCATCGTAGTCAACTCCTTGAACTTGTGAAAAACCCTTTGCCACAAGTCGAGCTTTATAAACGGTCACATTGCCGTCAGCGTCCGTCTTCTTCTTAAAGATCCATTTGTTCTGAATAGCCTTGCGGCCCTCAGGTAGTACTTCCAAAGTCCACACTTTGTTTTCATACATGGATCCTATCTCGGACTTCATGGCCTCCAGCCATTTGTTGGAATCTGGGCCCACCATTTCTTCTTCATAATTTGCAGGTTCATTGTTGTCTAACAACATGATTGACAAAACGGGATTACCGTACCACTCTGGAGCAGCACGTGGTCTCGTCGACCTGCGTGGTTCGATAGGAACTTCAACCGGAGTATCATGATCATCATCATTAACTTCCTCCTCAACCGGCGTCGCAACGACAGGGGTTTCCCCTTGCCCTGCGCCACCATCCAGAGGGATGAGAGGTTCGACAACCTCATCAAGTTCTATCTTCCTCCCACTCAATTCTCTCGAGAGAAACTCCTTCTCGAGAAAAGCTCCGTTTTTAGCAACAAACACTTTGCCCTCGGATTTGAGATAGAAGGTGTACCCAACTGTCTCTTTTGGGTAACCTATGAAGATGCACTTTTCTGCTTTGGGTTCCAGCTTTTCAGTCTGAAGCTTTTTGACATAAGCATCACATCCCCAAACTTTAAGACACGACAACTTTGGCCTTTTGCCATACCACAGTTCGTATGGTGTCGTCTCAACGGATTTTGATGGTGCCCTATTTAAAGTGAATGCAGTTGTGTCTAATGCATAACCCCAAAACGATAACGGCAAATCGGTAAGAGACATCATAGATCGCACCATCTCTAATAAAGTACGATTACGACGTTCGGACACACCATTACGCTGTGGTGTTCTAGGCAGTGTCAACTGTGAAACAATTCCACATTGTCTTAAGTGAGCACCAAACTCGAAACTCAGATATTCACCCCCACGATCAGACCGTAGGAACTTGATCTTCTTGTTACGATGATTTTCAACTTCACTCTGAAATTTCTTGAACTTTTCAAATGTTTCAGACTTGTGCTTCATTAAGTAGACATAACCATATCTACTCAAATCGTCAGTGAAGGTGAGAAAATAACGATATCCGCCATGTGCCTCCACGCTCATCGGACCGCACACATCGGTATGTATGATTTCCAACAAGTCACTAGCACGCTCCATTGTTCCGGAGAACGGAGTTTTAGTCATCTTGCCCATGAGGCATGGTTCGCACGTGTCAAGTGAATCAAAGTCAAGTGACTCCAAAAGTCCATCGGTATGGAGTTTCTTCATGCGCTTTACACCAATATGACCTAAGCGGCAGTGCCACAAAAACATGGCGCTATCATTGTTAACTCTAACTCTTTTGGTCTCAATGTTATGTATATGTGTATTATCACTATCAAGATTCAATATGAACAATCCTCTTACATTGGGTGCATGACCATAAAATATGTTACTCATAGAAATAGAACAACCATTATTCTCTGACTTAAAAGAGTAACCGTCTCGTAAGAAACAAGATCCAGATATAATGTTCATGCTCAACGCAGGCACTAAATAACAATTATTCAAGTTCATAACTAATCCTGATGGTAACTGAAGTGAAACTGTGCCGACGGCGATTGCATCAACCTTGGAACCATTTCCTACGCGCATCGTCACTTCATCTTTCGCCAGCCTTCGCCTATTCCGCAATTCATGTTTCGAGTTGCAAATATGAGCAACAAAACCGGTATCGAATACCCACGCACTACTACGAGAGCCAGTTAAGTACACATCAATAACATGTATATCAAATATACCTGATTTTTCTTTGGCCGCCTTCTTATCAGCCAGATACTTGGGGCAGTTGCACTTCCAATGACCCATACCCTTGCAATAGTAGCACTCTGTTTCAGGCTTAGGTCCAGCTTTGGGTTTCTTCGTCGGATTGGCAACAGGCTTGCCGCTCTTCTTTGAATTACCCTTCTTCCCTTTGCCGTTTCTCTTGAAACTAGTGGTCTTATTCACCATCAACACTTGATGTTCTTTACGGAGTTCAAACTCTGCGACTTTCAGCATCGCAAACAACTCGTCGGGTGGCTTGTTCATCCCTTGGATGTTGTAGTTCAACACAAAGCCCTTATAGCTTGACGGCAGTGATTGAAGAATTCTGTCTGTGATAGCCTCTTGCGGGAGTTCAATCCCCAGCTCAGCTAGACGGTTTGAGTACCCAGACATTTTGAGCACATGTTCATTGACAGACGAATTCTCCTCCATCTTGCAAGAATAGAATTTATCGGAGGTCTCATACCTCTCGATCCGGGCGTTCTTCTGAAAGATAAACTTCAACTCCTGGAACATCTCATATGCTCCATGACGCTCAAAGCGACGTTGAAGTCCCGGCTCTAAGCCGTACAAGACTGCACATTGAACTACTGAGTAGTCCTCCTTACGTGTTAACCAAGCGTTCTTAACATCTTGGTCAGACGTAGCGGGTGGTTCATCTCCTAGCGCAGCATTAAGGACATAATCCTTCTTCCCATCTTGTAGGATCAACTTAAGATTACGAGCCCAGTCTACAAAGTTGCTTCCATCATCTTTCAACTTAGCTTTCTCTAGGAACGTATTAAAATTCAGGGTGACTGTCGCGTGAGCCATGATCTACAACACAAATATATTCAAAGTGGACTTAGACTATGTTCAAGATAATTAGAGTTTAACTTAATCAAATTACTTGCTAAACTCCCACTCAAAAAATACATCTCTCTTGTCATTTGAGTGGTTCATGACCCACTTACACTAGCTCAAGTCCGATCATCACGTGAGTTGAGTATAGTTTCAGTGGTAAGCATCCCTATGCTAATCATATCAACTACATGATTCATGATCGACCTTTCGGTCTCATGTGTTCCGAGGCCATGTCTGCACATGCTAGGCTCGTCAAGCTTAACCCGAGTGTTCCGCGTGTGCAACTGTTTTGCACCCGTTGTATGTGAACGTTGAGTCTATCACACCCGATCATCACGTGGTGTCTCGAAATGACGAACTGTAGCAACGGTGCACAGTCGGGGAGAACACAATTTCGTCTTGAAATTTTAGTGAGAGATCACCTCATAATGCTACCGTCGTTCTAAGCAAAATAAGGTGCATAAAAGGATTAACATCACATGCAATTCATAAGTGACATGATATGGCCATCATCACGTGCTCCTTGATCTCCATCACCAAAGCACCGGCACGATCTTCTTGTCACCGGCGCCACACCATGATCTCCATCAACGTGTCGCCATCGGGGTTGTCGTGCTACTCATGCTATTACTACTAAAGCTACATCCTAGCAAAATAGTAAACGCATCTGCAAGCACAAACGTTAGTTTAAAGACAACCCTATGGCTCCTGCCGGTTGCCGTACCATCGACGTGCAAGTCGATATTATCTATTACAACATGATCATCTCATACATCCAATATATTACATCACATCGTTGGCCATATCACATCACAAGCATACCCTGCAAAAACAAGTTAGACGTCCTCTAATTTGTTGTTGCATGTTTTACGTGGTGACCATGGGTATCTAGTAGGATCGCATCTTACTTACGCAAACACCACAACGGAGATATATGAATTGTTATTTAACCTTATCCAAGGACCTCCTCGGTCAAATCCGATTCAACTAAAGTTGGAGAAACCGACACTTGCCAGTCATCTTTGAGCAACGGAGTTACTCGTAGCGATGAAACCAGTCTCTCGTAAGCGTACGAGTAATGTCGGTCCAAGCCGCTTCAATCCAACAATACCGCGGAATCAAGAAAAGACTAAGGAGGGCAGCAAAACGCACATCACCGCCCACAAAAACTTTTGTGTTCTACTCGAGAAGACATCTACGCATGAACCTAGCTCTGATACCACTGTTGGGGAACGTCGCATGGGAAACAAAAATTTTCCTACGCGCACGAAGACCTATCATGGTGATGTCCATCTACGAGAGGGGATGAGTGATCTACATACCCTTGTAGACCGTACAGCAGAAGCGTTAGTGAACGCGGTAGATGTAGTGGAACGTCCTCACGTCCCTCGATCCACCCCGCGAACCGTCCCACGAACCGTCCCGCGATCCGTCCCGCGATCTAGTGCCGAACGGACGGCACCTCCGCGTTCTGCACACGTGCAGCTCGACGATGATCTCGGCCTTCTTGATCCAGCAAGAGAGACGGAGAGGTAGATGAGTTCTCCGGCAGCGTGACGGCGCTCCGGAGGTTGGTGGTGATCTAATCTCAGCAGGGCTCCGCCCGAGCTCCGCAGAAACGCGATCTAGAGGTAAAACCGTGGAGGTATGTGGTCGGGCTGCCGTGGCAAAAGTTGTCTCAAATCAGCCCTAATAGCTCCATATATATAGGAGGAGGGGAGGGGAGGCTTGCCTTGAGGCTCAAGGAGCCCCAAGGGCTGCGCCACCAAGGGAGGAGGAGTCCTCCTCCAATCCTAGTCCAACTAGGATTGGAAGGTGGAGTCCTTCTCTCCCTTCCCACCTCCTTTTTTTTCTTTTCCCTTTGATTTTCTATCTATGGCGCATAGGGCCTTCTTGGGCTGTCCCACCAGCCCACCAAGGGCTGGTGCGCCACCCCCAAGGCCTATGGGCTTCCCCGGGGTGGGCTGCCCCCCCCCCCCCGGTGAACACCCGAAACCCATTCGTCATTCCCGGTACATTCCCGGTAACTCCGAAAACCTTCCGGTAATCAAATGAGGTCATCCTATATATCAATCTTCGTTTCCGGACCATTCCGGAAACCCTCGTGATGTCCGTGATCTCATCCGGGACTCCGAACAACATTCGGTAACCAACCATATAACTCAAATATGCATAAAACAACGTCGAACCTTAAGTGTGCAGACCCTGCGGGTTCGAGAACTATGTAGACATGACCCGAGTGACTCCTCGGTCAATATCCAATAGCGGGACCTGGATGTCCATATTGGATCCCACATATTCTACGAAGATCTATCGTTTGAACCTCAGTGCCAGGGATTCATATAATCCCGTATGTCATTCCCTTTGTCCTTCGGTATGTTACTTGCCCGAGATTCGATCGTCAGTATCCGCATACCTATTTCAATCTCGTTTACCGGCAAGTCTCTTTACTCGTTCCATAATACAAGATCCCGCAACTTACACTAAGTTACATTGCTTGCAAGGCTTGTGTGTGATGTTGTATTACCGAGTGGGCCCCAAGATACCTCTACGTCACACGGAGTGACAAATCCCAGTCTCGATCCATACTAACTCAACGAACACCTTCGGAGATACCTGTAGAGCATCTTTATAGTCACCCAGTTACGTTGCGACGTTTGATACACACAAAGCATTCCTCGGGTGTCAGTGAGTTATATGATCTCATGGTCATAGGAACAAATACTTGACACGCAGAAAACAGTAGCAACAAAATGACACGATCAACATGCTACGTCTATTAGTTTGGGTCTAGTCCATCACGTGATTCTCCTAATGACGTGAACCACTTGTCAAGCAACAACACCTTGTACATAGTCAGAAGACCCTGGCTATCTTTGATCAACTGGCTAGCCAACTAGAGGCTTGCTAGGGACAGTGTTTTGTCTATGTATCCACACATGTATATAAGTCTTCATTCAATACAATTCTAGCATGGATAATAAACGATTATCTTGATACAGGAATTATAATAATAACTATATTCATTATTGCCTCTAGGGCATAATTCCAACAGAACCTTGGTTAGCTCATTAATATTATATACTTAGCTTGTTTTCCTCTAAAATGAGATAATTAGCCCATTTAGCTCCAAAAAGACATAGTTAGCTAATTTAGCTCCAAGAAGAGGAGAAGAAATAGGAAAAATGAAAAGAAAGAAGAAGAAGAAGAAGAGAAGAAGGAGAAAGAGGAGGAGGAGGAGGAGAACTCCTTCTCCTCCTCCTCCTCCTCCTTCTCCTCCTTCTTCTTTATTTCTTCTTCTCCTCCTCCTCCTCTTTCTTCTCCTCTTTCATATTCTCCTTGCCTTAATTTCCCCAACAATGACATAATTAGCCCATTTAGCTCCAAAATGCCATAATAAGCTCAAAATGGCATCAGAACCTTGGTTAGCTCATTAATATTATATACTTAGCTTGTTTTCCTCTAAAATGAGATGATTAGCCCATTTAGCTCCAAAAAGACATAGTTAGCTAATTTAGCTCCAAGAAGAGGAGAAGAGGAGAAGAAATAGGAAAAATGAAAAGAAAGAAGAAGAAGAAGAAGAGAAGAAGGAGAAGGAGGAGGAGGAGGAGGAGGAGGAGGAGAAGGGGGAGAAGGCCAAGGACCTTCGAGTCCTTCTCCTCATCCTCCTCCTTCTCCTCCTTCTTCTTTATTTATTCTTCTTCTCCTCCTCCTCCTCTTTCTTCTCCTCTTTCATATTCTCCTTGCCTTAATTTCCCCAACAATGATATAATTAGCCAATTTAGCTCCTAAAAGACAATATAAGCTCAAAATGGCATAAGAACCTTGGTTAGCTCATTAATATTATATACTTAGCTTGTTTTCCTCTATAATGACATAATTAGCCCATTTAGCTCCAAAAAGACATAGTTAGCTAATTTAGCTCCAAGAAGAGGAGAAGAGGAGAAATGAAAATAAGGAAGAAGAAGAAGAAGAAGAGAAGAAGAGAAGGAGAAGGAGAAGGAGAAGAAGAAGGAGGAGGAGAAGAAGAAGAGAAGAAGAAGGAGAAGGAGGAGACGAAGGAGAAGGAGCCCTCCTTCTTCTCCTTCTTATTCTCTCCTCCTTCTTCTCCTCCTTCTTATCCGTATCCTTCTCTTCTTTTTTCTTCTTATCCTCCTCCTTCTCCTTCTCCTTCCCCTTCCCTTCCTCCTCCTTGTTTTTCTTATCCTTGTTCACTTCTTCCTTCTTCTCTTTCTTCTTCAATTTTGCTTATTTGTCATATATATATGTTGTTCTTCTTCTTCTTCTGACTTTCTTATTCCCATTTTGCAGATTGGATGTACTACATGCATGAAAGCTGGCATTGGAGTGCTTTAGTTTCCGTTTTTATTTGAGTTGATGAACAATGTAGAACTATATGTATATGTATATATGGATGAACAATATATGTGCAACTATATGTATGTATATATGGATGAAACTTTGTATGTGTTGGTTCTTTTGATATATGGGATGTACGTTGATGAACAAATGGCATTGATGAGCTTTATATGTATATCATATATGTGTTGTGACCTATTTATCATATATGTGCTATGAATTATATGTATATGTGCTGTGAAATAGAAAAAAATAAACAAAAATGTGACAATATAGGCTCTTTGCCGTGTGCCAGCTGATGGCAAAGGCCTTTGCCATCAGCTGGCCGACGACAAAGGTGCCACGTGGAGCCCAGCTGTGCAACCTGGGCAGTAGCAGCTGGCCGTATAGTATCTTTGCCGTCTGCTTCCAGGGGGGAGACGGCAAAGAAGAGGGCACAGAGGAGGGGGGAGGGGTAGGCAGACGGTAAAGACTGGAGGGGGGAGGAGGAGGAGGCATACGGCAAAGAAGAGGGGGGAGGCAGACAGCAAAGAAGAGGGGGGAGGCTGACGACAAAGAAGAGGGGGAGGCAGACGGCAAAGCCTCCGTTAGCCCCTAACGGAGGCAACGCCTGTCGGCTGCCATCTCGATCACTTTGCTGACTGCTCCTATGAAAAGCTGACGGCAAAGCTCTTTGCCGTCCGCTTTGGGGAGACAGACGACAAAGAAGCTACGATGCCGTCGTAGGCTGACGCAGAAATTTTGCCGGCCGTGAGATTCTTTGTCGTCTGTGATATTCTTTTTGCCCTCCGGGATTTACTCTTTGCCGTTTGTGATGGCAGACGGCAAAGAAGCTAATTCCTGTAGTGCTTGTCTATTCCATCATGGCTTACGTCCACGAAGGACTAGCCTCATTTGGGGTAGATCTTCACGAAGTAGGCGATCTCCTTGACCTTACAAACTTCTTGGTTCAACTCCACAACACGAAGTAGGAGGCTCCCAAGTGACACCTAACCAATCTAGGAGGCACCACCCTCCAAAAGATAATAGATACGGTACTACAAAGAACTCTTTGCTCTTGTGCTTCAAAAGATAGTCTCTTCAACACTCAATCACTCTCTCACAAGTTTGGCATGGGTAGAAGAGATTGATTGGGTGGAAAGCAACTTGGGGAGGCTAGATATCAAGTTTCAAATGAATGGATTGGAATATCTTGATCTCAACACATGAGTAGGTGGCTCTTTCTCAGAAAAATGGATATGGCAAGTGTATATGTGTTCTGAGTGCTTCCTCTATCAATGAAAGGTGGTGGATGTGTATATATAGGCATCTCCAAAAATCCAACCGTTATAACATTTTTGCCCAACTCGGTGAAACCGAAGTGAATCTCGGTGGCACCGATTTGCACAAAACGTGGCAACTTTCGAATTCTCGGTGAAACCGGTATAGAAATTTCGGTGGTACCGATATGGCTGACCTAGGGCAGTTTCCAAATCTCGGTGAGACCGATTCCAAGACTCGAAATTTCCTATTCTTGAAAATGACATACCACAAACTTGGTCACTTGAAAGCACATATGCTCCCTTGTTGGTTTTCATAATTCAAGACAACATACATTGTCTCTTGGACTAACACTTTTATCTTGTATATTTCAGAATAGTCCGTAGAGAGCATTGGCTAAAGGCTTATGTGGAGATGCCCCTTTGATGCAAGGAAGGAATATGATTGGCCCAAGCTTCAAGCTAGAAGAGTCTTCATTTTATATTTGTGATAAAACACTTTTGAGTCCGTAGGAAAGCCAATACTATTAAAAGGGGGTGAGGTATTAAAATGAACTGGCTCAAGTGCTCAAAGTTAGCCACCAAAAATACTCAGTCATTTTTCCCACATAACCATTCTGTCCAAAACCTCACACTCAAAATCGGTGCCACCAACTTTTCCATTTCGGCATCACCGAGTTTAATCTCAGACATAACCCTAGACATTCCCACCAAATCGGTGCAGCCGAAACCATGTCGGTTCTACCTACTTTGGGTGACCAACTTTCTATTGCCTCGGTACAGAAAATAGGAATTTCCGAGTTTGAGTATTGGTGTCACCGAGTTTGATCATCTGACCGTTAGCCACATTTTCGGTGTCACCGAGTTTCGTATATCGGTTCCTCCAAGATTCAAAAGTTGCTACCTTTAGTGAAAGTCGGTACCACCAAGTTGATGACTTCGGTGTCACCGAGTTTGCCACTTTAGGTGTAACAGTTGGATTTTGTGTGCATCTTATATATACCCCTTCACCCGCCTCTTATTCATGGGAGAAGCACTCAGAAAGCACAATTCCTATGTAACATTTTTTAAATTTTGAAAGATTTTTTTCAAATTCCGAAACATTTTTTAAAAATCCAGAACATTTTTTAAAATTCTGGAACATTTTTTAAAAATCCGAAACATTTTTCAAATTCCGGAAGATTTTTTCAAGTTCCGGCATATTCTGGAATATTTTTTCAAGTTCTGAAACATTTTTTGAATATCCAGAACATTTTCCAAACAGAAACAAAAAAAAGGAAAATCGGTTAAGGGAATCTTCTAAAAGTTTCTAAAACCGTAAAAAAAACTAGCTGAAAACCTCTAGAAGGTTCTCAAAACCGGGATCGATGAAAGTGTTAACGGGCAGGCACAAACCCCGTCCCTCGCTCCCACCTCCTGTGCGAAGTGGCGACTACTTACCGCAATGAGCAGCTTATAGGAAACTGGCCCAGAACCGGCTTCACAAATGAAGAAGAAAGAAACTGGGTTGGAAACTGAAACTGGCTTAGTAGGCCTCTACTAGGTGGCGCGGGCTTACCAGCTCATTGCGCTCCCTACAAAAATTGCAGACAACGCGTAGCTGCATCTTCCGTGACTCGTGGGTTGGTCCCCCCATCCGCCGCAAGTTTGTAGATGTAAATTCGGCAGCAACTCGAAAGAAATACAATTTTATTTTCATGTTTGAATTAGATAATATATATGAGCACTATTTATCATCATAGGTGAGGAATAGTTATTTTTAACCCCCCCCCCCCTCCCTCTTTTCTCTCTCTCTCTCTCTCACTCACTATACCACTTTTTAAGTCCCATAAATTTTGTCCTATGTCAAAAGTAAAAAGACAGAATATGAAAATGTATGTCAATCAAAAAAGATATTTTATGTGACTTAAAATAACGAACATAAGAATATAGTATAAAGCAGATGTACAAATATATTGTGGATTTATGAATCATATCTTACTTATTTTTTTACCATTTTTGTATAGTGAATCAATATGAATTTATGTATATTCATATACCATACGTAAAATTTAAATGTAACAACCTAAAAATACCTCAGGTGTGAGTGTGTGACATCACATCTTATGCACCCTGGGTCCTTTTTTGCAAAAATGCCAAAGGGGATTGCATTAAAAATATCAACTCTTGATGAGCTTTGTAGATCCTTACTCATGTTCGTTTTCCTCAAACAAATCGTATAAAATGGGTGCCACATGAGCTTTGTAGGACTCCGAAGGTAGCACTCTCTTATTCCAAGGTGTCTAGAAATATTACATAGAAGGTTCAAATCCTACAAAGGTACCCGATCTGATATACTTCATTTGTTTCTAAATACTTGTTTTTAGAGTTAAATACATTATGGGTGTTTTAACTTGTCATATGCGGTCAGTTTGATGCCTAAAGTTGTAAAATACACGAAAATGATGCTTTAACTTGTTCAACCGTGTAAATACGGTGTCTCCTACCGTATTCGGGTGTACGTTTTGCCCATGTGGCGTGCCAGCATGGCGGCGGTCCACGAGTGAGTGGCTGGAAGTGAACGAGTAATTTTTTATTTTTGTTGGGATGAAAATTTAAAGCTGGAACATCCTGCTTAATGCAATAAAATGCTGGTCACCCAGCCAAACTAAATTATACGTAGTAGTATTAGCTAGAAATGTATACACACAATTTTGGCGTATCGTTCTGCAATTCTTCAACACATTTTCTACATTTTTTATAGAAAAAATCGAGATCTTGCTTAGTTTCCATGATATGTAAATTTTACCAAATAAAAAATACTTTCATTATTGTGTATTTTAAATATCTATTCTATTTTCATTATTGTGTACTTTGAAGATGTTAACGTGAACGTTTTCAAAAAATTATGTGGATTTAGATAGTTCAACGTATATTGAATTTTTTTGTGTAAATTTATGTATCTTCATTTAGGACCACAAGCACGGACAATTAGTGTGTATCTTCACTGTATTACTATATTTTTAAAATACAGAATTACAGAAAAATTAACAATGTAACTGTTTGATGTGTATTAGAAATTAGTGTGTAATAATAGTAATTTCAGAAATGTATTAAAATATCTTAAAGGTGTTTGTAGAAATGTAAGAACAATTTTACACAATAACATTACCAATGCACGTTGAACATTTATAAAAATATATGTTGTCATTTTTTTGAACGCATGACGAACATCTTTCAAATATAAGTTTATAATTTTATAATACCCGTGAAATATGTTTCAAAAGCATTTTTTTCAAATGCCACCAACACATTCCCTAAATCTCCCTTGATACTAAAATGTTTAAGAAGTAAATTGTCTCATTTATTCATCAAATGGTGTCTTGTCTGTTGATTAGCATAGGTCCCTCGGTGAACAATATAACCACGAGGCACGACACCACGTGATGCCTAAAATGGAGAAATAATGTTTACATCTTTTAGAGGGTAAGATAAATAAATTCGTAGGAAAATTCCAACTAGATACTCTAAATAAACATAAAAATTTGCTTGGTTTATCGGCTAGATTGCAAGGGTGGCACACGTGAGCTCCTGGGTTCGAAAATTCTGATCCCTTTTTTCTTTCTTATTTCTCTTTAGTATCTCGCACGGTATCATTGCTATAAATTGCATTGTATCTATGATTTGCACACGGGCAAGACCCAAACCCGACAGGTTGGACCCATCATCATCAGTATGCATACGTATGTGATACAGTTGTGAGTAAATAAATAAAATGTGAGGTGGTTGGATATAAAAAAAATGCTCCCGGTCACTGACATGCGGGCCGCCATCATACTGGCTCGCTATGCGGGCAAGGCATATGCCTGGATACTGTATGAGGCACCGTATTTGCACATCCGGACAAGTTAGAGCACCACTTTTATGTATTTTTTAACTTTAGGCACTAAACTGATCGGACATGATAAGTTAAGGCACCCGTGATGTATTTAACTCTTGTTTTTGAGAATAACTAGATTAGTTCTCGGCAACAACAAATAATATGATACAGAGGAAGTATTCATTTTGATACATATTACCGAGGTTGCTCTTCCATGACTTGCTTGACTCCAAGGCAAAACTTTTTCACAAGCACATATCACCCTAGCAACATGTGTCATTGTTGTAACGGGCTGCCAATCTTGTCTGGATTGACTTTGGCATCATCAGCTGCAATCCCATCTAGCAGATTTGGGACACCGCAAACCCAAATGGCTGTGACAACGGCATTTGCAGTAGGTTGCCCTATCAACCCATTGAAAAATTCAAGACACCACGAACACTGCCCTATCAATCAATTAGAAAATATGAGACTCCACGAAGGCAAAGATGTTATGTGATGTCTCACGCGCCTCCTTTGTAGGTTTTTTTAGCGGAGGCGCTTTGTAGATATCTTCCTCCTTTGTACGCATCTCAAACCTTGTTACGGACTTCTCGAATGGAGATTGAACGCAGATGAGATTGAAAAAAAAAAGCCGAGACTCTCTCGGACCAATAATCGAGGGACTCAACCTTAACAAATTCCTGGGTTCCATGCACACAACGACACAAACCGAATGAATTGGATACTAATGAGGAAACAGAAGCACAAATTTCATTCACCTTCCGGCTCCCTTGATCCATTCCACCATGAGGAAATGAAGAAGAATACATCCTGTCTACCCTCGCGACAAAGCTGCGGCCGAGAAAAGATGCATGAAACCTGACCTGCACCCGCGTCATGTAATCCATGCCCGTTGCCAGGACGCATGTCTCGTGAACATGTTTGCTGATGGTCATCTAACCATCATCACCGTCTGTGCCTGTGCGTCGGCGTAGTCGCCACGCACTCACTCAGGCGTCCATCCATGCATGCACCGGATGGCAGATGGAACGATGATGGTTAGATGACAACCAACAAAACAAGTTCAGAGCTGCATGAACCAGAGATCAAGCTTGAGAGCAGCGAGAGAGATCGAGAAGGGAATGAGAGCCTAGCCAGAGCTGCAAGACGAGATGAGAAGACTAATGCAGGGTAGTATATCCGTATATGCTGGCAATGATGCCAGAGATAACGAAAGCATGGTGGCATATTCGCGGGAATAAACCATCTGGGCTCTTGGTGGGCCAAGACTGTCAGAGACTGCATGCTGGTCAGACGTAATCACGGCGAGAACAGAACCCAGAACAGCCGCGAGGCGCTCGCCGCACTTTGACGACGACCTCTAATACTAATACCACCAAGAACGATTTATGAACAGCCACGAAAAAACGAAAGAAAATGTACGGATGATGGCAAACAACAGTTGACTGGTGACGAGGCGCCATGTCATAGGTGACGGATTACAGTGGATTGGCACGTGGGTGAGTGATGTTCCCTCGCACATCTAGTCCGGTGGTGTTCCTGACCTTCACTTGCTATAAACTAACGTAGGAACGGCTTAAAAAAACCTAACGTAGGAAGGCGATGTTACTGGCAAAGTGCGCGGACACGAAGTTCTGCCGGTTCTCCTGCCGCAGGACATTCTTAGCGGCGCCCCTCCTCCTCGACATCACCATGTCACAGCCGAGCGCATCGTTCGAGGCGTCGCCAGGTTCTTGGCAGCTCCGGCGGGGGCATGGCCTGCGATGAGGTCTCCCAGCGCGCCGTCCACGGTGCTGCCCATACGGCTGTAGGAAGCCTTGCACTCGTCGGCGCCGGCGAGGAGGACCAAGGCGAGTGTCGCGGCGAGGAGGTCAATAGCTGTTGTGCGACGTTTTTCTTGTAAATTGGTTGCAAAGCGACATCGATCGTAAAAACAGCTCTGCTGTAACATCTCTTTACGCACAAATAGCTCAGGCACGACATGGCCCTTAAACACAATCTATGTTAGGATTAGGTGGAGTCGGGCGGGACCCACAGATTATCCACGTCGGCGTGGGACCCAGATGAAGACGACTATGGTTAAACAGTTTTCTCCTACGCGTGCATCCTCCCTCTTCTTCTCCAGCGACGAAGCACGACAATGCCGGCGAGCACCGATTCAGACAAGCACATTTACAATCATTCAACCGAAATCGACCGAATTCAAACAACATAGATAGATTTTAGCAAACATAGCAGATAATTTGGTTCGATTACACACGGAGTAGTACGCGTAGTTCTAATGACGGGCTCGTCGGAGCAAAAGCCACACGGAGTACTTCGATTACATAACTCTACGCCGGTATTCCTCAGCTCCTACCCCTAGTTAGATCTTCAAAATTGGGCTTACCTGAGCCCCAAGGGTGCGGCGGCGCCGCTCAGTCGGAGTCGAAGGCGGAGGCGCCCCACCCCCTGTCGGTGCGGGATTTCTCGATGGCTTGGTGGAAGCGGAACTCATCGAGCTTCTCTTCCATCTGCCGGCGCGCGACGAGCTGCTGCGGCTCGTCCTTGGTGCGCTCCATAATCTTGACGATGACGCCGTCGAAGTCGTCGTCGTCGACGTAGTCTCCCGACAGAAAGCCGAGGCGCCCGGGACGCGGTGCCAAGCCCTGCTCCTCCCCCTCCCTCTTCGGAGGCGGCAACGGTGCTCGTGCAATGGCGGAGCTCCCCGCGCCACCCGCGCCAGAGAAGCTACTAGGCGGTCGCTGTTGGAAATATGCCCTAGAGGCAATAATAAATTAGTTATTATTATATTTCTTAGTTCATGATAATCGTTTATTATCCATGCTATAATTGTATTGATTGGAAACACAATACTTGTGTGGATACATAGACAAAACATTGTCCCTAGTAAGCCTCTAGTTGACTAGCTCGTTAATCAAAGATGGTCAAGGTTTCCTGGCCATAGGCAAGTGTTGTCACTTGATAACGGGATCACATCATTAGGAGAATCATGTGATGGACTAGACCCAAACTAATAGACGTAGCATGTTGATCGTGTCATTTTGTTGCTACTGTTTTCTGCGTGTCAAGTATTTATTCCTATGACCATGAGATCATATAACTCACTGACACCGGAGGAATGCTTTGTGTGTATCAAACGTCGCAACGTAACTGGGTGACTATAAAGATGCTCTATAGGTATCTCCGAAGGTGTTAGTTGAGTTAGTATGGATCAAGACTGGGATTTGTCACTCCGTGTGACAGAGAGGTATCTCGGGGCCCACTCGGTAATACAACATCACACACAAGCCTTGCAAGCAATGTAACTTAGTGTAAGTTACGGGATCTTGTATTACGGAACGAGTAAAGAGACTTGCCGGTAAACGAGATTGAAATAGGTATGCGGATACTAACGATCGAATCTCGGGCAAGTAACATACCGAAGGACAAAGGGAATGACATACGGGATTATATGAATCCTTGGCACTGAGGTTCAAACGATAAGATCTTCGTAGAATATGTAGGATCCAATATGGGCATCCAGGTCCCGCTATTGGATATTGACCGAGGAGTCTCTCGGGTCATGTCTACATAGTTCTCGAACCCGCAGGGTCTGCACACTTAAGGTTCGACGTTGTTTTATGCGTATTTGAGTTATATGGTTGGTTACCGAATGTTGTTCGGAGTCCCGGATGAGATCACGGACGTCACGAGGGTTTCCGGAATGGTCCGGAAACGAAGATTGATATATAGGATGACCTCATTTGGTTACCGGAAGGTTTCCGTGCATTACCGGAAAAGTTTCGGGCTCATCGGTAGTGTACCGGGAGTGCCGGGAGGGGTGCCGGGGACCATCGGGAGGGGTGTCACGCCCCAAGGGGTCTCATGGGCTATGGGAAGAGATAAACCAGCCCCTAGTGGGCTGGAATAAGTTCCCACTAAGGCCCATAAGGTTTGAGAAGGAAAAAACACAAGGTGGAAAGAGTTTCCAAGTGGGAAGGTGGAATCCTACTCCAAGTAGGATTGGAGTAGGACTCCTCCACCTCCAATTTCGGCCAAACCTTTAGGTTTTGAGGCTGCCTCCTCCCCTCCCTCCCACCTATATATACGGAGGTTTTAGGGCTGATTTGAGACGACTTTTCCACGGCAGCCCGACCACATACCTCCACGGTTTTTCCTCTAGATCGCGTTTCTGCGGAGCTCGGGCGGAGCCCTGCTGAGACAAGGTCATCACCAACCTCCGGAGCGCCGTCACGCTGCCGGAGAACTCTTCTACCTCTCCGTCTCTCTTGCTGGATCAAGAAGGCCGAGATCATCGTCGAGCTGTACGTGTGCTGAACGCGGAGGTGCCGTCCGTTCGGTACTAGATCGTGGGACTGATCGCGGGATTGTTCGCGGGGCGGATCGAGGGACGTGAGGACGTTCCACTACATCAACCGCGATCTCTAATCGCTTCTGCTGTACGATCTACAAGGGTACGTAGATCACTCATCCCCTCTCGTAGATGGACATCACCATGATAGGTCTTCGTGCGCGTAGGAAAATTTTTGTTTCCCTTGCGACGTTCCCCAACAGTGGCATCATGAGCTAGGTTCATGCGTAGATGTCTTCTCGAGTAGAACACAAAAGGTTTTGTGGGCGGTGATGTGCGTTTTGCTGCCCTCCTTAGTCTTTTCTTGATTCCGCGGTATTGTTGGATTGAAGCGGCTTGGACCGACATTACTCGTACGCTTACGAGAGACTGGTTTCATCGTTACGAGTAACCCCCTTTGCTCAAAGATGACTGGCAAGTGACGGTTTCTCCAACTTTAGTTGAATCGGATTTGACCGAGGAGGTCCTTGGATGAGGTTAAATAGCAACTCATATATCTCCGTTGTGGTGTTTGCGTAAGTAAGATGCGATCCTACTAGATACCCTTGGTCACCACGTAAAACATGCAACAACAAAATTAGAGGACGTCTAACTTGTTTTTGCAGGGTATGATTGTGATGTGATATGGCCAACGATGTGATGTGATATATTGGATGTATGAGATGATCATGTTGTAATAGAAATATCGACTTGCATGTCGATGGTACGACAACCGGCAGGAGCCATAGGGTTGTCTTTATACTAACGTTTGTGCTTGCAGATGCGTTTACTATTTTGCTAGGATGTAGCTTTAGTAGTAATAGCATAAGTAGCACGACAACCCCGATGGCAACACGTTGATGGATGATCATGGTGTGGCGCCGGTGACAAGAAGATCGTGCCGGTGCTTTGGTGATGGAGATCAAGAAGCACGTGATGATGGCCATATCATGTCACTTATGAATTGCATGTGATGTTAATCCTTTTATGCACCTTATTTTGCTTAGAACGACGGTAGCATTATGAGGTGATCTCTCACTAAAATTTCAAGACGAAATTGTGTTCTCCCCGACTGTGCACCGTTGCGACAGTTCTTCGTTTCGAGACACCACGTGATGATCGGGTGTGATAGACTCAACGTTCACATACAACGGGTGCAAAACAGTTGCACACGCGGAACACTCGGGTTAAGCTTGACGAGCCTAGCATGTGCAGACATGGCCTCGGAACACATGAGACCGAAAGGTCGAACATGAATCGTATAGTTGATATGATTAGCATAGAGATGCTTACCACTGAAACTATTCTCGACTCACGTGATGATCGGACTTGAGATAGTGGATTTGGATCATGTACCACTCAAATGACTAGAGAGATGTACTTTTTGAGTGGGAGTTCTTAAGTAATATGATTAATTGAACTAAATTGTCATGAACATAGTCTAATGGTCTTTGCGAATTACGATGTAGCTTGCGCTATGGCTCTACTGTTTTTTATATGTTCCTAGAGAAAATTTAGTTGAAAATTGATAGTAGCAAACTTTGCAGACTGGGTCTGTAAAACCGAGGATTGTCCTCGTTGCTGCACAGAAGGATTATGTCCTTAATGCACCACTCAGTGTGCTGCACCTCGAGCGTCGTCTGTGGATGCTATGAACATCCGACATACACGTTTCTGATGACTACATGATAGTTCAGTGCAAAATACTTAATGGCTTAGAAGCAAGGCGCCGAAAACGTTGTAAAACGTCACGGAACATAAGTGATGTTCTAAAGAGATGAAATTGTGATTTCATGTTTGTGCCCTTGTTAAGAGGTACGAGACCTCCGACAAGATTCTTTGTCCACAAAGTAAAGGAGAAAGGCTCAATCGTTGAGCGTGTGCTCAGATTGTCTGAGTACGACAATCGCTTGAATCAAGTGGGAGTTAATCTTCCAGATGAGATAGTGATAGTTCTCCAAAGTCACTGCCACCAAGCTGTGAGAGCTTCGTGATGAACTATAACATATCAAGGATACATACAATGATCCTTGAGCGATTCGCGATGTTTGACACTGCGAAAGTAGAAATCAAGAAGGAGCATCAATAGTTGATGGTTTGTAAAACCACTAAGTTTCAAGAAAGGCAAGGGCTAGAAGGGATACTTCGTGAAACGGCAAAACAGTTGCTGCACTAATGAAGAGACCCAAGATTAAACCCAAACCCAAGACTAAGTGCTTCTGTAATGAGGGGAACAATCACTGAGGCGGAGCAACTCAAGATACTTGGTAGATAAGAAGGCTGGCAAAAGTAAAAAGGAGTGTATTTGATATACATGATGTTGATGTGTACTTTACTAGTACTCCTAGTAGCATGAGGGTATTGGATACCGGTTCGGTTGCTAAGTGATTAGTAACGCGAAATGAAAGCTACGGCATAAACGGAGACTAGCTAAAGGCGAGGTGACGATACGTGTTGGAAGTGTTTCCAAGGTTGATATAATCAAACGTCGCACGCTCCCTCTACCATCGGGATTGGTGTTGAACCTAAATAATTGTTATTTGGTGTTTGCGTTAAGCGTGAACATGATTGGATCGTGTTCATTGCAATACGATTATTCATTCAAAGAGAATAATGGTTACTCTATTTGCTTGAATGATCACCTTCAATGGTTTATTGAATCTCGATTGTAGTGTTACACATTGGTGCCAAAAGATACGAGTTAATAATGATAGAACCACTTACTTGTGGAACTGCCGCTTGAGTCATGTTAGTATAAATTGCATGAAGAGGCTCCATGCTGATGGATCTTTGTACTCACCTAATTTCGAATCACTAGTGACATGCAAATCATACCACATGAGCAAGGCCTTGTTTTCATTGAGATGAAACAAGATAGTAACTTGTTGGAAGTGATGCATTTTGATGTATGCAATCCAATGGGTGCTGAGGCACGCAGTGGATATCATTATGTTCTTACTTCACTGACGATTTGAGTACATACAGGAGTATTTACTTAATGAATCACAAGTCTGAAATATTGAAAAGTTCAATTCCGTTTCAGAGTGAAGTTCGTCGTAACAAGAGGATGAACTGTCTACGATATGATCATAGAAATGAATATCTGAGTTACGAGTTTTGGTACGCAGTTAAGACAATGTGGAAGTTATTTCGCAGTTCATGCCACCTGGAACATCATAGTGTGATGATGTGTCTGAACATCATAGCCACGCACTATTTGGTATGATGCATACTATGATGTCTCTTATCGAATTACCACTATCGTTTATGGGTTATGCATTAGAGACAACCGCACTCACTTTAAATAGGGCACCGCGTATTTCCGTTGAGATGACACAGTATAGACTGAGGTTTAGAGAAATCTAAACTGTCGTTTCTTGAAAGTTTGGGGTTTCGACACTTATGTGAAAAAGTTTCAGTTTGATAAGCTCGAACCCAAAGCGGATAAATGCATCTTCATAGGATATCCAAAACAGTTGGGTACATCTCCTATCTCAGATCCGAAAGCAAAGTGTTTGTTTCTAGAAACGGATCCTTTCTCGAGGAAAGGTTTCTCTCGAAGGAATTGAGTGGGAGGGTAGTAGAACTTGATGAGGTTATTGAACCATCACTTCAACCAGTGTGTAGCAGGGCGCAGGAAGTTGTTCATGTGGCGCCTACACCAATTGAAGTGGAAGCTGGTGATGATGATCATTGAGCTTCGAATCAAGTTACTACAAACCTCGTAGGTCGACAAGGTCGCGTACTGCTGCAGAGTAGTACGCTAACCCTGTCTTGGAGGTCATGTTGTTGAGCAACAGTGAACCTACGAGTTATGGAGAAAGCGATGGTGGGCCCGGATTCCGACAAATGGCTGGAAGCCATGAAATCCGAGAGAGGATCCATGTATGAAACCAAAGTGTAGACTTTGGAAGAATTACTTGATGGTCATAGGACTATTGAGTAAAGATGGATCTTTAAAAGAAGACAGACGATGATGGTGATAAGTCACTATTAAGAAAAGCTCGACTTGTCGCAAAGATGTTTTCGACAAGATCAAACAAGTTGACTATGATGAGACTTTCTCACTCGTAGCGATGCTAAAGGTCTGTTAGAATTATGTTAGTTGTTGATGCATTATTTATGAAATATTGCACGTAGGATGTCAAAACATTGTTTCCTCGACGGTTTCCTTGAGCAAACATTGTATGTGATACAACCAGAAGGTTTTGTCGATCCTAAAGATACTAGCAAGTATGCAAGCTCCAGTGATCCTTCAATGGACTGGTGCAAGCATCTCGGAGTTGGAATAAGCACTTTGATGAGATGATCAAAGATTTTGGGTGTGTACAAGGTTTATGAGAAACTTGTATTTCCAAAGAAGTGAGTGGGAGCACTATAGAATTTCTGATAGGTATATGTGGTTGACATATTGTGGATCAGAAGTAATGTAGAATTTCTGTAAAGCATACAAGGTTGTTTGAAAGAAGTTTTCAAAGGAGTACCTGGATTATGCTACTTGAAGGTTGAGCATCAAAGATCTATGGAGATAGATCGAAAGCGCTTAATAGAAGTTTCAACAAGATGCATGCCTTGACAAGTTTTTGAAAGAGTTCAAAATAGATCAGCAAAGAAGGAGTTCTTGATTGCGTTGTGAGGTGTGAATTTGAGTAAGACTCAAAACCCGACCCCGGCAGAATAAAGAGAATAGACGAAGGTCGTCTTCTATGCCTTAGCCGTAGAATCTAAAGTATGCCATGCTGTGTACCGCACCTTATGTGTGCCTTGACTCAAAATCTGTTGAGAGGTACACAGAGTGATCCATGATTGAATCACTAGCAGCGGTCAAAATTTATCCTTAGTAACTAATGGACTAAGGAATCTTTCTCGATTATGGAGGTGGTTAAAGAGTTCGTCGTAAAGGGTTATGTCGATGCAAGCTTTGACACTAATCCGAATAACTATGAGTAGTGAAACGGATTCGTATAGTAGAGTAGATATTTGGAGCATTTCCGAATAGCACGTAGTAGCAGCATCTATAAGATGACATAAAGATTTGTAAAGAACGCACGGATCTGAAAGTTTCAGAATCGTTGACTAAAACCTCTCTCACGAGCAAGACGTGATCAGACCCCATAACTATATGGGTGTTGGATTCGTTGGAATCACATGGTGATGTGAACTAGATTATTGACTCTAGTGCAAGTGGGAGACTGTTGGAAATATGCCCTAGAGGCAATAATAAATTAGTTATTATTATATTTCTTAGTTCATGATAATCGTTTATTATCCATGCTATAATTGTATTGATTGGAAACACAATACTTGTGTGGATACATAGACAAAACATTGTCCCTAGTAAGCCTCTAGTTGACTAGCTCGTTAATCAAAGATGGTCAAGGTTTCCTGGCCATAGGCAAGTGTTGTCACTTGATAACGGGATCACATCATTAGGAGAATCATGTGATGGACTAGACCCAAACTAATAGACGTAGCATGTTGATCGTGTCATTTTGTTGCTACTGTTTTCTGCGTGTCAAGTATTTATTCCTATGACCATGAGATCATATAACTCACTGACACCGGAGGAATGCTTTGTGTGTATCAAACGTCGCAACGTAACTGGGTGACTATAAAGATGCTCTACAGGTATCTCCGAAGGTGTTAGTTGAGTTAGTATGGATCAAGACTGGGATTTGTCACTCCGTGTGACGGAGAGGTATCTCGGGGCCCACTCGGTAATACAACATCACACACAAGCCTTGCAAGCAATGTAACTTAGTGTAAGTTACGGGATCTTGTATTACGGAACGAGTAAAGAGACTTGCCGGTAAACGAGATTGAAATAGGTATGCGGATACTAACGATCGAATCTCGGGCAAGTAACATACCGAAGGACAAAGGGAATGACATACGGGATTATATGAATCCTTGGCACTGAGGTTCAAACGATAAGATCTTCGTAGAATATGTAGGATCCAATATGGGCATCCAGGTCCCGCTATTGGATATTGACCGAGGAGTCTCTCGGGTCATGTCTACATAGTTCTCGAACCCGCAGGGTCTGCACACTTAAGGTTCGACGTTGTTTTATGCGTATTTGAGTTATATGGTTGGTTACCGAATGTTGTTCGGAGTCCCGGATGAGATCACGGACATCACGAGGGTTTCCGGAATGGTCCGGAAACGAAGATTGATATATAGGATGACCTCATTTGGTTACCGGAAGGTTTCCGTGCATTACCGGAAAAGTTTCGGGCTCATCGGTAGTGTACCGGGAGTGCCGGGAGGGGTGCCGGGGACCATCGGGAGGGGTGTCACGCCCCAAGGGGTCTCATGGGCTATGGGAAGAGATAAACCAGCCCCTAGTGGGCTGGAATAAGTTCCCACTAAGGCCCATAAGGTTTGAGAAGGAAAAAACACAAGGTGGAAAGAGTTTCCAAGTGGGAAGGTGGAATCCTACTCCAAGTAGGATTGGAGTAGGACTCCTCCACCTCCAATTTCGGCCAAACCTTTAGGTTTTGAGGCTGCCTCCTCCCCTCCCTCCCACCTATATATACGGAGGTTTTAGGGCTGATTTGAGACGACTTTTCCACGGCAGCCCGACCACATACCTCCACGGTTTTTCCTCTAGATCGCGTTTCTGCGGAGCTCGGGCGGAGCCCTGCTGAGACAAGGTCATCACCAACCTCCGGAGCGCCGTCACGCTGCCGGAGAACTCTTCTACCTCTCCGTCTCTCTTGCTGGATCAAGAAGGCCGAGATCATCGTCGAGCTGTACGTGTGCTGAACGCGGAGGTGCCGTCCGTTCGGTACTAGATCGTGGGACTGATCGCGGGATTGTTCGCGGGGCGGATCGAGGGACGTGAGGACGTTCCACTACATCAACCGCGATCTCTAATCGCTTCTGCTGTACGATCTACAAGGGTACGTAGATCACTCATCCCCTCTCGTAGATGGACATCACCATGATAGGTCTTCGTGCGCGTAGGAAAATTTTTGTTTCCCTTGCGACGTTCCCCAACAGTCGCCTCGCGTCGCCGCCGTCATTTGGCGGTCGTACTCCTCCACCTCGCGTCCATAGAACGCACGCGGCGGCGCGATCCCCCAGTTCATGTACTTGCGCATGTCGCGCTTCCGAGCGGCGTCGGAAGCAACCCGCACCGCCCGTTCCGGGTCAGAGTCGAGCGTCGACCGCTTCGCCCCATTTCGATCCTTGTCGGAGCGGTTTCCGCCACCACAATGGTCGCTGCGCGAGCTGGAAGATCCGGGCCTCATGATTGTCGCATGGCGGCGCTTGATCTGCGGCGACGGGGCTGGATTGCGTGGTTTTGGTGGTCGCCGGCGGCGAGAGTGGCGCGGATATGGATGTGTAAATAGTGGGGTACGACATATTTGACCGTATAACTAGAGGATTTAACTAGTGACACTCACGTCCCTGGCCCACGGGTCAGATTGACCAGCCCCCCACGTGAGCATGAATAAGCCTTTTCTATTTACTGAATAATCCAAAAAATGCTATAAATTTGTAAATTCAATATCTTTTGCAATGCAATTCATTTAAATGGAATTGTCAACACACCTAAATGTAATTGTCAACACATCAGTACCCTATACATCATGTTACACATCCAAAACCACTTGTCAAATTCATTTTCATGTTTGAAACTTGTTTAAATATTGGTCAAACTTAGGTTTAACCCAGTTTGAAATGAGCATAAAAAATAAAAATAAAAAAATTGGAAAACCAGTGCACATGTTCTTACTTTGTCATATACTAACAACTCAAATTAATTTTGCTGTTTTAGACATGGTGGACAAAAAAACTTGCTTAGAAATTGGTTGTTTACCCTACCTTTGGAGCTAATTTGAAACTCATGTGTGAAGACAAGTGATTTTGGGTGTTGAACTTGAAACTTTCAAAAACCTCACATAAGCTTCATCTTGGAGTGACTAAGAAGGATCCAGGCTCGGTTTTTCATTTTTCATGTTTGAAACTTGTTTAAATGTTGGTCCTGTTGGAAATATGCCCTAGAGAATAGACGAAGGTCATCTTCTATGCCTTAGCCGTAGATTCTAAAGTATGCCATGCTGAGTACCGCACCTGATGTGTGCCTTGCAGCAAGTCTGTTAAGAGGTACACAGAGTGATCCAGGATTGAATCACTGATCAACGATCAAAGTTATCCTTAGTAACTAAATAGACTAAGGAATTTTTCTCGATTATGGAGGTGGTTAAAGAGTTCGTCATAAAGGGTTACGTCGATGCAAGCTTTGACACTAATCCGAATAACTATGAGTAGTGAAACGGATTCGTATAGTAGAGTAGATATTTGGAGCATTTCCGAATAGCACGTAGTAGCAGCATCTATAAGATGACATAAAGATTTGTAAAGAACGCACAGATCTGAAAGTTCCAGAACCGTTGACTAAAACCTCTCTCACGAGCAAGACGTGATCAGACCCCATAACCATATGGGTGTTGGATTCGTTGGAATCACATGGTGATGTGAACTAGATTATTGACTCTAGTGCAAGTGGGAGACTGTTGGAAATATGCCCTAGAGGCAGTAATAATTAGTTATTATTATATTTCTTTGTTCATGATAATCGTTTATTATCCATGCTATAATTGTATTGATTGGAAACACAGTGCATGTGTGGATACATAGACAAAACACTGTCCCTAGTAAGCCTCTAGTTGACTAGCTCGTTGATCAAAGATGGTCAAGGTTTCCTGATCATAGGCAAGTGTTGTCACTTGATAACGGGATCACATCATTAGGAGAATCATGTGATGGACTAGACCCAAACTAATAGACGTAGCATGTTGATCATGTCATTTTGTTGCTACTGTTTTCTGCGTGTCAAGTATTTGTTCCTATGACCATGAGATCATATAACTCACTGACACCGGAGGAATGCTTTGTGTGTATCAAACGTCGCAACGTAACTAGGTGACTATAAAGATGCTCTACAGGTATCTCCGAAGGTGTTCGTTGAGTTAGTATGGATCGAGACTGGGATTTGTCACTCCGTGTGACGGAGAGGTATCTCGGGGCCCACTCGGTAATACAACATCACACACAAGCCTTGCAAGCAATGTGACTTAGTGTAAGTTGCGGGATCTTGTATTACGGAACGAGTAAAGAGACTTGCCGGTAAACGAGATTGAAATAGGTATGCGGATACTGACGATCGAATCTCGGGCAAGTAACATACCGAAGGACAAAGGGAATGACATACGGGATTATATGAATCCTTGGCACTGAGGTTCAATCGATAAGATCTTCGTAGAATATGTAGGATCCAATATGGGCATCCAGGTCCCGCTATTGGATATTGACCGAGGAGTCACTCGGGTCATGTCTACATAGTTCTCGAACCCGCAGGGTCTGCACACTTAAGGTTCGACGTTGTTTTATGCGTATTTGAGTTATATGGTTGGTTACCGTATGCTTTTCGGAGTCCCGAATGAGATCACAGACGTCACGAGGGTTTCCGGAATGGTCCTGAAACGAAGATTGATATACAGGATGACTTCATTTGGTTACAGGAAGGTTTTCGGGCATTACCCGTAATGTACCGGGAATGACGAATGGGTTCCGGATCTTCACCGGGAGGGGAACCACCCACCCGGGAGGGCCCAAGGACCTTGGGGGTGGCGCACCAAGTAGGTGGGGTCAGCCCAAGGCTGTCTTGCGCAAGAGAAAGAAAAACCAAAAGAAGAGAAAGGAAAAAAAAAGGAAAGGTGGGAAAAGAGAGAAGGACTCCGCCTTCCAATCCTAGTTGGACTAGGATTGGAGGAGGACTCCTCCTCCCTTGGTGGCGCAGCCCTTGGGGCTCCTTGAGCCTCAAGGCAAGCCTCCCCTCCCCTCCTCCTATATATATGGAGCTATTAGGGCTGATTTGAGACAACTTTTCAAGGCAGCCCGACCACATACCTCCACGGTTTTACCTCTATATCGCGTTTCTGCGGAGCTCGGGCGGAGCCCTGCTGAGATTAGATCACCACCAACCTACGGAGCGCCGTCACGCTGCCGGAGAACTCATCTACCTCTCCGTCTCTCTTGCTGGATCAAGAAGGCCGAGATCATCGTCGAGCTGTACGTGTGCTGAACGCGGAGGTGCCGTCCGTTCGGCACTAGATCGGAGCGGATCGTGGGACGGATCGCAGGACGGTTCGTGGGACGGTTCGCGGGGCGGATCGAGGGACGTGAGGACGTTCCACTACATCAACCGCGTTCTCTAACGCTTCTGCTGTGCGATCTACAAGGGTACGTAGATCGGAAATCCCCTCTCGTAGATGGACATCACGATGATAGGTCTTCGTGCGCGTAGGAAATTTTTTGTTTCCCAACAGGTCAAACTTAGGTTTGACCAAGTTTGAAATGAGCATAAAAAATTCAAAAAAAACAAAAAAATTGGAAAACTAGTGCACATGTTCTTACTTTGTCACATGTCCGGACCATTGAATCACCGTGAATGGACGGTCTGGATTAGGAGTAGAGCTATGTCAGCGATCTGCGGGCTGTGCTTTCATTGGCTGGTCTTTTTAGCACCTTTTTTTGGCAGCGTTCTCAAGCAACGGTCTGCGTAGATTGAGCATGCTTACCAGGCGTTTTTTGGCTTAATTAAATCCGACTCACCCATTGGACCGTCTCTTTCTTTCTTTGCAAAAACGAGGAGCCCGGTCGGCCCAGCTCCACACAAAAGTTACGCTCCTCCCCCTCGATTAACTGAAGAATTGTTGCACTCTGTTAACTGAAGAATTGTTGCACTCTGTTAACTGAAGAATTGTTGCACTCTGTTAACTGAAGAATTGCTGCACTTTATGAATTCAATTGCTGCATTTTATTCATCAGGGGAAGCAAATAATCAATGGACTAACTAGAATTGTAACTGAGAATGAATTCAGGCAAGTTTGGCTTCACACAAATTCAAATTGAGCTAACAAATGATCCATGACTAACTGAAACTACTAGCTTGACACACTAACTGAAACTCTAACAAGTTCTAACGATTGATGAACATCAAGTAAAAGAAACCCGGGCCATCCAAGAAACCCATAGCAATGACACAACAATAAAATGCTTCACCCATCATACTTGCTTGTTGCTTCAAATCGATCAGCTGCTTTAGTTGCTTGCCCATTTTCTTCAACCTTAGAATCTGATTTCAGATCAACAAGCTCTGCATGAAACATAATCGGTTTGGTTGTCCGGCCATCTTGTCGATCGATTTCATCAACCATCTCCTCACCATCCTCAGTTCTCACATACTCTCCTTTCCAATTATCAAACCGTAACAATGCTACCTCTTGCTTCGGACCCAAAAAAATGCTCTCCCCAATTTTTCCACCACATTCTTCACGGCCTTCTCTTCCATGCTCTGTAGGTCTTGTGGATCAATCTCTGCAAAATCAATCTCCCACTTCACAATTGTATCTCTCTCTATGTCTCGCATGCTACCATCACCTAGCTTCGCCTTAGAAGGAAGAAATTCCATAGTGAATTCAAAAGTCCGAGCACCACCACCCCTGTTTTTCAATGGCGGGGCATGTGAGGTGAGCTAGCGGAAGCAGACGAGGCACGAAACGCATAGTTTGGAAAGGATGTTGTTGTCTATGGCGGCTCCATCGCGGTCAGCCCCCCTCCCCCCCCCCCCCCCCACCCCCACGCAAATCGGGATCAAATCGACCAAAAACAAAGGGAAATATAGGCGATGTGGTGAGATCTAACTCGACACGGTGGAGAACAGGACAGGGTTCCAGATTCACTCACCACAGTTGTCGTCGTCGCCGAGAACGAAAGCTTCGCCGCTGCTGTCACCCAGAACAAAAGTTCCGCCGCCGCCAAGTGGGGCCCGTAACTAGATGCACCGCCAGGTAGGGCCCGTAACTAGATGCACCGCCAAGAGGGCCCGTAACTGGATGCACCGCCAAGTAGATGCTCACCTGATGCACTGACAAGTGGGGCCCGTAACTAGATGCACCGCCAAATAGGGCCCGCGCTTACGTGGATAAATTGTGGGTCCGGCCATTAACAACTAATGAGTGCATCAGTTCAGATTAAGGGTCATGTCGTGTCTGGGCTATTTCCTCGCTCAAAAGTGTCGCACCAAGGCAATTTGGACGAAAGATGTCTCACTCCTTTTAATTCACCTTAAAAGTGTCGCACAGGAGCTATTGACCCGCAACGAGAGGCTGCATCGTGTTTTTTGTGTACTAGCAAAAGGACCCGTGCGTTGCAACGGGAGAAAAACAATTATAATCTCCAATGATGCTGATCATATTATGTCTTTAAAATTTTAGGACATTTCTTGAAATGCATGAACATTTTTTGAATTAGCAAATATTTTTTTCAATTGCACTCAAAAAATAACACACAAACTTTTTTTTCAAAATCATGGACTTTTATTGTTTTCACCAACATTGTTCTCAAAATTATGAACATTTTTGTGAATATGCGAATATTTTTACAAAAATCCTGAGCATTTTTTGAATTCACAAAATTTTTATATTTTCTTCAAACTTTTATTTCAAAATTCCCAGTTGTATACATTGAAAAGTTTTTCAAAGTTCTAAATTATTTAAACAAAAAAATGGAACAGAAAAATGAAAATAAAAAATGAGACTAAAAACAGAGGCACGCACTGTTTTTAAGATTTTTACACGCACTTTTGTTTAAAATCGTTAACTTTTTTATTTTATGGACATTTTCTCAAAGTTCAAACATTCTTTTATATGCAAACATTTTTCAAAACTCCTGAGTAGTTTTTGAATTCTAAAAAAATATATGTTTTTTTAAATATTTTATTTCGAAATTCTCAGTTTCTTAAAATTGAGAAAAGTTGTTTGAAGTTCTAAATTATTTAAAGTAGAAAAACAAAATGGAACTGAAAAGAAAAATAAAAAAATAAACTAAAAAAACAGGCGTCCACGCATGGGCTTCATCTTTTTCCAACGCCCAAAGCGTAATATAGGAGGTGTCTACATGGGCCGGCCCAGTCCGGAGATTTTCCTGTTTGAAACGTTTTTATGACTTATAGGTGGCATTTGTGGGTAATTTTAGTCAACTTTAAGGGCAATTTGGATGACATACGGAAGAAGCACTATTGGTTTATTAGTAGGTAAGATAAGATATAGGGGCCTTGAGAAGGGGATGAATTCCTTCAGGTTGCTTCAATCGATCTTCTCCTGTTTGGAGTTTTATATATGCAAACAAAGGACGCGGGTCTTTAAGTGGAAGGAATATTTTTCAGCAATAAATTAAGGAGATTGATCATATACCAAATTTAATATAAGGACAGTGGATGCTCCTTCCGTTTTTATTTACTCCCTATATCAGCTTTGTCTGAAGTCAAACTTTTCTCATATTAGATTTATCTAAAGTCAAACTTTATAGTAAATAATATACTTTCAACAGGCTTGTAAAAAGAATTATTAACGTATACTACCGCCGTCCTAAAATAAGTGTTGATGCTCTAGTACAAAAGTTATACTAGTTTAGTATAAAATTTGCGACACTTATTTTGGAACGGAAGGAATACCACTTTATTCATCATTGCATATATTTTCACATCATATAAATTTATTACTGTATATATTCATATTGTTTTCTACTTCCTCCGTAAACAAATATAAGAGCGTTTGGATCACTAAAGTGATGATCTAAATGCTCTTATATTTGTTTATGAAGAGAGTACAAACTTATTCAAACTTTAGAAAAATTGACTTCAACAAAGCTGATATGTGGAGTAATAAAACCGAAGGGAGTAGAACAAAAACATTCGTTGTCTTCTTGGGCATCCCACTGGCACACAAAAAAAGGAGCTGCTACGAATCAGTCGGATGATTTCTCAGTGAAATCATCCGCCTGTTCAGCCGTGCGATTTGCCACCTGGGGTCGCTACAACTCTGACCGAGTTCCATTGCAGCATCGACGCTCCGGCGAAGCTCCATTGCAACCCGGGGCGAGCTCCAATGCAGCACCGTCGGCTCCGACTCCATAGCAACTCCGGCGGAGCTTCGACACAGCACAGGTGCATCCGAGGGAGCTCTATTGCATCTCCGCCTTCATTGCAGTGCCGGCTATGCTCTCGGCGGCCCGACGTTGCTCTGTGGCAACATCGACGGTGCTCCAAGAGCTTCAAGCTAGGCAACATCACCGAGTTCAAGAGCCTTCGTCGGCCACTCACCACGGTCACCGTCGCAGCAGCCCAAGAAGGCAGCCATGGCAAGCGATGGGCAATGTAGGAGCTACTCTCGCGATCCGTGGTCTCTGGCGCGGTGTTGCTGCAGCACCGGCTGCCTCCGTCGCCGACGGCCATGGCAATCCTCCATTGATGCTTCGCTGCATCACAAACACGACGACTTTTGGCGGCAAGGCGTGCAACATTCCTATAGCGCGATATGGAAGGAGGAGAAGGAGGGGGGCAAGTCTCCGGCAATGGCCCACTCGGTCTGCATCAAAGAGACGAGAGGAAGAGAGACACTGGTGAGGGAGATGTTCCGCGGCTGTTTGAGGATAAGGTGGAGAAGGGGTCGGTCTGCATCAAAGAGACGAGAGGGAGAGAAACACTGGTGAGGGAAACGTTCCGCGGCTGTTTGAGGATAAGGTGGAGAAGGGATGAGGATAAGGTTGGGTGGATGCGGTGGACAACCCCGTGAGGGCACGTGTCGAACGGAGAAGCATGTTTACAAGAGACAAAGATCGTCTGGTTGATCCAGTTGATTCTAATCGTTTTCCCAAAAAAAAAGCCAAATCTTCCCAAAACAGGTGTGTCGCGGATTGCAACAAGCTGGTTGTTGTTCTGCAACAGCGACTTTGTTGCTAAGCCACCCAAAGCGGGTTCTTAGCTTGCCGTGTTATTCCCTTAAGCGTTGAAGGAGTGGTTCCTATCCTACATAGGAATAGGAAATCCGTTCCTGCAACCCAAAGGGCTCCAAAAAAATTTCTATGAAAATCCTATCCTATAGAATTCCGACAGAATTCCTACAGACCAAAAGAGGCCTCAGTTTGCATTATTCTTTCAGGCAGGTACCTTCAAAAAAATCTGGGAAACGAAAAGGTGTAAGAATAATAATCAATCGCATGCCCGAGGATAAAACTAACTGTTAAAGCTTCAACTATGCCGTGGTTTGTGCAACCGTGCCATTCGTACAGATAAAATAAAAGTAGTTATTGCATTGCAAAATGGTCAAGTTATCGAGAGAAATGTTTGAACATATACAAAGCAATATAAGAAGAGGTGAACACTTCCCATTTCACTGACCATCATTGCTGACGGGAACATCCACATGACAATGGTACGTACTACTACATACTGAAAGAGGGTGGACCTATGAATTGCAATAAAGCTTAAGCGGGATCTTCAATCCTACTGCCTGACCAACCACAGATAACCATGCTGACAAGTATTGCAGAGATCGATCCTTGTCTCCCAGTTTATGAAGAAGCAACTTCATCCAGTCACTGGTTCCACATGGATGCAAGGTGAACCATGGCCTACTTAGGTGGGGATGCTCCTGCAGGAGGGCAAGAGACGCTCAACCATTTTTGGTGAGTCTAAGGTTTCAACAAATAAGTGAACAAGAAAGCATGTATGTGTTTTACATATCATTATCAAAAATTCAATTACAAACCGTCCATACCTCTCGAGTAATAAATGTCCACTTTGATTCGTTTAACAACTGAAGTGAATGAGAAGGAAGATCCTTTTTTATCTCATCTAAAGTTAGCAGCTGCCCACCTAAGGACAAGTTGCAGATGTTGGCTATCAAAAAGGAGAGCAGAAGAAGTAAATCTACAGCAATGTTACAGGATGTGCATACCAGACTGAAGACCTTGAAAGTATAGCACCGGAACCTTGTAAGAAAAGCTGTAGACAATATGGAAATCATAAAGGTGAACATTATCCCTGGAGCTCTGAACCTGCAAAGAGATAGAAATCATGGCTGGCGAATATTTAAATTAGGAGCTGAAGAATCTTAGTTCTATGGCTTAAAAGTCAATCACAAAAGAAGGATCGCAGTTATCGCAGTCCTTATTGAAAAAACTGAGAACTAGTACTCAGAACTAGTACTGGTAGCCAGTGTATGATGTGAGGCCAAGGTGATCCTTTCTATTCCATGCTTTACCACCCCAAAATCAGAGGCACAAAGAACCAAATTTGGAACTCAGCGTCGCGCATCACTATCGGTTGCTCCAAGATATTTATTGTTGAGATCGAACGCGAGCGAGAGAGAGCGAGGTTTTGTGCTGCGTGAACTTGCAGCTTTTCTCTCCGGCCTTCTTGCCGTTTTATTTCATGCGAAAGCAAACGCTGATCATGCGATCTCCCACGACCGATTCCGACGTGCCATCCCATGTCCACGATCCGTGAGTCTCGGTCGGTGCGCACGCCATGGTGGCCCTGGCCTAAACTTTAGGGAAAGCAAAACAGACATCTAACTAACTGTCTAACTGAAGAAAGAAAAACGCGGACAGCCTATTGCTGTCGAAACTGACGACGGTGTCTGATGGGTTAAACCTGACAGTCTCCCCCTTTAACTTGTCACACGCCGTTGGTGTTGAGGATGCCGATCTTGGCGCGCAGCTCCTGGAAGCGCACACGCCCAAGTGATTTTGTGAGGATGTCAGCCAGCTGCTCACCGGAGTTGACATGGTCGACCTTCACCTTTCCTGCTTCAACCTTGTCTCTGAGGAAGTGATATCGAATCTCTATGTGTTTGCTTCTGTCATGGAACACCGGGTTTTTGCTGAGCTGAATCGCAGACTTGTTATCTATCAGAATTGCAGGCGGCTTGATCTCGGCGCCCGTCGCTTCTGCTAGCAGCCGAGAGAGCCAGGGCCCCTGGCAGGTAGTGGATGCGCCAGCGACGTACTCCGCCTCACATGATGACAGCGCGACCACCTTCTGCTTGGTGGACTGCCAGCTGATCGGGCTCTTGTCGAGGAAGAAGAGCGAGCCGGTGGTGCTCTTGCGGTCGTCGACGTCGCCGCCAAGGTCGGAGTCGCTGTAGCCGATGAGGGAGGGGTCTCTGCTCCCCCTAAGATACACACATCCGAAAGTTAGAGTGCCCGCGATGTACCTCAGTAAGTGCTTGGCCGCCGTCAGATGCTCGACGGTGGGTTTCTCCATGAAACGGCTGAGATAGGAGACCGCATATGCAATGTCGGGCCTGGTCTGCACCAGGTACCGCAGGCTGCCAATCAGGCTGCGGTAGTATGAGGCGTCGGTAGCCGGCGCCGTGCTATCCTTGCTGAGCTTCAACTTCGCTTCCATGGGTACCGCGCTGGTTTTGCACTCCGCCATGGACGCCTTCTCGAGCAGTTTCTGTGCATAGCCCGCCTGGCACAGCGTGATGCCGCGCCCTGTATGACGCACCTCTATGCCAAGGTAGTAGGTGAGCCGCCCGAGGTCGCTCATCTGGAACAGTTTCTTCATCTCCTCCTTGAAGTTGCTCAGCTCCCGTGGCTGCGCGCCGGCGATGATGAGATCGTCGACGTACACGCCAACAGCCAGGAGCGTGTCGCCGCTCCCGCGCAGGTAGACGCCATGCTCAGAGTCACTCCGCTGGAATCCGAACGACAGCAGGCTGCTGTCCAGCTTCGCATTCCAGGCACTAGGTGCCTGCCGTAGACCATACAGTGCCTTGGCGAGCTTGAAGACCTTGTGCTCCTGTCCAGCCAGCTCGAACCCCGGTGGTTCCGCGACGAAGACCTCCTCCGCCAAGTCCCCGTTGAGGAAGGCCGATTTGACGTCCATGTGATGGACCTCCCATCCATGGTGGGCGGCGAGCGCGGTGAGGAGACGCACGGAGTCGAAACGGGCCACCGGCGCAAAGACTTCCTCGAAGTCGATGCCGGCGCGCTGCACGTAGCCCTTGGCTACCAGGCGCGCTTTGTACTTGATGATGGCGCCGGATGGGTCCTTCTTCAGCTTGAAGACCAATTTTAGGCCGATCGGACGCTGTCCAGTTGGTGGTTCCACCAGCTTCCAGGTGTCGTTGGCGTCTGTAAGTGCATCTAGTGCCCCTTAGTGATTTTGGTGGTTTGAAGACTTATAGGTTAAGTATCTAATGTGTTTATGAGTGTACACGGGATCTATAAGTCACTGAGGAGTTTGAGATATTTGATGAATATCGACCCCTAAAAATGTATATCTTCGGTTGAAGAAATTGGTCTGAAGCTGAAGAATTGAATCGCGAAGAATCTGCGATGAAATTGATATTCCTCATGACGATACTGAAATTGAGGAATTCGGTATGTCCTGAAGAAAATCATTTTGAGGACTTTGAAGCATGAAGATTTACTATTTCTGTTTTATTTTCTTCACACTTGAGTAATATGAACACCGTACTGTTAAAGGGGGTCGAAGTTACACTTTGGAATGAATTTCCTCATGATGCTCAACCCAAGCCTAATCCTACCAAAAGCCTCAAGTAAGGAATACGAGTGACATGAGGACTCTCACAGTTGAGGGTTCCGACCGTTTCGATAGCCACGCCAAGTCATTGGTCTTATCCACGCCAACGGTCATATTATTTAAGGGCATTAGTGTCAAATCATGTCGGGATGCTCCCAGGCTATAAATAGCCGCCTCCCACAACCATTAGCTGGTTGGCTGCTCCGTTAGGAACTAACACTTGTCATAAGAGCAACCCAAATTCCTCGGAGTCTTCGAGAGTAATTCATCAGTGAAGAAATACCCCCATACACCGAAACCACAAACCAAACCTAGTGATTGAGCATCACTGAAGAAGTTGTTCCTGTGTGGGACTGAAGCCTTTTACCTTTGAGGACTGTGCATCCTCCAGACGGTTAGGCGTCATGGTCTAGAGCTTTCCAGCAGTCAATTGTGGATCGCCGGGTGACCAAGTTTGTGAGGGTTTGGAAGTCTGCCCTGAAGACTTACCACGAGTATTGGGCGAGGACTGTGTGTTTTTAACCCAAGGAGAACACGGTAGGGACTGTGTGTCCTTTCGTTTCAATACCAAGCCGCTCCTAACCAGATGTACGACTGTCACAGTAGTTGGAACTGGGTCATCAACTACTGTCTTCGCTGAGAAACGGGTTCTAATTCCTCAACTCCTTACTTTCCTCAGATTATGTGTTGATGACTTTTACTGTTACTGTTTGAAGAATTTGCCGAACACTTTCTCTGAAATTCCTCAACCCCAAATTCTTCACGCTAGTTAATCCTCATCTATTTTCTGCGTGCCTGCTCACTGTGCAATCTGTTTTCACATTCCTCACACTGAAAAACTGCTGTTGTGAAACTTTACACTTCTGATCCTTTACTGTTTCCGCTGTAAGTTAGTCATCAGTGAGGAATTTCCTCAAAAGGAATTTCCTCAGTGATGAAATTCTAAAAATCTCCTATTCACCCCCCCTCTAGTCGATATAATGCACTTTCAGCGTCGATCGCTGCGAGCTCCTCTCGCATCGCCCGCAACCAACACTGTTGTGATGCAGCTTCTGGGTACGAGGCTGGCTCCTCCCCTACGACAAGACAGATCAGATCTGCAGTCTCATCGTCGTCCACGACGTCGACGAGATGCACATAGTCCTCGTCGTACTTGGTGCTGGGTTGGAGGATGTCGTCCTTGCTCCGGGTGAGCATCGGATGCCCACCCTGATCTTTGCCCTGGTCGCCTCCTTCTGGATCAGCCTCGGAGTGCGCCTCGCTTTGCGGCGCCACGTCCCCGTTCGCGGCCGAGTCCCCGCCTGCCGGGCTTGGCAGGACTGCCCCCCCCCCCCCCGCGCAGGTGTACTAGCAGCCGGTGACACCGCTGCTCCCCCGTCCTCTGGGCGCTCTGGCCTAGTGACGGAGACGATATAGCTCACCGTGAACGGCTCTGGTGTCGGTGTGGAGCTGTCCCACTTCCAGCATGCGCCTTCATCGAAGACCACATCGCGAGAGACATGAACCCGCCCAGTCCCAGGGTTGAAGACACGGTAGCCCTTGGTTCCTTCCTCATAGCCAATGAAGACCATGGGCGTGCTCCGATCATCAAGCTTCTTAAGCATGGGCCTGGCATTCTTGACATGTGCAACGCATCCAAACACACGAACATGTTGAATACTAGGCATTTCACCGTGCCATACCTCATACGGCGTCTTCCCTTCGACGTTGCGTGTAGGGGATCGGTTTAGGAGGTAGACGGCAGTGGTGACTGCCTCCCCCCAGAACTTGGCCGCCATCCCCTTTGCCTTGAGCATGTTGCGCGCCATGGAGACTACTATCTGGTTCCGCCTCTCCACCACCCCGTTCTGCTGGGGTGTGTACGACATCGTTAGCTGCCGCTTGACGCCCTCTTCTGCGCAGTATTCCATGAACACCGCCGATGTGAACTCGCCGCCTCGATCTGTCCGAAGCGCGCGCAGAGGCCGCCCCGCCTCCACTTCGAAAGTCGCCCTGAAGCGCCTGATCGCGGCTTGGGCCTGGTCCTTGGAGGCCAGGAGGACCAGCCACATATACCTGCTCCGATCATCCACTAGGAGCAGGAAGTACCTCTTCCCTCCAGGCGTAGGTGGCGAGATCGCGCCGCACAGGTCACCATGCACGAGGTCAAGCAGGTTGTCGGTGCGCCACTTGCCTGTTGTGGGAACGATGCCCGCCGCTGCTTGCCGGCGAGGCAGGCATCGCACAGTTCGTCGACGTGGTCGATCTTCGGGAGCCCGCGCACCATCTCCTCTCGCGCCAGCTTCTGTAGCGCCTAGAAGTTCAGGTGTCCCATGCGTGCGTGCTAGCGCCAGGAGACGTCGTCATAGCACACAGCCATGCATTGTGGCTGCCCTGGCTTGACGCGAAGTACGTAGAGGCGATTGCCATTGCGCTGGACCTTGGCGAGGAGTTGGCGATGAGTGTCCAGCACGCGCAGCTCCCCGTTCTCAATGGTGACCCGACAGCCGATCTCATCCAGCTGCCCGAGGCTCACTATGTTCGAGCGCAGGCGGGGTATGAAATACACCCTGGTGAGCGCGCGTTGGCGCCCGTCTTGGCATGTGAACAACACCGTGCCACGGCCACAGATGTCCACCATAGACCCATCGCCAAAACGCACGGTTCCTCCGACGCCGGTGTCCAGCTCGCCGAAGAGTGACCGATCCCCGGTCATGTGATTGCTTGCGCCGGTGTCGAGGAACCACGCCGAGCCGTGACGCTCGCCGTCACGCCCGGGCAGCACGCCGGCGCGTTCTTCGTTGAGCATGACGATCTCCGAAGGTGGAGTAGGAGGTGTCGGCTCCTCTGTGGCCTCCATCAGGGCACATACCGAGGTCAGGAGAAGTGCAGGGTCGGCGTCATCGTCGCCGGCAGGCTGTACCAGATGCGCCTGTTCGTGCTTCCTGGTGTTGCAGTCCCGGGCCCAGTGGCCCATCTTCTTGCAGTATCTGCATTGGTCCGTGGGGCGAGGTCCGCTGCGCGAGCCACCACCACGGCCGCGTCCTCCACCACCGCGCCCCCTGGAGTTGGATCCAGGGGCACCGTTGCCGCCGCCACCGTTGTCGTCGTTGCCACGGTTGTCACCGTTGCCACGCTACCGGTTCTTCACCGTTGCCACGCTACCGGTTCTTCCGGCGCGCATCCCACTCCGCCTCCGTCATCAGGAGGGTCCCGGAGCTGGAGCCACCGCCGTCGTCGAGGCCGTAGCGCTCCTCCACAGAGCGGAGCCGCCCCGTCAGCTCCTCGATCGTGAGAGTGCTCACGTCGAGCAGCGCCTCGATGGTTATTGCCACCTGGGAATAGCGCCGTGGAACAACACGAAGGAACTTGGTGACTACCTTTGCATCTTCGATGTCGTCTCCGACGGTGCGCATGTTGTTGACGAGGGACGTGATCCGCATCCCGAAGGCGTCGACGGATTCCCCGTCCTTGAAGGAGATGGACTTGAACTCGCTGCGAAGACGTTGTGCCGTCGCCTGGCGCGCCCTCTCGACGCCCATCCTCAACACCTTCACCGCCTCCCATGCCTCCTTTGCAGAAGACTTGACGGCAAGGATGCCGTGCATGTCCGCAGGCACTGCTCGCAAGATCGCCGCCATGGCCGCGCTGTCCTCGCACTCGACGTCGCACCCCAGCTCTATTGCATCCCAAAGGCCCTGGGCCTTCAGGTTAACCTTCATGACGAGTGCCCACTCGATGTAGTTGGTCGAGGTGAGCTCGGGGTAGACGAACGAGCCGCCGCCGTGTTCCCGCACGACGCGCTCCTGAACCACCACTGCGCGGCCGCTGCGCCTGGTCCTACTCCTTCCCCGTCGCAGCAATGGAGGAGTCAGGGACCTGGCCGGCGAGCGGGCGCTGCCGCGCTCATCGGCAGACATGGTCGCTGGATCGAGTGATCGGGCTCTGATGCCACTTGTTGAGATCGAACGCGACCGAGAGAGAGCGAGGTTTTGTGCTGCGTGAACTTGTAGCTTTTCTATCCGGCCTTCTTGCCGTTTTATTTCATGCGAAAGCAAACGCTGATCACGCGATCTCCCACGACTGATTCCGACGTGCCATCCCACGTCCACGATCCATGAGTCTCGGTCGTGCAGCTCCTAGCTACTCGCCACGGTGCGCACACCATGGTGGCCCTGGCCTAAACTTTAGGGAAAGCAAAACAGACATCTAACTAACTGTCTAACTGAAGAAAGAAAAACGCGGACAGCCTATTGCTGTCGAAACTGACGACGGTGTCTGACGGGTTTAACCTGACATTTATATTTCTCTTTCATGTGCATAATAGATTTGCGATACGATTCACTGAGTCTCTCGGGTATGATCAATTCAAATTGTAGACATACACAGCTATTTGGTGAAACTGTTATTTTATTTTTATATATATAGGATATAAATAATCTGAACACATGAAACGGCTGGGGTGCAGAGCAATGTAATACAGCAACATGCTGGTAACAGAAACATATAACGTTGGAATAGGAATAGCCAAAACTTACCCAGGTATCATGCTCTACAACATCATCAGGGACAGGGTCGTCATCGCTCTCCTCACTCTGTTCCAGAAGGAAACAACATTCAGTAATAAATCACTAATGCGCAACTTCATATTACTCCTATCAGATCAGATAACCAAAGAAAGAAACAGCCCACCCACCTGGCTTCCTGCGCCAATGCGGTACACTCCTTCCAGGGCTACAAACCCCTCCGTCTGCAGAAAACAAGCCAATTCATGGGTTATCGCAAAATTCGGAGTCTTGAATCCAGGTGACAGAGAAAATAACAACAGAAATGACAACAGAGATGAGGAGGTCAGGTCGATTGAGCGTATGACCTCAGATGGCACCCCCATCTTGCGGCAAGGCCTCCACTCCCAGTCGGGAAGGGCGTTGTCGACATCGATCCCGCTCCACTTGGTGACCAACGCCTTCGCCGAGGCGTTGAACTCGTCGAGAGACAGAGTCCCGTCGCACACCGAGGAGCCCCCCATTGCGAAGACGAGCGCGGTAAGCAACGACCAACAAGGCGGGCAGGGATCCCCCTGGCTCTATTTGGAGACGGGGGTGCGGCGGGTGAGGTGTCGGGATGGAGGAGGCGTGTTGAGTCCAGCGGCCGAACCAATCGATCGATCGGGATTCCGTCGCCGATCCGGAGTCCCGCGGGCTGCGGCGTTGTGCTCGGGGTCCTTCTCGAATTGGACCGGTGGTGGGCTGGTGGTGGTCTGCGCGGCGGGCGGGGACAGCGAGCGCGGGATAGGAGACGCGCGCAGTTGGGGAGGCGGCGGCGTCGCCGAGGTGGGAGGTGCGTCAGCGTCGGCTCGTCGGCGACGTGGCTCCGACTCCGGCGGAAGAGTAAAGATGTGTGCTGCTGCACATTTCTAAAAGAAACCCTGATAAACTGGATACCCGGCGCAGGGAGCCCCCGAGGAGGCGGTTTCTTTTTCCAGAAACATAGCTGAGCTTTATTTGATCAAACAACTATGCAGCGGCGCTCCATGCTCGTGCTCCCATGCCGCGGCTCGCATACACACGTTAAAAAGATTCTTTTTAGTGTTTGAAATTTAAAAAAATTATCTTTAAAATCGTTAATTCAATTGATGATATGTTTTCACCGTTGGCTTTGTCACAACAAGATCTTTGAAACTAGATTTCATGTCGACATGTTTTGACAAACTTTTTTTTCTTCCGTAATTGTCACATTGTTCCACTCATTTGCTATATTATTAATCACTTACTTGCTCGATAAAAATAATTTAATTGTCATATTTTTTTAATGTCGTTTCGTGTAAAGATTGTCGATCTCACGTGGTCATACTTATTTTTTTGCTCGTACTTACCACATTTGTTGCACTTATTTGTCATAATATTAGTAAGTAATGCTAACTTGTCCGATAAAAAATAACTTAATCACCATATTTTTTGAAAATTACGTATAAATATGACATCTCGACATAATCGAACGGGCAAGCACAAACAACTTTTTTGAAACGATAACATCCAAAAAATATGACAACTCTAACATATTTAAACCGACAACCACAAAAGATCTTTTTGTTTTTGGTAATTGTTAGTAAATATGACAAGTCGGCGTAGTTAAACTAGCAAGCACACAAAATATTTTTTTAACAAAATTATATGTAAATATGACAAGTTGACATATTTAAAATGACGAACCAAACCTATGACATACGTTTATACCATGTATAATAAAAATTGCTACAAGGCAACAATCATTTATCAAACATGGTCGTCGGGTTTAAACAAGCGTAGTTACAAAAAATCTATACACACGGTTGCCAAGTTAACAATTAAGTTAATTAAATGTGGCTATTAAGTGTCTCATAATCTAACAACTAAATAATAATAATCTGGCAACTATCGACAAAAAAAAAGTTGTCGAAGCATGTTAACATGAGATCTAGTTTTGAATATTTCGTTGCAAGAAAGCTAACGGCGAAAACGGATCATCAATTGGATTTATAGTTTAAAAGATAAAACTTTTGAAAATTCAACATTAAAAAAATATTTGCTGATATCATTCTGATGTTAGTTTGCATGCATAGAGATTGTCTTTCCCGCACCGCCGCATGCGAACACAGCCGTGCACACACTGCTGATTAGAATTTTCCAACAATGTTTATACAGGGATAACAGATGTATCAAAGGGAACTCCAGGCCGCACATGGCGTCCCAATGTCGGAGAAATAGCATACTTAGCGATGCAACGGCGAAAAAGTTTATTCGTGCATCTAGAAAAAGATTTATTCTGTGTCAAAAAAAAGTTTATTCATGCTCTAGGCTTGCAAGTTTCTTGCGGGCAAAGGTGGACCGGCAACCGGGCTACTTACATACAGACCAAAATAACATTGAAACGACAGATCGGAGACTAGCCTGCAGTAATACAAAGAAATTTGAAACAACTGTGGAAAAAGAAAACTCCGATTGCCACGGACAGGGGAGAAAGTCTTGCTGGCTCGACAATAGCATTTGGTGCCATCAGGCTAAGTGATGCCGAAACAGCGAGGCCATCTCAATCTACAAGAGATGGGAGTTCGTCAGGGTGGACCGTGAAAATATACACTTGATTGATTCACTTCCCAAGCAAAAAAGTACTTACGGCAGTTATAGCGGTTTCGGCACCCTTGTTTCCAGCCTTCCCACCAGCGCGATTTAGCGCCTGCAGCAAGGATGTGTGTGATTTAGCATTTGTTTTCGCACAAGGGAAGATAAGATTGGTCACGCAAGGATCAAAAACACGCATAAGCAAAACGATCACATTATGCACACGCAATTGCACCATAAAGCATGTGGGGGGACTTCACACTTCTTCATCATTACTACATGCATGCTGGAACCAAGTTGAGATTGCTTTACAGGACGCATATCAACAGGATTGCTTCGCTTATCAGCATGTGAAAGTGGAGGGAGGCGTCTTCAATTTGAGTTGACATATGGCTTAGGAACATGAACAATAACATCCAAGCTACCTCCTCCAAAAAATGCTATTCTTCTGATGGTACTTTCATTTATGGCACAGAAAAAACTAGATAACTTAAGTAAATTGGTGAAACAGTTACCAGACAGGATACAGAATTATGATTTTGTGGAAAATTTCAAAAGAATGTATGTTACTGAATCATGGATTACCTGGTCCATGTCATCACAGGTCAGAACACCAAATACGCAGGGAATACCTGTGGTAACATTAGAAAAGCAATCAGCCAGATTCTGAATTTTAAGTAGCTGCAAATGTAATCATCAGATAGAGAAAACAACAGAAGGTTCGGATGTCACACTTCGAACCCAATAATCTTTACTCACACTAGTCATTGGGTACATAACTCTCTAAGTTATACAAGACATATATGGATATCTGTCGCTGTTTAGCTTTGTATGTTCATTGAGCATCAATAATTGTCAAAAAGTTTCCCGTCTAGTTTATGCCTATTAACAGCTGGAAAATTAAATGTAAACCCATGTCCATATGCACCCATAGTGGCCTTACTAATAAGAAATACAACAATTGGAACATAAATTGACTCAGAGAATAAGTTCTCTACAACCCAACTGGCTTGATAAAAGGAGACTAAGAGATAAAAGCAACATACCGGCAGACAATCCAGCATTGAGTACACCTGAAGCAGCAGAGTTTGCAACAGCATCATAGTGAGTTGTGTCACCTCTAATCTGCAAATCAATTCCAAAAAAGAACTTCAAAATCAAATAGCATCAACACGATAACTATGGGTTTGCAAAGGATAGGTTTTAGCTAGTATTACTATGACAACAACACGATCAGCACGATTAATGGAGAGAAATACTTATCAAGCTTGGCATAAGCTAGCCTTACGCTGCTTAAAAGACAGACAAGTTGCAGAATCATGGTTAAGAGATGTTCAAAGATAATAAGATATATGTGAAAGTCCGTATTCCCACAAGTTGCAGAATCGTGGTTAAGATATGTTAAAAGACACTAAGATATATGTGAAAGCCTCCTAAAGACACTTATACATGTAAATAGAACCTGTCAGCAGCATATAGCTTATCCAGATTTTTATTGTGATTTTCTGATTTCTAAATTACAGATAATGTGATAGCCTCTACCTCATACATAGCGAAAGAAGAAGAAAAGGGCATAAAAGTATGCTGGTGTCTTCAACTTTTGAGATCTAATATCTGACAAAGATACAAAGAAGACTTACCACAGCCCCAATGCACAAAATTGCATCATACTTTCCAGACTTCCCAAGCTTCTGTGCTGCAACAGGAATTTCAAAGCTGCCAGGAACACTAACAACCTAAAAAAGAAGTTGAAAATTAGAGTGATGCATGGAAAACTGGTTGCATAACTTATTTAGGAGTAAGGTTGTTTTTTAATCAGTGTGCACATGAAGCATCGTGCACTATGTATATTGGTGAGATTTATATATGAGATTTATAAGACTTTACATGGAAAACAGCCCATTTAAAGATATATCATGTCAAAGATTCTGTTAGAGTGATAAATTCGTTATATTAGTGTCCCTACACCATTATACAACCACCATGTAAAACGTTCATCAAGGAAGACCAAAGTATTTCACAAGCACGTATACATAAATTTTATATGTTGTCGAAAGAACAGGAATAACATAGTAACCCCTTGAAGTGGTTAAGTCATCCAACAAGAGTGGGTGCATGCTGAATTGGTGATTCATGGGCAATAGTTCATGAAACAAGTGTTTTGGCCCCAACAGCAGTTAGGAAAGCAACGAAACAATATTAATCCAAAGGCACATTGTTTTCCTTTCTCTTCTTTTTTGCAAATTGACCATGAGTTCTGATATTTACATGGCAAGAAACTGCTGAGCAGCCGGGAGATGATTTTGTTTGGGCTAGGTTATAACATCACCTCTTTATGAACCGAAAAACATGATGGGTTGTTAACGAGGTTCAAGATATGTTTGCATTTCAACACGGGCCAAAATAACTTTGATTTAAACAAGTGAATAAAGATACGCACGGTGATATTTTCTGCTTTGACCGAGTATCGCTCGAATGCCTCTAGAGCCCCCTGCAGAAGCAAGTTGGTCACTATCTCATTGAACCGTGCCACAACCTGCAGGTTGATTCAAGAACCTGAGTTAGATAATGGAAAGGTAAATGGTGTTGAAAAACAGGGAAGTGGTGGTTCTCTTTGCCAAGTATTTCCCTCTATTAATCATGCTGGTAGTGTTGTTGTCTCCAGTGATTTTATTTCTATTTACAAGTTTTGTTCATGGCCAAGATTCTACTAGTTCGGTTCAAGCTTTATCTCCGGTGATTCTATTTCTAGTCATAACCACTGTCTCTTATTCAAGTAAAGTCACTCACTAGCCAAGAAGTGGCGACATAGAGGGACAGTGACTCACCACGCCGAACCTGAGCCCCTCGTTGTTGGTCAGCGACCCCATCAGCCGCTGGTGCCCTGCGGCGGCTGCGGCCACGACGGGGAGCCGAGAGGCCCGAGCATCCGCGACCAGCGCGGCCGGACGAGCTGCACGGATCGAATGGCAGGAATCAGAAGCAGCAGGCCACCGAAAGAGCGGCGGTCGAGATGGTGAGCAGGAACGTACCGGAGTTGGGCGACGGGAACGAGGCGGCGGCGGCTCTGGGCGCACGCAGAGGCGCGCTGGATAGCCGCGCGAAGGAGGAGGCCCCCGCGGGCGCGGACGATGTTGCCGGTGAAGCCGCCATATCCGCTTAGCCGCCGGTGGGTGTCGAGGAAGATCTGTCTGCTGCGGCTGCTCAAGTGCGGTCGTGGGGATGTCAAAGATGTGTTACCTTTTCACCTGTGCAGAGCTGCAGGTTCGGTGCGTTTCAGAGTGGCATTTTGGTAAAGGCAATGTGCTTTTTGGTCGAATTTCACGCGAAGCCAAAAATACGAGTCGAAATTTGGAAACATTTAGATTAAGGAAATTCTGGAATCGTAAGGCGAATAAAAAAAATTGTATATTCCGACAACTGAATATTAAATGAATTCTATATTTGTATTTTAAGAAATGCAACTAGAAAAGTCCTTCGCCTTTGTCAAATCGGTGGTAATATGACTATCACTGTGATCTTGGATTGGCCAGATGGTTAGGTTTTTTTTTGTTTTTTTTTTAGGATGATGGTTAGGTTTATTTGTGGTGAAATCTTCCTTCACCTTTGCCTAAGAAAATCTAGAATTATAGTGCAATTCTAACATTTAAACATTAAACAGTAATTCTATCTGGTTGATGTTCCTTGGAGAGGGGGCGTTGCTTGCTGGTAGTTTTAGTTGTGACGCAAGATCAAACGATGACAATTTCTACTCGTTTCTGCTTAAAATAGATCTTCTCATAAACTAGTTTTTTTTTTAATCCCAACATATATTAATTAGTTTAAAATGTTCATAAATTCATTTATTACGAAATTTGTCACGGCGGAATGGTATTAAAAAGAAGTCCATCAGATCTATTATCAAAACTGAACTTTACAATCTCGTGAGTCATCTTATTGGCCAATTTGTTAATCTTGACAACATGGGTACCCACCAACCATGAGCTTAGAGATATTCAACGCCTCCTTTTTAAGGTCCACCAGCGTTGACCTGTATACACACGTTTTTCCAAACACAAAGGCCACAAAGGAACAGAGTTTTTAAAATGATAGGCTTATCAAGAGTGATACCAATATACAGAGAGGATCGCTCTTAGTTCTGCTTCCTTGACGTTGTAGCAAGCTCCAATGTAATCCTAAAGAGAAGATGATAACTTGTCCATAATGGTCCCTAACAACCACCCCCACGCTCGCAGTTTTGATGGTCTCAACAAAACTTCCGTCGACATTTATCTTTAAAAAACCATGTGGGAGGCTTCCGTGCAACAACATTTCTCTTCATATTTGTAGTAGCTTGAAGTTCTTGCACCACTTGCTTATCTTTGTTGCACACAGCCACCTGCAAGCTTGCATGACAAGACAAGAAAGAAGTTCAATAGTTTTGAACAAAGCTCACCGAGGTCGCGATGGATTCCTTTCCCTTACCGAAAATCGAATCATTCCTCAAATGCCAAGCCCTCCACAACATGGAAATAGTTTGCTCGCGCATAAAGTGAACTTAATTGATCCAATAGAATAAGAAACTTCCACACTTCATTCTAGGCCATACAGAATGCTCAAGCCTTGGGACAATTTACCAGGGCGTGAAAAATTGACTCATTTTCCATGCCTCAAATTGAGCACGTACCTTAAATAGTTTGATGGTGTTTAACCCTGTTGACTTGAACCGTCAAACTATTAGAGGCAGCCCTTCAAACAAATATATTTTTTTTGGCAGGACATTTGCCTTCCAAATAATATTCCAGAGCCTTCGTTCCCGAGTCAAAGCCCACTAGAATTCCTTGATTCACCATTCATGTGACGCCCTCGGCTTAATCGTACGCTAACCATACACGCAAATGCGTACGATCAAACCCAAGGACTCACGGGAGGATATCACAACACAACTCTAGACACAAATAAAATAACATCAGCTTCATATTACAAGCCAGGGGCCTCGAGGGCTAGAATACGAAAGCTCGATAAACACATGAGTCAGCGGAAGCAACAAATATCTGAGTACAGACATAAAACATGGGGTGCCTTAGAGAAGGCTAGCACAAAAGATACAACGATCGAACGAGGCGAGGCCTCCTGCCTGGGAACCTCCTAACTACTCCTGATCATCAGCGGCCTCCACGTAGTAGTAGGCACCGTCGGGGTAGCAGTCGTCGGTGGCGGGGACCTCCATCTCCTGGGCTTCATCATCTGGTCGCAGCAAACGGATCAAGGGGACAAGGGGGGAGCAAAGCAGCGGTGAGTACTCATCCAAAGTACTCGCAAGTCTTACATCAGAACTATTCTAATAATGCATCAGTATCAAAGAAGGGGGTTATATGTGGACTGACTGCAGCAATGCGAGAATAGAGAGAGAAGGCCTAGTCCTATCGAAGACTAGCATCTTCAGGGTCTTGCAGCAATAGACGAGAGTAGAACACGGGTAAAACATTAATAGTCATATTGTTGCAGCAATATTAAAGTGAGGTCACGCCTAAAGATCCTCCCTCGACTCCCTGCGAGGAAGCAATCCCGAGGCAAACTAATTCCAGTTAAGTAACAATTGTAGTTGTAAAAGATCGGGGCACAACTCCAAGTCGTCCTGTAACCGTGGACACGGCTATCCGAATAGTTAATTTTCATCCCTGCAGGGGTGCACCACATGTCCCGTCACGCTCGATAACACTCTGGCCGGACATACTTTTCTGGGTCCTGCCCGGCCTCGGAATATCGACACGTCGCAGCCCCACCTAAGACTAATCAGAGAGGCCAGCCCGCCGGTCTAAATCCTAAGCACAAAGGGTTCATGGGCCCAGTTCCCCTTCACGCTCCTGCACGTGGCGTGGGCGGCCGACGTCAGTCCTAGCATCCCTTAATCACAAGCGCGATGCATCTCGGGACCACTCGGGCGCGCGCCGCTACACTACTGGCATCTGAAAAGCTTCGGCTGATACCGCGACGCCGAGTACCCATAATTCTTCCCGCGTAGCCGGTTAGTGCGAAAAGGTCTCCGACCAACCCAGATCAAATACCCAAATCCATTAGCATTTTAATTAGGCCAGCAACACAGTCTCGCGGGAATCCACCCGTCTTACAACTAATCACCGAAGATCCCAGTAACATGGTCGAGTAACTGTGTGGTCGTAACATCGGGGGAATCCGAGGTATCACCCTCGTTGGATCCCGAACGATGTACCCGTCAAGGTGGGCTTAGAGGAATCACCCTCGGGGGTCCCACACTCGCGGGGTGGCACGACAGAGGCGTCATCGGAAATGGTGAAAGAGGAATCACCCTCGATAACCACGACCGACTAGCTATACTACAGAGATATCATCAGGAGTACTTAGCGAGGTGTCACCCTCGGTACCCGATAGTATCGCTGTAGCGTCGTACAACGAAGGGGGGTGAATGTGTTGTGTCGGGTCTGGCTCGTCGATCAGAGATCGGGATTTGAAAACAAGTGGGGCAACTGAGCTACGGGGTCAGAGGGGATGACTGCTCCACCTATACTAAGCATATTAAAAGTACAGGACTGAAAGTAGCAGTTCATCAAAAACAGGCTATGCATCAGATATAGGAGCTGACTACAACAGTAGCAAAATACTAATGCAAGCAGTAGGAAGAAAGACATAGGCGATATAGGAATGATCAAGGGGAGTTTGCTTGCCTTGCTGCTCTGCGGCAAAGGACTGATCGGCAGGGTCGTAGATGTACCCGGCAGCAGCGTCAGTCTCGGGGTCTACCGGTAAGAAGAGGGGGAAGAAACAATAAATAATAGCACCGATGCAACACAAATCATGACATGGAAAAATGCAGGCTAGACATGAACTAACGCAGCAACATCCGTCATAGACGGGTCGGAAGAATATCTGACGATATTTTCCGGGTCTCGGGCTACTACCGGTTATACTGGAAACGATGGAAAAGTTCCATGTTTGCTATGCTAGGGACGCGTGACAGACGAACGGACCGTGTATCCGGGTTCGTCTCGCTTTGCTGATCAACTTTCATGTTGAAATTATTTTGATATGACTTACGGATTATTTTATATTAATTTTCAAAGTTTTATTAATTATTTAGGAATTAAAAACAGATTTAAAAGATTTAATAAAATTCCATTATGACATCATCGCGATGTCATGCTGACATCACATTTGACTGGTCAACTGACCAGCGGGTCCCGAAAGTCATAGGCACAAGTTTTAATATCGATTAAATATTGATTTATCAGATTAATTTAGTGAGGGACCCGCGTGTCATACTCTAATTATGTTAATTAATTATTTTAACTAAATATTTATTTATTTATTTATTTTAAGAAAAACATTATTTTTTATATTTTTATTTCAACTAACGCGTGGGGCCTCCCTGTCATAGACCCGGGTGCAATGGCCCCACGGTAAGTGACCTAAGGCCAAATACACATTTTAAATCACAAATAAATAAACATACAAATGTCGTATCTCTCCACATGCCTATATACGCAAATACATACATAATACGGGTATCGAATACATACATACATACATACGGCATCTAATACATCAATTGTTTTTATTTCTTTTCTCTCAAAAACTCTCAACACTCATCTCTCTGTTAACAGAGAACAACTCTCTGCTAACACAACCTAGAGGAACCAAAAACTCAAATCTTCCTACCGGAGTCTACCGTCGACGGATCGAGGCCCCGTTTGCCGGAACGGAACCGGGGCGGCGAGGAGATCGACACGGTGGGAGGAGCCCGAGGAGGGGCTCACCGACGGTGACGTGACGGCCCGGTGAAGCCGGAGTTCGCACGTAGTTGACGGTGGAGACGGACGTGGAGGCGGTGACGGTGCCGATGGTGGTGATGTGCCGACGAGGGGGAGCCGGTCGGACCCGGCGAGATGATGACGTCTCCCTGCCCGGTCCCTCCCGGACCGAGCGGGAGATGGCCGACGGGAGGCCGGGGCTCGCCGCGGGGAGGAGGAGGCCAAGGGGCGGCCGGGGCTCGCCGCGGGAAGGAGATGGCGCGCCGGCCAGGGAGGGAGGGGGCCGACGGGAAGAAGGCCGGCGGGGGGAGGCGAGGAGGCCGTGCGGGGCGGGGTCGCTGGGGGAGGAGAGGAGCCGTGGGGGGGGGGCGGCTCGCCGGCGTGGTGAGGGGGACCAAGGGGGGGCCGCCGTGGGAGGAGGGGCTGGCGACGGCAGGAGAGGAGGCGGGTCGTGGGGAGGGGGCGAGATGGGGGAAGTGTCGGTGGGGTGGGGAGGGTCACGAGAGGGAGTTACGGGACGTGGGGGGGCCTCTCGTGGGGGTGGGGGTGGGGGTGGGGGTGGGGCCCCCGCACGAGGGGGAGGGGCTGGCGGCGGCGCACTGGGGGGAGGGGAGGGAGTAGCGAGGGGTGGAGGGTCTGGTCGCCAGGGGAATTAGGGTTTGGCCGGTTGGGCCCCTTTTGGCCCAGCTAGGCCGGTTGGGGGGGGGGGGGCTTTCTTCCTTTCCTTTTTTTTGTTTGTTTTGTTTTGTTTTAGTTTGTTTTCCCTGTTTCCTTTTTTATTATTTCTTTCTTTCAGTTTTCTTTCTTTCTTTTATCATTATTATTTCTTTAATACTTTCCTTTTATATATATATCCTTTTAATACTTGTAATGAACCGATAAAGTGCTTCCCTTTGCTTTCAAAATTTTGGATCCGGACAGACGCGAATCCACGCTGGTCTGTGATGGGAATTCGATGACGTGGCATCATTAGCGGTTGATCACTGTAGCTTAATTACAATCACTACTGTAGCAAAAGTCGAGGATGTCACAATTCTCCCCTACTAACAAGAATTCTCGTCCCGAGAATTAAGAGGTAGAGGGAAAGAGCCCGGGGTATTCATCACGAAGATGATCCTCGCGTTCCCAAGTGGCTTCATCTTCAGAGTGATTTGACCACTGCACCTTAAGGAACTTGGTGACCTTGCGACGAGTCTTACGTTCAGCTTGGTCGAGAATGCGGACCGGATGCTCTTTATAAGAGAGGTCTTGTTGTAGCTCTAACATATCGTGATCCACTGCTCGAATAGGGTCTTTGAAGCAGCGACGGAGCTGAGAAACATGGAAGACATCGTGAACCTGAGAAAGGTTCGCCGGTAGTTCCAATCGATAAGCCACTCTTCCACGCCTTTCGAGAACAGTGAAAGGACCAATATAACGAGGAGCTAACTTGCCCTTGATTCCGAAACGGTGTGCACCTCTCATTGGTGTGACACGGAGATAAGCCTTTTCGCCAGGTTGATAGACCATATCTTGATGATGACGGTCATACTGACTCTTCTGACGAGACTGAGCAGCCTTCAGATTCTCATGAATAATGCGGACTTGATCTTCGGCATGTTGAATAATATCCGGACCGAAGAGTGATCGTTCCCTAGTTTCTGACCAATTCAGAGGAGTCCGACACCTTCGCCCATACAATACTTCGAAAGGGGCCATTTTCAGACTAGCTTGATAGCTATTGTTGTAAGAGAACTCGGCATACGGGAGAGATTCCTCCCATTTCTTACCGAAAGAAATGACACAAGCTCGAAGCATGTCCTCAAGAATTTGGTTGACTCGTTCAACTTGTCCCTGGGATTGAGGATGAAATGCAGTGCTGAAGGAGAGATGAGTCCCCATAGCCTTCTGAAAACTTTCCCAAATTTTTGAAGTGAACAAACTGCCACGGTCTGAACTGATTACCAAAGGAATACCGTGAAGTGAAACAACTCTGGACATATAAAGATCTGCCAGTTGACTAGCATTAATCGTTTCCTTGACGGCCAGGAAATGTGCAACTTTGGACAGTCGATCAATGACGACAAGAATAGCATCATTACCTTTCTGAGATCTGGGAAAACCAGTGACAAAGTCCATTTCAACGTGATCCCATTTCCACTCGGGAATAGAGATAGGTTGCAGAGTTCCAGCAGGCTTTTGGTGTTCTGCTTCGATACGCCGGCATATATCACATTCTGCCACATAGCGTGCAATGTCTTGTTTCATATTGGGCCACCAGAATCTTTGCCGGATGTCTTGGTACATCTTGGTACTACCCGGGTGAATAGACAATGGTGTGTCATGAGCTTCTTCCATCACCTTCCCAGTCATCCTGAGATTTTCCTTCTTATTTGGGACGAATAGGCGACCCTTGAAATACAAGGCGCCACCTTCATCAACAGTGAAAAAGGAGGGTTTACCCTTCGCAATATAACTCTTAATCCTGTCGACATCATCGTCAAAGTTTTGTATATTCTTTATGGAGCTCACCAGATCTGGTTCAACCACTAGGTTACTGAGGGATCCCTGATTAACAACACGAAGGTTCATCTTTCGAAACTCTTCAGGAGGGGGAACAAGGTAACCCTGAGGAACAATGTGGAGGTTCAGCTTACGGAATTCCTCTTGCAAACGATCGTGAACCTGATGAACCTGGAGGTGGTTGCGGTATGACTTGCGACTTAAGGCATCAGCCATTACGTTAGCCTTGCCAGGGGTATATGATATACTACAGTCAAAATCTGCTATACGCTCCATCCATCTTTGTTGACGCAGGTTCAGCTCCGGTTGAGTGAACAAGTACTTCAGACTTTGATGGTCGGTGTAGATTTCACAGCGATTACCGACAAGGTATTGTCGCCATTCCTTCAATGCATGAATGACTGCGGCAAGCTCGAGATCATGAACTGGGTAGTTCTCTTCATGAGCACGCAGTTGACGTGAAGCATAAGCGATCACCTTGCGATCCTGCATTAGGACACAACCTATTCCTTGACGAGAAGCATCACAGTATATGACGAAATCCCTTTTCGTATCTGGAGGAGCAAGTACTGGAGCGGACGTCAGTTTGTCCTTGAGTGCCTGGAAACTTTCCTGACATTTATCAGTCCAATCATACTTAACACCTTTGTGAAGCAGGTTGGTTAAGGGCTTCGCAATCTTGGAGAAGTTCTCGACGAATCGAGGGCAATAGCTGGCGAGTCCGAGAAAACTTCTGACTTGCTTGACATTCTTCGGGGGAGTCCAGTCAAGAATAGCTTGAATTCGTTCGGGGTTGACCGCAATACCATCCTTGGAAATCACATGACCAAGGTAAGTCACTTCGTCTAGCCAGAACTCACATTTGGAATACTTCGCATAGAGTTTATGCTCCCGAAGCTTATCCAATACAAGACGAAGATGTTCAGCATGCTCTTCTTTGTTCTTTGAAAACACCAGAATATCATCCAGATATACCACGACAAATTTGTCGAGGTAGTCCATGAATATATAATTCATCAGTCGAGAGAAGGTTGCCGGTGCATTGGTTAAGCCGAAGGACATGACGGTGTACTCGTATGATCCATATCGAGTAACAAAGGCGGTCTTTGGAATATCCTCCTTGCGAACACGGATCTGGTGGTATCCCAACCTCAAGTCGAGCTTAGAGAAAATGGTGGAACCAGCAAGTTGATCATACAAATCATTTATCCGCGGGAGAGGATATTTGTTTTGAATAGTGGCCTGGTTGATAGGACGATAGTCTTGAACCAATCGATTTGTCCCATCCTTCTTCTTAACAAAGAGAGAAGGTGCTCCCCAAGCAGAGGAACTCGGACGGATGAAACCCAGACGGAGCGAGTTGTCAATTTCTTGCTTAAGTTCAAGGAGTTCATGTGGTGGCATTTTATAAGGACGCTTGGCAATAGGAGTGGTACCGGGTACCAAGTCAATGACAAACTCGACAGCTCGAGCAGGGGGAATCCCCGGAAGTTCTTCTGGAAAACATCTTGGAATTCTCGGACCACTGGTATGTTTTCAATCCCTTCAAGAGGTGACGCATTTAATGCATTCAAAGCATACAGTCGTGCCTCAGCATTACGGACGAGATGAGCATGGTAGCTTACTAGTTCATCTGAAGGGTGTAGGAGGTGGACGGTCTTGGTGGCACAAACGATCGATGCCGTATGAGCTTTCAACCAGTCCATCCCCAATATGAGATCAATGTTGGATGACTTTAGTAGGATGGGGTTGGCAAGGAATTCTAATCCTTCAATTTCAACTGGAACATGGGGGCAAACCACAGAGGTTCGGCATTCGCCCCGAGGGGTGTTTACCACTATCGGGATGTTCATCTCTTCGCTCCTAATGTCATGCATGTATGCAAAATTTTCCGACATAAAGGAATGCGATGCTCCTGTATCAAACAATACAGAAGCAGGTACTGAGTTAACGAGAAGTGTACCCATCACGGTAGCAGGCTGGTCTTGAGCTTGACCCATATCAATGTTGTTGGCCTGACCACGAACATAAGCAGGCTTAGCGTTGAAGTTGCGGTTCTGATTGTTGCCACGGCCAGTTGCGGGAAGTGCCAGCTGATTCTGATTCTGCCTGCAGTCTCTAGCACGGTGACCTGGACGGCCACACTTGAAGCACAGCCCGTCCTCAGGACGGGAAGGAGGAACTCGAGGCGGTGGAGCTGGAAGCCTCGGCTGCCTAGGTGGTGGAGGAGGCAGGCGAGGTGCAACATAGGACGGCCTCGGAGTAGGAGCAGGTGCATGGTACATGTTGTTGGGAATCCAGATCTTCCGCTTCTGTGCAGATGAGCCCGAAGATGAGCCCATGTCATGGTTGCGCTTGCTGCTATCTTTGTATTCCTGCAGACCAGTCTCAACCTGAATAGCCTTGTTCACGAGGGTGGCGAAATCAGCATAGTCCTGAACGAGGAGTGTCAGCTTGATATCAGGGTGGAGGCCTTCACGGAACTTCTCCTGCCTGCGTGCATCAGTCGTAATGTCTTCTTCAGCATAGCGAGATAATTCCAGAAATTCCCGCTGATAAGCATCCACAGTCTTGTTGCCCTGGACCAAGTTGCGGAACTCACGCTTCTTCCGGTCCATGATTTCCTGGGGAATGTATCGAGCACGGAAAGCAGCCTTAAACTCTGCCCAAGTGATGATAGTTCCATCGGGCTGAGAGCGCCTGTGGCTGTCCCACCATTGAGCAGCGGGACCCTTCAGAAAGTAGGCGGCAAAGTTGACATGGCTCGCCAGGGGCACATTGGCAGACTCTAGCTCATAAGAAATGTCACGGAGCCAGTCATCAGCATCTAGAGGCTGAGTTGAGCTGCGGTAGATCGCAGGGTTGAGACGGCAGAAGTCTTGCAGTGTCACGCCTTGTGGTTGGTTCATGTTCGGCCTTTGGAACTGATCCATGAGCCCTTGCATAAACTGGCGGTTCAGCTCAAACTGTTGGATCATCCCCGCCATATACTCACGAGGCGGGGGTGGTGCATCGTTGGCACGGCCACGCGGGCGGCCAGCTGGTCTAACCATCCTGTTAAATATTTAGCAGGGGTAGTTTAGCTTAAAATAATCGAAAGGCATCGCACGCATTCATGAAGTAATCAAGCATAATGAAAGGGAAATGCGATAGATACTCCATAGTAGTTGAGTTCGACATACAAACCCATACATAAGTTCGATTACAGACTAACGATTAAAAACTCGAAATTTGGCGATAGTCCGGACGCATTTGACGATACCCTGGACTCACTAGGCGGCGCGCAGGCACGCGGTGGAAGAGTACCACAACGAGATGTAGCGATAAGGCTACATCAACATCGGAGAGGACGATCGAATCCTGGTAGCTGGCGGTGATAGAAGGTAGGGACAGGACCCTGTGTCCCGTTGTGACTCTGATGAGGGTACCGCATCCAGTCGAGCAGCTGAGGTCCAAGTGCAGGGGTTCTACCCCCAACATCAGTCCACTCGAGAGCTGATGGTAGCTCTGTCCTGCTCGGCTCGCGGATGCGCATAGGTGGAACCCTCGGACAGTGTGATGGCTGCAGCTCTGTCAATGCGTCGTAAAGACGAGCGCGCGTAGCATACAACTCCACAGTCAGAGCTCGGAAAGCACGATCCATTGCCTCAGTGTACTGCACCAGAATCCGCGCGTCGTAGCGACGCGTCACGTAGGGGGCGCAGACAGCGATGTAGGAACGGTCGCTGCGCTCCCGAACGTCAGAAGCGTAGGCAGTGAGATCAGACCCAGTCTCATCCCCAGCAGGAGCATGCGGGCTGTATCTGAAGGGGCTCTCCTCCAGGTGAGGGTACGCTCCACGGAGTCGGGTGATGGCGATGTAGGCCGCATCATGGACGGTCATCTCGACCGACACTCCAATACCACAGAACACGTGGCGCTCGAGGGTCTCGCCGCCCCTCTGGTCGAAGATGCGAACCTCAGCCTGGTACTGGTACTGGTTGTACTCGCGGAAATCCTCGAACACAGTGTACTCGGGGTACCAGCGATATCCCAGCCTGGTCAGGAGATCGACCAAAATGGTCGGGAACCCAGTCGTCTCAGTGGCCTGTGTCAGGCGCACGTGCTGTCTTGCGGGACGCATCTGAAAATAAGATTGACAGATGTCAATGACAGTGTGTGTAATACATATTCAGGAGAAAAAGAGTAGATAGTCCAGCGCTCCGGATTGATGTGATTCGAGAACCTAATGTTAGAGTTAGTAAAATCTTTGACCCGAAATAGAAGAGAGAGTAGAGCCCAGAGTATAGGAAAGGAGTAAAAGATACTAATACCACCCAATTGAGATGTGGGCCCGTAAGCCACAACATCAGTGTTAGTAAAGTTTTTCAAACACTAGACTCAACTTCGGCCAAGGAGTTGGAAAGGGGGCTACCTACAGGCAGTTGGCTCTGATACCAACTTGTGACGCCCTCGGCTTAATCGTACGCTAACCATACACGCAAATGCGTACGATCAAACCCAAGGACTCACGGGAGGATATCACAACACAACTCTAGACACAAATAAAATAACATCAGCTTCATATTACAAGCCAGGGGCCTCGAGGGCTAGAATACGAAAGCTCGATAAACACACGAGTCAGCGAAAGCAACAAATATCTGAGTACAGACATAAAACATGGGGTGCCTTAGAGAAGGCTAGCACAAAAGATACAACGATCGAACGAGGCGAGGCCTCCTGCCTGGGAACCTCCTAACTACTCCTGATCATCAGCGGCCTCCACGTAGTAGTAGGCACCGTCGGGGTAGCAGTCGTCGGTGGCGGGGACCTCCATCTCCTGGGCTTCATCATCTGGTCGCAGCAAACGGATCAAGGGGACAAGGGGGGAGCAAAGCAGCGGTGAGTACTCATCCAAAGTACTCGCAAGTCTTACATCAGAACTATTCTAATAATGCATCAGTATCAAAGAAGGGGGTTATATGTGGACTGACTGCAGCAATGCGAGAATAGAGAGAGAAGGCCTAGTCCTATCGAAGACTAGCATCTTCAGGGTCTTGCAGCAATAGACGAGAGTAGAACACGGGTAAAACATTAATAGTCATATTGTTGCAGCAATATTAAAGTGAGGTCACGCCTAAAGATCCTCCCTCGACTCCCTGCGAGGAAGCAATCCCGAGGCAAACTAATTCCAGTTAAGTAACAATTGTAGTTGTAAAAGATCGGGGCACAACTCCAAGTCGTCCTGTAACCGTGGACACGGCTATCCGAATAGTTAATTTTCATCCCTGCAGGGGTGCACCACATGTCCCGTCACGCTCGATAACACTCTGGCCGGACATACTTTTCTGGGTCCTGCCCGGCCTCGGAATATCGACACGTCGCAGCCCCACCTAAGACTAATCAGAGAGGCCAGCCCGCCGGTCTAAATTCTAAGCACAAAGGGTTCATGGGCCCAGTTCCCCTTCACGCTCCTGCACGTGGCGTGGGCGGCCGACGTCAGTCCTAGCATCCCTTAATCACAAGCGCGATGCATCTCGGGACCACTCGGGCGCGCGCCGCTACACTACTGGCATCTGAAAAGCTTCGGCTGATACCGCGACGCCGAGTACCCATAATTCTTCCCGCGTAGCCGGTTAGTGCGAAAAGGTCTCCGACCAACCCAGATCAAATACCCAAATCCATTAGCATTTTAATTAGGCCAGCAACACAGTCTCGCGGGAATCCACCCGTCTTACAACTAATCACCGAAGATCCCAGTAACATGGTCGAGTAACTGTGTGGTCGTAACATCGGGGGAATCCGAGGTATCACCCTCGTTGGATCCCGAACGATGTACCCGTCAAGGTGGGCTTAGAGGAATCACCCTCGGGGGTCCCACACTCGCGGGGTGGCACGACAGAGGCGTCATCGGAAATGGTGAAAGAGGAATCACCCTCGATAACCACGACCGACTAGCTATACTACAGAGATATCATCAGGAGTACTTAGCGAGGTGTCACCCTCGGTACCCGATAGTATCGCTGTAGCGTCGTACAACGAAGGGGGGTGAATGTGTTGTGTCGGGTCTGGCTCGTCGATCAGAGATCGGGATTTGAAAACAAGTGGGGCAACTGAGCTACGGGGTCAGAGGGGATGACTGCTCCACCTATACTAAGCATATTAAAAGTACAGGACTGAAAGTAGCAGTTCATCAAAAACAGGCTATGCATCAGATATAGGAGCTGACTACAACAGTAGCAAAATACTAATGCAAGCAGTAGGAAGAAAGACATAGGCGATATAGGAATGATCAAGGGGAGTTTGCTTGCCTTGCTGCTCTGCGGCAAAGGACTGATCGGCAGGGTCGTAGATGTACCCGGCAGCAGCGTCAGTCTCGGGGTCTACCGGTAAGAAGAGGGGGAAGAAACAATAAATAATAGCACCGATGCAACACAAATCATGACATGGAAAAATGCAGGCTAGACATGAACTAACGCAGCAACATCCGTCATAGACGGGTCGGAAGAATATCTGACGATATTTTCCGGGTCTCGGGCTACTACCGGTTATACTGGAAACGATGGAAAAGTTCCATGTTTGCTATGCTAGGGACGCGTGACAGACGAACGGACCGTGTATCCGGGTTCGTCTCGCTTTGCTGATCAACTTTCATGTTGAAATTATTTTGATATGACTTACGGATTATTTTATATTAATTTTCAAAGTTTTATTAATTATTTAGGAATTAAAAACAGATTTAAAAGATTTAATAAAATTCCATTATGACATCATCGCGATGTCATGCTGACATCACATTTGACTGGTCAACTGACCAGCGGGTCCCGAAAGTCATAGGCACAAGTTTTAATATCGATTAAATATTGATTTATCAGATTAATTTAGTGAGGGACCCGCGTGTCATACTCTAATTATGTTAATTAATTATTTTAACTAAATATTTATTTATTTATTTATTTTAAGAAAAACATTATTTTTTATATTTTTATTTCAACTAACGCGTGGGGCCTCCCTGTCATAGACCCGGGTGCAATGGCCCCACGGTAAGTGACCTAAGGCCAAATACACATTTTAAATCACAAATAAATAAACATACAAATGTCGTATCTCTCCACATGCCTATATACGCAAATACATACATAATACGGGTATCGAATACATACATACATACATACGGCATCTAATACATCAATTGTTTTTATTTCTTTTCTCTCAAAAACTCTCAACACTCATCTCTCTGTTAACAGAGAACAACTCTCTGCTAACACAACCTAGAGGAACCAAAAACTCAAATCTTCCTACCGGAGTCTACCGTCGACGGATCGAGGCCCCGTTTGCCGGAACGGAACCGGGGCGGCGAGGAGATCGACACGGTGGGAGGAGCCCGAGGAGGGGCTCACCGACGGTGACGTGACGGCCCGGTGAAGCCGGAGTTCGCACGTAGTTGACGGTGGAGACGGACGTGGAGGCGGTGACGGTGCCGATGGTGGTGATGTGCCGACGAGGGGGAGCCGGTCGGACCCGGCGAGATGATGACGTCTCCCTGCCCGGTCCCTCCCGGACCGAGCGGGAGATGGCCGACGGGAGGCCGGGGCTCGCCGCGGGGAGGAGGAGGCCGAGGGGCGGCCGGGGCTCGCCGCGGGAAGGAGATGGCGCGCCGGCCAGGGAGGGAGGGGGCCGACGGGAAGAAGGCCGGCGGGGGGAGGCGAGGAGGCCGTGCGGGGCGGGGTCGCCGGGGGAGGAGAGGAGCCGTGGGGGGGGGGGGCGGCTCGCCGACGTGGTGAGGGGGACCGGGGGGGCCGCCGTGGGAGGAGGGGCTGGCGACGGCAGGAGAGGAGGCGGGTCGTGGGGAGGGGGCGAGATGGGGGAAGTGTCGGTGGGGTGGGGAGGGTCACGAGAGGGAGTTACGGGACGTGGGGGGGGCTCTCGTGGGGGTGGGGGTGGGGGTGGGGCCCCCGCACGAGGGGGAGGGGCTGGCGGCGGCGCACTGGGGGGAGGGGAGGGAGTAGCGAGGGGTGGAGGGTCTCGTCGCCAGGGGAATTAGGGTTTGGCCGGTTGGGCCCCTTTTGGCCGAGCTAGGCCGGTGGGGGGGGGGGCTTTCTTCCTTTCCTTTTTTTTTGTTTGTTTGTTTTGTTTTGTTTTAGTTTGTTTTCCCTGTTTCCTTTTTTATTATTTCTTTCTTTCAGTTTTCTTTCTTTCTTTTATCATTATTATTTCTTTAATACTTTCCTTTTATATATATATCCTTTTAATACTTGTAATGAACCGATAAAGTGCTTCCCTTTGCTTTCAAAATTTTGGATCCGGACAGACGCGAATCCACGCTGGTCTGTGATGGGAATTCGATGACGTGGCATCATTAGCGGTTGATCACTGTAGCTTAATTACAATCACTACTGTAGCAAAAGTCGAGGATGTCACAATTCACTTGCTTTAGAAGCTGTTCAAAAGCTTTTTGAAATTATCTGAAACTTTATAATTCAAAAGGACATGTAATATTTGTTTTGGCCTCTACTAATTTGTGTTAGAGGCACTAAACATTTTAAGAAAAAGTGGGTAGGGATTTTGAAAATGACTAGGGATTATTTGAAAGCTATTCATGATTTTATTTCCTGAATTGCAAAACTTTTAGAACCCCTTCAATGATTTTGAATTGCAAGGAAATTTGAATTAGGGTTTGATTCCAACCGTGATCATAACAGATTAGCAAAAGCATTAGCTTAATCATGGTGATTACTGTAGCTTAATTACAATGATCACTGTAGCATAACCCGGGGATGTCACAACTCTCCACCACTAAAAGAAATTCTCGTCCCAAAAATTAAGAGGTAGAAGGAAAAAAGCTCGGGTTTTTCATCACGAAGATGATCCTCGCGTTTCCAAGTGCATTCAGAAAAACAGTATTTGTAAGATAACCATGAGGATAATATTTAGCTTTCAACACCTTTGCACATAGAAAATCCGAAAAAGCAATAAACGCCAAGCTTGTTTAGCCAAAAACGCTTGATTAAAAACCCGAAGGTCACGAAAACCCATTCCTCCTTTACTTCTTGGTTTATTCATCTCATCACAAGCCAGCCAATGAGTTCTCCTCCTATTCTCCTCATTGCGACACCAAAAAATTCTTATAATGTGGGATAACTCATCACAAAATGAAGCTGGAAATTTAAATATACACATGGCGGAGACAGGAATAGCCTGGATAACTGACTTGATCTGAAGTTTCACTCCGTTAGAAGCATATTTTTTCCATCCAATCAGAGACCCGCTTGAGCGCTTTATCTTTGGTGGATTGAAACTTGCCCGCCTTCATGCGACCTTCTAACACACGCAAGCCAAGATATTTATCCTCAAATGCATCGATTGTTATTTTTAGGATAACCAAGATGGACACCTAGTCTTCTATAGAACATTTCTTGCCAAATAATATTAAACATTTATCCGAACTTAATAATTGACCTGTCCCCTCGTCATAAGCCAACAAAATATCTTTTATGTTGAGAGCTTGCTCTAAATTACCTTTAAAAAACAGGGGACTATCATCAGCAAATAGTAAATGAGATATACCTGAAGAATGTCTGTTTAGACGGAAATCTTTGATAACTCCTCTCGCATAGGGTTTCAGCCACGAAGAGGAAATCTTTGATAACTCTTCTCAGAAACTATCAACCCCCATACACTAAAACTTCCAACAAAACGTTTGTAAATGTCACCCCTTCCCTTTCCCAGCAAATGTTCGCCACATAAAGGAGTCCATACATATTAAAAGAAAAGAAAATATATTTGATAACCCTACGACCGTCGGATCTGAGTTTGATTGAACGACCTCTATCAACCTTCAACGGGGAGCACAATAATAGCCCAACGGTTGATGCAACTCAATATGAAAAAGAAAAGTTCATCGAGGAGCCCGTGCTCTTTTTGCGTGTTTAAGCACAACAAAAGCCTTGTTGCGGACAATTGCGTCGCACTCCCATGTAATGCTTGAGTAGATGGTTGATCTTATCAGTTAAATTAGTTTAGATTTTCAGAAGTGCAAGAACACGAATCTTGTCAGATCAACGGGAATATGACTATCAAGTGGGTGAAACCTATCCATCTGGATTTAGGTTCTGAACTTGGCTATAAAAATGCTTCAGACTTGGTTAGATGTACTCCCTCAGTTTCATAACATAGTGCATATACCTTTTTTGAAAAGTCAGATCTTACAAATTTTTACCAAGTTTTTGGGGAAGATATTTACATCTAGAATGCCAGCTTATATCATAAGAGAAGTAGTTCCATATTTATATTCGATAAACTTACAGTCAAAGTTTATAAAATTTGACTTAAAAATATTTTCACACTACATTATGGCACAAAGTATCATTTTTGGAAGAAAAAAATCATACGTTGGCAAAGGATTCACTAAAGACTAGTGACACAAAAAATCGCTAAAATAAACTACAAGCACAACGACCAATCACAAAATTCCAGCAGCAAACACAGACCAAATCACAGGGTCACCGTTTCCACGTCCCTGCGACTGGTTGAGCCCAAACTTTAGCCGCATATAAAGTTTTCCTTCCCTTCATCCCATTGTCAACATGGCTCATCACACATTCGACGTTCAGACTTTAAAGAGCACAGGTAAAATTTAAAGCAGACACAGAAAAAAGGCCGCCTCCCAAGCTGTGGAGGCAGCAAGCAGGCACGGGCGACATATCTTGCTTTTCCTCACTAGGGCTAAAAGATGGTATAAGCCGATCCAGGCTATCTAAGGAGACGAATCGAGCTTTTGGACTTTGTTAGCCCTTTCTTTGTTGTCGGAGTGGCGACCACCCCGCTTCCCACCACCGTGGTGCCTTCCGCCGCCACCTCTGTTGTTCTTCCAGTCCCTGAGAAGTCCACACAAAGGCAACGAGTGTTATATCCTGAACAGGTTAAGCAAAAAAGGAGCATGGCATTCGGTTTGCCCTGCCACTAAAATGTTTTCAATCTGGACCAAAGAATTTCATAGGCCTAGGTTTAGAGATTAAAATTTTGGTGGTGGACAACATTATTCTAGACACAACTATGGTTCCTTTCTTGCACAGCATTAGGTTTTCTTAATGAAATTTCAATAGCTATTGGTCAACTTTATACTACAACGAGAGAAAAATTAAACAGCATCAACAATCAAATGTAAAAAAAATATAGTACCTTCCTCCCCTGTTGCTTCTATTATTGCTATTGTATCTCCCTTGGCCACCCTTTATTTCACTCCAATAATCTTTCTCAGCTTGTCCTGCATTGGAATAATATAGGTTCATCAAATAGAGATTAATCTTAACCTTCAAATCTGCCAAATTATACTGACATCTCAATACAAAGTTTAATTGGTAGTTTTACAGGAAAGAACAGAGCAATCCGATAGAAGTTATTTCAGGCGTAAAGCTGAACTATCCAAAACTCATGTTTGGATGAAAAACAATTACTACATGTAACAGGATTATATTCATACTGTCACACATAACCTACAGAACCAACAGGTACTATAAGGAGGAATCTACTTGCATCGTGACTTACGTTACTTCATTCAATAAGACCCAAAAAAAATGTGAGGGGAGCTGAAGTTTTTACCAGACACAGGTTCCAAGGTAACAAGGCGGCCCTTCATAATCAAACCACCTTCATCCGCAAGAGCTGCAAATGCACGGGCCTTTTCCACAGCCGTCGATTCCTCAAACCTAAGGTATCCTGAATCATCCCCCTTACTGAAGTCCACGTACTTCAAAAAGGGAAGAAAATCACGAGAAATGTTACAGTTAGGTATAAACAAATGTCATATTATAGATAATTGTGTTTAATTGAAAATGTTACAGAAAATACAAAGCGAAGATATATAATTTCAGAATTCATGTGAATAGCCTTCTTTGGGGATGCATATAACATCCTTGCAAAGATTAATCAATCGTCTTTTGTATTCCCTACATATAGTTAGACATTATTCTTGGTATTGTCCAGTTAACCAGATAGGTGTGCAACATCTAGTGAAAATGAATTAAACTTTCCAAATACATTTTCAAACATAAGAAACATTTCCGCAACAGTGACCTAAATAGAATGAAACCACAGCATTATTGGCAGCTCAGCTTAATAGGTTTGATTCTAAATAGAATCAAATACATTTTTAAACCTAAGAAACATTTCTGCAACAATGACCTAAATAGAATCAAACCACAGCATTACTGGCAGCTCAGCTTAACAGGTTTGATTCAACATTCATGCGATTTACAAAACAACATGATTCTACAACTTCACAAGAAATAAAAACCAGCTCAGCTGCATGTTTTGTAGTAGTTCCGCAATCTGTCGTAAACCATAGATGGAACTGTAAATGAAATTTGCCTGTTCCAGACATGTTATGCATTGAATTGCTAAGATAATCCAAAGGTTTAGGTGCATGTGAGTTGAACGCCATGAGTGACATTTCTGATGTCCATGCTTGTTCCAGCAAAAGCTTGGAAGTAATTTTTTCTTTACTACAAAACCTAAGGTGGAGATACATGTGAATTAATATTATGACATTTTAAGTTTTCTGATTTCTATGCTTATCATTTTAGCAAGCTTAAGAGTTAAATCTGCAATAACCTCACAGCAAAACAGGGTCTCTTACAGGTCATATACTCACCTAGTAACAGTATGTAAACAAAGATTGCTAGTCATGGTATGAGAACAAACTGCAAAGAAAAAGAAGGACCGCCAGAAATCAAATTACCCGCACTGTGCCAAATTTGGCAAAATATTCTTTGAAATCCTCCCTTGAAACTGGTTCCTTGTCATTTTCTGAAGGGCTTTTATCATCCTTTTTAACAGATTGTGCATCTGGCCCTTTCAACTCCTCAGCATCATCTGACTTCTCTTCCTTGGCATCAGTGTTCTCAGGGGCCTTCTCTTCAGAAGCTTTCCCCGATTCCTCCGCAGAATCGGAAGCCCCTTCCTTCTTAGCACTGACGGTATTATCAACTTTGTCCCCACCATTTTGTTCTGTGTCACCATCAGCTAGAATTTTCTTCAGCTTGAAAGCCAAAATCAGACCTTTTGGGTATCTATATAACCAAATATTGATGATTCACATGGTCAAGTAAAGCTCTAGAAACTAAAAATAGTATGCTACATATTCTTAGTACAGAAAGTTTACCCTTCATCATGACCATTCTTATTAGGGTGTGTATTAGGGTGCGATTTCTCATAAGCTTCTTTCTTAGCCTCCATTTCAGCATCAAATTCCTTCCTGTATTATGGCAACATTGGATTACATGTTACTGATACATAGTTATAAATAAAGTCATCAATGTGAAACTATAGGCACTGCATTCATGATTCTAAAATGTAAGAGAAGATGACATAGCTATCAATCACCGTGACAAAAAGTACAAAATCTTGCATCTAAGTATCTAACCTACATCAACTGATAAAAAAGAGCATGCAAACAAATATATTGAGAATAAGCCAAAAGAGTGGAAACATAAATTCTGTCACTGGTAAATAGCAAATATGAGAAAAAAGAGCTTGAGTCAGTAGTTAGCTTACTTTGTTTTTATTTCCAGATCCGCTCCTGCAAAACTAAGTTTGTTATTCATAATATTGTTTGCTTCATCTTCTTCCGAAAATTCAACCAAAGCTGTGCCGCAGAAGTGCCTCTTGTCAGAAACGTGTTTTGGTAGCCTTACGCTGTTAACCTGTGATGCACACAGTTCAGAAACAACATAGCACCATCAGCATTTATGTTACACGATTCATGTATTTATAGTGATGCTGCGACAACTTGCAAGTTTGGTAAATTATCATAGCAAATGATTATCACATGCATAGTGCATTTGACTGAATATTTCCAGTTCAAAGTAACTAATAAATGTTCTTAATGAAAGTTGAAGCAACGTGCACTGTACAATCTAGCGGTTCTAGCCTATCCTGTCAAGTCTTGTATTCAAGGTTATACAGATAGCATACCTTGCCATACTGAGCAAAGAAAGATTGAACATCTTCCAGCTTTACGTTGTAAGGAAGTGGTGACACAGCAATTGACCTTGAGTCAATTTGCACTATAAGCTCATCTGGCTTCAACAACTCGGTAGCTCTCCCAACTCTCTTCCCTGTATAAACAAAAAAGGAAAAAATTGATATCACTTACTGAACCATATAACTTGCATATTTCTATGAGAGCAACTGAAGCAAGACATGTTTATTTTGGCCTAATTTGCACCATGCAGCAACCATCCACTTTAACAGGTGAATTAGCTAGATCATAATGAAAATTTGATCAAATATAAGAATAAATCATCTACTTCACTACGAACTACAGAGTTCACCATGTCACCCACTACATAAAACTTCGAAACAGGAACACCCCTGCAGACCACCATAGATTTCGCATGTCATGTAAAAGGACTGACAGGCTGTTGGAAAATAGCTTCCTTACCGTCCTCGGAGACACGGAGGGCCGAGGAACACCGCAGGACCTTGGCAACCGCAAGCACTGTCGTCTCAGGCACGCCGTCCTCCTTCACGGTGGCATCGAGGCCAAGGTGCGACCTCATCTTCGCGAAGGAGCAGATGAGAGCCAAGCTCACCACTGCTCGACCCGAAACGCCCCAAAAAGAGCACCAAAATTAGCACCAGCACCACGAAAAGCAAAGCAGCATGACCATGAAAACGGTGAGGAATTCGTACATCCATCCTCGTTTTCCTCGACGGTCTTCCGCAGGAAACCGTCGCGGGGGAGGTTGCTGTCGCTGAAGTAGAACTCCACCTGCGGCTCAAAACAGAGGAGAGGAGAATAAGCAACCTCGACCCAGAAATTTTCAGGAGGGGTGGGGGGAGACGGCTGGGATCGGAGACGGGGTAGGAGCTCCAAACCTGGCGGAGGACATTCTTTGCCTTGGTATCGTCGAGGGAAACTGCGGGGGTGGGGGCGGCGGCGGCGGCGGCGGCGTCTGTCGGCGCCATGGCTAACGCGTTTGGGCCGGAAGGGGCGGAGGCGCTAGGGTTTAGGAGTATGGCGGGTACTATTCGGGTTTAGGGTTGTTTGGCTGCGACGAAATAGAAAAGGGATCCGCCTGGGAAGGAAGGGCAGGCGTGGGGTTGAGGCGTGCGTCCGGGCCCGTATGGGCTGAGCATCTGAGCATCCACGTCTTCCACGCATTTGGGCTTTGCTAGGATTTTTGCTAGGATTAGGTTCGACAGGGCCAGAAACCGTGTGTTCATTGTGTGCACGCCTATTGCATATTAAAAAAAAGGCCGCACGTGAGAACCTACACTCTTCATTAGGGTTTAACTACTCTAGGGGCGAGGGGGACGAGGATTCGGTGAGGATGCACAGTATAAACACCCCCTGACCGATCCTGAGGACTCGTCCTATGGGGATAAAACTATGGAAGAAGCGGATGGCTCCACGAAGAGGGAATCGCGGGATACTCTCCCAATGCTTACAAGACCACAAAATGCTACCATCGAGTCAACTCGAGATATTCATCCATCTTTGCTAGGGGTTGTGGTCATGAGTCCTTCGCCTAAGCAGGAACACAAGAAAGCAAGGTCGACTGCCAACCACACGGAGAAGAATTTGGGCAAAAGCTCCATTGCAACAAAACAAACTTATGCACGTTTGGCGGCCCCCCTAGCGGGGTCGCGCCTGGCGCAATGAGTTGCTTAGTACGAAACTATCGTGGGGCTCGCAAACCTGCGATAGTTCGAGAGCTTCGAGATCTTTTGAAGCAACATGTCCCCTTTATAGTTTGTATGTTAGAAACTCAGATAGAGGGCTCACATGTGGAAAATTTGGTAGGTACCTTAGGATACAACAAAAGCTTCGTTGTAAGCAGCTCTAGTAGGAGCGGAGGTTTAGGATTTTTTGGAATGACGATATAAAGGTGGAAATCATTGGCTACTCGAAATATCACATAAATGTGCTAGTTGATGAGATGGTAGATATACAAATCAGAATTACTTTCATCTATGGCGAGGCCCAAGTGGCGGAGAGATACAAGACTTGGTACATGCTCAACCGAATAACAGGTCTAGCTAACCTTCCTTGGGTGGTGATTGGTGACTTCAACGAGGTGCTCCATGGGCATGAACATCAAAGGGTATGTGCTCGTAGTGAGGCTCAAATGGATGCGTTCCGAGACGCTTTGGACATCTGTGGCTTGACAGACATAGGTTATGAATGGACTGCTTGGACGTTTGAGAAAAAGTGACCGGGGGCACTTATGCACGAGTACATTTAGACAGATGTGTGGCCAACCATGCTTGGACTCTGGAGTTTCACATGGATGTTCTAGAGCACTTGACTGTTGTGACTTCATATCACATTCCAGTTCTACTTCGTTGGCACAACACCCCAGCTAGTAAAAGGGCTCCTCGCTCGTTTAAGTATGAACTATGCTGGGAGAGAGAACCGTCAATCTCGCCGGTTATAGGGAACTCATGGGGACAATCTCCTGGTGATTCTGTTGTCACTGTAAAGGACAAACTCCAAGCTCTATCGGGCGAGCTATCTACCTGGGACCGGGAGTACATTGGAAATGTCCGCCAGGAAATCTCCAACCTGAAACATCAGTTATAGGTCCTACGAGGAGTCCTAGGTCGGTCGGGCCCCACACATGGCGAGATCAAGATCATTTATAGACTTGTAGAGTTGCACCACCGTCAGGAAATCCTATGGAGGCAACGAGCCAGAGCTGATTGGTTAATGCATGGGGACAAGAACACTTATTTTTTCCTCCTAAGGGCAAGCCGAAGGAGGAGGAAAAATCAAATTAAGATGCTGCACAAAACGGATGGACATATGACTGAGGACTTGAGTGAAATTGAGGAGATGACTACATCCTTTTATAAGAACTTATGCAATTCTGAAGGAACTACCAATATGGACCAAGTCATGGCTACGGTGCCAACGGAGGTAACGCGGAGTATGAATGACATCCTAAATGCCTCATTGCTACTTCTTGAGCTTGCATTGGTTTTCCCTTAAAGAGAAAGGGTGATGCAACAAAGTAGATAAGTATTTCCCTCAGTTTGTTGAGAACCAAGGTATCAATCCAGTAGGAGGAACAAGCAAGGCCCCAATATTAGCACCTACACAAACAATCAAACACTTGCACCCAAAGCAACAAAGGGGTTGTCAATCCTTTCACGGTTATTTGCAAGGATGAGATCTCATAGGTATAAAATATTGCGGAAACAAAAAGTAAAACAAAAGTAAATAAATGGCAGCAATATATTTTTGGTATTTTTGGTTTATAGATCTGAAATTATAATATGGAAAATATACCGGGGGCCATAGGTTTCACTAGAGGCTTCTATCATGAAGGAAAATAATACGGTGGGTGAACAAATTATTGTCGAGCAATTGATAGAAAAGTGAATAATTACGGAGATATCTAAGGCAATGATTATGCACATAGGCATAACGTCCGTGTCAAGTAGACCAAAACGATTCTACATCTACTACTATTACTCCACACATCGACCGACTCCTCCCTGCATCTAGAGTATTAAGTTCATGAAGAATAGAGTAATGCATTAGGTAAGATGACATGATGTAGAGGGATAAACTCAAGCAATATGATCAAAACCCCATCTTTTTATCCTCGACGGCAACAATGCAATACGTGCCTCGCTACCCCTACTTTGTCACTGGGTGAGGACACCGCAAGATTGAACCCAAAACTAAGCACTTACCCATTGCAATAATTACCAATTGAGTTGGCCAAACCAAACCAATAACTCGAAGAGACTTGCTAAGATATGAAATCATGCATATAAGAATTCAGAGAAGGTTCAAATAATATTCATAGATAATCTAAACATAAACCCGCAATTCATCGGATCTCGAAAAACACACCACAAAAGAGTATTACATCGGATAGGTCTCCATGAATATCATGAAGAACATGGTATTGAAGAACAAAGAGAGAGAAGAAGCCATCTAGCTACTAGCTATGAACCCGTAGGTCTATGGTGAACTACTCACGCATCATCGGAGGGGCAATGGAGTTGATGTAGATGCCCTCCGTGATCAATTCCCTCTCCGACATATTACCGGAAAAGGCTCCCAGGTTGGATCTCACGGGAACAGAGGCTCCCGGCGGCGGAAAAGTAGTTTTTGTGGATCGTTTAGGTAATGGGGGAATATTTGGGAATTTATAGGCCAAGGATTAGGGTTAGGAGAGTTGCACGGGGCCACAAGCCAAGGGCGCCCCCCCCTAGGGCGCGCCCTGCACGCTTGTCACCTCCCGGCAGGTCTCCTGCCCCCCTTCTCCAAGTCCGGCAGGTGCCTTACGGTCCAAGAAAAACCATTCCGGAGATTTTATTCCGTTTGGACTCTGTTTAATATTCGTTATCTGCAATAATCAAAAACATGGAAAAAACAAAAACTGACACTAGGCTCTAGATTATTAGGTTAGTCCCAAAAATAATATAAAATAGCATATGAAGGCATATACAACATCCAAAACAGATAATATAATAGCATGAAACAATCAAAAATCATAGATATGTTGGAGATGTATCACTCATACAACGGAGAGGAAGTTAAAACAACACTATTTCAAATGTTTCCCATCAAGGCACCTAGTGCGGATGGATTCCCCGCACAGTTCTTCGAGCGCCATCGGGAAACTTGCGGCGAGTTTGTCACCAAAGTGGTTCTCAAAATAGTGGATGGCACAGAATCGACTGTCCGCGTTAATGAAACGGTCCTGGTCCTGATCCCAAAGGTGAAAAACCCTACCCTTCTATCACAATTTCGCCCTATTAGCTCGTGCATTGTGCTTTATAAAATTACTTCCAAGATATTCCCAACCGTGTGAAACTAGTTCTACTTGAGATTATTTTTGAGGAGCAGTCAATTTTTGTGCCAGGTAGGCTCATCATAGATAATATTATCACAACCTATGAGTGCCTTCACTTTATGAAAAGAGATAAAGCTAAAAATCATCACGGACGTGCCTTGAAGCTTGATATGATGAAAGCCTATGATCAAGTGGAATGGCCATATCTTGAAGCTATAATGCTAAAGCTGGGCTTTTCTCAAAGATGGGTCCATATTTTTATGAGTTTAATTAATATTGTCAAATTCTTTGTTATGATCAATGGGAAGAAGTGTGAGGAGTTTGTGCCTACTCGGGGAATGAGACAAGATGATCCTATTTCACTATACTTGTTCTTGCTAGCAGCAGAGGGCCTTTCGTGCCTCTTAAAAACACAAGGAGAGTCGTCTAAATTGCATGGTATTCAAGTGGCACCTTCGGCGCCACCAGTAAACCATCTTCTATTCGCACACAACAGTGTGTTGTTCTTCAAGGCAAACAATGTGGGGGCAAATGAGGTGAACCAAGTTCTAGTTTACACTATCAGGCTTCCGGGCAACGCATAAATATGTCAAAATCATCTATTTTCTTTAGCAAGGGTGTCCCAGAGGGCACAAGTGCAGAGATAAAGTGTTTGTTAAATGTGCCAAATGAAACATTGAATGAAAGTATCTTGAGATGCCATCAGATATCGGTAGCTCGAAAAATGGGGCCTTCAAGTACTTAAAGGACCGGTTATGGAGCAAGGTGCAAGGCTGGCTAGAAAATATAATGTCCTTTGTGAGGAAAGAAGTGATGGTAAAATGTGTAGCTCAAGCGGTCCAGATGTTCTCTATGTGAATATGTTGATCAAGAAGTTTTTGTGGGGGAGCAAGGAAGGTAAGCGCAAGTGAAAGGATCGATATGGTTGACTAGAGAGGGGGTGAATAGGCAATTAACAATTTTAAGTTTTCCTTTAAAAACTTAGGATTATCAACAAATAGGTTGACTGGATATGCAACTAGATGAACAACCTATATAATGGTAGCAACAATAATAACAACAAATAACTTTGCACAAAGTAAAGGTTATAAATAACCACAAGTGGAACCATGAGACGAGGATGTGTTACCGAAGTTCCTTCCCTTTGAGGGGAAGTACGTCTCCGTTGGAGCGGTGTGGATGCACAATGTTCCCCAAGATGCCACTAAGGCCATTGTGTTCTCCTCACGCCTTCACAATGCGAGGTGTCGTGATTCCACTAATGGTGCCCTTGAAGGCGGCGACCGAACCTTTACAAACAAGGCTGGGGCAATCTCTACAACTCAATTGGAGGCTCCCAACGAGACTACGAAACTTCACCACAATGTAATGTTGCTTCGAGGTGACCTCTTCCGTCTAGGGTGCTCAAACACACAAGAGTAACAAGATCCGCATGGGATTAGTGGGGGGAATAAAATTTCTCTTGGTGGAAGTGTAGATCGAGGCCTTCTCATCCAAACCCTAGAATATTAACAAGAGTCGATGGCTAGGGAAAGAAGAACATGCAAGAATGAGCTTAGGGGCAACAATGGAGCTTTTCGAAGGATAAGAGATTTTTCTCTATGGGGAAGAAGACCCACTTATATAGTTCTAGGAAATATGACTATTTTCTGCCCACAAGACATGCATAAGCGGTAGTACCGCTCGGGGGAGCGGTACTTCCGCTTGCACGGAAGTACGGGGTTGTGCAGTCAATATGACAAGTGTAAGGGGGGCGGTAGTTCCACCGAAGCGGTACTACAACTCCTGCAAGCGGTACTTCCGCTTAGCATTGACAGACACCCTAGTTGAGTAAGAAAGAGGGGAGCAGTACGGTAGTGTCGCCCAAAGTGGTACTTTCGCTAAGAAGTGCCGCTCAAAAATCCACTCAAAACAAAATGCAAAAAATTAAAAACATAAGCGGAAGTGGGGCCGGAAGTAGAGAGCGGCAGTACCGCCCAAGCGGTACTCCCGCGCTGCTACTTCTTGAGCTTGCGTTGGTTTCTCCCTTGAAGAGGAAAGGGTGATGCAGCAAAGTAGAAATAAGTATTTCCCTCAGTTTGAGAACCAAGGTATCAATCCAGTATGAGTATCAAGATGAGGGACCAATGAACCTGCGCAAAAACAAACAAACTTGCACCCAACGCGATAAAGGGGTTGTCAATCCCTTCACGATTATTTGCAAGGTGAGATCTGAAGGTGGAAAGTGCAACAAAGTATTTTTGGTAGATCTGAAAATATGATGTGTAAAATAGACCCGGGGGCATAGTGTTCACTAGAGGCTCCTCTCATGATAGCAAGTATTACGGTGGGCGAACGAATTACTGTCGAGCAATTGATAGAATCGCGCAAAGTCATGACGATATCTAAGGCAATGATCATACATATAGGCATCACGTCCGAGACAAGTAGACCGGTACTTTCTGCATCTACTACTATTACTCCACACATCGACCGCTATCCAGCATGCATCTAGTGTATTAAGTTCATAACAAACGGAGTCACGCCTTAAGCAAGATGACATGATGTAGAGGGATAAATTCATGCAATATGATATAAACCCCATCTTTTTACCCTTGATGGCAACAACACGATGCGTGCCTCGCTACCCCTTCTGTCACTAGGTGAGGACACCACACGGTATGAACCCAAAACCAAGCACTTCTCCCATTGCAAGAATTATAGATCAAGTTGGGCAAACGAAGCCCATAACTCGAAGAGAATTACAAGGATACGAAATCATGCATATAAGAAATCAGAGGAGACTCAAATAATATTCATAGATAATCTGATCATAAATCCACAATTCATCGGATCTCGACAAACACACCGCAAAAGAAAGTTACATCGAATAGATCTCCATGAAGATCATGGAGAACTTTGTATTGAAGATCCAAGAGAGAGAAGAAGCCATCTAGCTACTAGCTATGGACCCGAAGGTCTGTGGTGAACTACTCACGCATCGGAGAGAGAGGCAATGGTGTTGATGAAGAAGCCCTCCGTGTCTGAATCCCCCTCCGGCACGGCACCAGAACGGTCCCCAGATGGGATCTTGCGGAGACAGAAGCTTGCGGCGACGGAAAAGTATTTTAGTGGCTCTCTTCTTTGGTTTCGGGATTTTAGAGAATTTATAGGCGAAGGAGGTAGGGCAGAGGAGGCACAGTGGGCCCACGAGCCTTCTAGGCGTCCCCCTAGGGCGCGCCTAGGGGGCTGGTGACCTCCCACGAGGCCTCCTGCCTTGGTTCTCAAGTCCCCTGGTATCTTCTGTTATGGAAAAATCATCCCGCAGGTTTTATTCCGTTTGGACTCCGTTTAATATTCTTTTCTGAAAAAGGTCAAAAACACGAAAAAAACATAAACTTACACTGGGCACTGAGTTAATAGGTTAGTCCCAAAAAATGATATAAAATGGCATGTAAATGCATATAAGACATCCCAAGTTGATAATATAATAGCATGGAACCATAAAAATTTATAGATACGTTGGAGACGTATCAAGCATCCCCAAGCTTAACTCCTGCTCGTCCTCGAGTAGGGAAGTGATAAAGACCGAATTTTTGATGTGGAATGCTACCTAACATATTTGTTCTTTGTAACTTCTTTATTGTGGCATGAATGTTTAGATCCGTAAGATTCAAAACAATAGTTTAATATTGACATGAAAACAATAATACTTCAAGCATACTAGCAAAGTAATCATGAACTTCTGAAATAACAAGGCCAAAGAAAGTTATCCCTACAAAATCATATAGTCTGGCTATGCTCCATCATCCCCACACAACGAATTTAAATAATGCACAACCCCAGTATTGGCCAAGTAATTGTTTTCACACTCTTACTTTCTCAAACCTTTTCAACTCTCACGCAATACATGAGCGTGAGCCATGGATATAGCACTATAGGTGGAATAGAGTGCGGTGGAGGTTGTGAGGCAAAAAGGAGGAGATGGTCACATCGACTCGGCGTATCAATGGGCTATGGAGATGCCCATCAATATATATCAATGTGAATGAGTAGGGATTGCCATGCAATGGATGTACTAGATCTATAAGTGTATGAAAGCTCAAAAAGTAGACTAGTGGGTGTGCACCCAACTTGCTTGCTCACGAAGACCTAGGGAAATTTTAAGGAAGCCCATCATTGGAATATACAAGCCAAGTTATATAATGAAAATTCCCACTAGTATATGAAAGTGACAAAACAAGAGACTCCCTATCATGAAGAACATGGTGCTATTTTGAAACACAAGTGTGGAAAAAGATAGTAGCATTGTCCCTTCTCTATTTTTTCTCTCATTTTTTTTGGGCTCTTTGGCCTCTTTTTTTATTTCCTCACATGGGACAATGCTCTAATAATGATGATAATCACACTTTTATTTACTTACAACTCAATACTTAGAACAATAATGACTCTATATGAAATGCCTCCGGCAGTGTACCGGGATGTGGAACGATCTAGCTTAGCGTATGACGTTGAAACATATCGGTAGCTATCTTACGATCATGCAATGGCAAAATGAAAATGATGGCACAAGTCATGAGACGGAACGGTGGGAGTTGCATGGCAATATATCTCGGAATGGCTATGAAAATGCCATAATAGGTAGGAATGGTGGCTGTTTTGAGGAAGGTATATGGTGGGTTTGTGCACCGACAGAAGTTGCACGACACTAGAGAGGCTAGCAATGGTGGAAGGTGAGAGTGCATCTATACCATGGACTCACATTAGTCATGAAGAACTCATATACTTATTGCGAAAGATTTATTAGTAATCGAAACAAAGTGCTAAACACATACTCCTAGGGGAAGGGTTGGTAGGTGTTAACCATCGCGCGATCCCGACCGCCACACAAAGGATGACACTCAATAAATCAATTATGCTTCGACTTCCTAACATAGCGGTTCACCATACGTGCATGCTACGGGAATCACCAACCTCAACACAAGTATTTCTAGATTCACAACACCCTACTAACATAACTCTAATATTACCATATCCATATCTCAAAACTAATTATGAGGAATCAAACTTCTCTTACTAATCAATGCACTTGAATATGAATGTTTTTATTATATCCTCTTTGGATGCCTATCATATTTAGGACTAATTCCATAGCACACGCCAATTACCAAGTTACTTAGAGAGAGCACTCTCAAAATGATATAAGTGAAGATCGAAAGTTTTTATTTCTAAAAAATATGACACCGCCGTGCTCCAAAAAGATTTAAGTGAAGCACTAGAGCAAAATCATCTAGCTCAAAAGATATAAGTGAAGCTCATGGGAGCAAAATTGCCTAGCTCAAAAGATATAAGTGAAGCTCATTAAGCATTCTAACAAATTCACGATGAGTGCATGTCCCTATCAAAAAGGTGTGCAGCAAGGATGATTGTGACAAAACAAAAGGCAAAGACTCCTATAATACACGACTCTCCAAGCAAAACACATATCATGTGCTGAATAAAAATATAGCTCCAAGTAACGTTACCGATGGATTGAAGACGAAAGAGGGGATGCCTTCCCGGGGCATCCCCAAGCTTAGGCTTTTTGGTGTCCTTGAATTTGGCTTGGGATGACTTGGGCATCCCCAAGCTTAAGCTCTTTTCACTCTTTGTTCCATTGTCCATAAGAACATCACCCAAAACTTGAAAACTTCACAACACAAAACTTAAACAGAAACTCATGATATCATTAGCATAAGAAAACAAACTACCAACTTTTTAGGTACTGTAGTAAACTTGATTTCCATTTAACTTGATGTTATATTACTGTATTCTCACTTTTCCATGGCTAGTACCCCCGATACTAACCATAGTTTCATCAAAATAAGCAATTAACACAACAAAAACAGAATCTGTCAAAAACAGACCAGTGTGTAGAAATCTGTATATTTCGTATACCTATGGTATCCCAAAAATTCTTAAAAATTATGAAAATTAGTGAAATTTGCATATAAATCAGCATAAAAAATAATCAACTCAAAAGCTCTTTATGGATAGGAATTAAAAATAATTTTGTGAGCATAAAGTTTATGTCTTTTTCAGCATGATTAAAGAACTATCACCAAAACTAATCATAAAGGTTCTACTTGGCACAAACACTAAAAAAACATAAAAAACACAATCATAACAGAATTATGAAGGTGTGGACTCAACAAAACAGAAAGTAAAAAAGCAAAAATAAATTCATTGGGTTGCCTCCCAACAAGCGCTATCGTTTAACGCCCTTAGCTAGGCATAAGGCGATAGAATCAAGTATCGTCATCTTTAGTGCTCAAACCATAAGTAGCTCTCATCAAGGCAATATTATTTTCTTTCTAGGAAAGTGTTCCATGCCCTTCTTTAATGGAAATTGAAATCTAATATTCCCTTCCTTCATATCAATAACAACACCAATAGTCCTAAGGAAAGGTCTACCAAGAATAATGGGACATGTCAGATTGTAATCAATATCAAGAACAATGAAATCTACGGGCACATAGTTCCTATTTGCAATAATAAGAACATCATTTATCCTTCACATAGGTTTCTTAATAGTAGAATCCTCAAGATACAAATTAAGAGAGCACTCATCAATCTCATTGAAGCCTAGAACATCACATAAAGATTTTGGAATTGCGGAAACACTAGCACCCAAATCACACAAAGCATGGCATTCATAATTTTTAATCTTGATTTTGATAGTAGGTTCCCACTCAACATGGAGTTTTCTAGGAATAAATATCTCCAACTCAAGTTTCTCTTCAAGAGATTTCATCATAGCATCAACGATATGATCGGTAAAAGCCTTATTTTGGCTATAAGCATGTGGAGAGTTTACCATGGATTGCATCAAGGAAATACAATCAATCAAAGAGCAACTACCATAATTAAATTCCTTGAAATCCAAAGTAGTAATTTCATCACTACTCAAAGTTTTGATATCCTCTACTCCACTTTCAGTATTTTTAGCATCAGGATAGATAGACTCCGAATCATTGGGGCGTTTCTCAACCAAAGTGGATTCACATCCAGCACCATCATCATTAGGATTGACATTAGAAAACAAGGATTCAATAGGATTCACACCAAGCACTTTGAGATCTTCGTGATTCTCATCATGAGAACACGCCTTTTTAAGCCATTCATGTCTAGCACGAATTTGGGCGGTTCTTTCTTTACTCTCATTCATGGAAACACGCATAGCTTTCAAAGTTTCATCCATATTAATCTTGGGAGGAGCACATCTCAATTTAAAAGCATCAATATCAGGAGACATTCTATCAACGGTCCTAGCCAAGTCATCGATTTTAAGCACTTTTTCTTCTATGGACGCATTGAAAATCTTTTGCAAATTGATAAACTCCTTAATATTACTCTGACGATCAGAGGGTAATTTATTATAATTTCCATGAGCATTGTTGTAGGAATTTCCAAAGTTATTAGAGGGATTGCTAGGAAAATGCCTAGGATTAAAGTTACTTCTATAAGCATTGTTGTTACCAAAATTATTCCTGCCAACAAAATTAACATCCACATTTTCATTGCAATTCTCAATCAGGGAAGACAAAGGCATATCATTTGGATCTAGAGGAGCACCTTTACTAGCAAACAACTTCATTAACTCATCCATCTTAGCACTCAAAGAGTTAATTTCTTTTATAGCATGCACTTTTTTACTAGTAGGTGACCTTTCAGTGTGCCATTGAGAGTAATTTGTCATGATATTATCTAGGAGTTTTGTGGCTTCTCCTAGTGTGATTTCCATAAAAGTTCCACCAGAGGCAGAATCCAAGATATTTCTAGAAGCAAAATTCAAACCAACATAGAAAAATTGTATAATCATCCAAAGACTCAGGCCATGAGCGGGACAATTTCTAATCATCAATTTCATTCTCTCCCAAGATTGTGCAACATGTTCATGATCTAGTTGCTTAAAATTCATGATATCATTACGGAGAGAGATAATCTTAGCCGGTGGAAAATACTTGGAAATAAAGGCATCTTTACACTTGTTCCAATAATCAATACTATTTTTGGGTAAAGATGAAAACCAAGTTTTTGCTCGATCTCGTAATGAGAACGGAAATAGCTTCAATTTAATCATATCATTATCCACATCTTTCTTCTTTTGCATATCACATAACTCAATAAAGGTATTAAGATGGGATGCGGCATCTTCACTGGGAAGGCTGGAAAATTGCTCTTTCATAACAAGATTGAGCAAGGCAGCATTAATTTCATATGATTTCGCACTAGTGGCTGGAGCAATTTGAGTACTAATAAAATCATTATTATTAGTATTCGAGAAGTCACACAACTTGGTGTTTTCAGACATGGTGACTTAGCAAGCAGACAAGCACACAAGCAAACAGAAAGCAAGCAAAGGAAAAGGCGAACGAAAAAGGCAAATATTTTTGTAAACTTTGTTTTTTAGAAGTGGGGGAGAGGAAAACGAGAGGCAAAAGGCAAATAAAGTAAATGCAAGAGATGAGTTTGCGATAGGTATGATACGTCCATTTTGCATCATGCTTTTATGTTGATATTTATCGCTTTATGGGCTCTTATTACACTTTACGGTACAATACTTATGTCTTTTCTCTCTTATTTTATAAGGTTTACATGAAGAGGGAGAATGCCGACAGCTGGAATTCTGGTCTGAAAAGGGAGAAAGTTTGAGATACCTATTCTTCGCAACTCCAAAAGCCGTGAAAATCAACAAGGAATTATTTTGGATTTTATAAAAATACTGGGCGAAAGAAGTACCGGAGGGGAGCCACCAGGAGGCCACAAGCCTGCCAGGCGCGACCTACCCCCTGGCCACGCCTGGGTGGCTTGTGCCCCCCTGTTGCCCCTCCGACTCCCATCTTTTGCTATAAGGAGGGTTTCATCCCAGAAAAAATCAGGAAGAGGCTTTAGGGAAGAGACGTCGCCGCCACGAGGCGGAACTTGAGCAGAACCAATCTAGAGCTCCGGTAGGACCGTCCTATCGGGGAAACTGCCCTCCCGGAGGGGAAATCGTCGTCATCGTCATCACCAACACTCCTCTCATCGGGGGGGACTCATCTCCATCAACATCATCATCAGCACCATCTGATCTCCAAACCCTAGTTCATCTCTTGTAATCAATCTCCGTCTCGCGACTCCGATTGGTACTTGTAAGGTTGTTGGTAGTGTTAATTACTCTTTGTAGTTGATGCTAGTTGGATTACTCGGTGGAAGATCATATGTTCAGATCCTTAATGCTATTCAATACCTCTCTGGTCATGAACATAACTATGCTTTGTGAGTAGTCACTTTTGTTCCTGAGGACATGGGATAAGTCTTGCTATAAGTAGTCATGTGAATTTGGTATTCGTTCGATATTTTGATGCGTTGTATGTTGTCTTTCCTCTAGTGGTGTTATGTGAACGTCGACTACATAATACTTCACCATTATTTGGGCCTAGAGAAAGGCATTGGGAAGTAATAAGTAAATGATGGGTTGCTAGAGTGACAGAAGCTTAAACCCTAGTTTATGCGTTGCTTCGTAAGGGGCTGATTTGGATCCACTAGTTTAATGATATGGTTAGACTTTGTCTTAATTCTTCTTTCATAGTTGCGTATGCTTGCGAGAGGGGTTAATCATAAGTGGGATATTTGTCCAAGTAAGGGCACCACCCAAGCACCGATCCACCCACATATCAAAGTATCAAAGTAGCAAACGCGAATCACATGAACATGATGAAAACTAGCTTGACAGAAATTCCTATGTGTCCTCGGGAGCGCTTTACCTCATATAAGAGTTCGTCCAGGCTTGTCCCTTGCTACAACAGGGATTGGGCCATCTTTATGCACCTTTGTTACTATTTTTACTTGCTACTCGCTACGAATTATCTTATCACACAACTATCTGTTACCGATAATTTCAATGCCTGCAGAGATTACCTTGCTAAAAACCACTTGTCAGTTCCTTCTGCTCCTCGTTGGGTTCGACACTCTTACTTATCGAAAGGACTTTTATGCTCGGCTTTCTCATGATAATCGCACCATGCTTGACACTTCTTGTACCGATTCTTTTATGTAGAGAGATATTGACTTCAAATGGAATTTATTGGAAATAATTAAACGCAACTCTGAAGATTGGGAGTTTGATGAAGGTAAGGAGTCAGGTATGAATCTTTAGTTCGATTGCGTTAAATCCTTCGTTGAAACAAATACTTTTTGTGATTTTAGCGCTAAACATGGACTTGACTTTGGGATAGTAGCTTCATTATGTGAATCATTTGCTGCTCATATTAATCTCCCTAAAGAGAAGTGGTTTAAATATCATCCTCCCATAGAAGTCAATGTAGTTAAACCCAATCCAGTTGAAGAGAAAGTCATTGCTTATAATGATCCTATTGTTCCTGGTGCTTGCATTGAGAAACCACCTTTCCCTGTTAGAATAAAGGATCATGCTAAAGCTCCAACTGTGATACGTAAGGGCTACATTAGAACACCTACACCCCGTGAGCAAATTAAAGTTGAACCTAGCATTGCTATTATCAAAGGTCTCCTGTCCGACAATGTTGATGGGCATGTTATTCACTTCTGTGAAGATGCTGCTATAATTGCTAAACCTCATGTTAGAGACAAACATAGGCCTGTTATTGGCATGCCCGTTGTTTCTGTTAAGCTAGGAGATCATTGTTATCATGGTTTATGTGACGTGGGTGCTAGTGTTAGTGCAATACCTCAATCTTTATATGATGAAATTAAAGACGAGATTGCACCTGTCGAGATGGAATCTATTGATGTTACTATTCAGCTTGCCAATAGAGATACTATCTGCCCTTTGGGAATTGTTAGAGATGTTGAAGTCTTGTGTGGTAAAACTAACTATCCTACTGATTTTCTCGTTCTTGCTACCACACAAGATAGCTTTTGTCCCATCATATTTGGCAGACCTTTCCTCAATATTGTCAATGCTCATATTGACTGTGTGAAGCAAACTGTCACTGTTGGCTTTGAAGGTGTGTGACATGAATTCAATTTCTCCAAGTTTGGTAGACAACCTCATGAAAAAGAATTGTCTAGTAAGGATGAAATTATTGCTCTAGCTTATATTGTTGTGCCTCCTATTGATCCTTTAGAGAAATACTTGCTTGAGCATGAAAATGATATGCATATGGATGAAAGGAATGAGATAGATAGAGTTATCTTTGAACAACATCCTATCCTTAAGAATAATTTGACTGTTGAACTACTTGGAGATCCACCCCCACCAAAGGGTGATCCTGTGTTTGAGCTTAAACAGTTACCTGATACTCTTGAGTATGCTTATCTCGATGAAAAAGAGATATATCATGTTATTATTAGTGCTAGCCTTTCAGAGCATGAAGAAAAGAAATTATTAAAAACTCAGAGGAAGCACCATGGTGCTATTGGAAATACTCTTGATGATATTAAGGGCATTAGTCCCACTCTATGACATCATAAAACTAAAACCGATCCTGATTTCAAACCAGTTGCTGATCATCAATGGAGATTAAATCCTAAGATGAAAGAGGTAGTAAGAAAAGAAATACTAAAGCTCCTGGAAGCAGGTATTATCTATCATGTTGCTCATAGTGACTGGGTGAGTCCGGTGCATTGCAGCCATAAGAAGGGAGGTATTACCGTTGTCCTTAATGATAAAGATGAATTGATCCCACACATGATTGTTACTGGCTATAGGATGGTAATTGATTTTAGGAAATTGAATAAAGCCACCAGGAAAGATCATTACCCTTTGCCTTTTATTGACCAAATGCTAGAAAGGTTGTCCAAACACACACACTTCTGCTTTCTAGATGGTTATTCTGGTTTCTCCCAAATACCGGTTGCACAACCTGATCAGGAGAAAACCACTTTTACCTGCCCTTTCGGTACCTTTGCTTATAGACGTATGCCTTTTGGCTTATGTAATGCACCTGCTACCTTTCAAAGATGTATGATGGCCATATTCTCTGATTTTTGTGAAAAGATTGTTGAGGTTTTCATGGATGATTTGTCCGTTTACGTGTCTTCTTTTGATGATTGCCTCAGCAACCTTGATCGAGTTTTGCAGAGATGTAAAGATACCAACCTTGTCTTGAATTGGGAGAAGTGCCACTTTGTGGTTAATGAAGGCATTGTCTTAGGACATAAAATTTCTGAAAGAGGTATTGAAGTCGATAAGGCTAAGGTTGATGCGATCGAGAAAATGCCATGCCCTACAGACATCAAAGGTATAGGAAGTTTCCTTGGTCATGCTGGTTTCTATAGAAGGTTCATTAAAGACTTCTCTAAGATTTCTAGGCCTCTTACCAATCTCTTGCAAAAGGATATTCCATTTGTTTTTTATGACGATTGTGAAGAAGCATTTGAAATACTTAAGAAGGCCTTAATAACTGCACCTATTGTTCAACCACCTGATTGGAACCTACCTTTTGAAATTATGTGTGATGCTAGTGATTATGCTGTTGGTGTTGTTCTAGGACAAAGAGTTGATAAGAAATTGAATGTTATTCATTATGCTAGTAAAACTCTAGATAGTGCCCAAAGAAACTATGCTACTACTGAAAAGGAATTTTTAGTAGTCGTGTTTGCATGTGAAAAGTTCAGATCTTATATTGTTGATTCCAAAGTTACTATTCACACTGATCATGCTACTATTAAGTATCTCATGGAAAAGAAAGATGCTAAACCTAGACTTATTAGATGGGTTCTCTTGCTACAAGAATTTGATTTGCATGTTGTTGATAAGAAGGGTGTTGAGAACCCCGTAGCAGATAGCTTGTCTAGGTTGGAGAATGTTCTTGATGACCCACAACCTATTGATGATAGCTTTGCTGATGAACAATTGAATGTCATCAATGCTTCACGTAGTACACCTTGGTATGCTGATTATGCAAATTATATTGTTGCCAAATATATACAACCTAGTTTCACATACCAGCAAAAGAAGAAATTCTTCTTTGATTTGAGACATTACTTTTGGGATGATCCTCACTTTTATAAAGAAGGAGTAGATGGTGTTATTAGACGTTGTGTACCTAAGCATGAACATGGATAGATCCTACAGAAGTGTCACTCCGAGGCTTACGGAGGACACCATGCGGGAGATAGAACTGCACACAAGGTATTGCAATCCGGTTTCTATTGGCCTACCCTCTTCAAGGATGCTCGTAAGTTTGTCTTGTCTTGTGATGAATGTCAAAGAATAGGTAATATCAGTAAACGTGAGGAAATGCCTATGAATTATTCACTTGTCATTGAACCATTTGATGTTTGGGGTTTTGATTATATGGGACATTTTCCAAAGTCCAACGGGTATACTCATATCCTAGTTGCTGTTGATTACATTACTAAGTGGGTAGAAGCTATCCCAACTAGTAGTGCTGATCATAACACCTCTATTAGGATGCTTAAAGAAGTTATTTTCCCTAGATTTGGAGTCCCTAGATATCTAATGACTGATGGTGGTTCACATTTTATTCATGGTGCTTTCCGTAAAACGCTTGCTAAGTATGATGTCAACCATAGAATTGCATCTCCCTATCATCCTCAGTCCAGTGGTCAAGTAGAGCTAAGTAATAGAGAAATTAAACTAATTCTGCAAAAGACTGTTAATAGGTCTAGAAAGAATTGGTCTAAGAAGCTTGATGATGCACTGTGGGCTTATAGAATTGCTTATAAGAATCCCATGGGCATGTCTCCGTACAAAATGGTTTACGGTAAAGCATATCATTTACCTCTTGAGCTAGAGCATTGATAAGTCTCCAACGTATCTACAATTTTTTATGGTTTCATTTCTATTATCCTGTCAAACTTTGGATGTTTTGTATGTCGTTTATATCTTTTTGGGACTAACTTATTAACTCAGTGCCAAGTGCCAGTTCCTGTTTTTTCCGTGTTTTTGACCCCTTTCAGAGGAGGATTTTAAACAGAGTCCAAACGGAACGAAACTTCCAAAAAGATTTTTTCCGAAACAGAAGAAGATCGGGAAGTTTGAGAACCAAGGCAGGGGGCCACCAGGGACCCCACAAGCCCCCTAGACGCGGCCAGGGGGCCCGCGCCTCCCAGGCTTGTGGGCTCCCTCGGCCACCTCTGCCCTAGGTCTTTCGCCTATATATTCCCATAAATTCCAGAAAAAAATCAGGAGATCATCGAAAGTACTTTTCCGCCGCCGCAAGCTTCTGTCTATGCAGGATCCCATCTGGGGCACGTTTTGGTGCCCTGCCGGAGGGGGGATTTGGATACGGAGGGCTTCTTCATCAACACCACGACCTCTCCGATGATGCGTGAGTAGTTCACCATAGACCTACGGGTCCATAGCTAGTAGCTAGATGGTTTCTTCTCTCTCTTGGATCTTCAATACAAACTTCTCCATGATCTTCATGGAGATCTATCAGATTTAATATTCTTTTGCGGTGTGTTTGTCGAGATCCGATGAATTGTGGATTTATGATCGGATTATCTATGAATCTTATTTGAGTTTCTTCTGATCTCTCTTATGCACGATTTCATATCCTTGTAATTCTCTTCAAGTTGTGGGTTTTGTTTGGCCAGCTTGATCTATGATTCTTGCAATGGGAGAAGTAATTGGTTTTGGGTTCATACCGTGCGGTGACCTCACCCAATGACAGAAGGGGTAGCGAGGCACGCATCGTGTTGTTGCCGTCAAGGGTAAAAAGATGGGGTTTTCATCATTGGTTTGAGTTTATCCCTCTACATCATGTCATCTTGCTTAAGGCGTTACTCTGTTCGTCATGAACTCAATACACTAGATGCATGCTGGATAGCGGTCGATGTGTGGAGTAATAGTAGTAGATGCAGAAAGTATTGGTCCACTTGTCTCGGTCGTGATGCCTATATGTATGATCATTGCCTTAGATATCGTCATGACTTTGCGCGGTTCTATGAATTGCTCGACAGTAATTTGTTCACCCACCGTAATATTTGATTTTTTTAGAGAAGCCTCTAGTGAACACTATGGCCCCCGAGTCTACTTCGCACCATATTTTTAGCCTTACACTTTTTCTTCGTTGCACTTTCCGCCTTCAGATCTCACTTTGCAATCAATCTTGAAGGGATTGACAACCCCTTTATAGCGTTGGGTGCAAGCTCTTTTGTGTTTGTGCAGGTACTCTGGACTTGACGAGATTCTCCTACTCGATTGATACCTTGGTTCTCAAACTCAGGGAAATACTTACTGCTCCTGTGCAGCATCGCCCTTTCCTTTTCAAGGGAAAAACCAACGCAAGCTCAAGAGACGACAGAAGATTTCTGCCGCTGTAGCAGAAGAATTTCTGGTGTCGTTGCCGGGGAGGATCAAGTCAAGAACTCATCCAAGTAAGTGTCGCAAACTCATCTCTTGCATTTACCTTTTTTGCCTCTCGTTTTCCTCTCCCCCACTTCTGAAAAACAAAAATTTACAAAAAAATATTTGCCTTTTTCGTTCGCCCTTTTCTCTCGCTTGCTTTCTGTTCGCTTGTGTGCTTGCTTGCTTGCTGAAGTCACCATGACTGAAAACACCAAACTTTGTGACTTCTTGAATACTAATAATAATGATTTTATTAGTACTCCGATTGCTCCCGCCACTAGTGCGGAGTCATACGAAATCGATGCCGCTTTGCTGAATCTTGTTATGAAAGAGCAATTCTCCGGCCTTCCTAGTGAAGATGTCGCATCCCATCTTAATACATTCATTGAGCTTTGCGATATGCAAAAGAAGAAAGATGTGGATAATGATGTGATTAAATTGAAGCTTTTTCCTTTCTCGTTGCGAGATCGAGCAAAAACTTGGTTTTCGTCTTTGCCCAAAAATAGTATTGATTCTTGGAATAAGTGCAAAGATGCTTACATATCCAAGTATTTTCCGCCGACTAAGATTATCTCTCTCCGTAATGATATCCTGAATTTTAAGCAACTTGATCATGAACATGTTGAACAATCTTGGGAGATGATGCAATTGATGATTAGAAATTGTCTCGCTCACGGCTTGAGTCTTTGGATGATTATACAAATCTTCTACGTTGGCTTGAATTTTGCTTCTAGAAACATCTTGGACTCCGCCTCCGATGGAACGTTCATGGAAATCATGTTAGGAGAAGCCACAAAACTCCTAGATAATATCATGACGAACTACTCTCAGTGGCACACTGAAAGGTCACCTACTAGTAAGAAGGTACACACTATAGAAGAAATTAACTCGTTGAGTGCTAAGATGGATGAGTTAATGAATTTGGTTGCTAGTATAAGTGCTCCTTTAGATCCTAATTATATGCCCTTGTATTCCTTGATTGAGAGTAGCAACGCTAGCTTGGACGTTAATTTTGTTGGTAGGAATAATTTTGGCAACAACAATGCTTTTAGAGGAAACTATGTTCCTAGGCCTTTTCCTAGTAACTCCTCTAATAACTTTGGCAACTCGTACAACAATACTCATGGAAATTACAATAGATTACCCTGTGATCTAGAGAGTAATATTAAAGAGTTTATTAACTCACAAAAGATTTTCAATGCGTCCATAGAGGAAAAACTACTCAAAATTGACGATTTGGCTAGGAGCGTTGATAGAATGTCTAGTGATATTGATGCTTTGAAAGTTAGATGTGCTCCTCCCAAGATCAATATGGATGAAACTTTGAAAGCTATGCGTGTTTCCATGAGTGAGAGCAAAGAAAGAACCACCCAAATTCTAGCTAGACACGAATGGCTTAAAAAGGCGTGTTCTCGTGATAAGAATCACGAAGATCTTAAAGTGATTGGTGTGACTCCCATTGAATCTTTGTTTTCTTGTGTCAAACCTAATAATGATGGGGCTGTATATGAATCCACCTTGGTTGAAAAACGCCCCAATGATTCGGAGTCCATCTATCTTGATGCTAAAAGCATTAAAAGTGGAGTAGAAGATATTAAAACCTTGAGTAGTAATGAAATTACTACTTTGGATTTCAAGGAATTCAATTATGATAGTTGATCCTTGATTGAATGCATTTCCTTGATGCAATCCATGCTAAACTCTCCACACGCTTATAGCCAAAACAAGGCCTCTACCGATCATATCATCGAAGCTATGATAAAATCTCTTGAAGAGAAACTTGAATTGGAAGTCTCTATCCCTAGAAAGCTTCATGATGAGTGGGAACCTACTATAAAAATCAAAATAAAAAACTATGAATGCAATGCTTTGTGTGATTTGGGTGCTAGTGTTTCCGCGATTCCAAAGTCTTTATGTGATGTTCTAGGTTTTAATGAGATTGAGGAGTGTTCTATTAATTTGCATCTTGCAGATTCTACTGTCAAGAAACCCATGGGAAGGATCAATGATGTTCTTATTATTGCAAATAGGAACTATGTACCCATGGATTTCATTGTGCTTGACATTGATTGCAATCCTACATGCCCTATTATTCTTTGTAGACCTTTCTTAAGAACTATCGGTGCTATCATCAATATGAAGGAAGGGAATATCATATTTCAATTTCCTTTAAAGAAGGGCATGGAGCACTTTCCTAGAAAGTAAATAAGAATGCCTTATGATGGGGTTATAGTCCCAGGGTAGGGTCATAGGCCTGCCCTATAGGTCCTACCCAAGGACTACCCTTCATAGAGGACAAGGCCCTTAGACAGTTCCGATTGAACTAAGGACTCCCCCATCATCCAGTCGGTGACGAGCATACGGAGCATATTTAACGTACCGACTGAATTCCACTCTGTACATCATAACCTCCCAGGAGGGCAACGGTCATACGTTTTCATACGCCATTATTAGCATTTAAGGCATACGTTACCTATAACGTAGGCATTTATTCGCCACTATTCCACCCCCGTCCACCGGGCCGTTGTGGAGGGCAGCGCACTCTATATAAGCCACCCTTCCCCACTGGTACAGGGGTTGGCATTTACTGTAATCTGATATTCCACTCGACACTAAGCTCCCAAGAGCACTGATACGTAGGGCTTTTACCTCCACCGTAGAGGGGCCTGAACTCATACAACCTCACCGTAGCTAAGGCTCTGCCCATCCTTTCGTACCCTACACATCTACTGTCAGACTTATACCCACGGTAGTTGGCGCCCACCGTGGGGCAGGCGTCTAAGCGACTTCCGGCGAGTTTGCGACTTCATTTTTTTCATCATGTCGTCCGGCGGTGATTTGTGCATGGGTCATGAGATCCTGTTCGACGCACTCTCCTTCATCGTCGATGATTCGGCATGGCTTCGGGATGCTCCCCTCGATGTCGAGGCACTCTCGAGTCGCGGGGCTACGCACTTCCGTGCCGGTTCCCGCGGCATCCTTCTTCTCCAGCAATCGGCCCCGGTGTCGATCTTCGCCCCCGTCATGCGCCGCAACAAGCGATCCCGCCGTCCGCAGCTCCAGCGTTGGGTGCGACACGCCCAGGCGCAACAGAACGCGTCTTCTCAAGTGGCGGTCCTCGAGTCGGTTGTGGTCGCGCCGCCGTCCCAGTGCTTGGACTCAGTTCCGACTGAGTTACCTTCCGAGTACTTGGGTCGCGGGCCTGCAGCCGAAGTTCTCATGGCTGATTCCCATGAAAGTCCCCTCCGAACTGGTCAGAATGAGCATGAGGTCGGCGAATCATCCGACGCTCATCGTCAACACCGCCGTTCTGCCAGTCGGTGCACTCGCCAGAGCAACGTCGAGGTGTTCCGCACACCCGTCCTCAACCTGGCTGCCGCTGCCAAGATAGCCGATTCCCTCCAACCAACTGATTCAGAGGCTGGTAGAGGGATCAAGCAGATCCGTGCCCTGTTGCACACGGTGCAGCAGCAGAATTCGACGGTCTCCCAGTCGCACAACAGGATCCACAACAGTTCTGTTCACGCGAACACGCATCGGTCGGTTTTCAGCCCCGACTCTCATCAGCGACGCAGAGGGGGCAACCGTTCCATGAATCCCGAAGATCGTCGCCGTTCACGCACCCCTCCGCGGGGTGGGCCTTACGGGCCCCGACATCACGATGATCGGCGTTCAGTCGGTGACGCGTATGATCCAAGGCCCGACGCAAGAGGGTATATCGCCCAGAGGAAGGTCGACAGGAGTCGAGCCCATCGTGATGGTCATGATAGAGACCGTCCGAGTGGTAACAGGACCATCGTCTCTGGTCCCGAGTGCTTCAGTCAGGCCATCCGTTCAGCTGACATCCCTCCCAACTTCCGATTGGCAACGGGGATCAGCAAGTTCACAGGAGAGTCCAAGCCAGAACACATGGCTGGACGACTACCGAGTGGCGGTCCAGATCGGTGGCGGAGATGACCAAGTCGCCATGAAACATCTCCCCCTGATACTCGACGGCTCGGCACGAGCGTGGCTGAACCAGTTGGCTCCATCGAGCATCTATAGCTAGGCAGATCTGTCTCGTGTCTTCATCAGGACCTTCGAGGGCATGTGCAAACGCCCTGCTGGTCTCGTGGAGCTCCAACACTGTGTCCAGAAGCAGAATGAACCCGTGCGCGATTTCATCCAGCGCTGGACGACCCTCTACCACATGGTGGAGAACATTACAGAGCACCAAGCTGTCTGCGCCTTCAAGGCAAGCGTGCGGTACAAAGATCTATACCTGAAGTTTGGTCGGACAGGCGACATCTCCATGAACAAGATGATGGAGATAGCTGCACGCTATGCAAATGGCGAAGAAGAGGACCGCATACGTAGCGGCAAGCATAAGGCAGTCGCCGATGGAGATGGGAACAACAATCGGAAGCAGAAGCAGAAAGCTCCGTCCACTCCGCAGGCAGAGGCAGCAGCCGTTACCAATGCCAAGTTCAAGGGCAAGGGGAAAGCTCAGTACACCCCCAAGAAGAAACAGTTCGGGAATTCCATCCTGGATCATCCATGTCCAATCCACACGAAGATGGACGAAGAAGGCAACGCCATATTCCCGAAGCACACCACTCGGCAATGTCGCCTCCTGATCCAAGGGTTCGGCGAAGGGCAGCCGAGTGAAAGCGACAATGAGCAGGATGATGAGGACAAGGAGGATCCGTTCCCCCAAGTCCATGCAACATTGATGATTTTTGCTGACGTGGAAAGCAAGAGTCGATTGAAGCTGGTGAACAGGGAGGTGAACATGGCAACCCCAACCAACCCCACGTTCCACAAATGGTCTCAGACTGCGATCACCTTCGATCAGTCGGATCATCCAGCACACGTGCCCACCCCAGGGAGGCAAGCTCTGGTCGTCGACCCAGTGGTGGAAGGAGTCCGACTGCGCAAAGTCCTCATGGACGGCGGCAACGGCTTGAACATCATGTACGCCGACACTCTCAAGGGGATGGGCATTCCGATGTCCAAACTTAGCGAGAGCAGCATGTAGTTCCACGGAGTCATCCCAGGACGAAAGGCCAAGTCACTCGGCCAGATCGCATTGGACATCGTTTTCGGCTCCGACAAGAACTTCCGCAAGGAAAAGCTGACATTCGAGGTGGTGGACTTCCAGAGTGCATACCATGCGATTCTGGGCCGTCCGGCGTATGCGCGTTTCATGGCCCGTCCATGTTACGTGTATTTGAAGCTGAAGATGCTGGGTCCCAAAGGTGTGATCATGGTCACATGCAATCGGCAGCGGGCCGAGGAGTGTCTGCAGCAGGGGTCAAGGATTGCCAATCAGCAGATGGCTATCCTCGAGCTGGATGAGTACAAGAAGACATCCGACCCTGTTGACTTGATTCGTTCGAAGAAGCCAGCTTCGGAGTCCGCATTCCAGTCGGCAGGAGACACGAAGAAAGTCAACATCCACCCGACGGGCGACGCTGCTGCCCCGACGAACATCTCCACCACCCTTGATCCAAAATAGGAAGTCGAGCTCATCCAATTCCTCCGTGAGAACTCGGACATTTTTGCATGGAAGCCCGCTGACATGCGAGGTGTACCCAGGGAGTTGGCTGAGCACCGATTGCATGTGGATCCTGCTGCTCGGCCTGTCCGAGAACGCGTGCGTCGGTCCGCCGCGCACACAAGGAAGGCAATCGGAGAGGAGGTGGCTAAACTTTTGGAAGCCAACTTCATTCGCGAGGTACACCACTCCGAGTGGCTCGCCAATGTTGTCATGGTGCCCAAGAAGGACAAGTCCCTCCGTATGTGCATCGACTTCAAGCATCTCAATAAGGTCTGCTCGAAAGATCATTTCCCGCTCCCCCGATTGATCAAATTGTCGATTCGACTACGGGTTGCGAGCGTTTATCATTCCTTGATGCCTATTCGGGCTATCATCAGATCCGTCTGTATGGTCCGGATGAATTAAAAACAGCCTTCATCACCCCATTCGGGTGCTTCTGCTACATCACTATGCCATTCGGTTTGAAGAATGCAGGAGCAACTTTTATGCGCATGATCCAAAAATGCCTCCTTGACCAGATCGGTCGAAATGTGGAGGCATATATGGACGATATCGTAGTCAAGTCACGCAAAGGTTCCGACCTGCTGACTGACTTGGCAGAAACATTCGCCAACCTGCGTAGGTACGATATCAAGCTCAACCCAGCCAAGTGTTCATTCGGCGTTCCCAGCGGGAAGTTACTCGGTTTCTTCGTTTCCGAATGAGGGATCGATGTCAACCCCGAAAAGATCGGGACCATCGTCCGAATGGAACGGCCGGTCAGAATACATGATGTTCAAAGGCTCACAGGTTGCCTAGCGGCTTTGAGCAGGTTTATCGCTCGACTCGGCGAGAAGGCGCTACCTCTGTACCGACTCATGAAGAAATCATATACTTTCGAGTGGACACACGAAGCCCAAATTGCATTCAACGACCTCAAAGCCCTGCTTTCCACCTAGCCGGTTCTTACTGCCCCGCTCAACAAAGAACCCCTTCTTCTGTACATCGCGGCTACAAATCAAGTCGTCAGCACTGTTCTCGCAGTCGAACGCGAAGAAGAAGGCAAAGCGTACAAGGTTCAGCGGCCAGTATATTATGTCTCCGAAGTCCTCACTCCTTCCAAGCAGAGGTATCCCCATTATCAAAAGCTTATTTATGGGATATACATGACTGCAAAGAAGGTGGCTCATTATTTCTAAGACCACTCGGTGTTTGTCATTTTTGATGCTCCGTTGTCGGAAATCCTCCACAATCGAGACGCATCAGGCCGAGTGGCGAAGTGGGCAATGGAGATGTTATACTGCGACATCAAGTTCGAAGCCAAGAAGGCTATAAAGTCTCAAGCTCTGGCTGACTTCATAACAGAATGGGTAGAACAACAGCAACCGACTCACATCTACTCGACTCATTGGACCATGTTCTTCGATGGGTCCAAGATGTTGAATGGCTCCGGCGTTGGCGTAGTGATCATATCGCCAAAAGGTGATAAACTCAAGTATGTGTTGCAGATACATTTTGATTCTTCCAACAATGAGGCAGAGTACGAAGCTCTCCTTTATGGATTGCGCATGACCATCACACTCGGCGTCCGTCGCCTGATGGTCTATGGCGATTCAGATCTGGTGGTTAATCAAGTGATGAAAGAATGGGATGTAAGGAACCCCACCATGACCGCATACTGCAACACAGTAAGGAAGCTCGAGAAGAAGTTTGAAGGTCTGGAACTTCACCATGTTCCCCGATTGAAAAACCAAGCAGCTGATGAGTTGGCAAAACTCGGATCCACTCGGAGACCAGTCCCGAGTGATGTCTGCCTCGAGCACCTAGATCTCCCTTCGGTGAAAGAAGATCCTTTCACAGAAGAACCAGTACAACCGAAGAGCTCAACAGATCCGACTGAAGTCGAGGTCCCTGCTGTGGTTGATTTGATCATGGAGATTCTTGCTCTCATCCCCGATTGGACTGTGTCGTTCATTGCGTACATCCTGAGGCAAGAATTACCAGAAGATGAAGTCCAAGCTAGGCAGAACGTCCACAGGTCGAAGTCCTTCACCATCATTGATGGCAAGTTGTACAAGGAAAGTGTTTCAGGCGTCCTTCAGCGGTGCATCTCCCCTGAAGAGGGACAGTTAATCCTGGAAGAAATTCACTCAGGAACCTGCGGCCATCATGCTTCCTCAAGAGCAATCGTCGCCAAAGCATTCAGAGCTGGTTTCTTCTGGTTGCACGCGAATGAAATGGCAAAATACATGGTCGACCGATGCAAAGGCTGTCAGTTCTATTCGAACAAGTCCCACAAGCCAACATCTGCGCTGAAGACAATCCCTCTTGTTTGGCCGTTCGCAGTGTGGGGATTAGATATAGTCGGACCATTCAGAATAGACCAAGGGGGATTCACTCATCTGTTGGTAGCAGTCGACAAGTTCACCAAGTGGATTGAAGCCAAGCCCATCAAGAAGCTCGACGCCCTTACGGCCATCAAATTTGTCAGAGACATCATCGCCAGATTCGGGGTTCCGCACAACATAATCACCGACAATGGCACAAACTTTGACTTGGACAGATTCAAAGGTTTTTGCACAGGCCAAGGTATCCGAGTGGATTTTGCATCTGTGGCGCATCCCCAAACAAACGGGCAAGCAGAGCGGGCGAATGGGCATATTCTTCAAGGGTTGAAGCCTCGACCGTGCGAGAAGTTGGACATGCCGCCGGCGCATGGTTACCGAACTGCCTTCGGTGTTGTGGGGCCTCCGCACAACTCCGAATAGATCTACAGGGCGATCCACGTTCTTCCTCATTTATGGAGCAGAGGCGGTCCTTCCGAGTGACTTGCTTCACAACTCTCCACGGGTCGAACTCTTCTCCGAAGCCGAAGCAGAGCTAGCCAGGCAAGACGGAGTAGATCTTCTAGAAGAAGAGCGCGAGATGGCACTGACTCGCTCAAGAATTTATCAACAAGATCTGCCGCGATTTCACGCGCGACACGTTAGGAGTCGTACATTCCAAGCAGGCGACCTAGTGCTCCCAGTGGATCAGCAGAGACCTCACAAGTTAGCTCCCGCCTGGGAAGGACCCTTCATCATCTCTAAGGTGCTGAACAACGGAGCGTATCGACTCTACAACCTTGACAGAGAAACGGACGAGCCACGAGCATGGAATGGAGATCTCCTGAAGCGCTTCTACACGTGACCACCGACGGGGACAATGTAAAGAACAAGTATCATTGAAGTAATACAAAGCAGATCGATTTCTTGCAGGTTCAAAAAATTCCACGTTTGCAGACTCTGGTCTAAAAACTCACTCCGAGTGCGCACCAAAAGCCGCACTCGGAGACTTACCTGCGATCCAGAATTGCCTAAGTACAAACTCGCTCCGAGTGCGCACCAAAAGCCGCACTCGGGTACTTAGCTGCGACCCAGAATCGCCTAAGTAAAAAATTCACTCCGAGTGCGTACTAAAAGTCGCACTCGGGAACTTAGCTGCGACCCAGAATCGCCTAAGTACAAACTCGCTCCGAGTGTGCACTAACAACCGCACTCGGAGACTTAGCTGCGACCCAGAATCACCTAAGTACAAACTCGCTCCGAGTGCGCACCAAAAGCCGCACTCGGGGACTTAGCTGCGACCCAGAATCACCTAAGTAAAAAATTCACTCCGAGTGCGTACTAAAAGTTGCACTCGGGAACTTAGCTGCGACCCAGAATCGCCTAAGTACAAACTCGGTCCGAGTGTGCACTAACAGCCGCACTCGGAGACTTAGCTGTGACCCAGAATCGCCTAAGTACAAACTCGCTTCGAGTGCGCACCAAAAGCCGCACTCGGGGACTTAGCTGCGACCCAGAATCGCCTAAGTAAAACTTTCACTCCGAGTGCGTACTAAAAGTCGCACTCGGGAACTTAGCTGCAACCCAGAATCGCCTAAGTACAAACTCGCTCCGAATGTGCACTAACAGCCGCACTCGGAGACTTAGCTGCGACCCAGAATCGCCTAAGTAAAAACTCACTCCGAGCGCGCACCAAAAGCCGCACTCTCTTAGCTGCGACCCAGAATCGCCTAAGTACAAACTCACTCCGAGTGTGCACCAAAAGCCGCACTCGGGGACATAGCTGTGACCCAGAATCGCCTAAGTAAAAAATTCACTCCCAGTGCGTACTAAAAGTCGCACTCGGGAACTTAGCTGCGACCCAGAATCGCCTAAGTACAAACTCGCTCCGAGTGTGCACTAATAGCCGCACTCGGGGACTTAGCTGCGATTCAGAATCGCCTAAGTACAAAACTCGCTCCGAGTGCGCACTAAAAGCCGCACTCGGAGACTTAGCTGCGATCCAGAATCGCCTAAGTAAAAAAGCTTCCTTCGAATGTTTCCTCAAGATCCACTCAGTGGCTTAGCAGACCCTCATTGAGACTCATGTGGATGTGAAGACAACTAACAACTACATGAGTAACAACTTGCTCCGAGTGCGAGCTTACAGCCGCACTCGAAGACTTAGCTGCGATCCAGAATCGCCTAAGTAAAAAAGCTTCCTTCGAGCGTATCCTCGAGATCCACTCGGAGGCTTAATAGACCCTCATTGAGGCTCATGTGGATGTGAAGACAACTGACAACTACATGAGTAACAACTCGCTCCGAGTGCGAGCTTACAGCCGCACTCGGGGACTTAGCTGCGATCCAGAATCGCCTAAGTAAAAACCCGCTCCGAGTGCGCACCAAAAGCCGCACTCGAAGACTTAGCTGCGACCCAGAATCGCCTAAGTACAAACTCGCTCCGAGTGCGCACTAAAGGCCGCACTCGGGGACTTAGCTGCGATCCAGAATCGCGTAAGTAAAAAGCTTCCTTCGAGTGTGTCCTCGAGATCCACTTGGAGGCTTAGCAGACCCTCATTGAGGCTCATGTAGATGTGAAGACAACTGACAACTACATGAATGTCAACTCACTCCGAGTGCGCACGAAAAGTCACACTCGGGGACTTAGCTGCGACTCAGAGTCGCCTAAGTAAAAAGCTTCCTCATGTTTGCCATTGGCTTCACCAAGAAACGCCAAACAAAAACCACGAGCCAAAATCGTGTCAAAAAAGTTTTTTTGGCGAAAGAAGAGCAAAATATTCGATTCAAATTCAAAGTTGGATCTACGATCAGTCGGCTCAGTGTGGATCAAGCTTATCCACACCCCACGAATGTGACGGCCAACAGCAGTGGCCAAAGTTTGATACAGACACCACTCGGCATACCGAGGTAAAGTTTTTCAAGCGTCATCGGGACTGGCAGGCTCCACAAAGGTGTCAAGGTCGATCCCGTCTGTGATGCGAGTGGCTGTGTCGAGGAAGGTCTCCATGAAATCTTCGAATCGAAGCTTCTTGGTGTTGGCGACCTGCAACGCCTTCAACTTTTCTTCACGAGCTTCCTTGCAATGCACTCGGACCAGCAATAGCGCCACGTCCGCACCACAACGAGCGACAGACTTCTTCCATGCGTGCACTCTGTTCGGGACGTCCTCCAGCCGAGTCATCAACCCTTCTATTTCTTGCCGGGAATTGTCTTCGGGCCACAGCTCCTTGTCGATCCGGCCGATGACTTCTCTCAGGCGGCCAATGAAAGGTCCCACTCTGCCAAGGCGAATATGCGCTCGGAGCATGTCCCGGTTGGCTTCATCGCCGAGTGGAACGTTCGGAACAACCGACCGTTCAATGTCTGCTGCTTCAGCCTCAGCGTCCAGACAAAAATCTGCCAACAAAAGACAAGCAGAAAGTAAGCGCAGAATAAACTCCAAAGACAAGAAGCACTCGGCAAAAAGATTACCACCAAGCAGTGCAATCATCTTCCTTGCCCAGTCGCTGATGTACTTCTCCTGCGCCATGCACCGATTGTTCATCAACTTCAGCTGACCCATCCGCTCGGTTCTTTGCCTGCCCATTTTCTCAATTTCGGCCACCAATGCCTTGTTGGTCTCCCGGGCCTCCTCAAAAGACTTCTCTCGGTCAGCAAGAGCCCCCTTCACACCAGCCAAGTCATTCACAGCCGCCTCCAATTCCGCAGCAAGCTGAATCTTTTCAGCCTTCAGAGCATTGTACGCGGATCCCATTTCGCAAGTCTTCTGCCAAATCAGCGCAAAGGGAAGATCAGACACATTCAACAAGGAAAACAAATGAAGCTCAAAGTTCTTCAGACCCCTGCTGATGCAAGAAATCGATAACGGTCTCGGGGACTACACCCAGTGGGTTCACTAAGAGTGACCCCACTGGCATGAAGCTCGAGCAGGCTGGCCCTATTGAGCTACATGACAAACAGACAAATCTATGACACTACTATCACCCGACCTGAGTAACACTACTCTCGGGGACTACACCCAGTGGGTGCACTCGGACTACCCCCACTAGAACCATTTGGGCAGATCAGCTCTGATCCGCTTAGGTAACGGAAAATGCATCTAAAGACAACTGCCGGTGCAAGCACTCGACAGAAGTCTCGGGGACTACACCCACTGGGTTCACTCAGAGTGAACCCACTGCAAAATCATCCTTCTGTATCCGGGTCTATCACTGCAACCCCCAGTGGGTGACAAGAGGAAAGTAAACACTTACTAGCGCACTTACTCGGATATCGTCCCGGAGCTCCAAGCTTCTCTTGTACAAAGACGCGATGGAGTCGTACGCTCCCTTGGCATCACCTGCCATCAACTCCACCTGCACCATGGCGTCCTTGGCGGCCCCCATCTGGTCTTCCGGGAGATGTCGGGCGTCATACTGAACGGTTGACGGAACCGGCGCGGTAGAAGACTCCTTGGGCATCCCAAGCTACGCTCCAGTCGGTTCCGCCGCGAGGGGCACCGTCTCAGTCGGCGGCATCGTCTCGGTCGGCAGCACGACCGTGGTGGGAGCAGCAGCAGATGGGACAACCTCAAGGACAGGCGCTAAAGCTGGCCCTGACCCCCTTTGGTCGTCGTCCTCCAGATGAATCACCTCCGAAGGAAGCCCGACTGAACAACATGAAATTACAGAAAAAGGGCAAGATTAAAGGCAGCACTCGCGAAACGATAAATACAAACTCTCAGAGTCGTGACAGCATACCTTGCTGGGATGTGGTAGCATTATCCGTGTCCATGGGATCATCGTCCTGGTGCGGCAGAGAGGCGGCGGAGGTAGCAACTCTGTTGAGTGAAATCCACTCGACAGATAAGCATGAGTTCAATCAGATAGTGAAGGATGATGGGAGAGCAAGACACTTACGCTGAGGCGATTGGAACAGCGATCCTCATCCGAGGCAAAGCTTTCCGAGGCTTGGGTCCGCTAGGTTTGGCCACCTTGGACGACTAGTCCGTGGGTTCGGCAGCAGTGTCCCTAGTCCTCTTCACACTCCGAGCACTCGGAGCTACGGGAGGGGCTGGCGGAGCACTCGAGGCCGCTGGAGGAGCCGACGGAGTCGCGGGATCGTGACGGCGCTTAGTTCGATGTTCTGGTGGTGGAGGTGGCGAGCTCTGCTCCCTAACCTCCTCCTCCTCCTCTTCGGTCTCCTCCTCCGTCTCCCCACTGTCGGAGACGTACTCGGCGCTGTCCACGCTACCCTCCTGGCTGCCCTCCTCTTCCTCAGCTGGATTCCCGTTCGAGACGGCAGAATGCGAGTTAGTCCACTCCTGCACAAGACACAGTCGGCAACGTCAGACGCCAGGCGGCGGTACAAGAAAAGCGATAAATCTAAGAAGATTGAAAGCACTCGACAAGATGCGCTCACCTCATTCGGAGGAGGATTGTCGGTGCGGAAGGGCCTCACTCGCCGGGCTCCTTGGGGGTTGTCACATGCGCCTGTGATGCCGCGGACCCACGCTGTCACCGTCTCCCTGGTCACGCACTCCGGGTGAGTCCGAGTGGAATCCTCAGGCCCCATGTAGTGCCACATGGCGTGGTGTCGGGCTTGCAGCGGCTGGATGCGCCGACCCCGAAAAGTCTCCACCAAGTCCGTGCTGGTGACTCCCTTGCGGACGACGGCTATCAACGCGTCGACCAGAGGCTGGATCTGGACCTTTTCCACCTTTGAGAGCGCAAGCTGCCTGGGAGGGGCCGGACGGTCTAGGCTAAAAGGTGGCAGCCCAGTCGCAGCATTCGGACAGGCGATGTCCTGGCAGTAGAACCAGGTCAACTGCCAGTTCCTAACTGACTCGGACAACTGGAGAGGGGGGAAGCTACTTTTTGTTTTCTTCTGGAAGCCTAAGCCCCCGCAGAGTTGGAGGAGATGGGTCTTATCGTCCGACTGGCTAAGTTTTTTGACGGTTTGGAACCTAGCGGAGAAGACGTACTTAAAGAGCCCCCAGTGGGGGGGGGGCATCCAATAAAGCACTCGCAAAGGGTGACGAATGTGGCAACGTGGGCTATCGCGTTCGGAGGAAAATGATGGAGCTGCGCACCGAAGTGATTCATAATACCTCTGAAGAAGGGGTGGGGAGGCAGGGAGAAACCCCTGAACACGTGGCTGAGGAGCAGGACGCGCCCCCCCTCCTTCGGTGCCAGCTCCGTCTCGCCCTCCGCCGGCAGCCTCCACGACTTGTTGGCGATCATGCCGTGCTCCACTAGCTCCAGCAAGTCGTCTGCCGTCACCGTGGAGGGGAGGAAATCCCCCTGGATCCAACCCGCCGACAGTGCCCGCTGTCGCCGCTGAGCAGGGGCCGCCCCCTTCTTCTTCTTCTTCTTCTTCTATGCTTCGAGTTTGCTGGTCTGCCCCTTCATCATGGTGAAGGCAACATATTCGCAGAGGAGGAGAGGAAGGAGGAGGCTTGGGACGCGCAGGGAGCTGCGGGAGGAGCAAGGCTAACGCGAGGAAGAAGAGCAGTGCAACAAGAGATCCCCGCCGGAAGGACTTAAATAAGCTTCCGACTGAGTCGCTAACAGGTGGCCCCGAAATCTTATCCCCCCGACCGGCTGCTGCGATGTTAGTGGAGAAGATAACGGCGCGGTAATCGAGGCGGCAGAAGCTACTCCATGGCAATGTCATCATCCCCGCCGAGCGCGCGGCAACCGAAATTTGAGGATCTCGGAAAATCCGCCGCTGTCAGTTGGACCGGTCACATCAAAAGATTCCACGGAAGCACTCTGTCCCTGACGGTTCGTTTCACTGGTATATTCACTCGGATCACTGGTCGAAAGGATAAAATGGATCGAGGCAAACAACGCCAAAGTCACATCCATACCACTCGGATCCGTACTCCAGGCATCACTTCGTTGTTCCAACCCCGATACATTCGGGGACTAATGATGGGGTTATAGTCCCAGGGTAGGGTCATAGGCCTGCCCTATAGGTCCTACCCAAGGACTACCCTTCATAGAGGACAAGGCCCTTAGACAGTTCCGACTGAACTAAGGACTCCCCCATCATCCAGTCAGTGACGAGCATACGGAGCGTATTTAACATACCAACTGAATTCCACTCTATACATCGTAACCTCCCAGGAGGGCAACGGTCATACGTTTTCATACACCATTATTAGCATTTAAGGCATACGTTACCTGTAACGTAGGCATTTATTCGCCACTATTCCACCCCTGTCCACCGGGCCGTTGTGGAGGGCAGCACACTCTATATAAGCCGCCCTTCCCCATAGGTGCAGGGGTTGGCATTTACTGTAATCTGATATTCCACTCGACACTAAGCTCCCAAGAGCACTGAGACGTAGGGCTTTTACCTCCACCGTAGAGGGGCCTGAACTCATACAACCTCGCCGTAGCTAAGGCTCTGCCCATCCTTTCGTACCCTACACATTTACTGTCAGACTTATACCCACGACACCTTATGATTCCATGATGAGGGCTACTTATGGTTTGAGCACCAAAGACGACGATACGTGATTCCATCAGCTTATGCCTAGCTAAGGGCGTTAAACAATAGCGCTTGTTGGGAGGCAACCCAATGAATTTATCTTTTTCTTTCTGTTTTGTTGCGTCCACACTATCATAATTCTGTTGTGATTGTGTCTTTTGTGTTTCTTTTTGTGTTTGAGCCAAGCAAAACCTTTATGACTAGTCTTGGTGATGGTTGTTTGATCCTGCTGGAAAAAGACAAAAACTTTTCGCTCACGAGATTATTTTACATTTTTATTCAGAAAGAGACTTTGAGTTGATTCTTTTTGCTGCTGGTTGATATGCCTTTTTCCCAAGCATTCGTAATTTTTCAGAAGTTTTGAGGTACCATAAGTATACGAAGTATACAGATTGCTACAGACTGGTCTGTTTTTGATAGATTATGTTTTTGGTGAGTTGGTTGCTTGTTTTGATGAAACTAAGGATAGTATCGGGGGTACTAGCCATGGAAAAGTGAGAATGCAGTAATCTAACACCAATATAAATAGAAATCAAGATTGCTACAGTACCTAAAGAGGTGGTAGTTTGTTTCTTGTGCTAATGTTATCACGAGTTTCTGTTTAAGTTTTGTGTTGTGAAGTTTTCAAGTTTTGGGTGATGTTCTCATGGACAAAGAGGTAAGGAGCGGAAAGAGCTCAAGCTTGGGGATGCCCAAGGCATCCCAAGCCAAATTCAAGGACACCAAAAAGCCTAAGATTGGGGATGCCCCGGGAAGGCATCCCCTCTTTCGTCTTCAATCCATCGGTAACATTACTTGGAGCTATATTTTTATTCACCACATGATATGTGTTTTTCTTGGAGCGTCTTGTATCGTAGGAGTCTTTTCATTTTGTTGTGTCACAATCATCCTTGCTGCACACCCTTTGAGAGAGACATGCACTCATCGTGATTTTGCTTGAATGCTCATAGTGCTTCACTTATATCTTTTGAGCTAGATAATTTTGCTCTATGTGCTTCACTTAGATCTTTTAGAGCACAACGGTGCGTGACTTGGTAGTTGGCTCCTGCTATGAAAGTAGTCCCAAAGGTGATAGGTACCCAAAGAGGATACAAAAACTTCCATCTTCATGTGCATTGAGTAGAAAGAGAAGTTTTGATTTCTCTCAATTAGTTTTGAGACGTGGATTTGGTAATATTAAGAGTTAAGTTCGTAGGGTGTTGTGAATCTAGAAGTACTTGTGTTGAAGTTAGTGATTCCCGTAGCATGCACGTATGGTGAACCGCTATGTTAGGAAGTCGGAGCATAATTGATCTATTGATTGTCATCCTTTGTGTTGCGGTCGGGATCGCGCGATGGTTAACACCTACCAACCCTTCCCCTAGGAGTATGCGTTTAGCACTTTGTTTCAACTACTAATAAAAACTTTCGCAACAAGTATGTGAGTTCTTCATGACTAATGTGAGTCCATGGTATAGATGCACTTTCACCTTCCACCATTGCTAGCCTCTCTAGTGCCGCGCAATTCTCGCCGGTGCACAAACCCACGATATGCCTTCCTCAAAACAGCCACCATACCTACCTACTATGGCATTTTCATAGCCATTCCGAGATATATTGCCATGCAACTCCCACCGTTCCGTCTCATGACTTGTGCCGTCACTCTCATATTGCCATTGCATGATCATAAGATAGCTAGCGAGATGTTTCAACGTCATACGCCAAGCTAGATCGTTGCACATCCCGGTACACTGCCGGAGGCATTTCCTATAGAGTCATCATCGTTCTGAGCTTTGAGCTGAGAGTAAATAAAAGTGTGATGATCATCATTATTAGAGCATTGTCCCATGTGAGGGGAAAAAAGAGGCCAAAGAGCCCAAATAATAAAAAAAGAAAAGAAAAAAAGAGGCCCAAGAGCCCAAATAAAAAAAAGAGAAAAAGAGAGAAGGGACAATGCTACTATATTTTTCCACACTTGTGCTTCATAATAGCACCATGTTCTTCATGATTGAGAGCCTCTCGTTTCGTCACCACCATATGCTAGTGGGAATCTTCATTATATAACTTGGCTTGTATATTCCAATGATGGGCTTCCTCAAAATTGCCCTAGGTCTTCGTGAGCAAGCAAGTTGGATGCACACCCACTAGTTATCCTTTTGAGCTTTCACATACTTATAACTCTAGTGCATCCTTTGTATGGCAATCCCTACTCATTCACATTGATATCTATTAATGGGCATCTCCATAGCCCTTTGATATGCTGAGTCAATGTGACCATCTCCTCCTTTTTGTCTCACAACCACCACCACACTCTATTCCACTTATAGTGCTATATCCATGGCTCACGCTCATGTATTGCGTGATAGTTATAAAAGGTTTGAGAAAGTAAGAGTGCAAAAAGAATTACTTGGCCAATACCGGGGCTGTGCATGATTTAAATTAGTTGTGTGGGGATGATGGAGCATAGCCAGACTATATGATTTTGTAGGGATAACTTTCTTTCGCCTTGTTATTTCGAAAGTTCATGATTACCTTGCTAGTTTGCTTGAAGTATTATTGTTTTCATGTCAATAGCAAACTATTGTTTTGAATCTTACGGATCTGAACATTCATGTCACACGAAAGAAGTTGCAAAGGACAACTATGCTAGGTAGCATTTCACATCAAAAATTCAGTCTTTATCACTTCCCTACTCGAGGATGAGCAGGAGTTAAGCTTGGGGATGCTTGATACGTCTCCAACGTATCTATAATTTTTGATGGTTTCATGCTATTATCCTATCAAACTTTGGATGTTTTGTATGCCTTTTATATCTTTTTGGGACTAACTTATTAACTCAGTGCCAAGTGCGAGTTCCTGTTTTTTCTGTGTTTTTGACCCCTTTTAGAGGAGGATTTTAAACGGAGTCCAGACGGAACGAAACTTCCAAAAAGATTTTTTCTGAAACAGAAGAAGATCGGGAAGCTTGAGAACCAAGGCAGGGGGCCACCAGGGACCCCACAAGCCCCCTAACCGCGGTCGGGGGCGCGCCTCCCAGGCTTGTGGGCTCCCTGGACCACCTCTGCCCTAGGTATTTCGCCTATATATTCCCATAAATTCCAGAAAAAATCAGGAGATCATCGAAAGTACTTTTCCGCCGCCGCAATGTTTTGTCTCCGCAAGATACCATCTGGGGCACGTTCCGGTGCCCTGCCAAAGGGGGGATTCGGATACGGAGGGCTTCTTCATCAACACCATGACTTGTTCGATGATGCGTAAGTAGTTCACCATAGACCTACGGGTCCATAGCTAGTAGCTAGATGGTTTCTTCTCTCTCTTGGATCTTCAATACAAAGTTCTCCATGATCTTCATGGAGATCTATCCGATGTAATGTTCTTTTGCGGTGTGTTTGTCGAGATCCGATGAATTGTGGATTTTTGATCGGATTATCTATGAATCTTATTTGAGTTTGTTCTGATCTCTCTTATGTATTATTTCATATCCTTGTAATTCTCTTCGATTTTGTGGGTTTTGTTTGGCCAGCTTGATCTTTGATTCTTGCAATGGGAGAAGTTCTTGGTTTTGGGTTCATACCGTGGGGTGACCTCACCCAATGACAGAAGGGGTAGCGAGGCACGCATCGTGTTGTTGCCATCAAGGGTAAAAAGATGGGGGTTTCATCATTGGTTTGAGTTTATCCCTCTACATCATGTCATCTTGCTTAAGGCATTACTTTGTTCGTCATGAACTCAATACACTAGATGCATGCTGGATAGCGGTCGATGTGTGGAGTAGTAGTAGTAGATGCAGGAAGTATCGGTCTACTTGTCTCGGACGTGATGCCTATATGTATGATCATTGCCTTAGATATCGTCATGACTTTGCGCGGTTCTATCAATTGCTCGACAGTAATTTGTTCACCCACCATAATATTTGCTATTTTGAGAGAAGCCTCTAGTGAACACTATGGCCCCCGGGTCTACTTCACTCCATATTTTCAGCCTTACACTTTTTCTTTGTTGCACTTTCCGCCTCCAGATCTCACTTTGCAGTCAATCTTGAAGGGATTGACAACCCGTTTATAGCGTTGGGTGCAAGCTCTTTTGTGTTTGTGCAGGTACTCTGGACTTGACGAGATTCTCCTACTGGATTGATACCTTGGTTCTCAAACTAAGGGAAATACTTACTGCTCCTGTGCTGCATCGCCCTTTCCTCTTCAAGGGAAAAACCAACGCAAGCTCAAGAGACGACAGAAGATTTCTGTCGTCGTAGCAAGCATAAGGCTTATATGGCAATCAAAGAGCTCAACTTTCATTTCAAACTTGCTGGTGAGAAGAGGTTATTTGATATTAGCTCACTTGATGAATGGAGAACTCAGGCATATGAAAATGCCAAGTTGTTTAAAGAAAAAGTTAAGAGGTGGCATGATAAAAGGATACAAAAACGTGATTTCAATGTAGGTGATTATGTCTTGCTATACATTTCTCGGTTAAGATTTTTTGTAGGCAAGCTTCTCTCTAAATGGGAAGGTCCTTACATTGTTGTGGAAGTATATCGTTCCGGTGCCATAAAGATCAACAACACGGAAGGCAATTTTCCGAGAGTTGTAAATGGGCAAAGAATCAAGCATTATATCTCAGGTACTCCCATAAATGTTGAAAGCAATATTATTAATACCATAACTCCGGAGGAGTACATAAGGGATATTTATCAGCTTGTTTCAGACTCCAAAAACGAAGAGGTATGTGATTCGATAAGTAAACCGACTCCAAAACTTTTCCAGTAGCAATTTTTCTCCGTTTTGGATGTTTTCGAAACATAGAAAAATTTAAAGTAGTCCGGAAAGCGCACGAGGAGGCGACAAGCCTGCCAAGCGCGACCACCCCCCTGGTCGCGCCTGGGTGGCTTGTGAGCACCTCATGTGCCTCCCGGACTCCTTTTCTTGCGGAGTACTCCTTTTGGTCGGGAAAAATTCATTATATATTCTCCCGGAAGGTCCGACCCTCGTATCACGCAAATATCCTTTGTTTTCGTTTCGAGCCTGTTTCAGCAGCAGATTTAGGGCAAGATGTCTTCTCAAGATTCAGAGGGGGAGAGCTATGTGGCCGATTACCTTGCTAACCCCAAGGTCTATGGGGACTTGGATCATTATGGTTGGACCACTGATGAGGAAGAAGATTATGATCCCTAGGGGAAGGAAGGAACAAGTTCCGATGAAGAGGAGGCTCCTCTACCCCAATCTGGAAACACACATGTGGAGTTCAAGAAGTCGAGCCTCCCTGACTCAAGGAAGAAGCCTAAGATTTTGTTTAACCCTTCTCGTCTTTTGCAGGAGAGTAAGCAGGAATTATGCCAGAGGGTGTTGAGGCTTGAAGAGGAAATTAACGATTTGAAGGAGCAGCATTTTGTGCTCAAGAGGAAATTAAGCAAGTTCAAGAACTCTGCAACAACTCCACCACCATCACCTCCGGAGGAAGATAATTAAGCAGATGTATGGGCACTCCTCTTGGCTTGTGCCAAGCTTGGGGGAGTTGTGTAATGCCCCAAGTGTAGAACTTTCCCTTCTTGTAACCTTCCATGTGGGGCCACCTTGTCAGAGATCTTGAGGATATCTTTCGTGCTTTGAATTCATGTGTGTTCCCTAGTGCTTACTTCCCTTGCATGCATGAATTACATATGATCCCTTGCCATGTTTATGTTTACATGCCATGATCATTTGCATTTGAGTCTAATGGGTGTAGTGTTGTGGTGTTGTGAGTGCATGTGATCTTGCTAGGATTAGGTGGTGGTTTTGCACTACCTTGTGATGCATGTGATAATGGTGCGTGTGAAGTAGGAGTGAGTGCTAGTCTTTTAAGCTCTTGCTTTCAAACTCCTTTTCCTTCCTATGTTTATTCTTGCCAAAATTCCTTCTTCCCAAAGATGATTCAAAAATGTCTAGTGGTTAGATAAAAATGTGCTTATGAGGAGAGGCAATTTTGCTGATTTGATCTTTGACTTCTAAAGGTGCAAATAAACCAAAACAGTAGAGTAATTACTGTTTTGCATCTATTTCAAAGTCTCCAAATATTGTGTTCCTATTTTAGTTTATTAGGCCATATTTTGCCAAGACCAGGGGTTTTTTTCCTTTTATATTTTTTTCCTACCAGGTGGCTGTGTATATTGCTTTTCTCTCAGGCCCTATTTTTTTATTAGAAATTATTCCAGGGTTCTTTCTCTCTACCTAGAGCCACTTGGGCCTTACCCCTCTTCCCTGGCCCAAGTGCATGCGCTCCAGAGCCCACTGGCGAGCGTTCCTTCTTCCTCCCGACGTCATCCCTGTACGACGCGCGCTCCACCTCCCGATCACTCTCTCCTTGATCCAGCGGCTCGAGCTCGCCTCTCGAGACGTTAAAAAAGGAGCCCGAGGCCTCCTCCTCCGCCCTAGGGTTCCCTCTCCTTTCCTCCCCAGCGCCGCCAGTTTCCTCCTGTCCTCGTTCTTCCCAGGTAGCTTCTGCGAGGTAGCAGAGAGAGAGAGGGTGCAGCGCCTCCTCCGTCAACCCGCCGTCCCGTCGTCTCCGGCACCGGCCGCCATGCCCGGGGGCTCGGGGGGGCTCCCCGCGTCCCATTCCCGGCGCTAGAAGCCCCGGAGAGCGGCCACGCCGACGACCCCGAGTACGCCCAGGACGTGGCCGTGGTGCTTCTTCCTCCCCGTCGGTCCGGCATCGCAAGGACGTCTTCGTCGTCGGCTCCTTCCTCTCCGGCGCTCCTCCTTCCTGTTCGGCGCTCCCTCTCCCCCCCCAAGGTGAGGACCAACGCCCGTGCTTCCTCCTCCTCAGGTCGGTCCGGATCCGGAGCGAGTTCTTGTTCTTCCCTGTTGTCGGTTGTCAGGGGATAGCTGTCGCGTGGCGAGCAGTAGCAGGGCGAGTAGGCTTGCGTAGGTGTACGTAGCCGGTGCCTCCCCTGCGTAGCAGTAGCAGCAGCAGCCGGCAATAGGCGTAGCAGTAGCAGCAGCAGCTAGCCGGTGCAACTTTGCAGCTGCACCGGCAGGGAACGCCGGCGCCGTCCGGGCAGCCAAAGGAGGCACCTTCTCCCGTGCTCAGGGCGAAAAATGGATCCCCCGGGAGTCCCGCGGGCCCCGCCAACGGTTTCCCCTGCCGGTGGTGGCCGGGAGTGGCGCCGCTAGCGTCCTCGGGTCCGGCCGCCGGCGGGATGCTTCTCGTGAGATGCGTGTATTTCTGCTTTACTTTCTAGTCTTAGCCAGACTCCAGTTCATAGCCTGATGGTAGTACCTCTCTGTCATATGCATGCGCCTGATGAGAGGTCCAGGGTTCGAGTCCCCCCTCGGCGCCTTTTGTTGTTTTGCTTGATTATTTGTGTCAATGGGCCTGCAGTTAACTTACCTTGCTATTCCCTCCTCTCTTGTTAACAACCGTAGCAGCAGCGTAGTGGTGTGTTGTGGTGTTGTTGTATCAGGGGGCTAGGGTTCGAATCCCAGTCAGCCCAGATTTCTTTTTTTTTGTTTCTTTTCCTGTTTTGCAGTCATTTTTTCCCTTGCTATGTGAGCAACCCCATGTCCAGCTCAGAGAATATTTTGCCCTATGTATTTCTCCCTTCCATGTTAATTGTAGGAGGTGTAGGAGTAGTTTGTGATGATAGTAGTGGTGTGAATCCATGCCTATGTTCCTCCCTTCCATGTCACTTGTTGGAGGTGTAAGAGTAGATTGTGATGGTAGTAGTGGAGTGGGTCTAGGGGTTTGTGAGATGGTGCTTGAGGTGTGATGTGTGTGCAAGTGTGTGTATCTTGGTGTTCTCACTTGTGTGCCTTGCTAGTCTAGTGCATGTGGGTGCTAGTTGTCCTTGTGTTGGTGGCCTTGGGCAAGTTTGTGGAATGTTTGGGTGCCCTCTCTCACCACCTTAAATTCTGTGTGAGAGCTTATCATAGTGCTCATTGCTATCATTACATGTGTAGGCATGGAGATGATGTTTTTGTGAGTGCACACCACTTGTGGTACCTACTAAAAGTGTTTGAGAGATGATGCTACCAAGTTACTTGCTTAGTTTCTTACCCCCCTCCAGTTTTCCTTAGGTTTAAGGGCATGATGTTGTTGTAAATGAAGTGGAATATATGTGAGAGTGTGCACCATCACAAGCCCATATGTGGAGGTGTGCATACTCTCTTGTTCGCTTGGAGTCCCATTGTGGTGTGCCTGATTCTAGTAATATTGTGATATGGGTGTTGGTGTTGTTGATGTGCATGACACAAACATGGGGTTCAAACCCCCATGTCACTTTGTCATTGTGCACATGAAACCCTCCTATGTAGTTGTCATCTTAAAAGCATACCTTATGGATTTGCATTTTCATTTTGTTGAAAGTTTGGGCTTTGTTTCCATGATATAGATGGAGCCCAAAGGCATGGGTCTTGGTGTGCTAGTTGTAGGGGTTTGTGCTCAACACCATAGTGGTGTCAAACACCTCTTGGGAACTTGTGTGTGCAAACTATGCCTAGACAAAGTGGGCATGTGGTTGGAAAATTCCAGATTTTTGAACTCTGAAAATTTCACTAAGTCTGGGATGCTGAAAACATTTTCTTCCCCGGTAGACAAGGTTGTTCTGGTCATTATGTTGAGAACTGGACTTAGTTCAGTGCTAGTGTTTTGAACCTGGTATGTTTGTGAAGCTTCCTTTCAATTTTTAAGTCATTTGGAGTCCAGTAGCTTGTGTTTTGATTGCTGTAAAAAGCTTCAGAACAGAAACAGAAACTCAGGTGCAGGAATTTTCACTAAGTCCCTGAGAACTGATGGTTTTGGGAAAGTTTGTGGACTTGTATATTCTAGAGTTTAATTCCTTTTGCTGTGATTCGTGCTGGAGATTGTAGTGTTCTTGGTTGGCAACAGCCACATATATTATTTGTCATATTTGAAGACCTGTAGCTATGTTGCATGTGGCTCACAAACAGCTAAGATGCAGAAACTGGCAGATTGCGTAGTTTTGACATTTTGTTCAAAGTTTGTGTCCAATTATTGTTGGGGTGTTCTACCTTGCTCCATTTCATTCATGTTGGGTTAATATATGTCTTGGCAACCTGGGAACACATGATTTGTGCCAATTGTGTGTGTGGTGATGAATCTTTCACGTAGGGCTTCATATCGTGTTTCGTTGATTCCCATTGATCCGTAGCTCCGTTTGCAAAGTTCTTTATATGGTTTTGCATCGTTTTTACGATATGCATCGTTTCATATCATTCCCATGCATATCCAAATAGTTTAGTGCAAAGTTCTGTCCAGGAACTTGTTGTAGTATATCTTGCTTGTGCTAGTGTTAGAAATAGTGGTGCATGCTCAACTTTCATCTCATGCATCTTGTGATTGTTGCATGTTGTGGTGCTGCTGTTCATTGGCTGTTATTCTTGTGTTGGGTAGCACTGGGAGCGGAGACCGAATACGTGGAGTCAGGAGAGTACGTGCAGGACGATCCAGAACCTTTCCAAGCTGAGGATATCACAAGCAAGATGACATGACCTTGATCCCATATCTAGACTTGTTATGGTAGTTTCGATTCCACGTCATATTGCTCGCTGCCTACCACTGAAAATATATTGCCTCTTCTTATGCCATGAGCCTAAACACCTTACTCTTTCCTAGCAAATTTGCATGGCTAGGTAGGCTTGCTCAGCTACTAATGTTAGCATTGTTAGTTGCAGGTGTTTATAACTCATGAGTTGTCATGAGCTTGATATCATTATATTAATTTCTGTTATTTAATTAATGTACCTATATATTTGGTAAATGACGGGAGGCCTAGCCTTTTGCCGGGTGTCTTGTTCCGTTATTGCCGCCTTAGTTACCGGTTACCGGTGTTTGATTCCATATGATCGCTCCTAACACGTTCGGGGTTGTTATGGGGACCCCCTTGATAAATCGCGTAGTGTTAAGGCTTGTCCGGCAGGACACAACATTGGTACTATTTGCTAATCACTTAATAACAAACTGCATAGGGAATAGCTACCCCGAGGTTTCTTAATCAACAACCCAGGCCAGTGCTCCTCATGAGTGTTGGTCCAAACTGGGCAGACTATGGGGCCACCACAGGGCAACCTGAGGTTTGGTATACCTGTAGTGTGACTCATCCGGCGTGTCTTGAGACTGAGATACGCGGCTCTTATCAGGGTCGTCGACACGTCGGGAGGTCCTGCTAGTCTTGTCTTGCCTTAGCGGTATATCTTGCGTATAGGAATCCCGGTGAGACTTTGGTTTTCCCCAGAGTTGAGGTTTTCCTCTAAGGAATCCGACGAGATCACGAGATTCGTGATAGAGGATGCCTTTGCGGCCTGTGTTCGTTTGTGATGGACTAGTTGGAGCACCCCTGCAGGGTTTAATCTTTCGGAAAGCCGTGCCCGCGGTTATGTGGCAACTTGGAATATTTTGTTAACACCCGGTATTAGAAAACTTAAATATAAACTAATAAAATATGCCAACTGTGTGCGTAACCGTGACTGTCCCTTCGAAGATCTCTCTTCGATTGGGAACACGGTGGGGTTATGAATGCCGTAGGTAGGTGTTCAGGATCACTTTCTGATCAAGTATTTACGATCGTTAGTTTGGAACACTGTCACTTCTCCTTTGCGTAAGCTAGCCTCTTATTCAACCTTAGGATGCAGCAGCCTGAAACACTTCACCCCTTCCTTACCCAATAACATGACTAGTTCTGGCACCAAGGTCTTAGATTGCTGAGTCCCCGTGGCTCACGGATTCCTCCGAAACTCCCAGCAGGTACAGGTACCCCAGAGGCAGATGATCCCGATGGCACCCAGCAGGCGTGGCAGTACGACGAGGAGACAGATCGCCTTTACGTGAACTATCCAGAGGACTGAGCCGTGGTCGTGATCGTGGGCCTACAGCGGGTAGCATAGCATTTTCCTTGTTTTGTAGTCCGTACCGGAACTACCTTGTTTGTCTCTGCGTTGTACTCTGTATTTTAATAAGAAGACAGTTGAATCCCAGATTGTCTACTGTAAGTATTATTATTTGCTATGTTTACTTGCTTGCAAAACACTTAGATGCGCTTCTTTCCTATTCTGGGCCTCGACCCCCAGATCGGAAAGGACCGCATCTTGGTCGTTACAAGTTGCCCCGGTATCGTATCACCATCACATCTTTTGCCTTTACCTTTTTCTTAGTTTGATCCTTTTTGGTTTTATCTTTCTCTAGTAGAATAAAGTTCTTAGTATGATCTAGGTTTGAGTTTTGCTTTGTGTTACCCCCAATGTATTCGAGTTCGTGAGTCATATAATAAAGAGTGTTATAGTTAAGGGCCTTGCTTCATGCCATGATCCAAAGAAAAGAGTAATAAAAGAACAAAAGCATGAAAGATCATGTAATGATCTTATGGGAAGTGATGGCTTCACATATAAAAAGAATGTTGATTGAAACTTGTTGTGGGTGGGCAAACGTAGACCTTGGTCACTGTTGCAATTAATAGGAAGTAATAAAGAAGGAGAGGTTCACATATAAATATATCATCTTTGACACCGTCTATGATTGTGAACACTCATTAAACTATTACATGCTTAGAAGTAGATGTTGGACAAGGAAGACAACATAATGAATTATGTTTGCTTGGTTCCGAACAATGTTATATGACTAGAGATCCCTTAGCATATGACGATTGCTTCCACCTCTTATCATCCAAAACTTTTGCACTAAGTAGAGTACTACTTGTGCATCCATAAACCTTCAACCCAGTTTTGCCATGAGAGTCCATCATACCTACCTATGGGTTGAATAAGATCCCTCAAGTAAGTTGTCATCGGTGCAAGCAATAAAAATTGCTCCCTAAATATGTATGATCTATTAGTGTGTGGAAAATAAGCTTTGTACGAACCTGTGATGAGGAAGACATAAAAGCGACTCACTGCATAATAAAATTCTTTATCACAGGAGGCAATATAAAGTGACGTTCCTCCACACTAAGAGATCACACATACAAACCTCAAAAGCGCATGACAACCTCTGCTTCCCTCTATGAAGGGCCTATCTTGTACCTTTAATTTTTATCCTTAAAAGAGTCATGGTGATCGACACCAATTCCTTATTTCGCCATTATCTTGGCTAACGTCATGTGCTAGGGAAAGATCTATATTCATATGTCAACTTGGAAGTAAGTATTCATGAATAATTATTGTTGACATTACCCTTGAGGTAAGTAGTTGGGAGGCGAAACTATAAGCCCCTATCTTTCTCTGTGTCCAAGTGAAACTTTGATCTCATGAGTACCACGTGAGTTTTAGCAATTGTAGAAGACGAAAGGATGATTGAGTATGTGGATTTGCTTTAGAAGCTCTTATTTGACTCTTTCCGATGTTACGATAAATTGCAATTGCTTCAATGACTAAAGGCCATTGTTTGTTAATTCTCAATAAGGTTCTTGTCCATACTTTACTTTGTGAAGGAATTGTTACTTTAGCATAAGAGAATATATGACGTTTTTGCTGTTCTAATTTTGATCATGATGCCTGCATGTCCGTATTTTGTTTTATCGTCATCTCCATCTCTAAACATGTGGGCATATTTATTGATCTCGGCTTCCGCTTGAGGACAAGCGAGGTCTAAGCTTGGGGGAGTTGATATGTCCATTTTGCATCATGTTTTTATGTTGATATTTATCGCTTTATGGGCTGTTATTACGCTTTACGATACAATACTTATGCCTTTTCTCTCTTATTTTATAAGGTTTACATGAAGAGGGAGAATGCTGGCAGCTGGAATTCTGGTCTAAAAAGGGAGCAAGTTTGAGATACCTATTCTGCGCAACTCCAAAAGCCGTGAAAATCAACGAGGAATTATTTTGGATTTTATAAAAAATACTGGGCGGAAGAACTACCGGAGGGGAGCCACCAGGAGGCCACAAGCCTGCCAGGCGCGTCCTACCCCCCTGGCCGCGCGTGGGTGGCTTGTGGGCCCCCTGTTGCCCCTCCGACTCCCATCTTTTTCTATAGGGAGGGTTTCGTCCCAGAAAAAAAAATCAGGAATAGGCTTTCGGGAAGAGACGCCTCCGCCACGAGGCGGAACTTGAGCATAACTAATCTAGAGCTTCGGCAGGACCGTCCTGCCGCGGAAACTTCCCTCCCAAAGGGGGAAATCGTCGCCATCGTCATCACCAACACTCCTCTCATTGGAGGGGACTCATCTCCATCAACATCTTCATCAGCACCATCTCATCTCCAAACCCTAGTTCATCTCTTGTAACCAATCTCAGTCTCACGACTTCGATTGGTACTTGTAAGGTTGCTAGTAGTGTTAATTACTCTTTGTAGTTGATGCTAGTTGGATTACTCGGTGGAAGATCATATGTTCAGATCCTTAATGCTATTCAATACCTCTCTGGTCATGAACATAATTATGCTTTGTGAGTAGTCACTTTTGTTCCAGAGGACATGGGATAAGTCTTGCTATATGTAGTCATGTGAATTTGGTATTCGTTCGATATTATGATGCATTGTATGTTGTCTTTCCTCTAGTGGTGTTATGTGAACGTCGACTACATAACACTTCACCATTATATGGGCCTAGAGGAAGGCATTGGGAAGTAATAAGTAGATGATGGGTTGCTAGAGTGACAGAAGCTTAAACCCTAGTTTATGCGTTGCTTCGTAAGGGGTTGATTTGGATCCACTAGTTTAATGCTATGGTTAGACTTTGTCTTAATTCTTCTTTCATAGTTGCGGATGCTTGCGAGAGGGGTTAATCATAAGTGGGATGTTTGTCCAAGTAAGTTCAGCACCCAAGCCCGGTCCACCCACATATCAAAATATCAAAGTAGCGAACGCGAATCATATGAACATGATGAAAACTAGCTTGACAGAAATTCCTATGTGTCCTCGGGAGCGCTTTACCTCATATAAGAGTTCATCCAGGCTTGTCCCTTGCTACAAAAGGGATTGGGCCATCTTGCTGCACCTTTGTTACTATTGTTACTTTCTACTCGCTACGAATTATCTTATCACACAACTATCTGTTACCGATAATTTCAGTGCCTGCACAGATTACCTTGCTGAAAACCACTTGTGAGTTCCTTCTGCTCCTCATTGGGTTCAACACTCTTACTTATCGAAAGGACTATGATAGATCCCCTACACTTGTGGGTCATCAAGGTACTTGGTAGATATGCTTCACTTGAATACTCCCCGGCAACGGCGCCATAAATTCTTCTTGCTATTTCTTCAGCTTGCGTTGGGTTTTCCCTTGAAGAGGAAAGAGTGATGCAGCAAAGTAGAAATAAGTATTTCCCTCAGTTTGAGAACCAAGGTATCATTCCAGTAGAAGTATCAAGATGAGGCACCAATGAACCTGCGCAAAAACAAACAAACTTGCACCCAACACGATAAAGGGGTTGTCAATCCCTTCATGATTATTTGCAAGGTGAGATCTGAAGGTGAAAAGTGCAACAACGTATTTTTGGTAGATCTAAAAATATGATGTGTAAAATAGACCCCGAGGCCATAGTGTTCACTAGAGGCTTCTCTCATGATAGCAAGTATTACGGTGGGTGAACGAATTACTGTCGAGCAATTGATAGAATCGCGCAAAGTCATGACGATATCTAAGGCAATGATCATACATATAGGCATCACGTCCGAGACAAGTAGACCGATACTTTCTGCATCTACTACTATTACTCCACACATCGACCGCTATCCAGCATGCATCTAGTGTATTAAATTCATAACAAACGGAGTCACGCCTTAAGCAAGATGACATGATGTAGAGGGATAAATTCATGCAATATGATATAAACCCCATCTTTTTACCCTTGATGGAACCAACACGATGCGTGCCTCGCTACCCCTTCTGTCACTAGGTGAGGACACCGCACGGTATGAACCCAAAACAAAGCACTTCTCCCATTGCAAGAATTATAGATCAAGTTGGCCAAACGAAACCCATAACTCGAAGAGAATTACAAGGATACGAAATCATGCATATAAGAAATTAGAGGAGACTCAAATAATATTCATAGATAATCTGATCATAAATCCACAATTCATTGGATATCGACAAGCACACCGCAAAATAAAGTTACATCGGATAGATCTCCATGAAGATCATGGAGAACTTTGTATTGAAGATCCAAGAGAGAGAAGAAGCCATCCCGCTACTAGCTATGGACTCGAAGGTCTCTGGTGAACTACTCACGCATCATCGGAGAGGCAATGGTGTTGATGAAGAAGCCCTCCGTGTCCTAATCCCCCTCCGACAGGGCACCAGAACGGTCCCCAGATGGGATCTTGCGGAGACAGAAGCTTGCGGCGGCGAAAAAGTATTTTAGTGGCTCTCTTCTTTGGTTTCGGGATTTTAGAGAATTTATAGGCGAAGGAGGTAGGGCAGAGGAGGCACAGGGGGCCCATGAGCCTGCTAGGCGCGTCCCCCTAGGGCGCGCCTAGGGGGCTCGTGACCTCCCACGAGGCCTCCTGCCTTGGTTCTCAAGTCCCCTGCGTATCTTCTGTTATGGAAAAAATCATCCCGCAGGTTTTATTCCGTTTGGACTCCGTTTAATATTCTTTTCTGAAAAAGGTCAAAAACACGGGAAAAACAAAAAAACTGGCACTGGACACTGAGTTAATAGGTTAGTCCCAAAAATGATATAAAATGGCATGTAAATGCATATAAGACATCCCAAGTTGATAATATAATAGCATGGAACCATAAAAAATTATAGATACGTTGGGAACGTATCACGCGCTACCCCGAGCGGTACTTTCGCTAACCAAGAGTCAAGATCCCAAAGACACCAGACACACAATCATAAGCGGTACATGACCCTGTACCGCACGGCGACACTATCGCTTGAGCGGTACTACTGCCCATGGTAGCGGTACTACCGCTTATGATGGTGCACATGATCCTAAGGATAGGGAACATCTCCAAAGTGCCACGGAGGAAAGAAAGGGACGAATGTGTACGTGAGAGATTCTCCCAACCTTTCCAATTGCGGACCCCTCTTGATAGTACGGATTATCCTATGACTCAAGTCCACCAACACTAAATCATACGAATCACTCCCTCTTCTCGTTTAACATCTAAGGGGTAGAATAACCATCTCGTGCCACCTGATAACCTCTGAAAGCTCAAAGCACATGATTAGTCCGCAAAGGTATTGTCATCAACCAGCAAAACTACTTAGGGAAGAATATGCTCTTACAGCAAGACACATTGGGTTTCGTGGAAAACTATGCCACAACCCAATTGAATGGGTGGTCTTGGGTTTAAGGACTTTGAGATTTTCAACCTAGCTATGCTGGTGGGTCAGGCCTTGATCTGCAATCTCTGGCGTTAACTAGACGAATGCTTTTGACAGCAAACCTTCTCCTGCAACGGCACCAGAAGAATGCTTCTAGCACTCTCCGGCAATGAAACTGGAAGAATGTTGTTGATGGCCCACCAGCGCGTGGGTTCGCAGCAGTTTTCGAGGGTAGAGTATTCGACCCAATTTGTTGATAAGCCTCAGAAGGTGAGAGTATACTCTCAAGTATTAGCAGCTGAATTTGTCAGATTCAACCACAACTGAAAGATTAGTATCTGCAAGCACAGTAGTAACAACAAAGTAATATGATAACAACGGTGTCAGAAACGATCTGTTGATGGCAGACTATTCCTAACGATTGTATCAATGGCGCCTTCGTTGCCGCGTTGACGGAAGTTGTCAATTCCCGTCAACGGTAGGTGAACCAACAATGTAATAGGTAGCAGCAGTGTAACGAGCAATATCAGTGGCAAGGAACAACAGTAGTGACAGCAGTAGCAAGTAGCAATAGTAGCAAGCGACATCAGTAGCAACAGTAGCAGCAGTAGCAGCAGAGCAAGACAAGTAACAATAGTAGCTACAGTAGTAGTAGCAGGAGAGCAAGACAAGTAACAACAGTAGTAGTAGCAGCAGAGCAAGACAAGTAACAGCAGTAGCAACAGTAGTAGCAGCAACAGAGCAAAACAAGTAAGAGCAGCAGTAGGACAAACTCGTAGACAATGGGTCGGTGATTTGTTTGGATGATATTCATCATGCAACAGCTATAACATGGAGAGATATGTGGCTAGCTCCCATTCATGAATATGATGTAGGCATGCATTTCGTGTGTCGTCGTACGTGCTTAGGGAAAAGAACTTGCATGACATCTATTGTCCATCCCTCCCATGGTAGCGGGGTCCAAAAGGAAACTATGGGATATTAAGGTTCTCCTTTTAACAAAGAACCGGACCAGCGCACTAGCACTTGCTGAACACATGAACTCCTCAAACTATGGTCATCACCGGGAGTGGTTCCGGTTATTGTCACTCCGGGGTTGCCGGATCATAACACATAGTAGGTAACTACAACTTGCAAGATCGGATCTAAAACACACATATATTGGTGACAACATAATAATTTCATATCTGAAATCATGGCACTCGGACCCTAGTGACAAGCATTAAGCACGACAAAGTAGTAGCAACATCAAATCTCAGAACATAGTGGATACTAGGGATCAATCCCCATCAAAACTAACTCGATTACATGATAGATCTCATCCTACTCATCACCGCCCAGCGAGCCTACGAATAGACTACTCACGAACGACGAAGAGCTTCATGGAATTGGACAGGGAAGAAGGTTGATGATGACGATGGCGACGATTTCCCCTCTCTGGAGCCCAAGACGGACTCCAGATCTGCCCTCCAGATGAAGAACACGAGGTGGTGGCGCCTCCGTATCGAAAACGCGACGAAAACTACTTTTTTTTTCTGGGACGAAAGGCAACTTATAGAGCTGGAGTTTGGGGCGGCAGGTGCGTGTGGGCCCCACAAGCCTGCCCACCGCCACTGGGGGGTGGTGGCGGAGCACGGGCTTGTGGCCCACTGGCCCACCCCCTGAGGTGGAACTTGGCGCATATATTTTTGATATTTTCCAAAACTGCTCCCCGTAAATTTTCATGATGTTTGGAGAACTTTGATTTCTGCACAAAAATAACACCAAGGCAATTGTGCTGAAAACAGCGTCAGTCCAGGTTAGTTCCATTCAAATCATGCAAATTAGAGTCCAAAACAAGGGTAAAAGAGTTTGGAAAAGTAGATACGATGGAGACGTATCAACTCCCCCAAGCTTAAAACCTTGCTTGTCCTCAAGTAACTCAGTTGACAAACTGAGAGAGAAAGAAAAACTTTGACAAACTCTGTTTGATCTTGTTGTTGCAACTATGTCTAACTCATAACCAGAATTTCAGCAAGATCACAAGTTAACCACATAAGCAAATGACACAAAGGTCTCACGATAAACTAATATCAATGGCATAATCAGCTAACGAGCAAATAATAATGAGTTTCAAATACCAACACTTCAATCGAAACAAGCATGAAGCAATATGAATAGGTGGTATCTCGCTAGCTCTTTCTGAGATCGCAAAACATAAATGCAGAGCACTTTCAAAGATCAAGGGCTGACTAAACATTGTAATTCATATCAATGAAGATCCAGTCATAGTCATACTCAATATCAATCAAAAGCAAAGCATAAAAATGACAGAGGTGCTCTCTAATTGGTGCTTATATAAGAGGAGGATGACTCAACAGGAAAATAAATAGACAGGCCCTTCGCAGAGGGAAGCATTGATTTGCAGAGGTGCCAGAGCTCAAGCTTTTGAAAACAGAGATAATAATTTTGGGTGGCATGCTTTCATTGTCAACGCAATGACCAAGAGTTCTCAATATCTTCCATGATACTCATGCTATAGGCGGTTACCAAACAGAAAAGTAAAGTTTTAACTCCCCCACCACCAATCAATCACACTCCATGGCTAGCCGAATCCTCGGGTACCGTCCATACTAATATCAATCCGGGGGAAGTCTTGTTTTACAGTTATGTTTTTAATTTAAGCGTGGAACTGGGCATCCCAAATACCGGCCCCTTTCTCATGAATGACTGTGAATAAAGACATGTCGAGGATAACACTCCTAGCATGGAAGATACCAATAGCCCCCTGTCACCACATGAGCGGTTCGGGCATGCAAAACAGATTATTTCTTGAAGGTTTAGAGAATGGAACATGAAAATTTACTTGGAACGGTAGGTAGATACCGCAAATAGGTAGGTATGGTGGACTCTCATGGAAAAACTTTTGGGTTTATGGAAGTGGATGCACAAGGAGTATTCCCGCTTAATACAAGTGAAGGCTAGCAAAAGACTGGGAAGCGACCAACTAGAGAGCGACAACAGTCACCAAGATGCAATGAGTTTGACTAACATTGAATGCAAGCATGAACAGGATATAAATCACCATGAACACGAACATCATAGAGGCTATGTTGATTTTGTTTCAACTACATGCATGAATATGTGCCAAGTCAAGCTACTTGAAACATTCAAAGGAGAATACCATCCTATCATACTACATCATAGTCATCTCAAAATCTATGTTGACATTCAAGACAAACCATCATAAGCTCTCAGCTAAATAAGCATGGCATCAACAACTATGATCTATAAGTTGTCATTGCAAACATGGTTCTCTCACAACAAAGCTAAATCTGGGTTGACAAGCTAGTCATATTTACAAAAACAAAATAGATAGAGTTCATACGAGCTTTTCAGTCCGAGTCACTTCATCATATATCATCATTGTTGCCTTTCACTTGCACGATCGAACGATGTGAACAATAATAAGCGTGCTCGTGCATTGGACTAAGCTGAATCTGTAGGCAAACACAAAGGAGAAGACAAAATAATATGGCTCTTTGAAAGCTAAACAGGTAAGCATGCAAGAACCACTAAGCATTGTAACCAATATCTTCTACCTTGACACAAAGAAAAAGAAAACTATTTACACGGGTAAACTCCCAACAAGCAAAAGAAGAAAGAAAAATCTTTTTGGGTTTTCTCAAAAGGACACAAAACAAGAAAACAAGAAAACGAAAAGAAACTAGCATGGATAATACAGTGGCAAAGTGTGAACACCGGCTAACAAAGTGAAAGCATAAGCATGAATGTAAAGTCGGTGAGAACACGTACTCCCCCAAGCTTAGGCTTTTGGCCTAGCTTGATCTACTCCCATGGATGATCCTGGCGAAACCCAGAGTCATAATGGGTGTTATACGGGAGTGTTGCAGCCACTGCCTGAATAGCTGCCTCACGAAGTCGAGCAGCAGTCGCCTCGCTCTCATAATCCTGTGCCTCTCCTATGGTTATGTAGTATCTTCGTTTTACCTGAAAGTCAAAGAAAGCAGGAGCAGGAAGGGTAATATGGAAAACACGATGCCGGTTAAATATCAAGCGGTATAGAAGAGATCCATGATCTCTCTCAAGGAACTGGTAGCGTGTTAGAGCGACACGATCAAGGTAGGCTGTACGGAGAGGAGGGTCTTCTGGACGGATGGATACCCCAAGAAAATTTGCTAAGCGTGTAGCATAAACTCCACCAAAGAAATCCCCCTCACTGGCATTTTTATTCAGCCTCCTTGCTATAATAGCTCCCATATTGAAGCTCTTGTCACCTGTTACTGCGCTCTTAGGGATACTAAGGTTGGAAGCGCATAGGTGACAATGTGCACCCTCGTCGTTAATGCACCTACCTATGAAGAGGGCAAAGTAGTGCAAGGCAGGGAAAAGGATGCTTCCTATGGTGGCTTGCGTGATATCTCTGGTTTCTCCCACAGTTTTCCCCAAAACGGTTCGGAGAATGGTGCTTTGAGCAAGGAGATCGAAAACACAGCCAAATGAGCAAGAACACGGGTTTGAGCTGCGAAACAATTTTTTCTGGAGGTGGAAGAAGAGGCTGGGAGCTGGAATGAGTGGAGGGGGTGCATGTGGGCTCCACAAGCTTGCACCCCGCCACCAGGGGGGTAGGTGGTAGTGGGGGAGCTTGTGGCCCACTGGTCAGGCCCCCTGGCCAGCTCTCCGGCCTAGAAATTTTCAAAAATTCCAGAAAAAAGCATACTAAATTTTCAGGACCATCGGAGAAATTTTATTTTCGAGGTATTTTTCTCCGGGACGCTAAAGCAGAAAACACGAAAAGCTAAACTAATTCATTTTTATTCTAAGCAACAGAAAAGGAAAGCTCAAAACAGAGGTATGTGACTCTCTGATTCATCCGTTTCATGGTCATCGAAAGAAATCCGTCAATGGGGTTGATCAAATCCTTATGACAAAACCTTCTCGAATCGCAAAAGAGAACGGAGAATTTTCGAATAGCCACTAGGTCACCTCAATGGGGATATGAATCTCCCCAACAAGCAAATCATACCTCATCTTGACACGAGGAATAGGGCATTCAAAACTCCCAATGAGAATCGATGAAGTCTTTTCGATAGCATTGATGCAATGTACTGGATATTGTTTCTTCGGAAAGTGCACTGTGTGCTCGTTACCGTTGACATGCAAAGCGACATTGCCTTTGTTGCAATCTATAACAGCCCCTGCAGTGTTTAAAAAGGGACTTCCGAGGATGATAGCCATGGCATCATCCTCGGGAATATCCAAGATAACAAAGTCTGTTAAGATAGTGGTATTAGCAACCACAACAGGCACATCCTCGCAAATGCCGATAGGGAAAGCAGTTGATTTGTCGGCCATTTGCAGAGAAATTTCAGTGGGTGTCAACTTATCCAACTCAAGTCTATGATAAAGAGAGAGCGGCATAACACTAACACCGGCTCCAAGGTCACATAAGGCAATTCTTACGTAGTTTCCTTTAATGGAGCAAGGTATAGTGGGCACTCCGGGATCACCAAGTTTCTTAGGAGTTCCACCTTTAAAAGTGTAGTTGGCAAGCATGGTGGAGATCTCAAGATCTGGTATCTTCCGTTTATTAGTCACGATATCTTTAGTGTACTTGGCATACGGAGTCATCTTGAGCATATCAGTTAACCACATCTGCAGAAAGACGGGTCTTATCATCTCAACGAAGCGCTCAAAATCTTCATCATCTTTTTCTTGGATGGCTTAGGAGGAAAGGGCATAGATCTGTGAACCCATGGCTCCCTTTCTTTACCATGCTTCCTAGCAGTGAAGTCATTCTTGTCGTATCTCTTAGGTTGTGGATTATCAGGATTAACCGTAGGTTCAATCTCCACATCCTCATCATGGCTAGGTTGAGAATTATTATGAACATCACTATCCACATTGTCACGAGGTTCATGTTCATCACGTGATTGTGTTTCTGCATCATACGCAGAAATATCATTAGGTTCTTCAGGTGTGACAGTATTTGGTGAACTGGCGTGTAGGCTTCTATCATCTTTCTTCTTCTCCTTAGGATGACTAGGTGTATCAGCATTGATTCCTTGAGAATCTTGATCAATTCTCTTAGGATGACCTTCAGGATACAAAGGTTCCCGAGTCATTTTGCCTACTCTAGTAATGACTCTGACAGAGTTGTCATTTAATTCATTGAACAGGTCATTCTGAGCTTTAAGTACTTGTTCTACCCGAGTAGTAATCATAGAGGCATGTTTACTCAGAAGCTTCAGAGCATTGACATTTCTGTCTACACAAGCACTTAAATGGCTAAGCATACGAGTACTTTGTTCCAAATGTCTGCTAACATAATCATTGAAACTCTGTTGTTTGGCAACAAAGTTGTCAAATTCATCAAAGCATAGGCTAGCAGGTTTATCAAAAGGAATATCACTCTCATCAAACCTACGCAGAGAATTCACTTCCACTACCTGTATCGGGTTATCGAGACCGTGGATCTCTTCGATAGGTGGTAGATTTTTGACATCTTCAGATCTAATGCCTTTCTCTTGCATAGATTTCTTGGCTTCTTGCATGTCTTCGGGACCGAGGAATAGAATACCTCTTTTCTTAGGAGTTGGCTTAGGAGGTGGTTCGGGAATAGTCCAAGCATTATCGTTGATCAAGAGGTTATTCAGTAGGGTCTCAGCTTGTTCTACAGTTCGTTCCCTAAAAACACAACCGGCACAACTATCTAGGTGGTCTCTAGAGGCATCGGTAAGTCCGTTATAGAGGATATCAAGTATCTCGTTCTTCTTAAGAGGATGATCAGGCAAAGCATTTTGTATCTGGACGAGCCCCCCCAAGCTTGTGGAAGACTCTCTTCTTGGAGTTGAGCAAAGTTGTATATTTCTTGCAAGGCAGCTTGCTTCTTATGGGCAGGGAAATATTTCTCACAGAAGTAATAGACCATCTCCTGGGGACTACGCACACACCCAGGAGCAAGAGAGGTGAACCAGACTTTAGTGTCATCCTTTAGAGAGAAAGGAAACAACTTAAGGATATAGTAGTGGCGAATCTTCTCCTCATTAGTGAAGAGGTTGGCTATTTCGGATAGTTTGGTAAGATGGGCTATGACCGTCTCAGACTCATAACCGTGAAAAGGATGAGATTCGACTAGAGAGATTATCTCAGGGTCGACAGAGAATTCATAATCCTTATCGGTGACAAAGATAGGCGAAGTGGCAAACTTCGGGTCATTTTTCATCCAAGCTTCCCGAGATTTTTCCTTCCACTTGAGAAGTAATTTCTCAGCGTCATATGCATCCTTACACGCAAGAAAATCCTCAACTATCTCTCCCTCCATAACGTAACCCTCAGGTATATCACGCAATTCATATCTAGGTGAGCTAGATCTAACAGGAGCAAAAGCAGGTTCTATCTCAATAGTATCGGCAGTATCAGAAGCATCACGAGCTTTGGCAGTAACTCTAGCAATATGAGCATCAAGTAACACTCCTACTGGAACATCAGGCAAAGTAGTATCTCTAGCAGTATCAAGCATAGCATCATTAGGCAAAATAGCATCTCTAGCATCATCAGGCAAAGCAGTATCAAGCATAGCATCTCTAGCAGTATCACGCATAGTATCAAGCATAGTATCATCACGCATAGTATCAAGCATAGCATCTCTAGCAGTAGTATCACAAGCATCATCAAGCACAGGCGACATATCAAGATTTCTAGCAGGAGGTGATGTCGCAAACTTACTCATAACTGAAGGTGAATCAAGTACAGAGCTAGATGGCAATTCCTTACCTCCCCTCGTAGTTGAGGGCAAGACTTTGGTCTTCGGATCCTTTAGATTCTTCATAGTGATCAACAGATATAAATCCCAAGTAACTCGGAGAATATAGCAATACCTCCCCGGCAACGGCGCCAGAAAAATGCTGATCTGCAATCTCTGGCGTTAACTAGACGAATGCTTATGACAACAAACCTTCGCCTGCAACGGCACCAGAAGAATGCTGCTAGCACTCCCCAGCAATGAAACTGGAAGAATGTTGTTGATGGCCCACCAACGCGTGGGTTCACAGCAGTTTTCGAGGGTAGAGTACTCGACCAAATTTGTTGATAAGCCTCAGGAGGTGAGAGTATACTCTCAAGTATTAGCAGCTGAATTTGTTAGATTCAACCACACCTGAAAGATTAGTATCTGCAAGCACAATAGTAACAACAAAGTAATATGATAACAATGGTGTCAGAACCGATCTGTTGACGGCAGACTATTCCTAACGATTGTATCAATGGCGCCTTCGTTGCCGCGTTGACGGAAGTTGTCAATGCCCGTCAACGGTAGGTGAACCAACAGTGTAACAGGTAGCAGGAGTGTAACGAGCAATATCAGTGGCAAGGAACAGCAGTAGTGACAGCAGTAGCAAGTAGCAACAGTAGCAAACGACAGTAGTAGCAACAGTAGCAGTAGAGCAAGACAAGTAACATCAGTAGCAACAGTAGTAGCAGCAGTAGAGCAAGACAAGTAACAGCAGTAGCAACAGTAGTAGCAGCAGCAGAGCAAGACAAGTAACAGCAGTAGCAACAGTAGTAGCAGCAGCAGAGCAAAACAAGTAACAGCAGTAGTAGGACAAACTCGTAGGCAATGGGTCGGTGATTTGTTTGGATGATATTCATCATGCAACAACTATAACACGGAGAGATATGTGGCTAGATCCCGTTCGTCAATGTGATGTAGGCATGCATTCCGTGTGTCATCATACATGCTTAGGGAAAAGAACTTGTATGACATCTATTGTCCATCCCTCCCGTGGCAGCGGGGTCCAAAAGGAAACTACGGGATATTAAGGTTCTCCTTTTAATAAAGAACCGGACCAACGCATTAGCACTTGGTGAACACATAAACTCCTCAAACTATGGTCATCACCGGGAGTGGTTCCGGTTATTGTCACTCCGGGGTTGCCGGATCATAACACATAGTAGGTAACTACAACTTGCAAGATCGGATCTAAAACAGACATATATTGGTGACAACATAATAATTTCAGATCTGAAATCATGGCACTCGAGCCCTAGTGACAAGCATTAAGCATGGCAAAGTAGTAGCAACATCAAATCTCAGAACATAGTGGATACTAGGGATCAATCCCCATCAAAACTAACTCGATTACATGATAGATCTCATCCTACTCATCACCGCCCAGCGAGCCTACGAATAGATTACTCACGAACAACGAAGAGCTTCATGGAATTGGAGAGGGAAGAAGGTTGATGATGACGATGGCGACGATTTCCCCTCTCCGGAGCCCAAGACGGACTCCAGATCTGCCCTCCAGATGAAGAACAGGAGGTGGCGGCGCCTCCGTATCGAAAACGCGACGAAAACTTCTCTTTTTTTTCTGGGACGAAAGGCAACTTATAGAGCTGGAGTTGGGGGTGGCAGGTGCCTGTGGGCCCCACAAGCCTGCCCACCGCCACCAGGGGGTGGTGGCGGAGCAGGGGCTTGTGGCCCACTGGCCCACCCCCTGAGGTGGAACTTGGCGCAGATATTTTTGATATTTTCCAAAACTGCTCCCCGTAAATTTTCAGGACGTTTGGAGAACTTTGATTTCTGCACAAAAATAACACCAAGGCAATTCTGCTGAAAACAACGTCAGTCCAGGTTAGTTCCATTCAAATCATGCAGATTAGAGTCCAAAACAAGGGTAAAAGAGTTTGCAAAAGTAGATACGATGGAGACGTATCAGGCCTCACGTTTGCTTCTGAATCCTACTTATTTGAGTGCACGAATGCTGAAGAGCATCTACTTTCGAGACACAGATATTTTGCATGCATTGTTAGGAAACCATCCGAGCCAAATCTAGCGGCCGAACATCGAGGGGAGGGATACGCTCAAACATGGAATTATCAGGAGAATCGGGAACGGAGAAACAACCAATATTTGGTAAGACACATGGTTGCTGCGAGATGAAATGCTGAGACATTATGGCGCCTGGGTGTTGGAACCTCCGACTAGAGTCTCTGAACTCATCGATCATACAACGACATCCTGGAATCGCTAGATAGTTGAGAAAGTCTTCATGCGCATGGATGTTCGGGCGATTTTGTCTATGCCACTCGCTACCATGAACTTCCTAGACTTCTGGAGCTGACACTATGAAAGAAATGGCAACTTCACAGTAAGATTTTCCTATCATGTGCTAGTGGCAACGAGGAATCATCGCGAAGCGTGGCTGGAGCACTCCCCTGGTTCTTCAAGCACACATGAGGAGGGGGCATGAAAAACCCTTTGGAAAACAAAAGTACCTTCAAAGGTCCAAATGTTTCTTTGGAGACTATCCAAACATTCGCTACCAACAGATGATGTGCGATCTCGTAGGCACATGTTTGATAACTCGCGGTGCGGACTTTGTGGATCCCCGCACTCATGGAGGTATTCACTCATAAATTGTATGGTGGCGAGGTGCACATGGGCTCTTGTGTACGAGGAAGTGGCAACGCAACTGTCGACTATGACTGAACCGAATGCAAAGCAATGGATCTTCACCCTCATGGAGGCTTTACCGCATGAACAACTCATCCTTCTATTGGTTACTCTTTGGGCGATATGGTCGTCACGCTGCAAGACGATCCATGAGGGTATTTTTCAATCCCCACAAGGCACTCAACTTTTTGTCAACAGATATATTGCTGAACTCCAAGCACTGTAGGTGAGGGAGGCACCTTCGGCTCCTCCTATTTCGATGCAAGCGACGCGTGCGGCACGGCCGAGAGTGCCTCCGTCTAGCTGCATAAAAATTCATGTTGATGCAGGAGTCTGGAAGGGCACGGGCGGCTGATACATCTCCAACGTATCTATAATTTTTTATTGTTCCATGCAATTATATTATCTGTTTTGGATTTTTATATGCATTAATATGTTGTTTTATATTATTTTTGGGACTAACCTATTAATCTAGAGCCTAGTGGGAGTTTATGTTTTTTTCTTCATGTTTTTGAGTATTGCAGATAAGGAATATTAAACAGAGTCTAAACGGAGTAAAATCTCTGGAATGATTTTTCTTGGACCAGAAGAAACCCACAAGACTTGGAGTAGGGGGCAAGACACTTGCTGGGAGGCCACAAGCCTGCACGGCACGCCCTAGGGGGGCGCTGTAACGCCCAAGATGCGGTCCTATCCTTATTTTGGCGCGAGGGCCTCGACAGGGATAGAAACGCATCTCGTCGTTTTGCAAGAATGGATATCGTTACAAGTACATGTACTGAAAAGATGAGTATAAGGAGTTGGCTTACACTCGCTACAAGCTACATCAGAGTCACATTAATACAACAATGTACAGTCATCATGAAGAAGAGCGGGGTCTGACTACGGACGAATACAAACGATAAAAGAACGACGTCCATCCTTGATATCCCAGGGTGCCAGCCTGGAACCCATCCTAGATCGATGATGATGAAGAAGAAGAAACTCCAATTAGCACAATCAGCACACTCACGTCAAAGTAACTCTTTACCTGTACCTGCAACTGGTGTTGTAGTAATCTATGAGCCACACAGGACTCAACAATCTCATTTCCAAAGGTATCAAGACTAGCAAAGCTTTATGGGTGAGGTATGGTTAAGTGGTGAGGCTGCAGCAAGCGGCTAAGCATTTATTTGAGGTGGCTAACTTACGACTACAAGAATAATAGGGGGATGATCTACGCACAACGGACGTGAACTACTAATGATCAAATGAATGATCCTGAACACCTACTTACGTCGGACATAACCCCACCGTGTCCTCTTCCGCATACAGAACTCACGAGAAGAGACAGTCATGGTTACGCACTTAGTTGACATGTTTTAATAATACTTACTTCAAGTTATCTAGAACCGGATGTTAAACAAAGTTTCCATGTTGCCACATAACCGCGGGCATAACTTTCCGAAAGATTTAACCCTGCACGGGTGCTCCAACTAGTCCATCACAAACTACCACACGCTGCGCCGGAATGACCTCGACGAGGGAAACTCGTGATCTCCTCGGGTTCCTATTGGAAAACCTCAACCTCGAGATAGCCCAAAGCATCCTCGTAATCCCTCGCACAAGACACTCGAGAAAGGTAAAACAAGTCCAGCAAGGCCGCCCGACGCGCCGACGATCCCGATAGGAGCCGCATATCTCGTTCTCACGGCACAATCGGATGAGCGCAGCGTATAGTGGCCTGATAGAAATCACCTGAGTTGCCCTGGGTTGGCCCCGCACACGACTCTGTTTAGGACCAGCACCATCAACACTGGCCTCCCTGTATTATGTTGAATTACTCCTCGGGTTCATGACGCCCTATGTTTTTCAGTATTATCAGGATTATTATGTTGGGCAAATATAGTACCAATGTTGGCCCTTGCCAGACGAGTTTTATCCCAAAACGAGAATCTAGGGGGTCCCCATAACAACCCTAAGCATGTTAGGAGCGCTCATTTATGGAACATAACAGCGGTATCCGAAATTAAGGCGGCATAGGTGGAACAAAACACCACGCTAGAAAGGCCAGCCTTCCACCTTTACCAAGTCTATAGGTGCATTAAATTAATTAGCAATAATATGGTGATATAACAAGGAACACATGTTTTCACATGGAATAATCTACACCTGCAACTAGCAATGCTAACAAAAGGCTGAGCAAGCGGTAACATAGCCAAACAAGGTTTGCTGGGTAGCGAAAGATTAGAGGTTTTCATGGCAATGTTGGGAGGCTGATATTTAACAGGTGGTAGGCAATGAGACATAGCGGTACAAACGATATAACTAGCATGGCAATGATAGTAATGGTATCTAGGGAAATGTTCATCTTGACTGTTATCCCGCTTGGAAGAAGAACGACTCCGTGAAGCAGACGAACCGACGTACTCGAACGGGTCCTCACATTCCTACACGCTTGCGTAACTCTATCGAGGCGAAGCAAAACAGAAACAAGAACCAACACACAATATTCACCACGGCACATGCACGACATGAAGCACAACACATATGATGCATGAACAGTTCAAATTATGCAAGGCATGGCATGGCAATTCACACCATCAAACACTACACATTAAGTGAAGCTCAATATGCAACTCGTTGCATATTGACGAAACTCCACATTTAATTATTTAGTTCACTCTCGTTTATTTACACGACAATATTAAATGTTTTTAAACATGGCAAGGGGTGAAGCACAAACAAACTACCTAACTAGGCATTTTAAATGAGGCCGGAAATGACATATAACATTTCCGAAATGACCCAATGTGTTAACTTTGTAACCTGTCCAGATCTGTCCTAACCACATTTTATGTTTATTAAACAGCAAAACAAATTGGTTCACGTGGTTCTACTCATCGTTCTAGTCCATTTACATATATGGCTCATCTCCAACGGAGCTATGGTTAAATAACTACGGTCTAAACCATTTCTTTCACGTGACACGCAAACCAATGCAAACAACATGCTAAACAGTTTTAAATATGCATGAGAGGTGAAAAATATTATTCTATGCGAAATTCTACAGATTCTACATATATAATTTGTTCCGATCCGTCGCACGGTTTAAAAGATACAGACATTTAAAAAATATGTGTTTTTCTAAAATTAAATAAAAACGCACGACGTTAAAAAAAATACTACTCGGCCGAATCTGCAACACGACCCTAACAAATCATAGCGGCAATGGGCACTATATTGCGCATACGGGGGATAGAGGGGCAGATGGGCTCACCTTGGTGGGTCGAGCCCATGCGATGGAGGAGGCTGAGGTAGGCCAGATCAATGGTGCCGCTGGTCGCTGGGCCGGGCCAAGAGGTGGCGAAGCTCGACCTTGGCCGGCTGGCTGTGGGCGTTCGATCGGGTCAGAGGCGAGGACGCTGCCCACAAGCGGTCAACGTGGCTCATCCATGTCCCCGCTCTCGTGCCTGAGCACAAGCAGGGCAGCGACGCACCATGAGGATGCGGCGGCGGCAAGCGGTGTCCTCCGGCGAGGACGAGAGTGGCAGAGGTCGGGGACAGGGTCCCCCGGACCGGATCTGGCCGGATCCGGCCGGTGGCGGCCTTGGGGCGGAGGTGCAGCATCTTGGGTGCGGGGAGGCGCCATGGCGGGCGGTGGCGGGCTAGAGATCCGGCCTGGGAGCTCCAGCGGGGCGGCCTCTGATAACCCACAACTATAGGGGATCGCAACAGTTTTCGAGGGTAGAGTATTCAACCCAAATTTGTTGATTCGACATAAGGGAAAGCCAAAGAATATTCTTGAGTATTAGCAGTTGAGTTTTCAATTCAACCACACCTGAAAGACTTAGTATCTGCAACAAAGTATCAGTAGCAAAGTAGTGTGATAGCAATAGTAGCAACGGTAACCAATAGCAATAGTGACAGCAGTAGTGGCAACAATAGCAGCAGTGACAACAGTGACAGTAACAGTAGCAGCAGTAACAACACTAGCAGTAACAGTAGCAGCAGTGACAACAGTGACAATAGTAGCGGCAAAGTAACGTAGCAAGGACCAGTAGGAAAAGACTCGTAGGCATTGGATCGATGATGGATGATTATGCCGGATGACATTCATCATGCAACAATTATAACATGGAGAGATATGTAACTAGCTCCAGTACGTCAATGTAATGTAGGCATGCATTCCGTATATAGTCATATGTGCTTAGGGAAAAGAACTTGTATGACATCTATTGTCCATCTGTTAGAGCATATATCTCCATATGTGGTTTTGGTAATTGATGACAATTCCTATGGACTAATGGTTGCCTTAAGTTATATTTATAGGATTTGTCCATAGGCACTTCTTGAAGTCCATCTGTTGGGTTCAAGGAGTTTATATGATGACCAAGATGGTATTCAAGGTATTATCCAAAGAATGGTCATAGAAACACTAGGTTGATCAAGATCTTAGACAAAGAGTAAATCAAGATGATCAACACACAAAGCGTATAAGATGTACCGAGAGGGATCAAGTGATCCCATGGTATGGTAAGCATTGTCCATTACGTGTTTGTGTACTAACCCATGGTCTTTGTGAGAGTCCTATGTGGGGGTTAGGTGTGCTTCCATGGGCTTGCGTCAAAAGGAAGATCTCATACAACCCATGAAGGAGGACGTCAAGTGGTGATCATCATCAAGATTGTGGTGTGCAAGTTCAAGTGGATCAGCACGAATATATCATTGAAACTATTGTTAATGATCATGTGTTGATAAGGACAAGCTCATGTGCTAACAAGGACAAGATCAAGATAAGCATTCCTGAGCACTACATGCTTGATTCTTGTGGATGTTCACATGGTGGACAAATGAAGATGAATACATAAGCTAGGCTTTCCACATTGTGTATGGGAGAGCTGCTTGAAGACTTCATCATGTCTTGCTTTCAACTTGAGCCAAGAAGGAACAACAACATCAAGCTCAAGTGAAAGGGCTAACTCAAAGGTATCAGTTCCTTTGACGTTAGTGGTGCGGAGTGATGATCAGCGAATAAAAGTATACACTCAAGTATGGATCATCAGTACCCCTTTTATGATTCTTGAGTCTTTAGGGATCCCACACTATTAAGAGGGGATCACAGGTTTTGCGATGAACTTGCTCAAACTACATCTCTACTTTTCTGCTCATACCTCATCTCCACTGCTCTGCTCTTATCTCAAAACAGAACCAATGTCTCGGACTTCCGGCCTCCTCCAGACGTCCGAGGGCCGGACGTCCGACCTCCTTCGGAAATCCGGAACCTTGCACCATAGAAACTTGATCCATATAACTCGGACTTCCGGCTCCCTCCGGATGTCCGAGGGCCGGACGTCCGACCAACTTCGGAAATCCGGAACTTTGCACCACAGAAACTTGAGCCATATAACTCGGACTTCCGGCTCCCTCCGGACGTCCGAGGGCCGGACGTCCGACCTCCTTCGGAAATTCGGAATCTCGCACCAGAGCAGTTTGAGTCGAATAACTCGGACTTCCGGCTTCCTCCGGACGTCCGGTCCCAGTTCAACTGCACAGTAATTCCAGATATATATGCATCTCTCGGACGACCGAACCCTGTCGAACGTCCGACACCTTGTGGGCGTCCGGACATCCGAGAAACTGCCGGATGTACGACCACTGGCAGACTTAAGTGACCCCAACGACTGTTTTTCTCTCCCCACTATAAATACCCCCTCCCACTTCGTGAGAGTGTGTCCAACACAACCATATCCTCATAAGAACACATTTCTACCTCACACACATTTGCTTACATCAAATCTTAGATCCCAAGAGCATTTGTGAGCCCCTTTGAGAGTTGTTCCAATCAAAAGATAGATCGTCTCCCTCTCCTTCTCTCAATCCAAGCTATTTGAGATTTGAGCAAGTTTTGAGCATTCCCCGTGATCTTGTTACTCTTGGAGGTTGGAGACTCCTAGGCGGTAGGAGTTCTTCGGAGAGGAATCAATCTGTGTGATTACCCCCCGGAAAAGTTTGTGAGGGTTTGGAAGCCACCTCAAAGGCTTACCACTAGTGGTTGAGAAACGCCTTCGTGGTGTTATCTCCAAGGGAGAATAGGGTGAGCCTTCGTGGCGTTGGTGTGCCTTCGTGGTAACATCCACCTCTCTAACGTGACTAGCTTCCCTCCAAGGAAGTGAACATCGGGATACATCTTTGTCTCAGTGACCTTGGTTATCCTTAACCCTAACTCCTTACTTGTGGTTTACTTGTGTTACTTGAGCACACATACACTGCTTATTTTTTGTGCTCATTATATTGTGTTGGCTATTTCTTTGTACAAGATTAATCGTTCAAGCATACCCTCTATATCCACACGTTCACACTTGCAGCTTTTGATATATCGTGTGCTATAGTGTGATCTAGTATCTTGTGTCGTTCACCTACTTGTCGGGTGATATAGCTCAAGTAAGTTTGTGTAACTTGCTTGTGCTTTTTAGTAACTCTATTGTGTCCATCTTGGTAGATCGTGTTGTTGATAGACGTTGCGGTGCCTATTGCATTTAGGATTTGTGCTTGAAAAGTATCCTCTTAGTTTATTTCCGCATTAGGTTTAAGCCAAATCCGAAGAAGTTTTTAAATAGCCTATTCACCCCCCTCTAGGCATCATCGAGGTCTTTTCAATTGGTATTAGAGCAAGGTCTCTCTTTAATTAGGTTTCACGACCTAGAGAGTATCGATGTCGACTATTGAATTAGTGCACAATGACACCTTTGACTTTGATGGCACAAATTATTCCCTATGGAGAATTCGTATGCTTCATCACTTTCGGTCCATGGGCCCAAATACTTTATGAATTGTTCTTGAAGGGATTGCCGACAAAAAGGATGATGCATCTTCATCTACTAATGAAATGTATCTTGATTGTGAGGCTTTTCTTGCCATTCATCGAACCATAAGTCCTGAATTGTTTAAGTCTATCTCGACTTGCAAGTCAGCTCATGAAGTTTGGACTAAACTTGAAGATATATATGGTGGGCCCAATCTTGATGAAGACGGTATTATGATGAAGGAGTTGGTGCATGAGCTCTTCACTCTTTTCGATCTTAAAGAGTCCACCACTACTTTCATATCCGATTGCTTGCACACCTCAGCATCTTCAATCTCACAAGGTAATGACATGGTGAGTGAAGAAATATATGTTGATGAAAATGTCATAGCCTCTATGGACACGAGCATATCTAGCACCACACATAGTGTAAATTATTGTGCTGATAGGTCATGCATTTCACCTAAAGATCCATCGACAAATGTCTGTGGTGATATGCCTGCTTTCCCGTGTCCTCTTGATCAAAATATCTTGTTTATCCCTAGTTGCTCTATGACTAATCATTTAGGGGAAATCAAGAAATATGGAGTACTTTTGACTAATGAAGAATCTAATTCACCAAAAGAATCATCATCAACTCCTCCAGTTCACATGTGCCTCATGGCAAGAGGTAATAATGAGGTATCATCTTCCCTGTGCAATAACGATGATATTTGCGATGAGGATGATGATGATGACTTGACTGAAAATATCTATGTGATCAGTAAAATTCTTCATAAAGCTAAAAATAACACTCTTCAAAGATTCCAAGATGTTCTTGCTTACTTTGAAAATTGTAATGATTCACTTAATCATGAACAAGCTAAAAGTGAAGAACTTGAACATGAACTTGAGAAGAGTCATCAAGTATGTAGAGACTTAAGATCTTCAAAAGGAGAGATTGAAGTTGCTCATGATAAACTTAAAAAGGATTTTGAGGTCCTTCTCCTTGAATGCAATAATGTCAAGGGAGAGCTCATCAAAACCTCTAGGATCTATGAGGAGCTTCAATCTACTCATGAGAAGTCTCTATTTGCTACTTACTCCTCTCAAATTGTTAATGATACTTGTCATCTAACTCTACCTCATTTGAAGTATCAACATTGAAGGAGAATATTGAGCTACGTGCTCAACTTGATTTACTAACTAGCAATTATGGGAAGTTGGAAGAAAACCATGTAATGCTCACAAGCTCTCATGCCGATCTTCTAACATCCTATAATGTGCAAAAGTTAGCTCATGAGGCTATTATCACCAAGGTAACATCAAGTGAGCCTCATGTGGACAATGGCACTACTTCTAGTCAAAGTACTATATTTCCATGTAGCGACCCGACTCAAAACGAGTCAAGCCTCTGTGTTTCTGTGCCATCCCTGGATCAGTATGCTGGCACACACAGTACATCAATGTATATATCAAAGTGCAATCACATGTAAATAGCGTAAAACTGATATATACCTTAAATATTTCAGCGGAAGCAGTCAAGGGAGTGGAGTCCCAATAAACACCAACGGCAAGTTGAGTGTAGACCGTAACCCTGAATCGTACTCTTACTCGTCGAAGAAAAATATCTGCAACATAAGACGTTGCAGCCGTGTAGGTCAGCATATTGAATATGCCGGCAAGTCACATAAGAGAGGGGTGAAAAGTAATCATCTATACTATATGCATATATGGTAGGTGGGGCTATAAGTTTTTTTGCGAAAAGAAAGTTTTCTCCTACATCAAGAGAGGCTAAAAGCAAAATGTTACTACATTGTTGGTTTTTAACGAGATGGTTCCACCAACCAGTTCTCGTACCCGAGTTGTCAATAATTACCCTCATCAAATATATATAATGGTGATGAGAAATCCAGATAACTTTAGTTCCTTTGGCTCAAGTTGTCCATGACCGTGGACACGGCTAATCGATTAGGTTTGAGTACTCTGCAGAGTTTTGCACACGTTCCCCACAAGATTTGATCGCCTCCGAGTATGTCCTCGCACTTCAGGGTGTTTGAAGACCGGATGATCAAAACATGGTCTTTCAACGGGTCCCTCTGAATCCCTGTCGGTGCCCATCCATTCCTACCGTTCTTCTACATCTGCTAGCACCGCCTGTCCAGAGTCGCCGCGTTGTCCAACCAAGCCAGAGCCCATAATGACTTGTGGTTGTGCAGGTAAGCCTTGGGTCTTGAAAATATCCGTCCGTCTCTTTGAGCCTGGGTGAAGCTTTTCGCAGGATGACATGGCCTCTCCAGCATCCCGGGTCATCCACTGGGTTCTCCAGGGAGCCGATCAACCGTCCTTCACCCAGAGTTGCATTGCGTCCGAGGTCTTGAAAATCTTGTCTTAACGGGTCTTGATTATTTAATCAACCTCGCATCACTCGTGTTATGCACTCAACCGAAATCCCGTCTACTCAAGCGTAGAAATATGAAATTTGTCGTCCCGGGGCCAAGTATCGGGGTTGTTGTGTGCCTACTACATCATACTACAATCTATACTAAAATTTCCAAGTACCTACTCAGCATGCAATTGGGCATAGGATGGTAGAACTACGATGCATAAAACATAGGTGATAGTATGATCAAAGTGACTTGCCTGGTGATGTTGACGAAGAAGAATTTCTCGAGAAATAACTTGATAGACTACTCGTCACTCTCCGATGAAATCTATATAACAAACATATCATTCACATAAGCACTCATACTAGCAATCATTCTAACAATCAAAACAAAAGAGAGAGAGCGAATAAGAAACCGAAAGAAACTTCAAATAAGACTAGGGAGTCTTCTACTACGTCAAACACTAAATAGTTTTCGTCTAACAGAAAATAATAACAAGGAACTAAGATATACGTTTAACTAGGATAAAATAAAGTATTTTTCATAAAACTTTTTGAAAGTATTCCCAAACGGGATTTGAAACAATGCGGAAACTAATTGCGAGTTACTAAGGAACTAGAATTGATCTAGTGATAACAAATAAAAATAAAATAAAAACTTGTTGCAAAACTACTGTTTAACTAACAGAAACAAAACATAATATTTCTGAAATAATAAAGAAAAATATTTTAAAACAAAAGTAGAAAAGGAATTAGCCGAAATCCTAAAAGAGGTGAAACAGAAATTGTTTCACATGAAACAGTGAGCTAAGATACTCAAACAAATCTGAAGTTTTTACCACTGATAAATAAGATCACTAGTGATCAGTACCAAAAGGAATCAAATTAAAAGCTATTTTTAAACTCCTGGAATAGGCAAAACAAGGTTTAAACTAAATCTGATCTAACTTATATTTGAAAATTTCAAACATAGACAAATTATATGTTTTTAAAGACTACAGAAAAATTGGAGTCTACTGGAACAAGAATCAATATCATTGGACTTCGGGATCAAAAGTTGTGGCCAAAACAAAACAGAAACTTTTCTATTTTTTGCAAATAGGCAGAAAATATAAAGCTAACTAGTACTAAAAGAAGGGTACACGTGGCATGTTGTGATAGGCTGCGGGAGATGTTTGCTGCAAACTTAGGAGCAAACGGCCCAGGCTAATAAAACTGGCTGGCTAAAACATAAGTGAAATAAAACCGCTGGCTTTCTAATATAAACCGAAGAGGTACTTAGGATCTAAGGGCTACTACATAAAAAAACAGAGAGGGGAGGGAGATTACCTCGGCTGGGAGTTGCTGGCCTCCTGGTCGAGGTGGGGTGGGGTGCCGGTGGGGTGGGGAGGGGCCGGTGGGAGTGGGGAAGGGGGCCGAAGGGTGGGGCTCTCGGCAGGGGTGGGGAGGCGAGGTGGAGGGAGGGGGGCTGCAGGGGGGCGAGGTGGAGGAGAAAACTGCTGGTGGTGCTGTTGTTCGGTGGTGATGGGGATGGGGAGGAGCAGCGAGGTGGAGGGGTGGTGGAGGAGGGGTGCAGCGAGGTTCCTGGGAGGGGTGGTGGCGAGGTGCGGTGGTGCAGCGAGGGTGGCCGAAGGTGTGAAGCTCCTGTGAATTTTTTTCTGGCAGCTCTCCGGTGCCAACTCCGGCGAGGGGTGCGCGAGCTAGAGGCGAGGAGAGGCGGCGGTTTCAACGGGAATGGAACGAGGAGGATGTGAGGCTTCTTATAGAGGCGACGGGAGGCGCTGGGAAGGAAAGGATTTCACGAATCCCGGAGGTGGGGTTCTCCTCTCCATGGAAGGAAAGGTTCTGTCACGTGGAGAAGAGATAGAGGAAGAAGATGATCTTCCTGGGCCAGAGAAAAGGAAAGTGCTTAATGGGCCAGCTCCTATTTCCTAATAAAAGTGATTCTATTCCTATTTTCAAAACTAGGAAACTAAAACATTAAAAAGGAAATCAAATCAATTCAGAATAAAGAGTTTTTATATACTAAAATTATCAAAAAAATAAAATATAAATGATGGGCATTTTTCCATGGCAAAAATAAAAACTTCAGAAAAAATTATTTTCAGAAAATTGCCAAAAAGGTTTATTTTATTTTGCAAATAATTTTCAAATGACCCTCTAAGTTTTAGGGTGCAAATAACATTCAATATGCCCGGGTATTTGAGGGTCATGTTCCTCCGCTCTAAAATGTATTTCCCGGCATTTTGTTGCATGAAGAAAAAGAATGGAAATGCAAAAGAATTCAATGCAAATATCTCCGTTCAAATTCTTTATAGTTGAAGAAGTCATGTCATCTTCTCTATTTTCTTTTAAAAGCTTGAATTTGAATTCACCGGAGAAGGGGAAAGTCATTTTATTCCCTCTCATTCAAAAGTTTTGAAAAGTTTCAAATTTCACACAAGTTTCAGTCACTCAGCAAACAAACAAACAATCAATCTAATAATTATATTAACATTCCAAAATTTAAAATTTTGGGATGTTACATTCCATGTGCTAGTCCTCGTAATTCGTCTACTCATAATGTTGCTACCTCGTGTGATGAATTACTTTCCTTGCCTTGTTGCTCTAACATTGAAGCTTACACTTCCTCTAGTACTTGCATTGATACTAACCGTGCAGAGGAAATCAAAGAGCTCAAGGCCCAAGTCACTTCTTTGAAGAAAGACTTGGAACAGTGTCATGAAGGGATGTCCACACTCAAAACCGTCCTGTGTGAGAAAACATCTCCGAAAGACAAAAGTGATGTTGGAGTAAACTCAAACAAGAACAAGAGGGGCCTAGAACAAGTCAATAATTCGGCCAAAATCATTTGCTTCAAGTGCCTAGAGATAAATAATTTTGGGTGGCATGCTTTCATTGTCAACGCAATGACCAAGAGTTTTCACCATCTTCCATGCTACACATACTATAGGCGGTTCCTAAACAGAAAAGTAAAGTTTTGACTCCCCCACCACCGATCAATCACACTCCACGACTAGCCGAATACTCGGGTGTCGTCCATACCAACAACAATCCAGGGGGAGTTTTGTTTGCAATTATCTTTTCGATTTGAGCATGGAACCGGGCATTCCAATTACCGGCCCCTTTCTCGTGAGTGATAGTGAATAAACACGTATCGAGGATAACACACCTAGTATGGAAGATACTGATCGCCCCTTGTCACCACATGAGTGGTTCGGGCATGCAAAACAAATTATTACTTGAAGGTTTAGAGAGTGGCACATGCAAATTTACTTGGAACGACAGGTAGATACCGCATATAGGTAGGTATGGTGGACTCATATGGAACAACTTTGGGTTTATGGAAGTGGATGCACAAGTAGTATTCCCGTTTAGTACAAATGAAGGCTAGCAAAAGACTGGGAAGCGACCAACTAGAGAGCGACTACAGTCATCAAAATGCATTGATAACCAACATTGAGTGCAAGCATGAGTAGGACATAAATCACCATGAACATGAATATCATAGAGGCTATGTTGATTTTGTTTCAACTACATGCGTGAACATGTGCCAAGTAAAGCCACTTGAATCATTCAAAGGAGGATACCATCCTATCATACTACATCATAATCATCTCGAGATTCATGTTGGTATCCAAGCAAACCATTATAAGCTCCTAGCTAATTAAGCATGGCATCAGAAACTATGATCTCTAAGTTGTCATTGCAAACATGTTTCTCTCACAACAAAGCTGAATTAGGAACGATGAGCTAGTCATATTTACAAAAACAAAATATATCGAGTTCATACCAGCTTTTCCAGGCTCAGTCACTTCATCATATATCGTCATTATTGCCTTTCACTTGCACGACCGAATGATGTGACCAATAATAAGAGTGCTCGTGCATTGGACTAAGCTAGAATATGCAAGCAAACACAAAGGAAAGACAAAGTAATATGGCTCGTTGACATATAAACAGATATGCATGCGAGAGCCACTAAACAATGTAACCATGGTCTTGTACCTTGATCGAAAGAAAAAGAAAACTGTTTACATGGGAAAGCTCCCAACAAGCAAAAGAAGAATGAGAAATATTTTTGGGTTTTCTCAAACTAGACAAACACACGAGAAGAAGGCCAGAAAAAGAAATAAACTAGCATGGATGTTACAGTGGCAAGGTGTGAACACCGACTATCAAAGTGAAAGCGTGAGCAAGAATATAAAGTCGGTGAGAAACACGTACTCCCCCAAGCTTAGGCTTTTGGCCTAAGTTGGTCTACTCCCAAGGAGGGAAATAACCGGCTCCGGGGTACTCCGGAGTGTATTGAGGGTGCCACTGCTGGGTGAGCTCCTCTGGCTCCCACTGATAAACTGGCGTCTGGTACTCGACTGGTAGCTCGGGCACGGGCGCTTGTGGTGGCTCTATGCCCCAATATGCGTAGATGTTCGAGGGCATAATAATGTACCTGCCTAGATGAAGATTGAACAAAGAAGGAGCAGACAAGGTAATAGTCTCACGAGTACCCTGACTGAATACCTGGTTATAAATCATCCTCTTATTTATATCTTTATCAAGAAAGTCATGACAAACCATGTTGTCATAATCTAGATATCTCTCAGGAAGAAGAACCTCTTCTTCCTCGTGCAGTCTAATAGGTATCTCAAAATGTCTAGCAAGACAGGTAGCATAGATACCTCCATAAAGAACGCCTTTAGAACGGTTCGTGCTCAACCTTTGAGCTACTGTAGCGCCCAAGCTATAAGTTTTATCATTATAAAGGGCTTCACGCAAAACCGCAAGATCTGGGGAGCTAAGGGCTCTAGCTTTCCCACGGCCAATCAAACATTTTCCCACGAATAATGAGAAGTACCGAAGCACGGGAAAATGTATGCTAGCAGCTCTAGCGCAAGACACTCCTCTCTCCTCTCCTACAACAATAGTATCTATGAAAGCCTCCAAGCCCCGTGGACGAGGTTCATGAATATCCCCAACTTAAGGTAATTTGCAAACATTGCAAAAATCCTGAAGTGACATGCGCTGGGGGATATCATATAACTTGAACTCAACCATAGGAGGGCTCTTCCTTGGATAGAAGTTAAAGCTTTGCACGGAAATATTAGTGAGGAGGAGGTGTTGCGGACACTTATCTTCAATGAAGGCGGTAAGGCCCGCGTTCTCCACTAAGTAGTAAATGTCCTCATAAAGTCCGGCGACGCGTAAGAACACATCACTTGGCCACTCGCACGCTCGAACTTCTACAACTCGGGGGACCGGATACTTGGGGTTTCTTCTTCTCATTTTCATCATCCTTGGGGTCACGGCTTGAAGAGCCTCTTAGGAACCTCCTCATCTTTTCCTTTTTCTTTCTCTGAAAATTTCTGAAATTTATAGTGACTCAAAGGAAAAGTGAACAAGGCTCAACTAAACTCATAGAAACTACTCTTTCAAGTGCCTAGAGGCCATATCATGCATCAAAATTACATGGGACCAGCTAAAATTAGCATGCAAAGCTCAAGAACATGGTCACCAAGCCAACAAAAATACGCGGCGTATAAGGCACTAGAGCAAAAACTAATTGGACCAATGAAGGAGTCACATACCAAGGAGCAATTTCCCCAAAACAGTTTGGTAAATGGGGCTTTGCACAAGGAGATCGAAAATCGCAGCAAGAAGAGCAAGAACACGGGGTTGAGCTGCAGAATGATCTTTTCTGGAGGTAGGATAAGGAGATGGGAGCTGGAATAAGTGGAGGGGGGACACATGGGCCCCACAAGCCTGGTAGGCGCGGCCAGGGGGGTGCCCGCGCCTCCTGGGCTTGTGGCCCACTGGTGCATCCCCCCTGACTAGCTCTCCATCTCAGAATTTTTCAAAAATTCCAGAAAAAATCGTACTTGATTTTCAGGGCATTTGAAGAACTTTTATTTTTGGGACACTTGTCTACGGGGCGCAAAAAGCAGAAAACAGGGAAAACTAAAGCTAAATCTATCATTTTTCTTCTAAGCAACCGAAGGTGAAGGTTTGGAACAGAGGTTTGTGACTCTCAGATTCATCCATCTCATGGTCATCAAAAGAAATCCGGCAATGAGGTTGATCAAGTCTCCTTGACAAACTTTTTTCGAATCGCATAAAAAAAGGAGAATTTTCGAATAGTCACTAGGTTACCTCAATGGGGATGTGCATATCCCCAACAAGCAAATCATACTTCATCTTAACAGTAGGTATAGGGCATTCAAAGCTCCCAATAAGAATCGATGAAGTTTTTTCAATAGCATTGATGCAATGTACTCGATATTCTTCGGAAAGTGCACCGTATGCTCATTACCATTGACATGGAAAGTGACATTGCCTTTGTTGCAATTAATAACAGCCCCTGCAGTGTTTAAAAAGGGTCTTCCAAGGATGACCGCCATGACATCATCCTCGGGAATATCCAGAATAACAAAGTCCGTTAAGATAGTAACGTTAGCAACCACAACAGGCACATCCTCGCAAATGCCGATAGGAAAAGTAGTTGATTTGTCGGCCATTTGCAAGGAGATTTCAGTGGGTGTCAACTTCTCCAATTCAAGTCTATGATAAAGAGAAAGAGGCATAACACTAACACCAGCTCCAAGATTGCATAAAGTAGTTCTAACGTAGTTGCCTTTAATGGAGCAAGGTATAGTGGGCACTCCGGGATCACCTAGTTTCTTAGGAGTTCCACCCTTGAAGGTGTAATTGGCAAGCATGGTGGAAATCTCAACCTCATGTATCCTCCTCTTATTGGTCACAATATCTTTCATGTACTTAGCATAAGGAGACATTTTGAGCATATCTGTCAAACGCATTTGCAGAAAGACATGTCTAATCATTTCAATAAAGCGCTCAAAATCCTAATCATCCTTTTTCTTGGATGGTTTGGGAGGAAAGGGCATGGGTTTCTGGACCCATGGTTCCCTTTCTTTACCATGCTTCCTAGCAATGAAGTCATTCTTATCATATCTCCTATTCTTAGGTTGTGGGTTATCAAGATCAATAGGTTCAATCTCCATATCCTTATCATTGCTAGGTTGAACATCATCATGAACACCACTATCGATATTATCACTAGGCTCATGTTCATCACCAGATTGTGTTTCGGCATGAGAAACAGAGACATTGTTTGGATTCTCAGGTGTAACAGCATCAGGGTTGCTAGCATGCAAGTTCCTATCATCTTTCTTTTTCTTCCTAGGATGACTAGGTGCATCAGTGCTAACTCCTTGAGAATCTTGTTCAATTCTCTTAGGATGACCCTCAGGATACAAAGGTTCCTGGGTCATTCTACCGCCTCTAGTGACGACTCTAATAGAATTGTCATTCAACTCATTGAGAAAGTCATTTCGAGCTTTAAGTACTTGTTCTACCTTAGTGGTGACCATAGAGGCATGTTTACTCAAAAGCTTAAGGTCATTGACATTTCTATCCACACAAGCACTTAAATGACTAAGCATGCGAGCATTCTGTTCCAATTGTGTGCTAACATAATCATTGAAACTCTGTTGTTTGGCAACAAAGTTGTCAAATTCATCTAGGCATAAGCTAGCAGGTTTATCGAAAGGAATATCACTCTCATTGAATCTACGAAGAGAATTTACCTCCACTACCTGTGTCGGGTTATCAAGACCATGGATCTCTTCGATAGGTGGTAGATTTTTGACATCTTCAGATTTAATGCCTTTCTCTTTCATAGATTTCTTAGCTTCTTGCATATCTTCAGGACTGAGGAATAGAATACCTCTTTTCTTTGGAGTTTGCTTTGGAGGTGGTTCAGGAATAGTCCAAGCATTCTCATTGCACAAGATATTATTCAATAGAATCTCATCTTGTTCCACAGTTCATTCCCTGAAAACACAACCAGCACAACTATCTAGGTGGTCCCTAGAAGCATCTGTTAGTCCATTATAGAAGATATCAAGTATTTCATTCTTCTCAAGAGGGTGATCAGGCAAAGCATCCAACAGCTGGACAAGCCTCCCCCAAGCTTGTGGGAGACTCTCTTCTTCAACTTGCACAAAGTTATATATTTCCTGCAAGGCAGCTTGCTCCTTATGGGCAGGAAAATATTTCTCAGAGAAGTAGTAGATCATATCCTAGGGGCTATGCACACAACCAGGGGCAAGAGAAGTGAACCAAGTCTTAGCATCATCCTTTAGCGAGAAAGGAAACAGCTTAAGGATATAGTAGTGGCGAATCTTTTCCTCACTCGTGAATAGGGTGGCTATATCGTGCAACTTAGTAAGATGTGCTAGAACCGTTTTAGACTCATAACCATGAAAAGGATCAGATTCGACCAAAGTTATTAACTCAGGCTCGACAGAGAATTCATAATCCTTATCGGTCACAAAGATAGGCGAAGTAGCAAACTTCGGGTCGTATTTCATCCTAGCGTTTAGAGATTTTTCTTTCCACTTGCGCAGTAAATTCTCAACATCATAGCTATCCTTACAAGCAAGAAAGTCCTCAGCTATCTCTCCCTCCATAACATAACCCTCAGGTATATCAGGCAATTCATATCTAGGAGAGCTAGTTCTAACAGGTGAAGCAGCAGGTTCTACTTCAATAATTTCAGCAGTCTCAGAAGTATCATCACATTCAGCGGCAACTCTAGAAATTTGTGCATCAAGGAATGCACCTAGTGGCAAAGCAGTATCAATCAAAACATCATCACAAGCATCATGGATAGCAAAAGTAGCATCATCAAGCACAAGTGACACATCAAAATTTCTAGCAGGATCTGGTGTCGAAAGTTACTCATAACTGAAGGTGAATCAAGTGCAGAGCTAGATGGCAGTTCCTTACCTGTCCTCGTAGTTGAGGGCAAGACTTTAGTTTTTGGATCTCTCAGATTCCTCATATTGATCAACAGACGTAAATCCCAAGTGACTCAGAGAATAGAGCTATGCCTCCCCGGCAACGGCGCTAGAAAATAGTCTTGATAACCCACAAGTATAGGGGATCGCAACAATATTCGAGGGTAGAGTATTCAACCCAAATTTGTTGATTCGACACAAGGGGAAGCCAAAGAATATTCTGGAATATTAGAAGTTGAGTTGTCAATTCAACCACACCTAAAAGACTTAGTATCTGCAGCAAAGTATCAGTAGCAAAGTAGTGTGATAGCAATAGTAGCAACGGTAACCAATAGCAATAGTGACAGCAGTAGTGGCAACAGTAGGAGCAGTGACAGCAGTGACAATAACAGTAGCAGCAGTAACAGCAGTAGCAGTAAAGGTAGCAGCAGTGACAACAATGACAAGAGTAGCGGCAAAGTAACATAGCAAGGACCTGTAAGAAAAGACTCGTAGGCATTGGATCGGTGATGGATGATTATGCCGGATGACATTCATCATGCAACAGTTATAACATGGAGAGATATGTAACTAGCTCTAGTTCGTCAATGTAATGTAGGCATGCGTTCCGTATATAGTCATACGTGCTTAGGGAAAAGAACTTGTATGCCATCTATTGTCCATCCCTCCCGTGGTAGCGGGGTACTAATGGAAACTACGGGATATTAAGGTTCTCCTTTTAATAGAGAACCGGAACAAAGCATTAGCGCTTAGTGAATACATGAACTCCTCATACTATGGTCATCTCCGGGAGTGGTTCCGCCTATTGTCACTCCGGGGTTGCCGGGTCATAACACATAGTAGGTGACTACAACTTGCAAGATAGGATCAAGAACACACATATATTGACGAGAATATAATAGGTTCAGATCTGAATCATGGCACTCGGGCCCTAGTGACAAGCATTAAGCATGGCAAAGTAGTAGCAACATCAATCTCAGAACATAGTGGATACTGATACGTCTCCGTCATATCTACTTTTCCAAACTCTTTTGCCCTTGTTTTGGACTTTAATTTGCATGATTTGAATGGAACTAACCCGGACTAACGCTGTTTTCAGCAGAATTGCCATGGTGTTGTTTTTGTGCAGAAATAAAAGTTCTCGGAATGTCCTGAAAATTTATGGAGATTTTTTTCTGGAATAAATGAAAAATACCTGCGCAAAGATCCACCGGAGGAGGTGTGCCAGTGGGCCACAAGCCCCTGGCCCGCGACCAGCCCCCTGGCCGCACCGTGAGGGCTTGTGGGGCCCACGTGGCACCACCGCCTCCAAACTCAGATCTATTTATTTTGTCTCGCCCGGAAAAAATCAGAGAGAAGGATTCATCGCGTTTTGGGATATGGAGGCACCGCCACCTCCTGTTCTTCATCTGGAGGGCAGATCTGAAGTCCGTTTTGGGCTCCGGAGAGGGGAGATCGTCGCCATCATCATCATCAACATTCCTCCATTGCCAATTCCATGATGCTCTTCATCGTTCGTGAGTAATCTTATCATAGGCTTGCTTGACGGTGATGAGTTGGATGAGATCTACCATGTAATCGAGTTATTTTTGACGGGGATTGATCCCTAGTATCCACTATGTTCTGAGATTGATGTTGCTACTACTTTGCCATGCTTAATGCTTGCACTAGGGCCCGAGTGCCATGATTTCAGATGTGAACCTATTATGTTGTCGCCAATATATGTGTCTTTTAGACCCCATCTTGCAAGTTGTAGTCACCTACTATGTGTTATGACCCGGCAACCCCGGAGTGACAATAGGCGGAACTACTCTCGGAGAGGACCATAGTATGAGGAGTTCATGTATTCACCAAGTGTTAATGCGTTGGTCTGGTTCTTTATTAAAAGGAGAACCTTAATATCCCGTAGTTTCCATTAGGACCCCGCTACCACAGGAGGGATGGACAATAGATGTCATGCAAGTTCTTTTCCCTAAGCACGTATGACTACATACGGAATACATGCCTACATTAGATTGACGAACGGGAGCTAGTTACATATCTCTCCGTGTTAGAGCTGTTACACGATGAATCACATCCGTCACACTCATCCATCACCGATCCACTTCCTACGAGTCTTTTACTACTGGTCCTTGCTATGTTACTTTGTCGCTACTACTGTTGCTACTGCTGTTACTCTGCTGCTACTGGTTACTACTGTTCCTTGCTACTGCTGTCACTACTGCTGTTACTTGGTGCTGCTGTCACTACTGTTGTTACTTGCTGCTTTGCTGTTACTTGTTGCAAGACTTTTCTGGAGCAGTTGCTGGGGAAGAATAGTCCCCCGTCAATGTGCTATTTACTCGCACCATTTATACAACATTTAGGAATAGTCTGCCGTCAACAAATCTTTTTCTGACATTGTTGCTATCATACCACTTTGCTACTGATACTTTGCTTGCAGACACTAATCTTTCAGGTGTGATTGAAACTGACAAACTCAGCTGCTAATACTTGAGAATATTCTTTCGTTTCCCCTTGTGTCGAATCAATAAATTTGGGTTGAATACTCTACCCTCGAAAACTGTTGTGATCCCCTACACTTTTGGGTTATCAAGACCATTTTCTGGCGCCGTTGCCGGGGAAGCACAACTATATTCTGTGAGTCACTTGGGATTTTCGTCTGCTGTCCACTATGAAGAATCTGAGAGATCCAAGAACTAAAGTCTTGCCTTCCACTACGAGGACAGGTAAGGAACTGCCATCTAGCTCTGCACTTGATTCACCTTCAGTTATGAGTAAGTTTGCGACATTGCCACCTGCTAGAAATCTTGATATGTCGCCTGTGCTTGATGATGCTACTTCTGCTGCCCATGATGCTATGCTTGATACTATGCTTGATGATGCTATGCTTGACACTATGCCTGATGATGCTATGCTTGATACTATGCCTGATGATGCTATGCTTGATACTGCTTTGCCACTAGGTGCATTCCTTGATGCACAAATTTCTAGAGTTGCTGCTAGACGTGATGATACTTCTGAAACTGCTGATACTATTGAAGTAGAACCTGCTATTTTGCATGCTAGAATTAGCTCCCCTGAATTGCCTGATATGCCTGATACGCGTTATGTTATGGAGGGAGAGATAGCTGAGGACTTTCTTGCGTGTAAGGATATCTATGATGTTGAGAAATTACTGCGCAAGTGGAAAGAAAAATCTCTGAATGCTAGGATGAAATACGACCCGAAGTTTGCTACTTCGCCTATCTTTGTGACCGATAAGGATTATGAATTCTCTGTCGACCCTGAGTTAATCACTCTGGTCGAGTCTGATCCTTTTGACGGTTATGAGTCTGAAACGGTTGTAGCCCATCTTACCAAACTTCACGATATAGCCACCCTATTCACTAGTGAGGAAAAGATCCGCCACTACTATATCCTCAAGCTGTTTCCTTTCTCGCTAAAGGATGATGCTAAGACTTGGTTTGCTTCTCTTGCTCCTGGTTGTGTGCGTAGCCCCCAGGACATGGTTTATTACTTCTCTGAAAAATATTTCCCTGCCCATAAGAAGCAAGCTGCCTTGCAGGAAATATACAACTTTGCTCAAGCTGAGGAAGAGAGTCTCCCACAAGCTTGGGGGAGGCTCATCCAGCTACTGAATGCTTTGCCTGATCACCCTCTTGAGAAGAATGAAATACTTGATATCTTCTATAATGGACTCACCGATGCTTCCAAAGACCACCTAGATAGTTGTGCCGGTAGTGTTTTTAGGGAACGAATAGTAGAACAAGCTGAGATCCTATTGAATAATATCTTGTGCAATGAGAATTCTTAGACTATTCCCGAACCACCACCTAAGCCAACTCTGAAGAAAAGAGGTATTCTATTCCTCAGTCCTGGAGATATGCAAGAAGCCAAGAAATCTATGCGAGAGAAAGACATTAAATCTGAAGATGTCAAAAATCTACCACCTATCGAAGAGATCCATGGTCTCGATAACCCGATACAGGTAGTAGAAGTAAATTCTCTGCGTAGGTTTGATGAGAGTAATATTCATTTTGATAAACCTGCTAGCTTATGCATGGATGAATTTGATAACTTTGTTGCCAAACAACAGAGTTTCAATGATTATGTTAGCAGACGATTGGAACAGAATGCTCTTATGCTTAGTCATTTAAGTGCTTGTGTGGACAGAAATTTCAATGATGTTAAACTTCTGAGTAAACATGCCTCTATGGTTACTACTCAGGTAGAACAAGTACTTAAAGCTCAGAATGACTTGCTCAATGAGTTGAATGACAATCCCGTCAGAGTCGTCACTAGAGGCGGTAGAATGACTCAGGAACCTTTGTATCCTGAGGGTCATCCAAAGAGAATTGAACAAGATTCTCAAGGAGTTAGCACTGGTGCACCTAGTCATCCTAAAAAGAAGAAGAAAGATGATAGGAACCTGCACGCTAGCAACCTTGTTGCTGCTACACGTGAGAGTCCAAACGATGTCTCTGTGTCTGATGCTGAAACACAATCTCGTGATGAATATGAGCCTAATGATAATATCAATAGTGATGTTCATGATGATGCTCAACCTAGCAATGAAAAGGATGTGGAGATTAAACCTGTTGATCGTGATAACCCATAGCCTAAGAATAGAAGATACGATAAGAATGACTTCACTGCTAGGAAGCATGGTAAAGAAACGGAACCATGGGTTCAGAAACCTATGCCCTTTCCTCCCAAACCATCCAAGAAAAAGGATGATGATGATTTTGAGCGATTCGTTGAAATGATCAGACCTGTCTTTCTGCAAATGCGTTTGACAGATATGCTCAAAATGTCTCCGTATGCTAAGTACATGAAAGATATTGTGACTAATAAGAGGAGGATATGTGAGGTTGAGATTTCCACCATGCTCGCTAATTACACCTTCAAGGGTGGAACTCCTAAGAAACTAGGTGATCCCGGTGTGCCCACTATACCTTGTTCCATTAAAGGCAATTAAGTTAGAACTGCGTTATGCGACCTTGGAGCCGGTGTTAGTGTTATGCCTCTCTCTCTTTATCGTAGACTTGAACTGGATAAGTTGACACCCGCTGCAATCTCTCTGCAAATGGTCGACAAATCAACTGCTTTCCCTATCGGCATTTGCGAGGATGTGCCTGTTATGGTTGCTAACGTCACTATCTTAGCAGACTTTGTTATCTTGGATATTCCCGAGGACAATGCCATGGCGGTCATCCTCGGAAGACCCTTTTTAAACACCGCAGGGGCTGTTATAGATTGCAACAAAGGCAATGTCACTTTCCATGTCAACGGTAATGAGCATACGGTGCACTTTCCAAAGAAACAATATCGAGTGCATTGCATCAATTCTATTGAAAAGACTTCATCGATTCTTATTGGGAGCTTTGAATGGACTATTCCTCATGTCAAGATGAAGTATGATTTGCTTGTTGGGGAGATTCACATCCCCATTGAGGTAACCTAGTGACTATTCAGAAATTCTTCGTCTTCTTTTGCGATTCGAAAAAAGTTTGTCAAGGAGACTTGATCAACCTCATTGACGGATTTCCTTTCGATGACCGTGAGATGGATGAATCGAGGAGTCACAAACCTCTGTTCCAAGCTTTCACTTTAGGTTGCTTAGAATAAAAATGATAGATTTAGTTTACTTTTCCCTGTTTTCTGTTTTAGCGTTCGGTAGAAAAGTACCCCGAAAATAAAAGTTCTCCGAACGTCCTGAAAAGCAAGTATGATTTTTTCTGGATTTTTTTGAAAAATTGTGAGATAAAGAGCTTGTCTGGGGGCTGCATGAGTGGGCCATAAGCCCGGATGGTGCGGGCACCCCCTGGTCGCGCCATCCAGGCTTGTGGGGCCCACAGGCACCCCCTCCACTCATTCTTGCTCTTATCTGGTTCTCCTACCCCTAGAAAAAATCGTTTCGCAGCTCAAACCCGTGTTCTTGCTCCTCTTGCTGGGATTTTCGATCTCTTTGCTCAATTCACCATTCTCCGAACTGTTTTGGGGAAATTACTACTAGTGAATCCTCCATTGGTCCAATTAGTTTTTGCTCTAGTGCCTTATACTCCGCGTATTTTTGCTGCCTTGGTGACCATGTTCTTGAGCTTTGCATGCTGATTTTAGCTGGTCCCAAGTAGTTTTGATGCGTAATATGGCCTCTAGGCACTTGTGGGAGTAGTTGCTACTAGTTTAGTTGAGCCTTGTTCACTTTTCCTTTGGGTCATTGAAAATTTCAGAAAAGGAAGATGTTCAGGAGAAACTTTCATGGTGGTTCCTCAAGCAAGATAGGTCCCCGTCTTGCGATTCGGGAGCCTGATCCTTACCAACCAAGGGACGCGCGGGTACAACCTTGTGAATGACCTTCTAATGAATTTATGATTGATGCAGGGTTCAAAGATGAGTTTGTTGCACTTGTTCGCAATGTCGGACTCGAAGAATTCATCTCCGATAAATGTGAACAGTTTGTTGCTCTCACTGCCTCTTTTGTTCGTAGATTCAAATTTTCAGCTGGCCGTGAGACATTGGTACTGTTTGATCTCTATGATAAATCATATACCATGGATTTATAGGATTTCAATAGAATTTGAAAAATACCTATTTGGGGTAGCCTCAATGATCCTCCTAAATCTTCGGTTAGAGATTTTTCCTCTGGTATTACAGTTGGAGAAACTAGAGACATTATGCAAGCTACCACGGGGAGCATTCATTTTCCTGCCTTGCATTATTTTGCCCTCTTCATAGGAAGATGCATTAATGGCAAGATTGAGCATTGTCACCTCTGTGCATCCGACCTTAGTATCCTTAAGAGCGCAGTGACGGGTGACAAAAGCTTCAACATGGGAGCTATAATAGCAAGGAGGCTGAATAAGAATGCTAATGAAGGGGATTTCTTTGGTGGGATCTATGCCACTCGCATAGCAAATTTTCTTGGAGTACCCATCACGAAGGGGATCCCCCACACCATACAGCTTTCCTTGACCGCGTCGCTTTCACACGCTACCAGTTCCTTGAGAGGGATGACGAATCCCTCCTATACCGTTTGATATTTAACCGGCAACGTGTTTTCCATATTACCCTTCCTGCTCCTGCCTTCTTTGACTTTCAGGTAAAACGGAGATATTACATAACCAGAGGAGAGGCACAGGAGTATGAGAGGGAGGCAAAGGCTGCTCGTCTTCGTGAGGCAGCTATTCACGCAGTGGCTGCAGCGCTCCCGTATAACCCCCATTATGATTTTGGTTTTCGCCAGGACCATCCTTGGGAGTAGACCAACTTAGGCCAAAAGCCTAAGCTTGGGGGAGTAAGTGTTCTCACCGACTTTACATTCTTGCTTATGCTTTCACTTTGTTAGCCGGTATTCACACTTTGCCACTGTATCATGCATGCTAGTTTATTTTCTTTTTCTAGTTTTCTTTTCGTGTGTCTGTCTAGTTTGAGAAAAACCCAAAAAGATTTTCTTTTTCTTCTTTTGCTTGTTGGGAGCTTTCCCATGTAAATAGTTTTCTTTTTCTTTGGGTCAAGGTAGAAGACCATGGTTACAATGTTTAGTGGCTCTTGCATGCATACCTGTTTAGCTTTCAAAGAGCCATATTACTTTGTCTTCTCCTTTGTGTTTGCCTGCAGATTCCAGCTTTAGTCCAATGCACGAGCAAGCTTATTATTGTTCACATCGTTCGGTCGTGCAAGTGAAAGGCAATAATGACGATATATGATGAAGTGACTGAGCCTGGAAAAGATGGAATGAACTCGATCTATTTTGTTTTTGTAAATATGACTAGCTCATCATGTCTGATTCAGCTTTATTGTGAGAGAAACATGTTTGCAATGACAACTTAGAGATCATAGCTGCTTATGCCATGCTTACTTAGCTAGGAGCTTATAATGGTTTGACTTGGATGCCCACATGAATGTTGAGATGACTGTGTTGTAGTATGATAGGATGGTATCCTCCTTTGAATGTTTCAAGTGGCTTGACTTGGTGCATGTTCACGCATGTAGTTGAAACAAAATCAACATAGCCTCTATGATGTTCATGTTCATGGTGATTTATGTCCTACTCATGCTTGCACTTAATGTTAGTTAATCTCAATGCATTTTGATGACTGTTGTCGCTCTCTAGTTGGTCGCTTCCCAGTCTTTTGCTAGCCTTCACTTGTACTAAGCGGGAATATTGCTTGTGCATCCACTTCCATAAACCCAAAGTTGTGCCATATGAGTCCACCATACCTACCTATGTGCGGTATCTACCTGTTGTTCCAAGTAAATTTGCATGTGCCACTCTCTAAACCTTCAAGAAATAATCTGTTTTGCATGCCCGAACCGCTCATGTGGTGACAGGGGGCTATTAGTATCTTACATGCTAGGCGTGTTATCCTCGATATGTGTTTATTCACTATCATTAACGAGAAAGGTGCCGGTAATTGGAATTCCCGAGTTCCATACTCAAATCAAAAAGATAATTGCAAACAAAATTCCCCCAGGATTGATGTTGATATGGACGGTACCCGAGGATTCGGCTAGCCGTGGAGTGTGATTGATTGGTGGTTGGGGGAGTCAAAACTTTACTTTTTTGTTTGGGAACCGCCTATAACATGTGTAGCGTGGAAGATGTTGAGAACTCTTAGTCATTGCGTTGACAATGAAAGCATGCCACCCAAAATTACTATCTCTGTTTTCAAAGCTTGAGCTCTGGCGCCTCTGCAAATCAATGCTTCCCTCTGCGAAGGGCCTGTCTATTTATGTTCCTGTTGAGTCATCCTCCTCTTACAAAAGCACCAATTAGAGAGCACCTCTGTTATTTTTCTGCTTTGCTTTTAACTGTGTTGAGTATGACTGTGACTGGATCTTCATTTCCTTGAATTACAATGTTTAGTTAGCCCTGGGTCTTTGAAGGTGCTCTGCATTTATGTTTTGCGGTCTCAGAAAGAGCTAGCGAGATACCATCTATTCGTACTTCTTCATGTTGTTTTGATTGAAGTGTTGACGTTTGAGACTTATTATTATTTGCTCGCTAGTTGATTATGCCATTGATATGAGTTTACCGTGAGACCTAGATGTCATTTGCTTTTGTGGTTTGCTTGTGATCTTGCTGAAATTCTGGTTATGAGTTAGACATAGTTGCAACAACAAGATCAAACAGAGTTCGTCAATTTATTTTCTTTTGTGTCTTTCAGTTTGTCAACTGAATTGCTTGAGGACAAGCAAGGCTTTAAGCTTACGGGAGTTGATACGTCTCCGTTGAATCTACTTTTCCGAACTCTTTTGCCCTTGTTTTGGACTCTAATTTGCATGATTTGAATGGAAGTAACCCGGACTAACACTATTTTCAGAAGAATTGCCATGGTGTTGTTTTTGTGTAGAAATAAAAGTTCTCGGAATGTCCTGAAAATTTACGGAGAATTTTTCTGGAATAAATGAAAAATACCTGCGCAAAGATCCACCACAGGAGGTGTGCCAGTGGGCCACAAGCCCCTGGGCCGCGACCACCCCCCCTGACCGCGCCGTGAGGGCTTGTGGGGCCCACGTGGCACCACCGCCTCCAAACTCAGCTCTATTTATTCCGTCTCGTCCGGAAAAAAATCAGAGAGAAGGATTCATCGCGTTTTACGATACGGAGGCGCCACCACCTCCTGTTCTTCATCTGGAGGGCAGATCTGGAGTCCGTTTTGGGCTCAGGAGAGGGGAAATCGTCGCCATCGTCATCATCAACCTTCCTCCATCGCCAATTCCATGATGCTCTTCATCGTTCGTGAGTAATCTCATCGTAGGCTTGCTGGACGGTGATGAGTTGGATGAGATCTATCATGTAATCGAGTTAGTTCTCGACGGTGATTGATCCCTAGTATCCACTATGTTCTAGATTGATGTTGCTACTACTTGGCTATGCTTAATGCTTGTCACTAGGGCCCGAGTGCCATGATTTCAGATCTGAACCTATTATGTTGTCGCCAATATATGTGTGTTTTAGATCCTATCTTACAAGTTGTAGTCACCTACTATGTGTTATGATCCGGCAACCCCGGAGTGACAATAGCCGGAACCACTCCCGGAGATGACCATAGTATGAGGAGTTCATGTATTCACCGCGTGTTAATGCGTTGGTCCGGTTCTTTATTAAAAGGAGAACCTTAATATCCCGTAGTTTCCATTAGGACCCCGCTGCCACGGGAGGGATGGACAATAGATGTCATGCAAGTTCTTTTCCCTAAGCACGTATGACTACATACGGAATACATGCCTACATTAGATTGATGAACGGGAGCTAGTCACATATCTCTCCGTGTTATAACTGTTACATGATGAATCACATCCGTCATACTCATCCATCACCGATCCACTGCCTACGAGTCTTTTACTACTGGTCCTTGCTACGTTACTTTGTCTAGGCTTGTCCCTTGCTACAAAAGGGATTGGGCCACTCTGTTGCTACTGCTGCCACTTTGCTGCTACTGTTGCTACTGTTGTTACTTTGCTGTTGCTGCTACTGCTGTTCCTTGCTACTCAGTTGTTACTCGTTGCAAGATCTTTTCCGACACTTTTGTCGGGGAAGAATAGTTGCTCGTCAATGTACCTTTTTCTGGCGCCATTGATACAACAGTTAGGAATAGTCTGCCGTCAACTGATTGTTTCTAGCACCGTTGCTATCATACTACTTTTCTACTGATACTTTGCTTGCAGACAATAATCTTTCAAGTGCGGTTGAATCTGACACACTCAGCTGCTAATACTTGAGAATATTCGTTCGCTTCTCCTTGGTGAACCAACAAATTTGGGTTGAATACTCTACCCTCGAAAACTGCTGCGATCCCATACGCTTGTGGGTCATCAAGGCTTTTTCTAGCGCCGTTGCCGAGGAAGCATAGCTATATTCTCTGAGTCAGTTGGGATTGACGTTTGCTGATCACTATGAGGAATCCGAAAGATCCAAGAACTAAAATCCTGCCTTCCACTACTAGGAGAGGTAATGAACTGCCATCTAGCTCTACACTTGATTCACCTTCAGTTTTGAGTAAGTTTGCGACTTCACCTCCTGCTAGAAATCTTGATATGTCGCTTGTGCTTGATGATGCTACTTCTGCTGTCCATGATGCTATGCATGATGCTATGCTTGATACTATGCCTGATGATGCTATGCTTAATACTATGCTTGATGATGCTATGGTAGATACTATGCCTCATGATGCTATGCCTCATACTGCTTTGCCACTTGGTGCATTCCTTGATGCACATATTGCTAGAGTTGCTGCTAGATGTGATGATACTTCTGACACTGTTGATACTATTGAAGTAGAACCTGCTACTATGCCTGAATTGCCTGTTATGCCTGATACGCGCTATGTTATGGAGGGAGAGATAGATGAGGACTTTCTTGCATGTAAGGATAGCTATGATGTTGAGAAATTACTGCGTAACTGGAAAGAAAAATCTATGAACGCTAGGATGAAATACGACCCGAAGTTTGCCACTTCGCCTATCTTTGTGACCGATAAGGATTATGAATTCTCTGTCGACCCTGAGTTAATCACTCTGGTCGAATCTGATCCTTTTCACGGTTATGAGTCTGAAACGGTTGTAGCCCATCTTACCAAACTGCACGATATAGCCACCCTATTCACTAGTGAGGAAAAGATCCTCCACTACTATATGCTCAAGCTGTTTCATTTCTCGCTAAAGGATGATGCTAAGACCTGGTTCACTTCTCTTGCTCCTGGTTGTGTGCGTAGCCCCCAGGATATGGTTTACTACTTCTCTGAAAAATATTTCCCTGCCCATATGAAGCAAGCTGCCTTGCAGGAAATATACAACTTTGCTCAAGCTGAAGAAGAGAGTCTCCCACAAGCTTGGGGGAGGCTCATCCAGCTACTGAATGCTTTGCCTGATCACCCTCTAGAGAAGAATGAAATACTTGATATCTTCTATAATGGACTTACCGATGCTTCCAAAGACCATCTAGATAGTTGTGCCGGTAGTGTTTTTAGGGAACGAACTGTAGAACAAGCTGAGATTCTATTGAATAACATCTTGTGCAATGAGAATGCTTGGACTATTCCCGAACCGCCTCGTAAGCCGACTCCGAAGAAAAGAGGTATTTTATTCCTCAGTCCTGAAGATACGCAAGAAGCCAAGAAATCTATGTGAGAGAAATGCATTAAATCTGAAGATGTCAAAAATCTACCACCTATCGAAGAGATCCATGGTCTCGATAACCCGATACAGGTAGTAGAAGTAAATTCTCTGCGTAGGTTTGATGAGTGTGATATTCCTTTTGATAAACCTTCTAGCTTATGCATGGATGAATTTGATAACTTCGTTGCCAAACAACAAAGTTTCAATGATTATGTTAGCAGACAATTGGAAAAGAATGCTCGTATGCTTAGTCATTTAAGTGCTTGTGTGGACAGAAACATCAACGATCTTCAGCCTCTGAGTAAACATGCTTCTATGCTTACTACTCAGGTAGAACAAGTACTTAAAGCTCAGAATGACTTGCTCAATGAGTTGAATGACAATTCTGTCAGAGTCGTCACTAGAGGCGGCAGAATGACCCAGGAACCTTTGTATCCTGAGGGTCATCCGAAGAGAATTGAACAATATTCTCAAGGAGTTAGCACTGATGCACCTAGTCATCCTAGAAAGAAGAAGAAAGATGATAGGAACCTGCACGCTAGCAACCCTATAGCTGTGTTGGGGAACGTCGCATGGGAAACACAAATTTTCCTACGCGCACGAAGACCTATCATGGTGATGTCCATCTACGAGAGAGGATGTGTGATCTACGTACCCTTGTAGACCGTACAGCAAAAGTGTTAGTGAACGCGGTTGATGTAGTGGAACGTCCTCACGTCCCTCAATCCGCCCCACGAACCGTCCCACGATCAGTCCCACGATCTAGTGCCGAACGGACGGCACCTCCGCGTTCAGCACACGTACAGCTTGACGATGATCTCGGCCTTCTTGATCCAGCAAGAGAGACGGAGAGGTAGAAGAGTTCTCCGGCAGCGTGACGGCGCTCCGGAGGTTGGTGATGATCTTGTCTCAGCAGGGCTCCGCCCGAGCTCCGCAGAAACGCGATCTAGAGGAAAAACCGTGGAGGTATGTGGCCGGGCTGCCATGGAAAAGTCGTCTCAAATCAGCCCTAAAACCTCTGTATATATAGCTGGGAGAGGGGGGACCTTGCCTTGGGGCTCAAGGATCCCCAAGGGGGTCGGCCGAGCCAAAGGGGGGAAGGACTCCCCCCCAAACCGAGTCCTACTTGGTTTGGTGGGTGGAGTCCTTCTTTCCTTTCCCACCTCCTCCTTTTTTTCTTTTCTCTTTGATTTTTATTCCACTAAGGGCTGGTGTGCCACCCCCAAGGCCTATGGGCTTCCCCGGGGTGGGTTGCCCCCCCCGGTGAACTCCCGGAGCCCATTCATCATTCCCGTTACATTCCCGGTAACTCCGAAAACCTTCTGGTAATCAAATGAGGTCATCCTATATATCAATCTTCCTTTCCGGACCATTCCGGAAACCCTCGTGACGTCCGTGATCTCATCCGGGACTCCGAACAACATTCGGTAACCAACCATATAACTCAAATACGCATAAAACAACGTCGAACCTTAAGTGTGCAGACCCTGCGGGTTCGAGAACTATGTAGACATGACCCGGGAGACTCCTCGGTCAATATCCAATAGCGGGACCTGGATGCCCATATTGGATTCTACATATTCTACGAAGATCTTTATCACTTGAACCTCAGTGCCAAGGATTCATATAATCCCGTATGTCATTCCCTTTGTCCTTCGGTATGTTACTTGCCCGAGATTTGATCGTCAGTATCCGCATGCCTATTTCAGTCTCGTTTACCGGCAAGTCTCTTTACTCGTTCCGTAATACAAGATCCCGCAACTTACACTAAGTCACATTGCTTGCAAGGCTTGTGTGTGATGTTGTATTACCGAGTGGGCCCCGAGATACCTCTCCGTCACACGGAGTGACAAATCCCAGTCTTGATCCATACTAACTCAACGAACACCTTCGGAGATACCTGTAGAGCATATTTATAGTCACCCAGTTACGTTGCGACGTTTGATACACACAAAGTATTCCTCCGGTGTTAGTGAGTTATATGATCTCATGGTCATAGGAACAAATACTTGACACGCAGAAAAACAGTAGCAACAAAATGACACGATCAACATGCTACGTCTATTAGTTTGGGTCTAGTCCATCACGTGATTCTCCTAATGACGTGATCCAGTTATCAAGCAACAACACCTTGTTCATAATCAGAAGACACTGACTATCTTTGATCAACTGGCTAGCCAACTAGAGGCTCGCTAGGGACAGTGTTTTGTCTATGTATCCACACATGTAAATGAGTCTTCATTCAATACAATTATAGCATGGATAATAAACGATTATCTTGATACATGAATTATAATAATAACTATATTTATTATTGCCTCTAGGGCATAATTCCAACAAGCTGCTACACCTGAGAGTCCAAATGATGCCTCTGTCTCTGATGCTGAAACACAATTTGGTGATGAACATGAGCCCAATGATAATATCAATAGTGATGTTCACGATCATGCTCAACCTAGCAACGATAAGGATGTGGAGATTGAACCTAGTGTTGATCTTGATAACCCACAACCTAAGAATAGAAGATACGATAAGAATGACTTTGCTGCTAGGAAGCATGGTAAAGAAAGGGAACCATGGGTTCAGAAACCTATGCCCTTTCCTACCAAACCATACAAGAAAAAGGATGATGAAGATTTTGAGCGCTTCGTTGAAATGATCAAACCTGTCTTTCTGCAAATGCGTTTGACGGATATGCTCAAGATGTCTCCGTATGCTAAGTACATGAAAGATATTGTGACTAATACGAGGAGGATACCTGAGATTGAGATTTCCACCATGCTCGCTAACTACACTTTCAAGGGTGGAACTCCTAAGGAACTAGGTGATCCCGGTGTGCCCCCTATACCTTGCTCCATTAAAGGTAATTACGTTAGAACTGCTTTATGCGAACTTGGAGCCGGTGTTAGTGTTATGCCTCTCTCTCTTTATCGTAGACTTGAACTGGATAAGTTGATACCCACTGAAATCTCTCTGCAAATGGCCGACAAATCAACTGCTTTCCCTATCGGCATTTACGAGGATGTGCCTGTTGTGGTTGCTAACACCACTATCTTAACAGACTTTGTTATCTTGGATATTCCCGAGGACGATGCCATGACTGTCATCCTCGGAAGACCCTTTTTAAACACTGCAAGGGCTGTTATAGATTGCAACAAAGGCAATGTCACTTTCCATGTCAATGGTAATGAGCATACGGTACACTTTCCGAAGAAACAATATCGAGTACATTGCATCAATGCTATCGAAAAAACTTCATCAATTATTATTGGGAGCTTTGAATGCCCTATTCCTCGTGTCAAGATGAAGTATGACTTGCTTGTTGGGGAATTCACATTCCCATTGAGGTGACCTAGTGACTATTCGAAAATTCTCCGTCTTCTTCTGCGATTCGAGAAAGTTTTGTCAAAGGGATTTGATCAACCCCATTGAGGGATTTCTTTCGATGACCATGAGATGGATGAATCGAAGAGTCACAAACCTCTGTTCCAAGCTTTCACTTTAGGTTGCTTAGAAGAAAAATGATAGATTTAGTTTAGTTTTCCCTGTTTTCTGTTTTAGCGTCCCGTAGAAAAGTACCCCGAAAATCAAAGTTCTCCGAACGCTGTGAAAATCAAGTATGATTTTTTCTGGATTTTTTGAAAAATTCTGGGACAAAGAGTCTGTCTGGGGGCCTCACCAATGGGCCACAAGCCCTAGGGGTGTGGGCACCCCCCTGGCCGCGCCACCCAGGCTTGTGGGGCCCACAGGCACCCCCTCCACTCATTCTTGCTCTCATCCGCTTCTCCTACCTCCAAAAAAAATTGTTTCGCAGCTCAAACCCGTGTTCTTGCTCCTCTTGCTGGGATTTTCGATCTATTTGCTCAAATCACCGTTCTCCGAACTGTTTTGGGGAAATTACTCCTTGGTAAGTGACTCCTCCATTGGTCCAATTAGTTTTTGCTCTAGTGCCTTATACTCCGCGTATTTTTGCTGCCTTGGTGACCATGTTCTTGAGCTTTGCATGCTGATTCTAGCTGGTCCCAAGTAGTTTTGATGCGTAATATGGTCTCTAGGCACTTGTGGGAGTAGTTGCTACGAGTTTCGTTGAGCCTTATTCACTTTTCCTTAGAATCACTAAAAAATTCAGAAAATTTCAGAGATAGAAAAGGGAAAAGATGAGGAGGTTCTTAAGAGGCTCGTCAAGCCGTGACCCCTAGGATGATGGGAGTGAGAAGAAGCCCAAGTATTTGGTCCCTCGAGTCGCAGAAGTTCGAGCGTGTGAGTGGCCAAGCGACGTGTTCTTACGCGCCGCTGGAATTTATGAGGACTTTTATCACTTGGTGGAGAACGCAGGCCTTACCGCCTTCGTTGAAGATAAGTGTCCACAATACCTCCTCCTCACTAATATCTTCGTACAAAGCTTTAACTTCTATCCGAGGAAGAATCCTCCTATGGTTGAGTTCAAACTTTATGATATCCCCAGCGCATGTCACTCCAGGATTTTTGCAATGTTTGCAAATTACCTTACGTTGGGGATATTCATGAACCTCGTCCACGGGACCTGGAAGCTTTCATCGGTACTATTGCTGTAGGAGAGGAGAGAGGAGTGTCTTGCGCTAGAGCTGCTAGCATACATTTTCCCGTGCTTCGGTACTTCTCACTATTTGTGGGAAAATGTTTGATTGGCCGTGGGAAGGCTGGGTCACTTAGTTCCCCAGATCTTGCGGTCTTGCGCGAAGCCCTTTATAACGATAAAACTTATAGCTTGGGCGCTATAGTAGTTCAAAGGTTGAACCTGAACCGTTCTAAAGGTGTTGTCTATGGAGGTATCTATGCTACTTGTCTTTCTAGACACTTTGAGATACCTATTAGACTGGAGGAGGAAGAAGAGATTCTTCTTCCTGAGAGATATCTAGATTACGATAGCATGGTTCGCCATGACTTTCTTGATAGAGATATAAATGGAAGGATGATTTATAACCTGGTGTTTAGTCACGGTACTCGTGAGACTATTACTTTGCCTGCTCCTTCTTTGTTCAATCTTCATGCAGGCAGGTACACTATTATGCCCTAGGACATCTACGCATATCGGGGCTTAGCCCAACCACAGGTGCCCGTGCCCGAGCCGCCAGTCGAGTACCAGACGCCAATTTATCAGTGGGAGCCAGAGGAGCTCACACAGCAGTGGCATCCTCAGTCCACCCCGGAGTACCCCGGAGCTGGTTATTTCCCTCCTTGGGAGTAGACCAACTTAGGCCAAAAGCCTAAGCTTGGGGGAGTACGTGTTCTCACCGACTTTACATTCTTGCTTATGCTTTCACTTTGTTAGCCGGTGTTCACACTTTGCCACTCTATCATCCATGCTAGTTTATTTTCTTTTTCTCATTTTCGTTTAGTGTGTCTGTCTAGTTAGAGAAAACCCAAAAATATTTTCTTTTTCTTCTTTTGCTTGTTGGGAGCTTTCCCGTGTAGATAGTTTTCTTTTTCTTTGGGTCAAGGTAGAAGATATTGGTTACACTGTTTAGTGGCTCTTGCATGCATACCTGTTTAGCTTTCAAAGAGCCGTATTACTTTGGCTTCTCCTTTGTGTTTGCCTGCAGATTCCAGCGTAGTCCAATGCACGAGCACTCTTATTATTGTTCACATCATTTGGTCGTGCAAGTGAAAGGCAATAATGACGATATATGATGAAGTGACTGAGCCTGGAAAAGCTGGTATGAACTCGATCTATTTTGTTTTTGTAAATATGACTAGCTCACTATTCCTAGTTCAGCTTTGTTGTGAGAGAAACATGTTTGCAATGACAACTTAGAGATCATAGTTGTTTATGCCATGCTTACTTAGCTAGGAGCTTATAATGGTTTGTCTTGGTTGCCAACATGAATGTTGAGATGACTATGATGTAGTATGATAGGATGGTATCCTCCTTTGAATGTTTCAAGTGGCTTGACTTGGCGCATGTTCACGCATGTAGTTGAAACAAAATCAACATAGCCTCTATGATGTTCATGTTCATGATGATTTGTGTCCTACTCATGCTTGCACTCAATGTTAGTTACTCTCAATGCATTTTGATGACCGTTGTCGCTCTCTAGTTGGCCGCTTCCCAGTCTTTTGCTAGCCTTCACTTGTACTAAGCGGGAATATTGCTTGTGCATCCACTTCCATAAACCCAAAGTTGTTCCAGATGAGTCCACCATACCTGCCTATGTGCGGTATCTACGTGCCGTTCCAAGTAAATTTGCATGTGCCACTCTCTAAATCTTCAAGAAATAATATGTTTTGCATGCTCGAACCGCTCATGTGGTGACAAGGGGCTATTGGTATCTTCCATGTTATGCATGGTATCCTCGATATGTGTTTATTCACTATCATTCACGAGAAAGGGGCCGGTAATTGGAATTCCCAGTTCCATGCTCAAATCGAAAAGATAATTGCAAACAAAACTCCCCCAGGATTGATGTTGGTATGGACGGTACCCGAAAATTCGGCTAGCCATGGAGTGTGATTGATTGGTGGTGGGGGAGTCAAAACTTTACTTTTCTGTTCGGGAACCGCCTATAGCATGTGTAGCGTGGAAGATGTTGAGAACTCTTAGTCATTGCGTTGACAATGAAAGCATGCCACCCAAAATTATTATGTCTGTTTTCAAAGCTTGAGCTCTGGCGCCTCTGCAAATCAATGCTTCCCTCTGCGAAGGGCCTGTCTATTTATGTTCCTGTTGAGTCATCCTCCTCTTACAAAAGCACCAATTAGAGAGCACCTCTCTCATTTTTATGCTTTGCTTTTAACTGTGTTGAGTATGACTGTGACTGGATCTTCATTGCCTTGAATTACAATGTTTAGTCAGCCCTTGGTCTTTGAAGGTGCTCTGCATTTATGTTTTGCGATCTCAGAAAGAGCTAGAGAGATACCATCTATCTGTACTGCTTCATGTTGTTTTGTTTGAAGTGTTGACGTTTGAGGCTTATTATTATTTGCTCGCTAGTTGATTATGCCATTGATATGAGTTTATTGTGAGACCTAGATGTCATTTCTTATGTGGTTTGCTTGTGATCTTGCTAAAACTCTGGATATGAGTTAGACATAGTTGCAACAAAAAGATCAAACAGAGTTCGTCAAAGTTTTTTTTTCTTTTGTCTCTTTCAGTTTGTCAACTGAATTGCTTGAGGACAAGCAAGGCTTTAAGCTTGGGGGAGTTGATACGTCTCCGTCGTATCTACTTTTCCGAACTCTTTTGCCCTTGTTTTGGACTCTAATTTGCATGATTTGAATGGAACTCACCCGGACTGACGCTGTTTTCAGCAGAATTGCCACATTGTTGTTTTTGTGCAGAAATAAAAGTTCTCGGAATGTCCTGAAAGTTTATGGAGATTTTTTCTGGAATAAAAGAAAAATACATGCGCAAAGATCCACCGGAGGGGGCGTGCCTGTGAGCCACAAGCCCACAGGCCGCGGCCACCCCCCTAGGTCGCGCCGTGCAGGCTTGTGGGGCCCACGTGGCACCACCGCCCCCAAGCTCAGCTCTATATCTTCCGTTTTGCCTGAAAAAAAATCAGAGAGAAGGTTTCATCGCGTTTTGCGATATGGAGGCACCGCCACATCCCGTTCTTCATCTGGAGGGCAGATCTGGAGTCCGTTTCGGGCTCCGGAGAGGGGAAATCGTCGCCATCGTCATCATCAACCTTTCTCCATCGACAATTCCATGATGCTCTTCATCGTTCGTGAGTAATCTCATCATAGGCTTGCTGGACGGTGATGAGTTGGATGAGATCTATCATGTAATCGAGTTAGTTCTTGACGGGGATTGATCCCTAGTATCCACTATGTTCTATATTGATGTTGCTACTATTTGGCTATGCTTAATGCTTGTCACTAGGGCCCGAGTGCCATGATTTCAGATCTGAACCTATTATGTTGTCGCCAATATATGCGTGTTTTAGATCCTATCTTGCAAGTAGTAGTCACCTACTATGTGTTATGATCCGGCAACCCCGGAGTGACAATAGCCAGAACCACTCTCGGAGATGACCATAGTATGAGGAGTTCATGTATTCAACGTGTGTTAATGCGTTGGTCCGGTCCTTTATTAAAAGGAGAACCTTAATATCCCGTAGTTTCCATTAGGACCCCGCTGCCACCGGAGGGATGGACAATAGATGTCATGCAAGTTCTTTTCCCTAAGCACGTATGACTACATACGGAATACATGCCTACATTAGATTGATGAACGGGAGCTAGTAACATATCTCTCCTTGTTATAACTGTTACATGATGAATCACATATGTCATACTCATCCATCACCGATCCACTACCTACGAGTCTTTTACTACTGGTCCTCGCTACGTTACTTTGTCTAGGCTTGTCCCTTGCTACAAAAGGGATTGGGCCACTCTGCTGCTACTGTTGCTACTGCTGTCACTTTGCTGCTACTGTTGCTACTGCTGTTACTTTGATGCTGCTGCTACTGCTGTTCCTTGCTACTCCGCTGTTACTCGTTGCAAGATCTTTTCCGACACTGTTGTCGAGGAAGAATAGTTGCTCGTCAACGTATCTTTTTCTAGCGCCATTGATACAACAGTTAGGAATAGTGTGCCGTCAACAGATTGTTTCTGGCACCGTTGCTATCATACTACTTTGCTACTGATACTTCGCTTGCAGAAACTAATCTTTCAGGTGTGGTTGAATCTGACACACTCAGCTGCTAATACTTGAGAATATTCGTTTGCTTCTCCTTGGTGAACCAACAAATTTGGGTTGAATACTCTACCCTCGAAAACTGTTGTGATCCCATACGCTTGTGGGTCATCACCCTCCTACTTGGAGCAGGGGTCAAGCCACCCTCCATCTTGTTCCTCCTATATATAGTGGAGGTTTGAGAGGCTTTTTGCACCCCAAGCCTTTGTGCAGCCCTCTCTCCCTCCACTACTTCGTGACACCCGGTAGCTAGTTTGGTATAGCACGACGAAGCCCTGCCGGAGTAGCTCTACCATCATCACCGCCATGCCGTCATGTTGCCGGAGAATTCAGCTACCTCTTCGTCTCTCTTGCTGGATCAAGAAGGTGTAGATCATCGTCAAGATGTACGTGTGATGAACGCGGATGTGCCGTCCGCTCGGTAATAGATCGGGAGGAGTTCGTGGGATGGATCATGATTGGATCACGAAGACGTTCGACTACATCAACCACGTTTCTTAACGCTTCCTCTTAGCGATCTACAAGGGTATGTGGATCCGATCTCCCCTCTCGTAGATGATCATCACCATGATAGGTTTTCATGTGCGTAGGATTTTTTTTGTTTCCCATGCAATGTTCCCCAACAAGGAGTGGGCCGCTTCGGGAGTTTAGCCCTCCACGTGTCGCTGACTAGGCCGGAGCAGATGGGCTGTGGTACCCTGGTTTCTGTTGGACCAACAATAGCACAATTGAAAAATCCAAGAAGTGCTTTGGCAAGTAAAGGGGGTTATTATATATATTGGTTGTGCTCAAAAGGCAGTTATGGGTCGACTTACTAATCTAATTTTAGTATCTTGATTTCGCGCGGCAGTGCATCGTCAACCGATCATATATCATCTACTAATATGCGCTCAATTATTGTTTGGATAAAGAGTTTTTCCGTTATCCCGTTTTGAGGACTTACATAAATACCTTATATAAATAACAAAGTTCAAACTCGACCAGTAAGACAATAGGGATAAGCTTCATCGTGGAGAGGTAAACAACCTGGATCACCGCCTAAGGCCGCTAAATAATCGCTCTGTGATGAAGGAGATGTAGGGGGTGGGGGCAAAGGCAGCGAAGAGGTTTGCCTAGAACTAGCCACCCTTTAAAGAGTGTGTAATAGCTCAGTTATCGAGCGCGTCAACGCTAGCTTAATATGTCTCTTTGAATCTCAACCCTGACATGACCATTGATTCTACCTCCATTGCTGAAAAGGATAACGATGTATCTTTAGCTAGCTGATAGGCACATGAAAGTTATAGTCTCGTCAACACGTAAGTAAAAGTTGACCCGCTACCAAATATGTTGTGGAGACGTGTTCTCTAGGGAGGTTTGAGGGTTCTTACAATGGGTTATATGTTGTCTCCATTCATTTCCTATCAATAAGTAGTTATGTAAAGCCAATTTCTTAAAGTGAATTCCATTTTAAAGAAGAATCTTGTTTAGAGTTATGGTCTGTCTAGAGGCTCGAGCATGGGAACATCTTTGATGTTTGTAAGATGTCATCATTCTGTTTCAAACTGCATGCATAATCTGTAGGGGAACGTCGCATGGGAGACAAAAAATTTCCTACGCGCACGAAGACCTATCATGGTGATGTCCATCTACGAGAGGGGATGTGTGACCTACATACCCTTGTAGACCGTACAGCAGAAGCGTTAGTGAACGCGGTTGATGTAGTGGAACGTCCTCACGTCCCTCGATCTGCCCCGCGAACTATCCCGCGATCAGTCCCACGATCTAGTGCCGAACGGACGGCACCTCCGCGTTCAGCACACGTACAGCTCGACGATGATCTCGACATTCTTGATCCAGCAAGAGAGACGGAGAGGTAGAAGAGTTCTCCGGCAGCGTGACGGCGCTCCGGAGGTTGGTGATGATCTCGTCTCAGCAGGGCTCCGCCCGAGCTCCGCAGAAATGCGATCTAGAGGAAAAACCGTGGAGGTATGTGGCCGGGCTGCCATGGAGAAGTCGTCTCAAATCAGCCCTAAAACCTCCGAACATATAGGTGGGAGAGGGGGGACCTTGCCTTGGGGCTCAAGGAGCCCCAAGGGGGTCGGCCGAGCCAAAGGGGGGAAGGACTCCCCCCCAAACCGAGTCCTACTTGGTTTGGTGGGTGGAGTCCTTCTTTCCTTTCCCACCTCCTCCTTTTTTTCTTTTCTCTTTGATTTTTCTTCCAATGCGCATAGGGCCCTTTTGGGCTGTCCCACCAGCCCACTAAGGGCTGGTGCGCCACCCTCAAGACCTATGGGCTTCCCCGGGGTGGGTTGCCCCCCCCCCCCCGGTGAACTCCCGGAACCCATTCGTCATTCCCGGTACATTCCCGGTAACTCCGAAAACCTTCCGGTAATCAAATGAGGTCATCCTATATATCAATCTTCGTTTTCGTACCATTCCGGAAACCCTCGTGACGTCCGTGATCTCATCCGGGACTCCGAACAACATTCGGTAACCAACCATATAACTCAAATACGCATAAAACAACGTCGAACCTTAAGTGTGCAGACCCTGCGGGTTCGAGAACTATGTAGACATGACCCGAGAGACTCCTCGGTCAATATCTAATAGCGGGACCTGGATTCCCATATTGGATCCTACATATTCAACGAAGATCTTATCGTTTGAACCTCAGTGCCAAGGATTTATACAATCCCATATGTCATTCCCTTTGTCCTTCGGTATGTTACTTGCGCGAGATTTGATCGTCAATATCCGCATACCTATTTCAATCTCGTTTACCGGCAAGTCTCTTTACTCGTTCCGTAATACAAGATCCTGCAACGTACACTAAGTTACATTGCTTGCAAGGCTTGTGTGTGATGTTGTATTACCGAGTGGGCCCCGAGATACCTCTCCGTCACACGGAGTGACAAATCCCAGTCTTGATCCATACTAACTCAACGAACACCTTCGGAGATACCTGTAGAGCATCTTTATAGTCACCCAGTTACGTTGCGACGTTTGATACACACAAAGTATTCCTCCGGTGTTAGTGAGTTATATGATCTCATGGTCATAGGAACAAATACTTGACACGCAGAAAACAGTAGCAACAAAATGACACGATCAACATGCTACGTCTATTAGTTTGGGTCTAGTCCATCACGTGATTCTCCTAATGACGTAATCCAATTATCAAGCAACAACACCTTGTTCATAATCAGAAGACATTGACTATCTTTGATCAACTGGCTAGCCAACTAGAGGCTTTCTAGGGACAGTGTTTTGTCTATGTATCCACACATGTAAATGAGTCTTCATTCAATACAATTATAGCATGGATAATAAACGATTATCTTGATGCAAGAATTATAATAATAACTATATTTATTATTGCCTCTAGGGCATAATTCCAACAGTCTCCCACTTGCACTAGAGTCAATAATCTAGCCCTCACATCATCATGCGAATTACATCGTAATAAATCTAACACCCATACAGTTCTGGTGTTGATCATGCTTTGGCCGTGGAAGAGGTTTAGTCAGCGGGTCTGCTACATTCAGATCCGTGTGCACTTTGCATATATTTACGTCCTCTCCTTCGACGTAGTCGCGGATGAGGTTGAAGCGTCGTTTGATGTGTCTGGACTTCTTGTGAAACCGTGGTTCCTTTGCTAAGGCAATGGCACCCGTGTTGTCACAGAACAAGGTTATTGGATTCAGTGCGCTTGGCACCACTCCAAGATCCGTCATGAACTGCTTCATCCAGACACCCTCCTTAGCCGCCTCCGAGGAAGCCATGTACTCCGCTTCACATGTAGAATCTGCTACGACGCTTTGCTTGGAACTGCACCAGCTTACCGGACCCCCATTAAGAATAAATACGTATCCGGTTTGCGACTTAGAGTCGTCCGGATCTGTGTCAAAGCTTGCATCGACGTAACCTTTTACGGCGAGCTCTTCGTCACCTCCATACACGAGAAACATCTCCTTAGTCCTTTTCAGGTACTTCAGGATATTCTTGACCGCCGTCCAGTGATCCACTCCTGGATTACTCTGGAACCTACCTGCCATACTTATGGCCAGGCTAACGTCCGGTCTAGTGCACAGCATTGCATACATGATAGAACCTATGGCTGAAGCATAGGGGACGGAGCGCATATGCTCTCTATCTTCATCAGTTGCTGGGCACTGAGTCTTACTCAATCTCGTACCTTGTAAAACTGGCAAGAACCCCTTCTTGGACTGTTCCATTTTGAACCTCTTCAAAACTTTATCAAGGTATGTGCTTTGTGAAAGTCCTATCAGGCGTTTTGATCTATCCCTATAGATCTTAATGCCTAGAATGTAAGCAGCTTCTCCTAGGTCCTTCATAGAGAAACTTTTATTCAAGTAATCCTTTATGCTCTCCAAAAACTCTACGTTGTTTCCAATCAGCAATATGTCATCCACATATAATATTAGAAACTCCACAGAGCTCCCACTCACTTTCTTGTAAATACAAGATTCTCCAACCACTTGTATAAACCCAAATGCTTTGATCACCTCATCAAAGCGTTTGTTCCAACTCCGGGATGCTTGCACCAGTCCATAAATGGATCGCTGGAGCTTGCACACCTTGTTAGCATTCTTAGGATCGACAAAACCTTCGGGTTGCATCATATACAATTCTTCCTTAAGGAAACCGTTAAGGAACGCCGTTTTGACATCCATCTGCCAGATTTTATAATCGAAAAATGCAGCTATTGCTAACATGATTCTGACGGACTTAAGCATCGCTACGGGTGAGAATGTCTCATCGTAGTCAACTCCTTGAACTTGTAAAAACCCCTTTGCCACAAGTCGAGCTTTATAAACGGTCACATTGCCGTCTGCGTCCGTCTTCCTCTTAAAGATCCATTTGTTCTGAATAGCCTTGCGGCCCTCACGCAGTACCTCCAAAGTCCACACTTTGTTCTCATACATGGATCCTATCTCGGACTTCATGGCTTCTAGCCATTTGTTGGAATCTGGGCCCACCATTGCTTCTTCATAATTTGCAGGTTCATTGTTGTCCAACAACATGATTGATAAGACGGGATTACCGTACCACTCTAGAGCAGCACGTGGTCTGGTCGACCTGCGTGGTTCGACAGAAACTTGATCCGGAGTTTCATGATCATCATCATTAACTTCCTCCTCAACCGACGTCGCAACGACAGAGGTTTCCCCTTGCCCTGTGCCACCATCCAGAGGGATGAGAGGTTCGACAACCTCGTCAAGTTCTATCTTCCTCCCACTCAATTCTCTCGAGAGAAACTCCTTCTCGAGAAAAGCTCCGTTTTTAGCAACAAACACTTTGCCCTCGGATTTGAGATAGAAGGTGTACCCAACTGTCTCTTTTGGGTAACCTATGAAGATGCACTTTTCCGCTTTGGGTTCCAGCTTTTCAGGCTGAAGCTTTTTGACATAAGCATCACATCCCCAAACTTTAAGAAACGACAACTTTGGCCTTTTGCCATACCACAGCTCGTATGGTGTCGTCTCAACGGATTTTGATGGTGCCCTATTTAAAGTGAATGCAGCTGTTTCTAATGCATAACCCCAAAACGATAACGGCAAACCGGTAAGAGACATCATAGATCGCACCATCTCTAATAAAGTACGATTACGACGTTCGGACACACCATTACGCTGTGGTGTTCCAGGCGGTGTCAACTGTGAAACAATTCTACATTGTCTTAAGTGAGCACCAAACTCGAAACTCAGATATTCACCCCCACGATCAGACCGTAGGAACTTGATCTTCTTGTTACGATGGTTTTCAACTTCACTCTGAAATTGCTTGAACTTTTCAAATGTTTCAGACTTGTGCTTCATTAAGTAGACATAACCATATCTACTCAAATCGTCAGTGAAGGTGAGAAAATAACGATATCCGCCGCGTGCCTCTACGCTCATCGGACCACACACATCGGTATGTATGATTTCCGACAAGTCACTTGCACGCTCCATTGTTCCGGAGAACGGAGTTTTAGTCATCTTGCCCATGAGGCATGGTTCGCACGTGTCAAGTGAATCAAAGTCAAGTGACTCCAAAAGTCCATCGGCATGGAGTTTCTTCATGCGCTTTACACCAATATGACTTAAGCGGTAGTGCCACAAAAATATGGCGCTATCATTGTTAACTCTAACTCTTTTGGTCTCAATGTTATGTATGTGTGTATCGCTATCAAGATTCAATATGAACAATCCTCTCACATTGGGTGCATGACCATAAAAGATGTTACTCATAGAAATAGAACAACCATTATTCTCTGACTTAAAAGAGTAACCGTCTCGCAATAAACAAGATCCAGATATAATGTTCATGCTCAACGCAGGCACTAAATAACAATGATTCAAGTTCATAACTAATCCTGATGGTAACTGAAGTGAAACTGTGCCGACGGCGATTGCATCAACCTTGGAACCATTTCCTACGCGCATCGTCACTTCATCTTTCGCCAGCCTTCGTCTATTCCGCAGTTCCTGTTTCGAGTTGCAAATATGAGCAACAGAACCGGTATCGAATACCCAGGCACTACTACGAGAGCCGGTTAAGTACACATCAATAACATGTATATCAAATAGATTTTTGTTTGGCCGCCTTCTTATCTGCCAGATACTTGGGGCAATTGCGCTTCCAGTGACCCATACCCTTGCAATAGTAACACTCCGTTTCAGGCTTAGGTCCAGCTTTGGGTTTCTTCGTTGGATTGGCAACAGGCTTGCCGCTCTTCTTCGAATTACGCTTCTTGCCTTTGCCGTTTCTCTTGAAACTAGTGGTCTTATTCACCATCAACACTTGATGCTCTTTACGAAGTTCACACTCTGCGACTTTCAGCATCGCAAACAACTCGCCGGGTGACTTGTTCATCCCTTGCATGTTGTAGTTCAACACAAAGCCTTTATAGCTTGGCGGCAGTGATTGAAGGATTCTGTCAGTGATAGCCTCTTGCGGGAGTTCAATCCCCAGCTCAGCTAGACGGTTTGAGTACCCAGACATTTTGAGCACATGTTCACTGACAGACGAGTTCTCCTCCATCTTGCAAGCATAGAATTTATCGGAGGTCTCATACCTCTCGATCCGGGCGTTCTTCTGAAAGATAAAATTCAAATCCTGGAACATCTCAAATGCTCCATGACGCTCAAAGCGACGTTGAAGTCCCGGTTCTAAGCCATACAAGACTGCACATTGAACTACTGAGTAGTCCTCCTTACGTGCTAACCAAGCGTTCTTAACATCCTGATCAGCCGTAGCGGGTGGTTCATCTCCTAGCGCAGCATTAAGGACATAATCCTTCTTCCCATCTTGTAAGATTAGCTTAAGATTACGAGCCCAGTCTACAAAGTTGCTTCCATCATCTTTCAACTTAGCTTTCTCTAGGAACGTATTAAAATTCAGGGTGACTGTCGCGTGAGCCATGATCTACAACACAAATATATTCAAAGTGGACTTAGACTATGTTCAAGATAATTAGAGTTTAACTTAATCAAATTATTCGCTAAACTCCCACTCAAAAAGTACATCTCTCTAGTCATTTGAGTGGTTCATGATCCACTTACACTAGCTCAAGTCCGATCATCACGTGAGTTGAGTATAGCTTCAGTGGTAAGCATCCCTATGCTAATCATATCATCTATATGATTCATGATCGACCTTTCGGTCTCATGTGTTCCGAGGCCATGTCTGCACATGCTAGGCTCGTCAAGCTTAACCCGAGTGTTCTGCGTGCGCAACTGTTTTGCACCCATTGTATGTGAACGTTGAGTCTATCACACCCGATCATCACGTGGTGTCTCGAAACGACGAACTGTAGCAACGGTGCACAGTCGGGGAGAACACAATTTCGTCTTGAAATTTTAGTGAGAGATCACCTCATAATGCTACCGTCGTTCTAAGAAAAATAAGGTGCATAAAAGGATTAACATCACATGCAATTCATAAGTGACATGATATCGCCATCATCACGTGCTTCTTGATCTCCATCACCAAAGCACCGGCACGATCTTCTTGTCACCGGCGCCACACCATGATCTCCATCAATGTGTCGCCATCGGGGTTGTCGTGCTACTCATGCTATTACTACTAAAGCTACATCCTAGCAAAATAAAAAACGCATCTGCAAGCACAAACATTAGTATAAAGACAATCCTATGGCTCCTGCCGGTTGCCGTACCATCGACGTGCAAGTCGATATTATCTATTACAACATGATCATCTCATACATCCAATATATCACATCACATCGTTGGCCATATCACATCACAAGCATACCCTGCAAAAACAAGTTAGACGTCCTCTAATTTTGTTGTAGCATGTTTTACGTGGTGACCATGGGTATCTAGTAGGATCGCATCTTACTTACGTAAACACCACAACGGAGATATATGAGTTGCTATTTAACCTCATCCAAGGACCTCCTCGATCAAATCCGATTCAACTAAAGTTGGAGAAACCGACACTTGCCAGTCATCTTTGAGCAACGGGGTTACTCGTAGCGATGAAACCAGTCTCTCGTAAGCGTACGAGTAATGTCGGTCCAAGCCGCTTTAATCCAACAATACCGCGGAATCAAGAAAAGACTAAGGAGGGCAGCAAAACGCACATCACCGCCCACAAAAACTTTTGTGTTCTACTCGAGAAGACATCTACGCATGAACCTAGCTCATGATGCCACTGTAGGGGAACGTCGCATGGGAAACAAAAAATTTCCTACGCGCACGAAGACCTATCATGGTGATGTCCATCTATGAGAGGGGATGTGTGATCTAAGTACCCTTGTAGACCGTACAGCAGAAGCGTTAGTGAACGCGGTTGATGTAGTGGAACGTGCTCACGTCCCTCGATCCGCCCCGCGAACTATCCCGCGATCAGTCCCACGATCTAGTGCCGAACGGACGGCACCTCCGCGTTCAGCACACGTACAGCTCGACGATGATCTCTGCCTTCTTGATCCAGCAAGAGAGACGGAGAGGTAGAAGAGTTCTCCGGCAGCGTGATGACGCTCCGGAGGTTGGTGATGATCTCGTCTCAGCAGGGCTCCGCCCGAGCTCCGCAGAAACGCGATCTAGAGGAAAAACCGTGGAGGTATGTGGCCGGGCTGCCGTGGAAAAGTCGTCTCAAATCAGCCCTAAAAACTCCGTATATATAGGTGGGAGAGGGGGGACCTTTCCTTGGGGCTCAAGCCCAAGGGGGTTGGCCGAGCCAAAGGGGGGAAGGACCCCCCCCCCCAAACCGAGTCCTACTTGGTTTGGTGGGTGGAGTCCTTCTTTCCTTTCCCACCTCCTCCTTTTTTTTCTCTTTGATTTTTCTTCCAATGCGCATAGGGCCCTTTTGGGCTGTCCCACTAGCCCACTAAGGGCTGGTACGCCACCCTCAAGACCTATGGGCTTGCCCGGGGTGGGTTGCCCCCCCGGTGAACTCCCGGAACCCATTCGTCATTCCCGGTACATTCCCGGTAACTCCGAAAACCTTCCGGTAATCAAATGAGGTCATCCTATATATCAATCTTTGTTTCCGGACCATTCCGGAAACCCTCGTGACGTTCGTGATCTCATCCAGGACTCCGAACAACATTCGGTAACCAACCATATAACTCAAATACGCATAAAACAACGTCGAACCTTAAGTGTGCAGACCCTGCGGGTTCGAGAACTATGTAGACATGACCCGAGAGACTCCTCGGTCAATATCCAATAGCGGGACCTGGATGCCCATATTGGATCCTACATATTCTACGAAGATCTTATCGTTTGAACCTCAATGCCAAGGATTCATACAATCCTGTATGTCATTCCCTTTGTCCTTCGGTATGTTACTTTCCCGAGATTCGATCATCAGTATCCGCATACCTATTTCAATCTCGTTTACCGGCAAGTCCCTTTACTCGTTCCGTAATACAAGATCCTGCAACTTACACTAAGTTACATTGCTTGCAAGGCTTGTGTGTGATGTTGTATTACCGAGTGGGCCCCGAGATACCTCTCCGTCACACGGAGTGACAAATCCCAGTCTTGATCCATACTAACTCAACGAACACCTTCGGAGATACCTGTAGAGCATCTTTATAGTCACCCAGTTACGTTGCGACGTTTGATACACACAAAGTATTCCTCCGGTGTTAGTGAGTTATATGATCTCATGGTCATAGGAACAAATACTTGACACGCGGAAAACAGTAGCAACAAAATGACACGATCAACATGCTACGTCTATTAGTTTGTGTTGGGGAACGTCGCATGGGAAACAAAAATTTTCCTACGCGCACGAAGACCTATCAAGGTGATGTCCATCTACGAGAGTGGATGAGTGATCTACGTACCCTTGTAGACCGTACAGCAGAAGCGTTAGAGAACGCGGTTGATGTAGTCGAACATCCTCACGTCCCTCGATCCGCCCCGTGAACAATCCCGCGATCAGTCCCACGATCTAGTACCGAACGGACGGCACCTCCGCGTTCAGCACACGTACAGCTCGACGATGATCTCGGCCTTCTTGATCCAGCAAGAGAGACGGAGAGGTAGAAGAGTTCTCTGGCAGCGTGACGGCGCTCCGGAGGTTGGTGATGACCTTGTCTCAGCAGGGCTCCGCCCGAGCTCCGCAGAAACGCGATCTAGAGGAAAAACCGTGGAGGTATGTGGTCGGGCTGCCGTGGAAAAGTCGTCTCAAATCAGCCCTAAAACCTCCGTATATATAGGTGGGAGGGAGGGGACCTTGCCTTGGGGCTCAAGGAGCCCCAAGGGGGTCGGCCGAGTTCAAGGGGGGAGGACTCCCCCCCCCCAAACCGAGTTGGACTTGGTTTGGTGGGAGGGAGTCCCCCTTCCTTCCCACCTCCTCCTTTTTTTTTTCTTTTTCTCTCTTGATTTTATCTCCTTGGCGCATAGAGCCCTTTTGGGCTGTCCCACCAGCCCACTAAGGGCTGGTGTGCCACCCTCAAGGCCTATGGGCTTCCCCGGGGTGGGTTGCCCCCCCGGTGAACTCCCGGAACCCATTCGTCATTCCCGGTACATTCCCGGTAACTCCGAAAACCTTCCGGTAATCAAATGAGGTCATCCTATATATCAATCTTCGTTTCCGGATTATTCCGAAAACCCTCGTGACGTCCGTGATCTCATCCGGCACTCCGAACAACATTCGGTAACCAACCATATAACTCAAATACGCATAAAACAACGTCGAACCTTAAGTGTGCAGACCCTGCGGGTTCGAGAACTATGTAGACATGACCCGAGAGACTCCTCGGTCAATATCCAATAGCGGGACCTGGATGCCCATATTGGATCCTACATATTCTACGAAGATCTTATCGTTTGAACCTCAGTGCCAAGGATTCGTATAATCCCGTATGTCATTCCCTTTGTCCTTCGGTATGTTACTTGCCCGAGATTCGATCGTCAGTATCCGCATACCTATTTCAATCTCGTTGACCGGCAAGTCTCTTTACTCGTTCCGTAATACAAGATCCCGCAACTTACACTAAGTTACATTGCTTGCAAGGCTTGTGTGTGATGTTGTATTACCGAGTGGGCCCCGAGATACCTCTCCGTCGCACGGAGTGACAAATCCCAGTCTTGATCCATACTAACTCAACTAACACCTTCGGAGATACCTGTAGAGCATCTTTATAGTCACCCAGTTACGTTGCGACGTTTGATACACACAAAGAATTCCTCCGGTGTCAGTGAGTTATATGATCTCATGGTCATAGGAATAAATACTTGACACGCAGAAAACAGTAGCAACAAAATGACACGATCAACATGCTACGTCTATTAGTTTGGGTCTAGTCCATCACGTGATTCTCCCAATGACGTGATCCAGTTATCAAGCAACAACACCTTGTTCATAATCAGAAGACACTGACTATCATTGATCAACTAGCTAGCCAACTAGAGGCATGCTAGGGACGGTGTTTTGTCTATGTATCCATACATGTAAATGAGTCTTCATTCAATACAATTATAGCATGGATAATAAACTATTATCTTGATACAGGAATTATAATAATAACTATATATTTATTATTGCCTCTAGGGCATAATTCCAACAGTCTCCCACTTGCACTAGAGTCAATAATCTAGCCCTCACATCACCATGTGAATTACATTGTAATAAATCTAACACCCATACAGTTCTGGTGTCGATCATGTTTTGGCCGTGGAAGAGGTTTAGTCAGCGGGTCTGCTACATTCAGATCCGTGTGCACTTTGCATATATTTACGTCCTCTTCCTCGACGTAGTCGCGGATGAGGTTGAAGCGTCGTTTGATGTGTGTGGTCTTCTTGTGAAACCGTGGTTCCTTTGCTAAGGCAATGGCACCCGTGTTGTCATAGAACAAGGTTATTGGATCCACTGCACTTGGCACCACTCCAAGATCCGTCATGAACTGCTTCATCCACACACCCTCCTTAGCCGCCTCCGAGACAGCCATGTACTCCGCTTCACATGTAGAATCTGCTACGACGCTTTGCTTGGAACTGCACCAGCTTACTACACCCCCATTAAGAATAAATACGTATCCGGTTTGCGACTTAGAGTCGTCCGGATCTGTGTCAAAGCTTGCATCGACGTAACCTTTTACGGCGAGCTCTTCGTCACCTCCATACACGAGAAACATCTCCTTAGTCCTTTTCAGGTACTTCAGGATATTCTTGACCGCTGTCCAGTGATCCACTCCTGGATTACTCTGGAACCTACCTGCCATACTTATGGCCAGGCTAACATCCGGTCTAGTGCACAACATCGCATACATGATAGAACCTATGGCTGAAGCATAGGGGACGGAGCGCATATGCTCTCTATCTTCATCAGTTGCTGGGCACTGAATCTTACTCAATCTCGTACCTTGTAAAACTAGCAAGAACCCTTTCTTGGACTGTTCCATTTTGAACCTCTTCAAAACTTTATCAAGGTATGTGCTTTGTGAAAGTCCTATCAGGCGTTTTGATCTATCCCTATAGATCTTAATGCCTAGAATGTAAGCAGCTTCTCCTAGGTCCTTCATAGAGAAACTTTTATTCAAGTAACATTTTATGCTCTCCAAAAGCTCTACGTTGTTTCCAATCAGTAATATGTCTTCCACATATAATATTAGAAACGCCACAGAGCTCCCACTCACTTTCTTGTAAATACAAGATTCTCCAACCACTTGTATAAACCCAAAAGCTTTGATCACCTCATCAAAGCGTTTGTTCCAACTCCGAGATGCTTGCACCAGTCCATAAATGGATAGCTGGAGCTTGCACACCTTGTCAGCATTTTAGAATTGACAAAACCTTCGGGTTGCATCATATACAAATCTTCCTTAAGGAAACCGTTAAGGAACGCCGTTTTGACATCCATCTGCCAGATTTCATAATCGAAAAATGCAGCTATTGCTAACATGATTCTGACGGACTTAAGCATCGCTACGGGTGAGAAAGTCTCATCGTAGTCAACTCCTGGAACTTGTGAAAAATCCTTTGCCACAAGTCGAGCTTTATAAACGGTCACATTACCGTCAGCGTCCGTCTTCTTCTTAAAGATCCATTTGTTCTGAATAGCCTTGCGGCCCTCAGGTAGTATCTCCAAAGTCCATACTTTGTTCTCATACATGGATCCTATCTCGGATTTCATGGCTTCTAGCCATTTGTTGGAATCTGGGCCCACCATTGCTTCTTCATAATTTGCAGGTTCATTGTTGTCTAACAACATGATTGATAAGACGGGATTACCGTACCACTCTGGAGCAGCGCGTGATCTCGTTGACCTGCGTGGTTCAATAGAAACTTGAACTGGAGTTTCATGATCATCATCATTAACTTCCTCCTCAACCGGCGTCGCAATGACAGAGGTTTCCCCTTGCCCTGCGCCACCATCCAGAGGGATGAGAGGTTCGACAACCTCGTCAAGTTCTATCTTCCTCCCACTCAATTCTCTCGAGAGAAACTCCTTCTCGAGAAAAGCTCCGTTTTTAGCAACAAACACTTTGCCCTCGGATTTGAGATAGAAGGTGTACCCAACTGTCTCTTTTGGGTAACCTATGACGACGCACCTTTCCGCTTTGGGTTCCAGCTTTTCAGGCTGAAGCTTTTTGACATAAGCATCACATCCCCAAACTTTAAGAAACGACAACTTTGGCCTTTTGCCATACCACAATTCGTATGGTGTCGTTTCAACGGATTTTGATGGTGCCCTATTTAAAGTGAATGCAGTTGTTTCTAATGCATAACCCCAAAATGATAACGGCAAATTAGTAAGAGATATCATAGATCGCACCATCTCTAACAAAGTACGATTACGACGTTCGGACACAGCATTACGCTGTGGTGTTCCAGGCGGTGTTAACTGCGAAACAATTCCACATTGTTTTAAGTGAGCACCAAACTCGAAACTCAGATATTCACCCCCACGATCAGACCGTAGGAACTTGATCTTCTTGTTACGATGATTTTCCACTTCACTCTGAAATTGCTTGAACTTTTCAAATGTTTCAGACTTGTGCTTCATCAAGTAGACATAACCATATCTACTTAAATCGTCAGTGAAGGTGAGAAAATAACGATATCCGCCGCGTGCCTCTACGCTCATTGGACCACACACATCGGTATGTATGATTTCCAACAAGTCACTTGCACGCTCCATTGTTCCGGAGAACGGAGTCTTAGTCATCTTGCCCATGAGGCATGGTTCGCACGTGTCAAGTGAATCAAAGTCAAGTGACTCCAAAAGTCCATCAGCATGGAGTTTCTTCATGCGCTTTATACCAATATGACCCAAGCGGCAGTGCCACAAAAATATGGCGCTATCATTGTTTACTTTAACTCTTTTGGTCTCAGTGTTATGTATATGCGTATCGCTATCAAGATTCAATGTGAACAATCCTCTCACATTCGGTGCATGACCATAAAAGATGTTACTCATAGAAATAGAACAACCATTATTCTCTGACTTAAAAGAGTAACCGTCTCGCAATAAACAAGATCCAGATATAATGTTCATGCTCAACGCAGGCACTAAATAACAACGATTTAAGTTCATCACTAATCCCGATGGTAGGTGAAGTGACACTGTGCCGACGGCGATCGCATCAACCTTGGAACCATTTCCTACGCGCATCGTCACTTCGTCTTTCGCCAGCCTTCGTCTATTCCGCAGTTCCTGCTTCGAGTTGCAAATGTGAGCAACAGAACCGGTATCGAATACCCAGGCACTACTACGAGAGCCGGTTAAGTACACATCAATAACATGTATATCAAATCTACCTGATTTTTCTTTGCCCGCCTTCTTATCTGCCAGATACTTGGGGCAATTGCGCTTCGAGTGACCCATACCCTTGCAATAGAAGCACTCTGTTTCAGGCTTAGGTCCAGCCTTGGGTTTCTTCGGCGGATTGGCAACAGGCTTGCCGCTCTTCTTCGAATTGCCCTTCTTGCCTTTGCCGTTTCTCTTGAAACTAGTGGTCTTGCTCACCATCAACACTTGATGCTCTTTACGGAGTTCAGACTCTGCGACTTTCAGCATCGCAAACAACTCGCTGGGAGACTTGTTCATCCCTTGCATGTTGTAGTTCAACACAAAGCCTTTATAGCTTGGCGGCAGTGATTGAAGGATTCTGTCAGTGATAGCTTCTTGCGGGAGTTCAATCCCCAGCTCAGCTAGACGGTTTGAGTACCAAGACATTTTGAGCACATGTTCACTGACAAACGAGTTTTCCTCCATCTTGCAAGCATAGAATTTATCGGAGGTCTCATACCTCTCGATCCGGGCGTTCTTCTAAAAGATAAACTCCAACTCCTGGAACATCTCAAATGCTCCATGCCGCTCAAAGCGACGTTGAAGTCCCGGTTCTAAGCCATACAAGACTGCACATTGAACTATTGAGTAGTCCTCCTTATGTGCTAACCAAGCGTTCTTAACATCCTGATCAGCCGTAGCGGGTGGTTCATCTCCTAGCGCAGCATTAAGGACATAATCCTTCTTCCCAGCTTGTAAGATTAGCTTAATATTACGAGCCCAGTCTACAAAGTTGCTTCCATCATCTTTCAACTTAGCTTTCTCTAGGAACGTATTAAAATTCAGGATGACTGTCGCGTGAGCCATGATCTACAACACAAATATATTCAAAGTGGACTTTAGACTATGTTCAAGATAATTAGAGTTTAACTTAATCAAATTATATGCTAAACTCCCACTCAAAAAGTACATCTCTCTAGTCATTTGAGTGGTTCATGATCCACTTACACTATCCCAAGTCCGATCATCACGTGAGTTGAGTATAGTTTCAGTGGTAAGCATCCCTATGCTAATCATATCATCTATATGATTCATGATCGACCTTTCGGTCTCATGTGTTCCGAGGCCATGTCTGCACATGCTAGGCTCGTCAAGCTTAACCCGAGTGTTCCGCGTGCGCAACTGTTTTGCACCCGTTGTATGTGAACGTTGAGTCTATCACACCCGATCATCACGTGGTGTCTCGAAACGATGAACTGTAGCAACGGTGCACAGTCGGGGAGAACACAATTTCGTCTTGAAATTTTAGTGAGAGATCACCTCATAATGCTACCGTCGTTCTAAGCAAAATAAGGTGCATAAAAGGATTAACATCACATGCAATTCATAAGTGACATGATATGGCCATCATCACGTGCTTCTTGATCTCCATCACCAAAGCACCGACACGATCTTCTTGTCACCGGCGCCACACCATGATCATCCATCAACGTGTTGCCATCGGGGTTGTCGTGCTACTTATGCTATTACTACTAAAGCTACATCCTAGCAAAATAGTAAACGCATCTGCAAGCACAAACGTTAGTATAAAGACAACCCTATGGCTCCTGCCGGTTGGCGTACCATCGACGTGCAAGTCGATATTTCTATTACAACATGATCATCTCATACATCCAATATATCACATCACATCGTTGGCCATATCACATCACAATCATACCCTGCAAAAACAAGTTAGACGTCCTCTAATTTTGTTGTTGCATGTTTTACGTGGTGACCAAGGGTATCTAGTAGGATCGCATCTTACTTACGCAAACACCACAACGGAGATATATGAGTTGCTATTTAACCTCATCCAAGGACCTCCTCGGTCAAATCCGATTCAACTAAAGTTGGAGAAACCGTCACTTGCCAGTCATCTTTGAGCAAAGGGGGTTACTCGTAACGATGAAACCAGTCTCTCGTAAGCGTACGAGTAATGTCGGTCCAAGCCGCTTCAATCCAACAATACCGCGGAATCAAGAAAAGACTAAGGAGGGCAGCAAAACGCACATCACCGCCCACAAAAACTTTTGTGTTCTACTCGAGAAGACATCTACGCATGAACCTAGCTCATGATGCCACTGTTGGGGAACGTCGCATGGGAAACAAAAAATTTCCTACGCGCACGAAGACCTATCAAGGTGATGTCCATCTACGAGAGTGGATGAGTGATCAACGTACCCTTGTAGACCGTACAGCAGAAGCGTTAGAGAACGCGGTTGATGTAGTGGAACGTCCTCACGTCCCTCGATCCGCCCCGCGAACAATCCCGCGATCAGTCCCACGATCTAGTACCGAACGGACGGCACCTCCGCGTTCAGCACACGTACAGCTCGACGATGATCTCGGCCGTCTTGATCCAGCAAGAGAGACGGAGAGGTAGAAGAGTTCTCCGGCAGCGTGACGGCGCTCCGGAGGTTGGTGATGACCTTGTCTCAGCAGGGCTCCGCCCGAGCTCCGCAGAAACGCGATCTAGAGGAAAAACCGTGGAGGTATGTGGTCGGGCTGCCGTGGAAAAGTCGTCTCAAATCAGCCCTAAAACCTCCGTATATATAGGTGGGAGGGAGGGGGCCTTGCCTTGGGGTCCAAGGACCCTCAAGGGGGTCGGCCGAGCCAAGGGGGAGGACTCTCCCCCCCCCCAAACCGAGTTGGACTAGGTTTGGTGGGAGGGAGTCCTCCTCCCTTCCCACCTCCTCCTTTTTTTTTCCTCTTGATTCTTCTTCTCTTGGCGCATAGAGCACTTGTGGGCTGTCCCACCAGCCCACTAAGGGCTGGTGTGTCTCCCCCAAGGCCTATGGGCTTCCCCTGGGTGGGTTGCCCCCCCCCCCCGGTGAACTCCCGGAACCCATTTGTCATTCCCGGTACATTCCCGGTAACTCCGAAAACCTTCCGGTAATCAAATGAGGTCATCCTATATATCAATCTTCGTTTCCGGATTATTCCGGAAACCCTCGTGACGTCCGTGATCTCATCCGGGACTCCGAACAACATTCGGTAACCAACCATATAACTCAAATACGCATAAAACAACGTCGAACCTTAAGTGCGCAGACCCTACGGGTTCGAGAACTATGTAGACATGACCCGAGAGACTCCTCGGTCAATATCCAATAGCGGGACCTGGATGCCCATATTGGATCCTACATATTCTACGAAGATCTTATCGTTTGAACCTCAGTGCCAAGGATTCGTATAATCCCGTATGTCATTCCCTTTGTCCTTCGGTATGTTACTTGACCGAGATTCGATCGTCACTATCCGCATACCTATTTCAATCTCGTTTACCGGCAAGTCTCTTTACTCGTTCCGTAATACAAGATCCCGCAACTTACACTAAGTTACATTGCTTGCAAGGTTTGTGTGTGATGTTGTATTACCGAGTGGGCCCCGAGATACCTCTCCGTCGCACGGAGTGACAAATCCCAATCTTGATCCATACTAACTCAACTAACACCTTCGGAGATACCTGTAGAGCATCTTTATAGTCACCCAGTTACATTGCGACGTTTGATACACACAAAGCATTCCTCCGGTGTCAGTGAGTTATATGATCTCATGGTCATAGGAATAAATACTTGACAAGCAGAAAACAATAGCAACAAAATGACACGATCAACATGCTACGTCTATTAGTTTGGGTCTAGTCCATCACGTGATTCTCCCAATGACGTGATCTAGTTATCAAGCAACAACACCTTGTTCATAATCAGAAGACACTGACTATCATTGATCAACTGGCTAGCCAACTAGAGGCATGCTAGGGACGGTGTTTTGTCTATGTATCCACACATGTAAATGAGTCTTCATTCAATACAATTATAGCATGGATAATAAACTATTATCTTGATACAGGAATTATAATAATAACTATATATTTATTATTGCCTCTAGGGCATAATTCCAACAGTTTGGGTCTAGTCCATCACGTGATTCTCCTAATGACGTGATCCAGTTATCAAGCAACAACACCTTGTTCATAATCAGAAGACATTGACTATCTTTGATCAACTGGCTAGCCAACTAGAGGCTTGCTAGGGACAGTGTTTTGTCTATGTATCCACACATGTAAATGAGTCTTCATTCAATACAATTATAGCATGGATAATAAACAATTATCTTGATACAGGAATTATAATAATAACTATATTTATTATTGCCTCTAGGGCATAATTCCAACATAATCCCCATGTAGTATGGAAAACATATGATCTATTCATCAAACATCATGATAGTAAAAAAAGAGTTAAATGCACCGGAGGTCCTAAAAGTTTCATCAGGGTGTTACTTTAGTTCTAATTATTACAAAATGCACCTTTATGTCCTAATTCTTTAGTAAGTAGTTCATCTGAGGTCTTTTTTCACAAACACCCACTGACCTCCCCGCGTGGCATGTTGACCGATGCCACGTCGGTAAAGGGTCCAACTGTTTGGGGAGAAAAATACATTGGAGGTCCTAAAAGTTTCTTCAAAGAAGTAGGACTAAAGTGACACTGCCCAGAAACTTTTAGGACCTCTAATGTATTTTTCTCGCGAGCCGGTTGGCCCCTCTATTGACGGGTCAACATGCCACACAAACAGGTCAGTGAGCGCTCGTGAAAAAAGGACCTCATATGAACCACTTAATAAAAAATTAGAAACTAAAGGTGCATTTTGGAAGAATCGGGACTAAAGTGACATCCCAATGGAACTTTTTAAGACCTTCAATGCGTTCAACTCTGAAAAATCACAAGTAACATAAATTGCATCAATGTTTTAGACCACTTAATGACGACTAGGAGCGGTGGAATGAGTTGGAGGCGTGTCACCTCATCGCATGTGCTTCACCAAATCTTGTTGTAATAGACAATCAAAAGGCTGTGGTTTTAAGCCTTCAAAGGATCAACGCGTCAAAATAACAACCATCGTTGATGAAGAGTAGTATAGATTAAAAAATTCGAACTTGTAAACACACAAATGTAGTCGAATGAAGACGGATCCAAACAGATTCATCGAAGACAAACATCAACTGAATCTCGCAAGATTCTCTTGAGATGATACAGATCCACACGCCCGCTCACGATGTTGGATGCACCACCGAGGAAGGTGGCTAGGCGGGGAGAGGGTTATTCAATCTTCACGTAGCCGTCGCCGGCTCGTCATTCTGTATAGCACGATCTTTGACCATAAATGTTTGAATGATATTTATCAGTGGACAAAAGGTCCTGGTGAACCTTGTAACTAAATTGGTTGCTTTCGTTTCTATGAGACGTGGTCGGGCGCTGGAGCCCTGTTCTTTTAAAAGGCACCCTTTTGAAGATGCACTAATATTTCCAATTTTGTTTAGCATAATCGAACAAAGTGAGTGAGTGTCTTTGTTTATTGTGTGTGTTAGATGCCTACATTCCATGTCTCATTCAACACAAAATGGCAAGTGTGGATTTTCCAGCTTTCTGAATTCCGAAAAATTACTTCCGAGAGAAAACCAATAATCCTAGACCTACATGCTCTTTACAGGATCATTACAGACCCTTCCTATAATCTCTCACCCCCTCCCCCTAATATTCCATCGGAGTGGCCGGCCTCACTCTCCTTCTTTCCAATCACGTGTTGCCATGTCAGCATGTAAACAAAATCAGTCAGCGTGTAAACAAAATCAGTCCGTAATTGCTTGTATGTGTACCATTACTCGAGAAAACAAGCGATAAGGAATTTCTCGAGAACGGCTTGCATTGAATGGGCTACCACGATTGACTCGACTTGGATGGTTATGGAAAAAGTCCATTTTAAAACCTGAATTGGTAGAGGTCCGGCGAAATGAACCCCAAGTCAAAATCCCGGTAGATTGTAACGTGAACTATGCAATCCCGGCCTAAATCAAACCTTTGGGTCATTTTCCAAACACGGATTGTCGACGTGGCAGAGGAGACCGAGATTGAGCCGGCCCAGTTCACGAAAGCGCGTGATGCGGGTTGTTGCTTTATTTTTTCGTTCGTTATTTGTTTTTTTGTTTTTCTTTTCTGGTTCTTTTTTCCTTTCATTTTTATTCTTTTTTGTTTTCTTTTCTTGTTGTTTTTTCTTCCCTTTTTTTGTTTTTTGGTTCTTTTTTCCTTCTATTTAAACTTATCTTTTTTTTCGTTTTTCCTTTCGTTTTCTTTTTTCTTTTTGTTTCTATTTAAATTTATCTTTTTTGTTTTCCTTTTCTGATTTTTTCCTTTCGTTTTATTGTTTTCCTTGTTTCTATTTCTATTTATATTTTTTTATGATTCCTTTTTCCTTTTTACTGTTTATTTTTACCTATATCATACAAAGTTTTTCACTTTTGTTTTAATTATTGAAGACATATTTTTTTCGTCAACCCACCTATACTAGGCCCAGGGTACAGCGTTGCCCCCACTAAGCCCAAGATATTTGCCCCCACTCGTGTATTTTTCGTCAACCCACCTATACTAGGCCGAGGGCAACAACAATTGGAATAATCAAGATTAGCAAGGCTAAAAATTCAGTTAATTAAACACTATGACATCAAAGATGTTCCTCACTAAATCCACACTCTGTTGTTTCTCATATAAATCAGGCTCAGTTATCACCTACAAAAACTAAAGTCCTTCACTTCATCCAAATAATGCACCTAATTTTGTATGAGATGGAATTGTAAGCAACACTTTTGGCCCCAACTGATATTCCCATTACATCATCTGCTATGCACAGCCGTGGTAGCACTAGCTTTTCATTTTGTCATTTCGCTACCCTTTACTGAGCACTGCTGGGAAGTTGTTTGGAAGCTTAGTTCAGAAGCGAGGTGTATCATGCATTGCTGCCATTTTGCACCTGAGTTACAATAATGGAAAGTCTTACTGATAATTTTCCTCTACCATTTGACCAGAAGTAGAGTGAGTTCTGCGAATTTGTTCAGTTATCAACTTCAGTCGATAGGTTTCTTCAGTTATTTCTCTGAATTGTGAATTCTAGAGCGAGCTCTCTAAAGTTGTTCAATTATGAACTTCGGGTGATGAGTTTGTTCAGTTATCTGTGAATTCTGAAGCAATTATGCATACATGATTTTCTTACTTTTTCTCTCCATGGAACACAACATGGGATGGAGACAAGAACAAACATCCAATCGAAACACAAACATTTTAGATGATACAAAGATGAAGGGTGGATGAAACAGTCTGTTGATTCCATTTATTTCTGACTCTGAACAAAGATTACAAGGTTTCATGAGGCATTCTGAATTTGTTTGGTCATGTCTCTGAATTCTGGAACTATTGTGCACAAGAATTCACTATTTGTCTCCATGGAAATGGGATTAAGGCAAGAACAAATATCCAATCAAAAAAGAATTTAATGGAATGTATTAATGTTGTGAAATGTCCCTGTTGTTGTTTCTTCTTCAGGAGGAGCTCCAACAACACACGGGAGCAGCCTGTCTTGAGCTGCTCAAAACCATCGGATGCCATGGCAGCATTCACGTTACGTGGAGAAGAGAGGAACTGAATGCACACCGGTCTAAATTTTTTATTTTTAAACGAAAAAACTAAAGCGGGCCGGTCTGAAATTTTTATTTTTAAAACGAAAAAACTAAAGCGAGCCTGTCTGAAAAAAACATTTAAACGAAAAAATCTAAAGCAGGCCGGCCCAATATATGAATACGGGTTGAAATTTGCTAGGATTCGATTTATACCGGGATTACATAATTTAGATTACGATCGATCGAAATTTTAATTTAAGGGATCATTTCGTCGGACCTCTATCAATTCAGATTTAAAATGGACCTTTTTCGATGGTTATTCCCGCCGGAAGAATCAACTCCCTTTTTCCACTACGGGTCGCCGACCTGGCCAGGCTCGGCAGCCAGCATCTCGAAGCGATAAGGGCGCGATCACGCCGGCCAACCAGCACGCGCCACCTGTTCCCGTCCCGTCGCCGTCGCATCCCCCAACCAGCCGCGTAGCGACGCCGGCCTAATTTTTCCGACGACAAGGACGACCACGTTACGGCCTCCTTTTCCTTCCCCGGAGCTTTCACGGCGCGCACGTCCGCGTCGGGAAGACGGGAACGCAGCGCGGGCACCGCCGCGCAGCACAGGACCCGGATAAGGCATGCGCGCCCGGTGCACTGGCGAACAAACATGGCCCTGGCCCGCCGGGACAGCGACTTCCGTGGCCGGGAGGGCGTCCACGTCCCCCGCTCGCCTCAAAACCCCGCGCACCCCGGCCCGCACTCCGCCCTCCACAGAAGCTCAAAGCCCACGGCCGAGCGAAAAAGCTTGGCTGAGAGTCGCCTGCTCACTGCAGCCAATCACGGCGGTGGCGCTGGTGCTAGCTGCGCTTGTCGAACTGTGAGCGCGTGCCATGGAGGGGGAGGAGAAGCCGGTGGTCGGCGGAGCCTACTGGGGCGTGGGCGCGAGGGCGTGCGATTCGTGCGCCACCGAGGCGGCCAGGCTCTTCTGCCGCGCCGACGCCGCGTTCCTCTGCGCCGGCTGCGACGCGCGCGCGCACGGCTCCGGGTCGCGCCACGCCCGGGTCTGGCTCTGCGAGGTCTGCGAGCACGCGCCCGCGGCCGTCACCTGCAAGGCCGACGCCGCCGTGCTCTGCGCGTCCTGCGACGCCGACATCCACGCCGCCAACCCGCTCGCGCGCCGGCACGAGCGCGTCCCCGTCGCGCCCTTCTTCGGCGCGGCCGCCGACGCGCACAAGCCCTTCCCGTCGTCGGGAGCCCAGGCCGGCGCGGCGGCCTCTGCCGAGGACGACGGGAGCAACGACGCCGAGGCGGCCTCGTGGCTGCTCCCCGAGCCCGATCACAAGGATGGCGCCAACGGTGCTACCGCGGACGTCTTCTTCGCGGATTCCGACCATTACCTCGACCTCGACTTCGCGCGGTCAATGGACGACATCAAGGCCATCAGCGTGCAGCTCAACGGCCAGCCCGAGATCGACCTCAATGGCGGCAACAAAGGCTTCTACTCCGACCACTCCATGAACCACAGCGTAAGGATCATTCTATATATTCCTGTCATGCACGAGCAACGAGGAGCTGCCAGCGTTCTGACCTCTGATGGACATCTTGCTCGGTGATGGGACGCATGCAGTTATCGTCGTCTGAGGCGGCGGTGGTTCCCGACGCGGCGGCGGCGCCGGTGGTGAGCAGGGGAAGGGAGCGGGAGGCGCGGCTGATGCGGTACAGGGAGAAGCGCAAGAGCCGGCGGTTCGAGAAGACCATCCGGTACGCGTCCCGCAAGGCGTACGCGGAGACGCGGCCGCGCGTCAAGGGCCGGTTCGCCAAGCGCACGGGAACGGCGGACGCCGACGCCCTGGAGGAGCACGAGGAGATGTACTCCTCGGCGGCGGCCGCCGTCGCCGCGCTCATGGCGCCCGGCCCCGACCACGACTACGGCGTGGACGGCGTGGTGCCGACCTTGGTGTAATTTTGTTGCATGCATGCACGCACGCAAAGCCTCGTCTAGCATTTGATCACTCAATTGTATATGCATGATTACGCGGGAGCGATCCAGACTTCCAATCCAACCCCCCCTCCTTAATTTTTGCCCGATCCCTGTATTTTTCACCTGTAGCATATCATCATCATCATCATCACGAGCTGGCTAATCTCCAACTACTCTACTCCACTTTTGCTAATCCACTTGCTGCTGAATCGTTCGCATTACTGCTGCTTTAGCGCAGTAACTTTCATGTCATTTTGCTGTCACTCCAATCAACTTGCCTGTCACTTTGCTGCTGTCTTTGTTGCTGAAATTTTGACGATGAGGAGAGATCGTGGTCTTTCTTTAATGCGCTCTAGTCTATCTTTCCCCATTCCGGCACTGGATAAGCTCTGAGATCTCGAATGGGAAATTCCCGATGGATGATATGCTTCCTTTGCCGAGTGCGTGATGGTGCGATCTTTCTCTCACACTTGGCTGGCTAGCTTTAGGAGTCGACCGAATGCGATAGTGCCTCCTATAATGCTTGGGGAACCATCTTTTTCCCGGTGCTTAGATTCCATGTTTTTCCTTTCATTCCACCGATCAACCATAGGGCTACAGTTGTCACATACGAGTTGCCCTATATATTAGGGTTTTACTAGAGCATATTTTGAATTTTTATCACTAAGAACCTTAGCAAAATTTATCCCCCTCTTGGGCCTTTTTCGATTCGCATGATTCTAAAAAAAGCGTGAATAAGAAAAAGCATAGGATTGAAATGTTAGGTTCATCTCAATCCTACATTACCAAACCAACCTGTGATTGTATTGTTAGATGGACAGTGGTATCCCCAGTCACCAGGGTTCAAATTCCGGTGCTTGCATTATTTCTGAATTTATTTCAGGATTTCCGGCAATACACTATCAGTGGGAGGAGACGTCCACGTCGACGACGAGGCACCTACGGTGACTTCGTAAATCTCAAGATGATATGTCGGCTTATTCTCTCGAAGGTGCTCATAGGGGTAGGGTGTGCGTGTGTGCGTTCATAGGGATGAGTGTATGCGCCTGTATATGAGCGCTTGCGTCTGTACTATGTTCAATTTTTTTTAGAGAAGATTGGATCCAATCCCAGGTAGGATAAGTTTTACTTCTTCCATTCCTAAATATAAGTCTTTTTAAAGATTGCACTACGAACTACATACGAAGCAAAATGAATGAATTTACACTCTAAAATATGTCTATATGCATAAAATGTCGTTCATAGTGAAATATTTAAAAAGACTTATATTTAAAAACAAATGAAGTACAATTGAAGAAGGTCGTCTGGGTAGCCACCATCCATCATAAGCACTCCGGGTCTCCAGCCTTGAGCAGCTATAAATATCGCACTTGCTGTGCTCGATTAGCTTTGTTCCGTCCTTTGATTTTCCCGTTTTAGCCGCAAAATTGCCCAAGAATTAATCAAAAAGCATAGAGAATAAATCAGAGGAAAAGGATCATTAATCTTGCTATCCCTGAAACTTATATCATTAGGACGTCCTTCTCCATATGACTAGAAAGTAGCAGCCGCCAACACAAACTAAATGTTTTACAAACCTTTGGGAAACTTTTAAGCCAAACATGAAAATAATTATTCAGGTATAAAAATGAATAGATTTCAAATTGAAAGCACATTGTATCAAACTTTAGATAAGTTTAGCAACAGAACAGGAAAAGAACAAATGATCCACAGTATCATCCTGTCCACTGTCCACTGTATAAAAATGTTTTTAGGGGAACACTATATCAAAAGGAAAAAAGCTATTCATGGGCCGGCCATTTGACGGTAAAGCCGAATCTTTGTGGGCTAGATCGGCCGCTGAAGCCCAACTTTCCGGTCCATCAGGAGAAGCGAGGGGCAAAAATGAAGGTAAGGAAAATCTCCAACTCCGACAGGTCCAAAACCCAAAGCCCCAGCCAGCCATGCCGACCGGCGTGGCCACCCCCGTCCCCTACCCCAAGCCCCCGCAATCCCCTCCCCTCCTCCACCGCAGCCGCCACCACTGCTCCGGCCACCGCCTCCTCCTCGCCACCTCCTCCCCCTTCCGCCCAGATTCCCCACCCCTCGCCTGCCCCAGGCGCAAGCGCGGCTCCGTCGTCGCCGCCATCCATGCCTCCTCCGACCCCGCCCTCTATTCCTTCCCCTCCTCCCCGACCCCGCCTCCGCGCCCGCCCCCGGCCCCTCCGGAGCCCCCCTCCACCGTGGCCCGCGCCGGCCGCAGCAAGAAGAAGCCCGCCGGCGGCCGCATCGAGGGCGGCGGCGACGTGCGGCGCGAGGCCAAGTCCCGGGCCAAGCGCCGCAGCCGCCGCCTCTCCGAGAACGCCTTCTACCGCCGCAAGCGCCGCGCCGCCTCGGGGCAGGCCGACGCCTTCACCGACGAGGAGCTCGAGATGATCGGCCTCGGCTACGACCGCTCCGTCCGCTTCATGGACGGGCCCGACGACCCGCGCCTTCGCCACCCGCACGACTGGTACAGGTTCGGCGCCTTCGGGCCCTACTCCTGGCGCGGCATCGTCGTGGGCCCGCCCATCCGCGGCCGCTTCTCCGACGACCGCGTCTCCCTCATGTCCGAGGTGGCCGACCACGACGAATGGGACCGCAACCAGCAGTTCGAGATGTCCAACCAATTCTCCCAGCGTCTCAACGAGCTCGATGACGCCGTCGGCTTCCGGTACTACTGGGTCTTCGTGCGGCACCCTAGGTGGCGCCCCGACGAGCCACCATGGCAGCAGTGGACGCTCTCGGCCGAGGTCGCCGTCCAGGCCAGCAAGGACCAGCGGCTGGATAAGTGGAGCCTCATGGGCCGATTTGGTAACTCGACACGCGAGCTGATCACGCGCTGCGCGGCCTGGACGCGCCCTGACATCCTTTACGTCAAGCGGCCGCTATACCAGTCGAGGTTCGAGCCTCAAGAGGAATTCTTCAGCCGGCTTCGCCCGTTGGTTGATCCCTCAACCGAGAACCAGTTCTTGTTTGACCTTGAGCAGGATGGCAGGGTCATTCGAACGACCTACTTCGGTGGGCTTTGCAGGATTGTGAAGGCAAACCCAAAGTCTTATGTGGATGATGTTGTAAATGCATACTCGAAGCTGAGTGAGGCGGACCAGTCACGCTGTCTGGAGTTCTTACTCACAAACCATCCCATGGAGCTACTCCACCCATACACCAAGGAGTGGAAAGTGAAGCTAGAGGAGATGGAGCTTGGGTGTGATGCGCCTGATGAGAGTGACGATGAGGGTGGTGATGAGACTGGAAGTGAGGTTATTGATTGGGTTGAGGATGAAGAGGTTGATATGATTGATGATACTGAAGATGATGTAGACAACGATTACGAGGATGAGGAAGTGGTTGATGTCAGTGAAGAGGTGGAAGCAGATGAAATAATAGAAAGTAGTGAGGAGAATGAGGACTACTGGGACGAGCAATGGGATAAAGCGATGAAAAGTTCTGATAAGATGGAGAAACTGATCAAGACCAGGGTTGAGAAATCATATGAGTATAATAAGCGGCAAATGCAACAGCAGAAAGATATGGAATCAGAAATGGCCACTTCAAACACAATGATTATGGAGCAGGAGCAGACCAAGGAGGATGAGATGAAGCTGGTGCAGCAGGAAAGTGCAAGGAGCAGAAGTGCGTTGGTCAGAGTGAAGCGCGAGCCACCTCCAGGCCTCTTCCTGAGGGCAGCCGTCCGGCCTTTCACTTACAGGAATCTTGTCAAAGAAATTGTTCTGATGAGACACCAAATTATTGAGGGAGAGATAGTTTAGCTTCAAAATTTCAGCAACTGGAGAATTGCAGAGGCTGCGCAAACAAGGTTCTGAAGAAGCAACTTCCCTGATTATTTACAATATTTAGCCATATTTAGGGGGAGGGGTGTTGATCTTCTTTGCAGTTCTGACCCTAGGGAATACACAATCATGTAATTCTTGCCCTGCAAAAGTTTTTAATGAAATTTGAGATTTGAAGCTAATGTTTCTGATATATTAGGTTCTCCCCAATGAAGTTTGAGTCTGGCTTAGTTCGTGTTTGGGATTGATTTTTCTTGCGTTGATATTATAACAACTGTTACTATCTAATGTGATAAGTATGGAGTTATTTCCATGTCACTTTTTTTTTTGATAACAAATTTCCATGTCGCTTGATCCTCTGTATAATCAACAAAAAACCAGACTACTCAACCAAAACTCAGAAGAATGGACGGCCACAAAGGCCTACAGCAAGCCGGGCATCAAGGCGATGCTGCTAAACTGTAGGGTGACTGTTCTAGGCAATCTGCTTGCACATATAAATACGAAGATTCATAAATTTCTCACAAAATCAGCAGTTAAGCGTTTAACTGAGCTAAAACAATGGCTGATCTGATCTCAGCTGAATGTGAAGTTTTTGCCATCTAGCAACTTTTTCTTTCCCTGAAGACACTCTGAACATGGCCTGAAATTTGTCCAGCAACCATTCTCCTTTTCCCAAAAGCTACTAAAAAGCCATGACAAAAACTCCATGCCGACAAATTAACATTCTCCCTTTGATCCATATTAATTGTCACTGGTTTGGTACAATTTTATACTAAATCAGCGACAAACTAATATGGATCGGAGGGAGTACATGCTTTTTTGTTTCCCCTCATAAATTCTGCGGGAGCCTTCAAGAATCCGCAGCGCCAGCTTTACATTTTAAAAAAAAGAGTTGTAAAGCTCGACGATCGAACCGATATTCCATGATCGAAAGGGTCCTCGCCTTGAGATATAAAAAAAAACCTCAAGTTTTGTCAAAAGGTGAATGATCAGCAGACAGGATTGGAAGGCCTACACATGATGCCAGATTAAACAATGGTTAAGAGGCTTCAGCTGGAATGCTCTTTAGGCGGGCGGCAATAAGTGAAAAAAGGATTTAACCTGATGCATGCACCATATCTACTCCCGTTCCTAAATATATATATCTTTTAAGAGATTTCACCAGGGGTCTACATACGGAGCAAAATGAGTGAATCTACTCTAAAGTATCTCTATATACATCCGTATGTAGTCCACTAATGAAACCTCTAAAAAGACTTATATTTAGGAACGAGGGAGTAAGCTTTAAGCCACCAATTTTGCTTTAAGGTGATTATTACACCAACCAGCAATGAGAAACTGCTGCCCCTCACTAGAGTCTTACTCTAGAAGAAGCAGTGTTGGGTGTTGCTCAACTATTCCTCACCAATGGCCACTGTGTTTTGGATGACCTGCAAGCACTATCCCCACTGCAAACCTTGCTGTAACTTCTTGAGGAGCTGATGGCTAATGATTCAACAGTTAATGAAATTCCCTCCTGCTATGTGCCAAATCTCATCATTCCAAAATGGGAAATGCTATCGCTATGGCACTGTAGCTGCAAGCAAGTGGTTGCAGGGGGAATCAGCACCTTCTGCTTGATATGCTGATGTTCTGTTGAACCAGCTCACAATCAGTTAAGAGTTTTCAATACTCATTGACTTCAAAACTCAAAGCTATATAACATTGACACCATAGTACAGTGATACTCTCTCCGTCCGGAAATACTTGTTATAGGAATGAATGTATCTAGATGTATTTTAATTTTAGATACATCCATTTTCATTTATTTGTACGACAAGTATTTTCGGACGGAGGAAGTACTTTAGAACTGAAGAATTTCAAGGCCGACTACAGTTCTACACCATGTATATTCCCCCGGCTTCCTGTGAGAATTAGCTCATACCCCCTCCGTTCCTAAATATAAGTCTTCTAAAAAATTTCACTAGGGAACTGTATACGGATGTATATATACATACTTTAGAGTATAGATTCATTCATTTTGTTTCGTATGTAGCCCCTAGTAAAATCTCTAAAAAGACTTATAAGTATTTAGGAACGAAGGGAGTATATAATATCCTGACTTACATATTTTGTTAACATAATTTGTGCTACAGTATGAGAGGCTGAATCCCAGTTCACTGAACACCTACTAATTCTCGCGTTCTGCGGGATACGGAACTGCAGATCTACGGTCAGTGACCCATAAAGTGTACGTCTTCGCTCCAGCATTGCAGTATTGCACGCATGGCAATGATGCTAGGAAAGTTCTGTAGCATCTTATGGATGACACCCTCATCCTGCTGCCTTTTCCCAATTTTCTTCTGCAGCAGTGACAACCCAATCTCCAAACATGGCATGTTCTCCCACAGAAGCCTGTGATTATCAGAAGAATAGATGGGACCATTGCACCCAGGGAAACCTAAGTAACCCCTCTTTGCAGCATGGTTCCAATTTTTAAATCGGTTCAAGTATGAAATCCAGCACCAAAGTGCGTACTAAGACTCCCCGAATGTTTAAGGACGGTTGTGCCGATGTTTTTTTACGATAAAGGCTCCGAGGTCCCCATTTTGATTCCATCTTCTTTGTGTGCAGCTAAAGCATGAATGGGTGAAGCTAATGATTTACCCCACTCTTATTCCCCCAAAAGCCCACTAACACGCTTGTTTAATCAGTGTTTTGGGGTATTAAACTCACTGCCTCTCTGTGACACCTGTCTTGTTTAAGTTTTTTTACAGCTAAAAGTTGGACTAAAGTGGTTGGAGCTATCCTAGTGATCTGATGGAGGATCTGGTTCCTGCCAAGGCATTCTATTCGGTTGCAGGTGGGAAGCTGCCCCTGCACAACCACCAAAGATCAAACCACATCTCTGCCCTGTATAAATCTCTGATCAGTTGCTAACGTCTGGTGGAACTAGCTGTTGGCATGGAGCCGGATCACAGAGGCCTGATGGCGATCGTGCGAGAAGAGCCGACGCCATCGGAGGAGCCGATGGACCTGCTGTCGAGCGCGTGGTGCAGCTCGGCGATCCAGGTTCTTCAGACGGGTCCGAAGGAGGAGGATCGTTCGTTGGCGCTGGTGGAGCACCCTGTCATGGGGCTTGACGATGATAGAAGAGACCTGTCGCAGCTGCAGGTAAATGTAGGTAACTTCAGTGTACTGTAGCAAATAATATTTTGTCAGGAGATCACGCTCAGGATGACAGACAATGGATTTCCCGGGTGGTTTTGCAGAGGAGTGATCGTAGCTTGGTTGTTGACGACAGCGGCTTCGGCGGCGCGGCGCAACCGCAATGGAAATACGACGATCTGAAGGTATAGAGTTGATGCGGCGATGTGATGATCATGGTGTTTTCAGTCTGATGTTAACTGTGTGTGTCTTTTGGTGGTGTTATTCAGTCATGGATATGGCTGCAGAAGGCAATTCACCCGGAGCTGGACTACGACAACAAGAAGAAATGGGTGAGTGGAAGGTTTAATTACTACCATGATCTGCAAAACGAAACATAATCCCGATGCAAATGGAAGGAATCGTGCAGTAGAAGAAGCCAGATGGCAAATGGTTTGTTGATTGATTTCCAATTAACGCGCGGATCGAGGAGATTTAAATGACGCGCGATATGTTTCCGTGATCACGTTGGCTTCGTTGTTGGATCTTAAATATTTGAACCTTGTGCGTGTGGACGCAGCTCCCGCGCAAGATGGCGGCGCCATGGAGCGGCATCTCGCTCAAGAAGTGGGTCAAGGAGCGGAAGCAGAAGCGCAAGGAGGAGGCGCGGCTGCACAGGGCCGAGGTCCACGCCGCGGTGTCCGTCGCGGGCGTCGCGGCCGTGCTCGCCGCCATCGCCGCCGAGAACTCCGCGCCGGCGGCGCGCGGCTCGGCGTCGGCGTCGATGAGGGAGACGGCGGTGGCGTCGGCCGCCGCGCTCGTGGCGGCGCAGTGCGCGAAGGTGGCCGAGGCCGCGGGCGCCACGCGGGACCAGGTCGCCGCGGCAGTCAACGCCGCGGTGGCCGCCACGGACGCCAGCAACGTGATCACGCTCACCGCCGCTGCCGCCACCTGTAAGCCCTCTCGACCGGCCGGAGACATGGTTCCAAAGAATCCAGATCACGAGATCATTTGTTTGCGCGCTGAATTGACAGCACTGCGGGGCGCGGCGGCGCTGCGAGGGAGGCGCGGGGGCAGCGGCGGGCATGGACAGAGCGAGAGGGCGGACCAGGGTGGCACGGCGCCGTGGCAGGACGACCTGGACTTCGACTTCAACTACGCGAGGTCCAAGGCGGCGCTGGCCAAGGGCGACGAGTTGTTCGTCGCGATGCCAGACGGTAAGCCGGCCGCCGTCGCGTCAACCTTCCACCGTACGTGTCGTGCCATGACCAACACCGTCTCTTGGTTGCCGTTCGTGCAGGGAAGTGGAAGCTGCACACGGTGTCCGCCGCCACGGACAGGAACGGCAAGGTCGTCCTCCGGATCAAGAAGATGAACTTGGTCATGCAGGCCTTCTCCAACACCAAAGAATGTAAGCAGCCACCTCGATCAAACGCACATCCCTTTTCTTAAGCAAGGTTCCTGAGCCATGTTGGTACGTTGGCAGGCGTGGTGGAGGACGTCCGGCCGTGCGCGCCGGAGAAGGCGAGCCGGGAGGAGGACGCGACGTACCCGGTGGAGGTGACGACGAGCAGGGGCAAGGTGGAGCTCCGCGCCGACGACTACGCCGTGTACAAGAGGTGGGTCACCACCGTGACGCACATGCTCACCTCCTCCACCGCCATCACCATGCGCAATTAACCATCGATCCCGCCACCGCCGACCGATCGAATCCAATCCACTGACGTACCTACGTGCGCCACCGCAAGTAACAAAGGGGTCGCGTACATGTGTTCTGTTTCAGATCTCACGTTTCCCTCCACTGTAACTAAATTTAGCCTCTTGAGATGTGGTGACTTCGTCAATTTCAGCTCAAAAATTGTTGGCTCGGTCTTTAGGATGTGATCACTGAAATAGAGTGTTTGTGCCTACCTATGGTCATAGAGAATGAGTGTACGCAAACGTTTGTGTTTGTATTGTTTCTGAAAAAATGCACAAGAGAAACTCTAGCAGATGGGCATACTCTACAGGACTACAATGACGTAGATGTACTTAAAAAATAGAGTATTTCGAGAGCTCAACAAAATCAAATTGCTAGGTTATTTGTGGTGGAACCAACCCATGATGGTTCAAGTCCTAAATTTGACATTGTTGCTTGTGTTTTGACTGGATTTATTTCGGACTTTTCGACAATCGTTCAGTGCGAGGATACGTTCCCATCAATTATGAGGTGTATGCGGCGACTTGGTCAATTGTAAGATGTTATACCGGCTCAATATCTTGAAGGTGTTCATGCCGGTTCAAATGACAGAAAATTCGGGAAGTGCTTTCTAAGTTGGGAAGGTCCTTTTAAGAAGGACACCCCTTCCCCTCCCGCACCCTAACGGCGTCTCCTTGGGAGGCAGCAGGAGCGCCGCACAGCCCCCTCCCACCGCAACCACCGCAGGCGGGCGCCCTCGGCTCTGGCTCGGGTGGTGCTGGTGGCGGCGAGACCTCCTTTTCCCGCGCGCAACCCTCCTTCCCACGTCAGGGAGCGGTAGCGGTGCGGCTCGGTTGGTTGCGGCCTAGCGACCTGGTGGCAGGACTGGTGACCGGCGTGGTGGCGACGCTTCCCTTGGCGGTAAGGCAGACTGGTGGCGCGGGGTGGCCGCGGCGCACCCCCGACCCAGATCTGGGCCCTTAGAGCCCCATCTGGGTCCCAGTGAGCCGGATCTGGTGCCGCCATGATGCCTCCTTCATGGTGAGGTGAGGGAACGGCTCAGACCGGGGGTGGTAACGCTGATGGCATGCCATATGTAGCGCGGCGGCAGGAGCTTTACGGGCATCTAAGCGCCCGGTCGGGCCTGGTATTCTCCCACTGCGGCGTCCGGTCGATGACCGTCATTGACGGTGGAGGTTGGGCCCTCCTGCGTGCCGACGGTGCTGCTGCTCCTAGTCTAGGCTCCCCCTCTTCGCTGCCCATGTCCCACTTTGCGGTACCATGGTGAGACGACACGAGAAGCTTCAACATCGTGTTAGCGCAGGTTGGTTGTCAGTACGGTGGCGGGCTCCGAAGCGCCCGAGGTGAAGGTTGGGATCGGGATAAATCCATGTCATCTTTGCTGACACAGATGCAGTGGTGCATGAGGGTGCCGCCAGACCTTTCTGGAGGGCGTCGCGGGCTACCCTTCCCTTCTCCTTGTCGCGTATCGGCGGAAACCCTTGGCAGCAGCGTCATCATCGTCGCGTCCCTTCTTGGATGTGTTGATTGGTACCGGTGCTTCAGAGTCTAGGAGCTTGGTGGGAGATCTCCGGTGGATGCAACGGTCGTGAGGCTACTTCATTTTTTGTTGATCCGTCATTCTTGGCATTTGTTCCTTTTATACTTTCTCTTTTATTTCGTTTGGGCATGATTGCGCTCCTTTCGCCCCAGCACCTATTGTTGGTTGTATCGGTGTTGGTTGCTTTTTAATACAAAGCGGGGGAACCCTTTCTCGGAGGTCCTTTTAAGATTACAAGAGTAGTTTCCAAAAATTCATATTTGGTGGAATCCATACAAGGGACATTTTTACCTCGAGCTCTCAATGAAAAATATTTGAAGAAGTATCATCCAAGTATGTGGCAAGAAGCCTAGACACGCAATGGGCACTATATAATCATCGCCCTAAACAAAGACATGGCCGATATATAATCTCTCTCTCCCTCCCCCTCTCCCTCTCCCTCCCTCTCCCTCTCCCCTCTCCCTCTCTCTCCCTCTCCCTCTCCCTCTCTCTCTCTCCCTCTCTCTCTCTCCCTCTCCCTCTCTCTCTCTCCCTCCCTCCCCTCCTCCCCTCCCTCCCCCCTCCCTCTCTCTCCCTCCCTCCCCCCTCCCTCCCTCTCTCTCCCTCCCTCCCTCCCCCTCCCTCCCTCCCTCACTCCCCTTCCCTCCCTCCCTCCCTCCCCCTCCCTCCCTCTCTCTCTCCCCCCTCTCTCTCCCCTCCCTCCATCCCTCTCTCTCTCCCTCCTCCCCTCCCCCTCCCTCCCTCTCTCTCTCCCTCTCCCTCTCCCCTCTCCCTCTCCCTCTCCCTCTCTCTCTCCCTCTCCCTCTCCCTCTCCCTCTCTCCCTCTCTCCCTCTCCCTCTCCCTCTCTCTCTCTCTCCCTCCCTCTCTCTCTCCCTCCCTCCCTCCCCTCCTCCCCTCCCTCCCTCCCTCCCCCTCCCTCCCTCCCTCTCTCTCTCCCTCTCTCTCTCTCTCTCTCCCTTCCTCCCTCTCTCTCTCCCTCCCTCCCTCTCTCCCTCCATCTCTCTCTCTCTCTCTCTCAGCTTTTACAACCGTTTTATTACTTTTCCTCCCACTACGAGCTTTAATCTTGTAATTGGCAAAAACAAGGGAAGTGACAACCCCTTTGCCTTTAATCTTGTGTGCATATACTGTTGGGGATCGTAGTAATTTCAAAAGATTTCCTACGCCATACAAGGATATATCTATGGAGAAACCAGTAATGAGTAAAGTAGTAGAGCATCTTCATACCTTTGAAGATCGCTAAGCGCAAGCATTGCTAGAACGCGGTTGATGGAGTCATAGTCGCAGCGATTCAGATCGCGGTGGATTCCATTCTATGCACCGAACGTGGGTGCCTCCGTGTTCAACACATCTGCAGCCCAGTGACGTCTCCAACGCCTTGATCCAGCAAGGAGGGAGGAGAGGTTGAGGGAGAGCTCCGGCAGCACGACGACGTGGTGACGGTGGAGCTGCGTGGTAACTCTGACAGGGCTTCACCAATCACCACGGAGGACGAGGTGTAGGGCTGCGCCGAGAGAGAGAGAGAAGTTGTCTCAAATCAGCCCCAAAACCTCCACTATTAATAGGAGGAGAGGAGGAGGGTACAAACCCTTAGGGTTTCCCACCCTAAGGGGTGCGACAACCCATCTAGGGCAAGGGGAGCGTCCAAGGGTGGAGAGGTGGTGGCGCCCAAGGGTGGGCTAGCCCACCACGCCTAGGGTTAGCCCACCACCCTCGCTCTTGCGCCTTCGGCTGCTGGTGGTGGGGCACCAACCCACATATGGGTTGGTTCCCATCCACCTTTTGGCCCAAATACCCTTTTGTGGCTGTTGGCCCTTCTCGGTGGACCCCGGAACCCTTCGGGTGGTCCCGGCACATTACCGGTGTCGTCCGAAACAATTCCGGTGACCAAATCCTCACTTCCTATATATAATTATTTACCTCTGGACCATTCCGGAACTCCTCATGACGTCCGGGATCTCATGTGGGACTCCGAACAACCTTCGGTGACCATGTACACAATTCCCTCCCTCCCTCCCCTCCCTCCCTCTCTCTCTCCCCCCTCTCTCTCCCCTCCCTCCATCCCTCTCTCTCTCCCCCCTCCCTCTCTCCCTCTCTCTCCCTCTCCCTCTCCCCTCTCCCTCTCTCTCCCTCTCCCTCTCTCTCTCCCTCTCCCTCTCCCTCTCCCTCTCCCTCACTCCCTCTCCCCCCCTCTCTCTCTCCCTCCCCTCCTCCCTCCCTCCCTCTCTCTCCCTCTCTCTCTCCCTCCCCCCCTCCCTCTCTCTCTCCCTCCCTCCCTCTCTCCCTCCATCTCTCTCTCTCTTTCTCTCTCTCTCTCTCTCTCTCTCTCTCTCTCAGCTTTTACAACCGTTTTATTACTTTTCCTCCCACTACGAGCTTTAATCTTGTAATTGGCAAAAACAAGGGGAGTGACAACCCCTTTGCCTTTAATCTTGTGTGCATATACTGTTGGGGATCGTAGTAATTTCAAAAGATTTCCTACGCCATACAAGGATATATCTATGGAGAAACCAGCAATGAGTGAAGTAGTAGAGCATCTTCATACCTTTGAAGATCGCTAAGCGCAAGCATTGCTAGAACGCGGTTGATGGAGTCGTAGTCGCAGCGATTCAGATCGCGGTGGATTACATTCTATGCACCGAACGTGGGTGCCTCTGTGTTCAACAAACGTGCAGCCCAGTGACGTCTCCAACGCCTTGATCTAGCAACGAGGGAGGAGAGGTTGAGGGAGAGCTCCGGCAGCACGAATGCGTGGTGACGGTGGAGCTGCGTGGTAACTCTGACAGGGCTTCGCCAATCACTACAGAGGACGAGGTGTAGGGCTGCGCCGAGAGAGAGAGAGAGAGAAGTTGTCTCAAATCAGCCCCAAAACCTCCACTATTTATAGGAGGAGAGGACGAGGGTGCAAACCCTTAGGGTTTCCCACCCTAAGGGGTGCGACAACCCATCTAGGGCAAGGGGAGCGTCCAAGGGTGGAGAGGTGGTGGCGCCCTAGGGTGGGCTAGCCCACCACGCCTAGGGTTAGCCCACCACCCTCGCTCTTGCGCCTTCGGCTGCTGGTGGTGGGCCACCAACCCACATATGGGCTGGTTCCCATCCACCTTTTGGCCCAAATACCCTTTCGTGGCTGTTGGCCCTTCTCGGTGGACCCCGGAACCCTTCGGGTGGTCCCGGTACATTATCGGTGTCGTCCGAAACAATTCCGACGACCAAATCCTCACTTCCTATATATAATTATTTACCTCTGGACCATTCCGGAACTCCTGGTGACGGCCGGGATCTCATGTGGGACTCTGAGCAACCTTCGGTGAGCATGTACACAATTCCCTCCCTCCCCCACCCTCCCTCCCTCCCCTCCCCTCCCTCCCTCTCTCCCCTCCCTCCATCCCTCTCTCTCTCCCCCCTCTCTCTCTCCCTCCTCCCCTCCCCCCCTCCCTCCCTCTCTCTCTCCCTCTCCCTCTCTCTCTCCCTCCCTCCCTCCCCTCCTCCCCTCCCTCCCCCCCTCCTTCCCTCCCTCTCTCTCCCTCTCTCTCTCCCTCCCTCCCTCCCCCTCCCTCTCTCTCTCTCCCTCCCTCCCTCTCTCCCTCCATATCTCTCTCTTTCTCTCTCTCTCTCTCTCTCAGCTTTTACAACCCGTTTTATTACTTTTCCTCCCACTACGAGCTTTAATCTTGTAATTGGCAAAAACAAGGGGAGTGACAACCCCTTTGCCTTTAATCTTGTGTGCATATACTGTTGGGGATCGTAGTAATTTCAAAAGATTTCCTACGCCATACAAGGATATATCTATGGAGAAACCAGTAATGAGTGAAGTAGTAGAGCATCTTCATACCTTTGAAGATCGCTAAGCGCAAGCATTGCTAGAATGCGGTTGATGGAGTCGTAGTCGCAGCGATTCAGATCGCGGTGGATTCCATTCTATGCACCGAACATGGGTGCCTCTGTGTTCAACACACGTGCAGCCTAGTGACGTCTCGAACGCCTTGATCCAGCAACGAGGGAGGAGAGGTTGAGGGAGAGCTCCGGCAGCACGACGGTGTGGTGACGGTGGAGCTGCGTGGTAACTCTGACAGGGCTTCGCCAATCACTACGGAGGAAGAGGTGTAGGGCTGCGCCGAGAGAGAGAGAGAGAGAAGTTGTCTCAAATCAGCCCCAAAACCTCCACTATCTATAGGAGGAGAGGAGGAGGGTGCAAACCCTTTGGGTTTCCCACCCTAAAGGGTGCGACAACCCATCTAGGGCAAGGGGAGCGTCCAAGGGTGGAGACGTGGTGGCGCCCTAGGGTGGGCTAGCCCACCACGCCTAGGGTTAGCCCACCACCCTCGCTCTTGCGCCTTCGGCTGCTGGTGGTGGGCCACCAACCAACATATGGGCTGGTTCCCATCCACCTTTTGGCCCAAATACCCTTTCTTGGCTGTTGGCCCTTCTCGGTGGACCCCGGATCCCTTCGGGTGGTCCCGGTACATTACCGGTGTCGTCTCAAACAATTCCGACGACCAAATCCTCACTTCCTATATATAATTATTGACCTCTAGACCATTCCGGAACTCCTCGTGACGTCCGGGATCTCATGTGGGACTCCGAACAACCTTCGGTGACCGTGTACACAATTCCCCTATAACCCTAGTGTCATCGAACCTTAAGTGTGTAGACCCTACGGGTTCGGGAAGCATGCAGACATGACCGAGACACCTCTCCGGTCAATAACCAACAGAGGGGCCTGGACATCCATGTTGGTTCCCACATGTTCCACGATGATCTCATCGGATGGACCACGATGTCGGGGATTCAATCAATCTCGTATGCAACTCCCTTTGTCTACGGGTATGATACTTACCCGAGATTCGATCGTCGGTATCAATATACCTTGTTCAATCTTGTTACCCGGCAAGTCTCTTTACTCATTCCATAACACATCATCCCGTGGCTAACTCCTTAGTCACACTGAGCTTAATATGATGATGGATACCTTCGGAGATACCTTTAGTGCACCTTTATAATCACCTAGTTAAGTTGTGACGGTTGATACACCCAAAGCACTCCTACGGTATCCGGGAGTTACACAATCTCATGGTCTAAGGAAATGATACTTGACATTAGAAAAGCTTTAGCAGACGAACACCATGATCTAGTGCTATGCTTAGGAATGGGTCTTGTCCATCACATCATTCCCCAATGATGTGATCCCGTTATCAATGACATCCAATGTCCATGATCAGGAAATCATGACCATCTATTCATCAACGAGCTAGCCAACTAGAGGCTCACTAGGGACACATTGTGATCTATATATTCACACATGTATTACGGTTTCTGGTTAATACAATTATCATGAACTAGGAAATAAAATAATAACCACTTTATTATTGCCTCTAGGGCATATTTCCAACAGTCTCCCACTTGCACTAGAGTCAATAATCTAGTTACATTGTGATGAATCGAACACCCATAGAGTTCTGGTGCTGATCATACAAGCATCTCTCTCTCTCTTCCTCCCTCCCCACCTCCCCTCCCTCCCTCCCTCCCCCTCCCTCCCTCTACCCCCCCTCCCTCCCTCTCTCTCTCTCTCCCTCCCACTCCCTCTCTCTCCCCCTCCCTCCCTCTCCCTCTCTCCCTCCCTCTCTCTCTCTCTCTCAGCTTTTACAACCGTTTTATTACTTTTCCTCCCACTACGAGCTTTAATCTTGTAATTGGCAAAAACAAGCGGAGTGACAACCCCTTTGCCTTTAATCTTGTGTGCATATACTGTTGGGGATCGTAGTAATTTCAAAAGATTTCCTATGCCATACAAGGATCTATCTATGGAGAAACCAGTAATGAGTGAAGTAGTAGAGCATCTTCATACCTTTGAAGATCGCTAAGCAGAAGTATTGCTAGAACGCGGTTGATGGAGTCGTAGTCACAGCGATTCAGATCGCGGTGGATTCCATTCTATGCACCGAACGTGGGTGCCTCCGCGTTGAACACACGTGCAACCCAGTGACGTCTCCAACGCCTTTATCCAACAAGGAGGGAGGAGAGGTTGAGGGAGAGCTCCGGCAGCATGATGGCGTGGTGACGGTGGAGCTGCGTGGTAACTCTGATAGGGCTTCACCAAGCACTACGGAGGACGAGGTGTAGGGCTGCGCCGAGAGAGAGAGAGAGAAGTTGTCTCAAATCAGCCCCGAAAGCTCCACTATTTATAGGAGGGGAGGAGGAGTGTGCAAACCCTTAGGGTTTCCCACCCTAAGGGGTGCGACAACCCATCTAGGGCAAGGGGCAACGTCCAAGGGTGGAGAGGTGGTGGCGCCCTAGGGTGGGCTAGCCCACCACGCCTAGGGTTAGCCCACCACCATCTCTCTTGCGCCTTGGGCTGCTGGTGGTGGGGCACCAGCCCACATATGGGCTGGTTCCCATCCACCACTGGTTTCCATTCTATGCACCGAACGTGGGTGCCTCCGTGTTCAACACACGTGCAGCCGAGTGATGTCTCCAACGCCTTGATCCAGCAAGGAGGGAGTAGAGGTTGAGGGAGAGCTCCGGCAGCAGGACGGTGTGGCGACGGTGGAGCTGCATGGTAACTCTGACAGGGCTTCGCCAATCACTACGGAGGACGAGGTGTAGGGCTGCGCCGAGAGAGAGAGAGAGAGAGAGAGAGAAGTTGTCTCAAATCAGCCCCAAAACCTCCACTATTTATAGAAGGAGAGGAGGAGGGTGCAAACCCTTAGGGTTTCCCACCCTAAGGGGTGCGACAACCCATCTAGGGCAAGGGGAGCGTCCAAGGGTGGAGAGGTGGTGGCGCCCTAGGGTGGGCTAGCCCACCACGCCTAGGGTTAGCCCACCACCCTCGCTCTTGCGCCTTCGGCTGGTGGTGGTGGGGCACCAACCCACATATGAGCTGGTTCCCATCCACCTTTTCGCCCAAATACCCTTTTGTGGCTATTGGCCCTTCTCGGTGGACCCCGGAACCCTTCGGGTGGTCCCGGTATATTACCGGTGTCGTCCGAAACAATTCCGACGACCAAATCCTCACTTCCTATATCTAATTATTTACCTCTGGACCATACCGGAACTCCTCGTGACGTACGGGATCTCATGTGGGACTCTGAACAATCTTCGGTGACCATGTACACAATTCCCCTATAACCCTAGCGTCATCGAACCTTAGGTGTGTAGACCCTACGGGTTCGGGAAGCATGCAGACATGACCGAGACACCTCTCCGGTCAATAACCAACAGAGGGGCCTGGACATCCATGTTGGTTCCCACATGTTCCACGATGATCTCATTGGATGGACCACGATGTCGGGGATTCAATCAATCTCGTATGCAACTCCCTTTGTCTACCGGTATGATACTTGCCCGAGATTCGATCGTCGGTATCAATATACCTTGTTCAATCTTGTTACCGGCAAGTCTCTTTACTCGTTCCATAACACATCATCCCGTGGCTAACTCCTTAGTCACACTGAGTTTAATATGATGATGGATTACCGAGTGGGCCTAGAGATACCTCTCCGTCACACGGAGTGACAAATCCCAGTCTCGATTCGTACAACCCAACATATACTTTCGGAGATACCTTTAGTGCACCTTTATAATCACCCAGTTAAGTTGTGACGGTTGGTACACCCAAAGCACTCCTACGGTATCCGGAAGTTACACAATCTCATGGTCTA